>NC_136426.1:259204789-260404789 GCF_052849685.1 Lactuca virosa | reverse complement strand
GCAGAACCTCCTTTGTTTTCGTACGCGAGGCGTGGGACCCACGTGACCGATCGGCTCCGTTCCAAAAATAAAAAAAACCATGAACCATGAAGCGGAGGCCACCCGAGCATAGAAATAGCAAGAAAGAAAAAAAAACAAAAAAACCGCACGTAAAATCTAAAAAAACG
This sequence comes from Lactuca virosa, assembly GCF_052849685.1. Taxonomy (NCBI): domain Eukaryota; kingdom Viridiplantae; phylum Streptophyta; class Magnoliopsida; order Asterales; family Asteraceae; genus Lactuca; species Lactuca virosa. The sequence goes on along the minus strand of NC_136426.1, from coordinate 260,404,622 downwards.
CCAACGGGCAACGAAAAAGGGGGGTGCAACACGACAACTTCCCAGGGGGTCACCCATCCTAGTACTACTCTCGCCCAAGCACGCTTCACAGCGGAGTTCTGATGGGATCCGGTGCATTAGTGCTGGTATGATCGCACCCGAAATACTATCCATGCTTATTGCTTTTATGTCTTAAAAGACGCAGAACCTCCTTTGTTTTCGTACGCGAGGCGTGGGACCCACTTGACCGATCGGCTCCGTTCCAAAAATACGAAAAGCATCAACCATGAAGCGGAGGCCACCCGAGCATAGAAATAGCAAGCAAGAAAAAAAAACAAAAAAAAAACCGCACGTAAAATCTAAAAAAACGCAAACGGGCAACGAAAAAAGGGGTGCAACACGAGGACTTCCCAAGGGGTCAGCCATCCTAGTACTACTCTCGCGCAAGCACGCTTAACTGCGGAGTTCTGATGGGATCCGGTGCATTAGTGCTGGTATGATCGCACCCGAAATACTATCCATGCTTATTGCTTTTATGTCTTAAAAGACGCAGAACCTCCTTTGTTTTCGTACGCGAGGCGTGGGACCCACGTGACCGATCGGCTCCGTTCCAAAAATACGAAAACCATGAACAATGAAACGGAGGCCACCCGAGCATAGAAATAGCAAGAAAGAAAAAAAAACTAAAAAAAACCGCACGTAAAATCTATAAAAACGCAAACGGGCAACGAAAAAGGGGGGGTGCAACACGAGGACTTCCCGGGGGGTCACCCATCCTAGTACTACTCTCGCCCAAGCACGCTTCACAGCGGAGTTCTGATGGGATCCGGTGCATTAGTGCTGGTATGATCGCACCCGAAATACTATCCATGCTTATTGCTTTTATGTCTTAAAAGACGCAGAACCTCCTTTGTTTTCGTACGCGAGGCGTGGGACCCACTTGACCGATCGGCTCCGTTCCAAAAATACGAAAAGCATCAACCATGAAGCGGAGGCCACCCGAGCATAGAAATAGCAAGAAAGAAAAAAAAAACAAAAAAAAAACCGCACGTAAAATCTAAAAAAACGCAAACGGGCAACGAAAAAAGGGGTGCAACACGAGGACTTCCCAAGGGGTCACCCATCCTAGTACTACTCTCGCCCAAGCACGCTTAACTGCGGAGTTCTGATGGGATCCGGTGCATTAGTGCTGGTATGATCGCATCGGAAATACTATCCATGCTTATTGCTTTTATGTCTTAAAAGACGCAGAACCTCCTTTGTTTTCGTACGCGAGGCGTGGGACCCACGTGACCGATCGGCTCCGTTCCAAAAATACGAAAACCATGAACCATGAAACGGAGGCCACCCGAGCATAGAAATAGCAAGAAAGAAAAAAAAACAAAAAAAACCGCACGTAAAATCTAAAAAAACGCAAACGGGCAACGAAAAAGGGGGGTGCAACACGAGGACTTCGCAGGGGATCACCCATCCTAGTACTACTCTCGCCCAAGCACGCTTAACTGTGGAGTTCTGATGCGATCCGGTGCATTAGTGCTGGTATGATCGCACCCGAAATACTATCCATGCTTATTGCTTTTATGTCTTAAAAGACGCAGAACCTCCTTTGTTTTCGTACGCGAGGCGTGCGACCCACGTGACCGATCGACTCCGTTCCAAAAATACGAAAACCATGAACCATGAAACGGAGGCCACCCGAGCATAGAAATACCAAGAAAGAAAAAAAAAACCGCACGTAAAATCTAAAAAAACGCAAACGGGCAACGAAAAAGGGGGGTGCAACACGAGGACTTCCCAGGGGGTCACCCATCCTAGTACTACTCTCGCCCAAGCACGCTTCACAACGGAGTTATGATGGGATCCGGTGCATTAGTGCTGCTATGATCGCACCCGAAATACTATCCATGCTTATTGTTTTTATGTCTTAAAAGACGCAGAACCTCCTTTGTTTTCGTACGCGAGGCGTGGGACCCACGTGACCGATCGGCTCCGTTCCAAAAATACGAAAACCATGAACCATGAAGCGGAGGCCACGCGAGCATAGAAATAGCAAGAAAGAAAAAAAAACAAAAAAAATCACACGTAAAATCTAAAAAAACGCAAACGGGCAACGAAAAAGGGGGGTGCAACACGAAGACTTCCCGAGGGTCACCCATCATAGTACTACTCTCGCCCGAGCACGCTTCACTGCGGAGTTCTGATGGGATCCAGTGCATTAGTGCTGGTATGATCGCACCCGAAATACTATCCATGCTTATTGCTTTTATGTCTTAAAAGACGCAGAACCTCCTTTGTTTTCGTACGCGAGGCGTGCGACCCACGTGACCGATCGGCTCCGTTCCAAAAATACGAAAACCATGAACCATGAAACGGAGGCCACCCGAGCATAGAAATAGCAAGAAAGAAAAAAAAAACAAAAAAAAAACCGCACGTAAAATCTAAAAAAACGCAAACGGGCAACGAAAAAGGGGGGTGCAACACGAGGACTTCGCAGGGGGTCACCCATCCTAGTACTACTCTCGCCCAAGCACGCTTAACTGCGGAGTTCTGATGGGATCCGGTGCATTAGTGCTGGTATGATCGCACCGGAAATACTATCCATGCTTATTGCTTTTATGTCTTAAAAGACGCAGAACCTCCTTTGTTTTCGTACGCGAGGCGTGGGACCCACGTGACCGATCGGCTCCGTTCCAAAAATACGAAAACCATGAACCATGAAACGGAGGCCACCCGAGCATAGAAATAGCAAGAAAGAAAAAAAAACAAAAAAAACCGCACGTAAAATCTAAAAAAACGCAAACGGGCAACGAAAAAGGGGGTGCAACACGAGGACTTCGCAGGGGGTCACCCATCCTAGTACTACTCTCGCCCAAGCACGCTTAACTGTGGAGTTCTGATGCGATCCGGTGCATTAGTGCTGGTATGATCGCACCCGAAATACTATCCATGCTTATTGCTTTTATGTCTTAAAAGACGCAGAACCTCCTTTGTTTTCGTAGGCGAGGCGTGGGACCCACGTGACCGATCGACTCCGTTCCAAAAATACGAAAACCATGAACCATGAAACGGAGGCCACCCGAGCATAGAAATACCAAGAAAGAAAAAAAAAACCGCACGTAAAATCTAAAAAAACGCAAACGGGCAACGAAAAAGGGGGGTGCAACACGAGGACTTCCCAGGGGGTCACCCATCCTAGTACTACTCTCGCCCAAGCACGCTTCACAACGGAGTTATGATGGGATCCGGTGCATTAGTGCTGCTATGATCGCACCCGAAATACTATCCATGCTTATTGTTTTTATGTCTTAAAAGACGCAGAACCTCCTTTGTTTTCGTACGCGAGGCGTGGGACCCACGTGACCGATCGGCTCCGTTCCAAAAATACGAAAACCATGAACCATGAAGCGGAGGCCACGCGAGCATAGAAATAGCAAGAAAGAAAAAAAAACAAAAAAAATCACACGTAAAATCTAAAAAAACGCAAACGGGCAACGAAAAAGGGGGGTGCAACACGAAGACTTCCCGAGGGTCACCCATCATAGTACTACTCTCGCCCGAGCACGCTTCACTGCGGAGTTCTGATGGGATCCAGTGCATTAGTGCTGGTATGATCGCACCCGAAATACTATCCATGCTTATTGCTTTTATGTCTTAAAAGACGCAGAACCTCCTTTGTTTTCGTACGCGAGGCGTGCGACCCACGTGACTGATCGGCTCCGTTCCAAAAATACGAAAACCATGAACCATGAAACGGAGGCCACCCGAGCATAGAAATAGCAAGAAAGAAAAAAAAAACAAAAAAAAAACCGCACGTAAAATCTAAAAAAACGCAAACGGGCAACGAAAAAGGGGGGCAAACACGAGGACTTCGCAGGGGGTCACCCATCCTAGTACTACTCTCGCCCAAGCACGCTTAACTGCGGAGTTCTGATGGGATCCGGTGCATTAGTGCTGGTATGATCGCACCGGAAATACTATCCATGCTTATTGCTTTTATGTCTTAAAAGACGCAGAACCTCCTTTGTTTTCGTACGCGAGGCGTGGGACCCACGTGACCGATCGGCTCCGTTCCAAAAATACGAAAACCATGAACCATGAAACGGAGGCCACCCGAGCATAGAAATAGCAAGAAAGAAAAAAAAACAAAAAAAACCGCACGTAAAATCTAAAAAAACGCAAACGGGCAACGAAAAAGGGGGGTGCAACACGAGGACTTCGCAGGGGGTCACCCATCCTAGTACTACTCTCGCCCAAGCACGCTTAACTGTGGAGTTCTGATGCGATCCGGTGCATTAGTGCTGGTATGATCGCACCCGAAATACTATCCATGCTTATTGCTTTTATGTCTTAAAAGACGCAGAACCTCCTTTGTTTTCGTAGGCGAGGCGTGGGACCCACGTGACCGATCGGCTCCGTTCCAAAAATACGAAAACCATGAACCATGAAACGGAGGCCACCCGAGCATAGAAATACCAAGAAAGAAAAAAAAAACCGCACGTAAAATCTAAAAAAACGCAAACGGGCAACGAAAAAGGGGGGTGCAACACGAGGACTTCCCAGGGGGTCACCCATCCTAGTACTACTCTCGCCCAAGCATGCTTCACAACGGAGTTATGATGGGATCCGGTGCATTAGTGCTGCTATGATCGCACCCGAAATACTATCCATGCTTATTGTTTTTATGTCTTAAAAGACGCAGAACCTCCTTTGTTTTCGTACGCGAGGCGTGGGACCCACGTGACCGATCGGCTCCGTTCCAAAAATACGAAAACCATGAACCATGAAGCGGAGGCCACGCGAGCATAGAAATAGCAAGAAAGAAAAAAAAACAAAAAAAATCACACGTAAAATCTAAAAAAACGCAAACGGGCAACGAAAAAGGGGGGTGCAACACGAAGACTTCCCGAGGGTCACCCATCATAGTACTACTCTCGCCCGAGCACGCTTCACTGCGGAGTTCTGATGGGATCCAGTGCATTAGTGCTGGTATGATCGCACCCGAAATACTATCCATGCTTATTGCTTTTATGTCTTAAAAGACGCAGAACCTCCTTTGTTTTCGTACGCGAGGCGTGCGACCCACGTGACCGATCGGCTCCGTTCCAAAAATACGAAAACCATGAACCATGAAACGGAGGCCACCCGAGCATAGAAATAGCAAGAAAGAAAAAAAAAACAAAAAAAAAACCGCACGTAAAATCTAAAAAAACGCAAACGGGCAACGAAAAAGGGGGGTGCAACACGAGGACTTCGCAGGGGGTCACCCATCCTAGTACTACTCTCGCCCAAGCACGCTTAACTGCGGAGTTCTGATGGGATCCGGTGCATTAGTGCTGGTATGATCGCACCGGAAATACTATCCATGCTTATTGCTTTTATGTCTTAAAAGACGCAGAACCTCCTTTGTTTTCGTACGCGAGGCGTGGGACCCACGTGACCGATCGGCTCCGTTCCAAAAATACGAAAACCATGAACCATGAAACGGAGGCCACCCGAGCATAGAAATAGCAAGAAAGAAAAAAAAACAAAAAAAACCGCACGTAAAATCTAAAAAAACGCAAACGGGCAACGAAAAAGGGGGTGCAACACGAGGACTTCGCAGGGGGTCACCCATCCTAGTACTACTCTCGCCCAAGCACGCTTAACTGTGGAGTTCTGATGCGATCCGGTGCATTAGTGCTGGTATGATCGCACCCGAAATACTATCCATGCTTATTGCTTTTATGTCTTAAAAGACGCAGAACCTCCTTTGTTTTCGTAGGCGAGGCGTGGGACCCACGTGACCGATCGACTCCGTTCCAAAAATACGAAAACCATGAACCATGAAACGGAGGCCACCCGAGCATAGAAATACCAAGAAAGAAAAAAAAAACCGCACGTAAAATCTAAAAAAACGCAAACGGGCAACGAAAAAGGGGGGTGCAACACGAGGACTTCGCAGGGGGTCACCCATCCTAGTACTACTCTCGCCCAAGCACGCTTCACAACGGAGTTATGATGGGATCCGGTGCATTAGTGCTGCTATGATCGCACCCGAAATACTATCCATGCTTATTGTTTTTATGTCTTAAAAGACGCAGAACCTCCTTTGTTTTCGTACGCGAGGCGTGGGACCCACGTGACCGATCGGCTCCGTTCCAAAAATACGAAAACCATGAACCATGAAGCGGAGGCCACGCGAGCATAGAAATAGCAAGAAAGAAAAAAAAACAAAAAAAATCACACGTAAAATCTAAAAAAACGCAAACGGGCAACGAAAAAGGGGGGTGCAACACGAAGACTTCCCGAGGGTCACCCATCATAGTACTACTCTCGCCCGAGCACGCTTCACTGCGGAGTTCTGATGGGATCCAGTGCATTAGTGCTGGTATGATCGCACCCGAAATACTATCCATGCTTATTGCTTTTATGTCTTAAAAGACGCAGAACCTCCTTTGTTTTCGTACGCGAGGCGTGCGACCCACGTGACCGATCGGCTCCGTTCCAAAAATACGAAAACCATGAACCATGAAACGGAGGCCACCCGAGCATAGAAATAGCAAGAAAGAAAAAAAAAACAAAAAAAAAACCGCACGTAAAATCTAAAAAAACGCAAACGGGCAACGAAAAAGGGGGGTGCAACACGAGGACTTCGCAGGGGGTCACCCATCCTAGTACTACTCTCGCCCAAGCACGCTTAACTGCGGAGTTCTGATGGGATCCGGTGCATTAGTGCTGGTATGATCGCACCGGAAATACTATCCATGCTTATTGCTTTTATGTCTTAAAAGACGCAGAACCTCCTTTGTTTTCGTACGCGAGGCGTGGGACCCACGTGACCGATCGGCTCCGTTCCAAAAATACGAAAACCATGAACCATGAAACGGAGGCCACCCGAGCATAGAAATAGCAAGAAAGAAAAAAAAACAAAAAAAACCGCACGTAAAATCTAAAAAAACGCAAACGGGCAACGAAAAAGGGGGGTGCAACACGAGGACTTCGCAGGGGGTCACCCATCCTAGTACTACTCTCGCCCAAGCACGCTTAACTGTGGAGTTCTGATGCGATCCGGTGCATTAGTGCTGGTATGATCGCACCCGAAATACTATCCATGCTTATTGCTTTTATGTCTTAAAAGACGCAGAACCTCCTTTGTTTTCGTAGGCGAGGCGTGGGACCCACGTGACCGATCGGCTCCGTTCCAAAAATACGAAAACCATGAACCATGAAACGGAGGCCACCCGAGCATAGAAATACCAAGAAAGAAAAAAAAAAAAACCGCACGTAAAATCTAAAAAAACGCAAACGGGCAACGAAAAAGGGGGGTGCAACACGAGGACTTCCCAGGGGGTCACCCATCCTAGTACTACTCTCGCCCAAGCATGCTTCACAACGGAGTTATGATGGGATCCGGTGCATTAGTGCTGCTATGATCGCACCCGAAATACTATCCATGCTTATTGTTTTTATGTCTTAAAAGACGCAGAACCTCCTTTGTTTTCGTACGCGAGGCGTGGGACCCACGTGACCGATCGGCTCCGTTCCAAAAATACGAAAACCATGAACCATGAAGCGGAGGCCACGCGAGCATAGAAATAGCAAGAAAGAAAAAAAAAACAAAAAAAATCACACGTAAAATCTAAAAAAACGCAAACGGGCAACGAAAAAGGGGGGTGCAACACGAAGACTTCCCGAGGGTCACCCATCATAGTACTACTCTCGCCCGAGCACGCTTCACTGCGGAGTTCTAATGGGATCCAGTGCATTAGTGCTGGTATGATCGCACCCGAAATACTATCCATGCTTATTGCTTTTATGTCTTAAAAGACGCAGAACCTCCTTTGTTTTCGTACGCGAGGCGTGGGACCCACGTGACCGATCGGCTCCGTTCCAAAAATACGAAAACCATGAACCATGAAACGGAGGCCACCCGAGCATAGAAATAGCAAGAAAGAAAAAAAAAACCGCACGTAAAATCTAAAAAAACGCAAACGGGCAACGAAAAAGGGGGGTGCAACACGAGGACTTCGCAGGGGGTCACCCATCCTAGTACTACTCTCGCCCAAGCACGCTTAACTGCGGAGTTCTGATGCGATCCGGTGCATTAGTGCTGGTATGATCGCACCCGAAATACTATCCATGCTTATTGCTTTTATGTCTTAAAAGACGCAGAACCTCCTTTGTTTTCGTAGGCGAGGCGTGGGACCCACGTGACCGATCGGCTCCGTTCCAAAAATATGAAAACCATGAACCATGAAACGGAGGCCACCCGAGCATAGAAATACCAAGAAAGAAAAAAAAACAAAAAAAAACGCACGTAAAATCTAAAAAAACGCAAACGGGCAACGAAAAAGGGGGGTGCAACACGAGGACTTCCCAGGGGGTCACCCATCCTAGTACTACTCTCGCCCAAGCACGCTTCACAACGGAGTTTTGATGGGATCCGGTGCATTAGTGCTGGTATGATCGCACCCGAAATACTATCCATGCTTATTGTTTTTATGTCTTAAAAGACGCAGAACCTCCTTTGTTTTCGTACGCGAGGCGTGAGACTCACGTGACCGATCGGCTCCGTTCCAAAAATACGAAAACCATGAACCATGAAGCGGAGGCCACGCGAGCATAGAAATAGCAAGAAAGAAAAAAAACAAAAAAAATCACACGTAAAATCTAAAAAAACGCAAACGGGCAACGAAAAAGGGGGGTGCAACACGAGGACATCCCGAGGGTCACCCATCATAGTACTACTCTCGCCCAAGCACGCTTCACAGCGGAGTTCTGATGGGATCCGGTGCATTAGTTCTGGTATGATCGCACCCGAAATACTATCCATGCTTATTGCTTTTATGTCTTAAAAGACGCAGAACCTCCTTTGTTTTCGTACGCGAGGCGTGGGACCCACGTGACCGATCGGCTCCGTTCCAAAAATACGAAAAGCATCAACCATGAAGCGGAGGCCACCCGAGCATAGAAATAGCAAGAAAGAAAAAAAAAACAAAAAAAAAACCGCACGTAAAATCTAAAAAAACGCAAACGGGCAACGAAAAAGGGGGGTGCAACACAACGACTTCCCAGGGGGTCACCCATCCTAGTACTGCTCTTGCCCAAGCACGCTTAACTGCGGAGTTCTGATGGGATCCAGTGAATTAGTGCTGGTATGATCGCACCCGAAATACTATCCATGCTTATTGCTTTTATGTCTTAAAAGACGCAGAACCTCCTTTGTTTTCGTACGCGAGGCGTGGGACCCACGTGACCGATCGGCTCTGTTCCAAAAATACGAAAACCATCAACCATGAAGCGGTGGCCACCCGAGCATAGAAATAGCAAGAAAGAAAAAAAAAACAAAAAAAAACCGCACGTAAAATCTAAAAAAACGCAAACGTGCAACGAAAAAGGGGGGTGCAACACGAGGACTTCCCGGGGGTCACCCATCCTAGTACTACTCTCGCCCAAGCACACTTAACTGCGGAGTTCTGATGGGATCCGGTGCATTAGTCCTGGTATGATCGCACCCGATATAACTATCCATGCTTATTGCTTTTATGTCTTAAAAGACGCAGAATCTCCTTTGTTTTCGTACGGGAGGCGTGGGACCCACGTGACCGATCAGCTCCGTTCCAAAAATACGAAAACCATGAACCATGAAGCGGAGGCCACGCGAGCATAGAAATAGCAAGAAAGAAAAAAAAACAAAAAAAACCACACGTAAAATCTAAATAAACGCAAACGGGCAACGAAAAAGGGGGGTGCAACACGACAACTTCCGAGGGGGTCACCCATCCTAGTACTACTCTCGCCCAAGCACGCTTCACAACGGAGTTCTGATGGGATCCGGTGCATTAGTGCTGGTATGATCGCACCCGAAATACTATCCATGCTTATTGCTTTTATGTCTTAAAAGACGCAGAACCTCCTTTGTTTTCGTACGCGAGGCGTGGGACCTACTTGACCGATCGGCTCCGTTCCAAAAATACGAAAAGCATCAACCATGAAGCGGAGGCCACCCGAGCATAGAAATAGCAAGAAAGAAAAAAAAACAAAAAAAAAACCGCACGTAAAATCTAAAAAAACGCAAACGGGCAACGAAAGAAGGGGTGCAACACGAGGACTTCCCAAGGGGTCACCCATCCTAGTACTACTCTCGCCCAAGCACGCTTAACTGCGGAGTTCTGATGGGATCCGGTGCATTAGTGCTGGTATGATCGCACCCGAAATACTATCCATGCTTATTGATTTTATGTCTTAAAAGACGCAGAACCTCCTTTGTTTTCGTACGCGAGGCGTGGGACCCACGTGACCGATCGGCTCCGTTCCAAAAATACGAAAAACATGAACCATGAAACGGAGGCCACCCGAGCATAGAAATAGCAAGAAAGAAAAAAAAACAAAAAAAAACCGCACGTAAAATCTAAAAAAACGCAAACGGGCAACGAAAAAGGGGGGGTGCAACACGAGGACTTCGCAGGGGGTCACCCATCCTAGTACTACTCTCGCCCAAGCACGCTTAACTGCGGAGTTCTGATGGGATCCGGTGCATTAGTGCTGGTATGATCGCACCTAAAATACTATCCATGCTTATTGCTTTTATGTCTTAAAAGACGCAGAACCTCCTTTGTTTTCGTACGCGAGGCGTGGGACCCACGTGACCGATCGGCTCCGTTCCAAAAATACGAAAACCATCAACCATGAAGCGGAGGCCACCCGAGCATAGAAATAGCAAGAAAGAAAAAAAAACAAAAAAACCGCACGTAAAATCTAAAAAAACGCAAACGGGCAACGAAAAAGGGGGGTGCAACACGAGGACTTCCCGAGGGTCACCCATCCTAGTACTACTCTCGCCCAAGCACGCTTAACTGCGGAGTTCTGATGGGATCTGGTGCATTAGTGCTGGTATGATCGCACCCGATATAACTATCCATGATTATTGCTTTTATGTCATAAAAAACGCAGAACCTCCTTTGTTTTCGTAAGCGAGGCGTGCGACCCACGTGACCGATCAGCTCCGTTTCAAAAATACGAAAACCATGAACCATGAAGCGGAGGCCACGCGAGCATAGAAATAGCAAGAAAGAAAAAAAAACAAAAAAAACCACACGTAAAATCTAAAAAAACGCAAACGGGCAACGAAAAACGGGGGTGCAACACGAGGACTTCCCAAGGGGTCACCCATCCTAGTACTACTCTCGCCCAAGCACGCTTAACTGTGGAGTTCTGATGGGATCCGGTGCATTAGTGCTGGTATGATCGCACCCGAAATACTATCCATGCTTATTGCTTTTATATTTTAAAAGACGCAGAACCTCCTTTGTTTTCGTACGCGAGGCGTGGAACCCACGTGACCGATCGGCTCCGTTCCAAAAATACGAAAACCATCAACCATGAAGCGGAAGCCACCCGAGCATAGAAATAGCAAGAAAGAAAAAAAAAACAAAAAAAAACCGCACGTAAAATCTAAAAAAACGCAAACGGGCAACGAAAAAGAGGGGTGCAACACGAGGGCTTCCCAGGGGGTCACCCATCCTACTACTACTCTCGCCCAAGCACGCTTAACTGCGGAGTTCTGATGGGATTAGGTGCATTAGTGCGGGTATGATCGCACCCGAAATACCATCCATGCTTATTGCTTTTATGTCTTAAAAGACGCAGAACCTCCTTTGTTTTCGTACGCGAGGCGTGGGACCCACGTGACCGATCGGCTCCGTTCCAAAAATACGAAAACCATCAACCATGAAGCGGAGGCCACCCGAGCATAGAAATAGAAAGAAAGAAAAAAAACAAAAAAAAACGCACGTAAAATCTAAAAAAACGCAAACGGGCAACGAAAAAGGGGGGTGCAACACGAGGACTTCCCCAGGGTCACCCATCCTAGTACTACTCTCGCCCAAGCACGCTTAACTGCGGAGTTCTGATGGGATCCGGTGCATTAGTGCTGGTATGATCGCACCCGATATAACTATCCATGATTATTGCTTTTATGTCATAAAAGACGCAGAACCTCCTTTGTTTTCGTAAGCGAGGCGTGGGACCCACGTGACCGATCAGCTCCGTTTCAAAAATACGAAAACCATGAACCATGAAGCGGAGGCCACGCGAGCATAGAAATAGCAAGAAAGAAAAAAAAAACAAAAAAAACCACACGTAAAATCTAAAAAAACGCAAACGGGCAACGAAAAAGGGGGGTGCAACACGAGGACTTCCCAGGTGGTCACCAATCCTAGTACTACTCTCGCCCAAGCACGCTTCACAGCGGAGTTCTGATGGGATCCGGTGCATTAGTGCGGGTATGATCGCACCCGAAATACTATCCACGCTTATTGCTTTTATGTCTTAAAAGACGTAGAACCTCCTTTGTTTTCGTACGCGAGGCGTGGGACCCACGTGACCGATCGGCTCTGTTCGAAAAATACGAAAACCATCAACCATGAAGCGGAGGCCACCCGAGCATAGAAATAGCAAGAAAGAAAAAAAACAAAAAAAAACCGCACGTAAAATCTAAAAAAACGCAAACGGGCAACGAAAAAGGGGGGTGCAACACGACGACTTCCCAGGGAGTCACCCATCCTAGTACTACTCTCGCCGAAGCACGCTTAACTGCGGAGTTCTGATGCGATCCGGTGCATTAGTGCTGGTATGATTGCACCCGAAATACTATCCATGCTTATTGCTTTTATGTCTTAAAAGACGCAGAACCTCCTTTGTTTTCGTACGCGAGGCGTAGGACCCACGTGACCGATCGGCTCCGTTCCAAAAATACGAAAACCATGAACCATGAAACGGAGGCCACCCGAGCATAGAAATAGCAAGAAAGAAAAAAAAACAAAAAAAAACCGCACGTAAAATCTAAAAAAACACAAACGGGCAACGAAAAAGGAGGTGCAACACAAGGACTTCCCAGAGGGTCACCCATCCTAGTACTACTCTCGCCCAAGCACACTTAACTGCGGAGTTCTTATGGGATCCGGTGCATTAGTGCTGGTATGATCGCACCCGAAATACTATCCATGCTTATTGCTTTTATGTCTTAAAAGACGCAGAACCTCCTTTGTTTTCGTACGCGAGGCGTGGGACCCACGTGACCGATCGGCTCCGTTCCAAAAATACGAAAACCATGAACCATGAAACGGAGGCCACCCGAGCATAGAAATAGCAAGAAAGAAAAAAAAACAAAAAAAAAAACCGCACGTAAAATCTAAAAAAACGCAAACGTGCAACGAAAAAGGGGGGGTGCAACACGAGGACTTCGCAGGGGGTCACCCATCCTAGTAATCCTCTCGCCCAAGCACGCTTAACTGCGGAGTTCTGATGGGATCCGGTGCATTAGTGCTGGTATGATCGCACCTAAAATACTATCCATGCTTATTGCTTTTATGTCTTAAAAGACGCAGAACCTCCTTTGTTTTCGTACGCGAGGCGTGGGACCCACGTGACCGATCGGCTCCGTTCCAACAATACGAAAACCATGAACCATGAAGCGGAGGCCACCCGAGCATAGAAATAGCAAGAAAGAAAAAAAAACAAAAAAACCGCACGTAAAATCTAAAAAAACGCAAACGGGCAACGAAAAAGGGGGGGTGCAACACGAGGACTTCCCAGGGGGTCACCCATCCTAGTACTACTCTCGCCCAAGCATGCTTAACTGCGGAGTTCTGATGGGATCCAGTGCATTAGTGCTGGTATGATCGCACCCGAAATACTATCCATTCTTATTTCTTTTATGTCTTTAAAGACGCAGAACCTCCTTTGTTTTCGTACGCGAGGCGTGGGACCCACGTGACTGATCGGCTCCGTTCCAAAAATACGAAAACTATCAACTATGAAGCGTAGGCCACCCAAGCATAGAAATAGCAAGAAAGAAAAAAAAACAAAAAAAAAAACCGCACGTAAAATCTAAAAAAACGCAAACGGGCAACGAAAAAGGGGGTGCAACACGAGGACTTCCCAAGGGGTCACCCATCCTAGTACTACTCTCGCCCAAGCACGCTTAACTGTGGAGTTCTGATGGGATCCGGTGCATTAGTGCTGGTATGATCGCACCCGAAATACTATCCATGCTTATTGCTTTTATATTTTAAAAGACGCAGAACCTCCTTTGTTTTCGTACGCGAGGCGTGGAACCCACGTGACCGATCGGCTCCGTTCCAAAAATACGAAAACCATCAACCATGAAGCGGAGGCCACCCGAGCATAGAAATAGCAAGAAAGAAAAAAAAACAAAAAAAAACCGCACGTAAAATCTAAAAAAACGCAAACGGGCAACGAAAAAGAGGGGTGCAACACGAGGGCTTCCCAGGGGGTCACCCATCCTACTACTATTCTCGCCCAAGCACGCTTAACTGCGGAGTTTTGATGGGATTCGATGCATTAGTGCGGGTATGATCGCACCCGAAATACTATCCATGCTTATTGCTTTTATGTCTTAAAAGACGCAGAACCTCCTTTGTTTTCGTACGCGAGGCGTGGGACCCACGTAACCGATCGGCTCCGTTCCAAAAATACGAAAACCATCAACCATGAAGCGGAGGCCACCCGAGCATAGAAATAGCAAGAAAGAAAAAAAAACAAAAAAAAACCGCACGTAAAATCTAAAAAAACGCAAACGGGCAACGAAAAAGGGGGGTGCAACACGAGGACTTCCCGAGGGTCACCCATCCTAGTACTACTCTCGCCCAAGCACGCTTAACTGCGGAGTTCTGATGGGATCTGGTGCATTAGTGCTGGTATGCTCGCACCCGATATAACTATCCATGATTATTGCTTTTATGTCATAAAAGACGCAGAACCTCCTTTGTTTTCGTAAGCGAGGCGTGGGACCCACGTGACCGATCAGCTCCGTTTCAAAAATACGAAAACCATGAACCATGAAGCGGAGGCCACGCGAGCATAGAAATAGCAAGAAAGAAAAAAAAACAAAAAAAACCACACGTAAAATCTAAAAAAACGCAAACGGGCAACGAAAAAGTGGGGTGCAACACGAGGACTTCCCAGGTGGTCACCAATCCTAGTACTACTCTCGCCCAAGCACGCTTCACAGCGGAGTTCTGATGGGATCCGGTGCATTAGTGCGGGTATGATCGCACCCGAAATACTATCCACGCTTATTGCTTTTATGTCTTAAAAGACGTAGAACCTCCTTTGTTTTTGTACGCGAGGCGTGGGACCCACGTGACCGATCGGCTCTGTTCGAAAAATACGAAAACCATCAACCATGAAGCGGAGGCCACCCGAGCATAGAAATAGCAAGAAAGAAAAAAAAACAAAAAAAAACCGCACGTAAAATCTAAAAAAACGCAAACGGGCAACGAAAAAGGGGGGTGCAACACGAGGACTTCCCAGGGAGTCACCCATCCTAGTACTACTCTCGCCCAAGCACGCTTAACTGCGGAGTTCTGATGCGATCCGGTGCATTAGTGCTGGTATGATTGCACCCGAAATACTATCCATGCTTATTGCTTTTATGTCTTAAAAGACGCAGAACCTCCTTTGTTTTCGTACGCGAGGCGTAGGACCCACGTGACCGATCGGCTCCGTTCCAAAAATACGAAAACCATGAACCATGAAACGGAGGCCACCCGAGCATAGAAATAGCAAGAAAGAAAAAAAAAACAAAAAAAAACCGCACGTAAAATCTAAAAAAACACAAACGGGTAACGAAAAAGGAGGTGCAACACAAGGACTTCCCAGAGGGTCACCCATCCTAGTACTACTCTCGCCCAAGCACGCTTAACTGCTGAGTTCTTATGGGATCCGGTGCATTAGTGCTGGTATGATCGCACCCGAAATACTATCCATGCTTATTTCTTTTATGTCTTAAAAGACGCAGAACCTCCTTTGTTTTCTTACGCGAGGCGTGGGACCCACGTGACCGATCGGCTCCGTTCCAAAAATACGAAAACCATGAACCATGAAACGGAGGCCACCCGAGCATAGAAATAGCAAGAAAGAAAAAAAAAACAAAAAAAAAACCGCACGTAAAATCTAAAAAAACGCAAACGGGCAACGAAAAAGGGGGGGTGCAACACGAGGACTTCGCAGGGGGTCACCCATCCTAGTAATCCTCTCGCCCAAGCACGCTTAACTGCGGAGTTCTGATGGGATCCGGTGCATTAGTGCTGGTATGATCGCACCTAAAATACTATCCATGCTTATTGCTTTTATGTCTTAAAAGACGCAGAACCTCCTTTGTTTTCGTACGCGAGGCGTGGGACCCACGTGACCGATCGGCTCCGTTCCAACAATACGAAAACCATGAACCATGAAGCGGAGGCCACCCGAGCATAGAAATAGCAAGAAAGAAAAAAAACAAAAAAACCGCACGTAAAATCTAAAAAAACGCAAACGGGCAACGAAAAAGGGGGGGTGCAACACGAGGACTTCCCAGGGGGTCACCCATCCTAGTACTACTCTCGCCCAAGCATGCTTAACTGCGGAGTTCTGATGGGATCCAGTGCATTAGTGCTGGTATGATCGCACCCGAAATACTATCCATTCTTATTTCTTTTATGTCTTTAAAGACGCAGAACCTCCTTTGTTTTCGTACGCGAGGCGTGGGACCCACGTGACTGATCGGCTCCGTTCCAAAAATACGAAAACTATCAACTATGAAGCGTAGGCCACCCAAGCATAGAAATAGCAAGAAAGAAAAAAAAACAAAAAAAAAACCGCACGTAAAATCTAAAAAAACGCAAACGGGCAACGAAAAAGGGGGCGCAACACGAGGACTTCCCAAGGGGTCACCCATCCTAGTACTACTCTCGCCCAAGCACGCTTAACTGTGGAGTTCTGATGGGATCCGGTGCATTAGTGCTGGTATGATCGCACCCGAAATACTATCCATGCTTATTGCTTTTATATTTTAAAAGACGCAGAACCTCCTTTGTTTTCGTACGCGAGGCGTGGAACCCACGTGACCGATCGGCTCCGTTCCAAAAATACGAAAACCATCAACCATGAAGCGGAGGCCACCCGAGCATAGAAATAGCAAGAAAGAAAAAAAAAACAAAAAAAAACCGCACGTAAAATCTAAAAAAACGCAAACGGGCAACGAAAAAGAGGGGTGCAACACGAGGGCTTCCCAGGGGGTCACCCATCCTACTACTACTCTCGCCCAAGCACGCTTAACTGCGGAGTTTTGATGGGATTCGGTGCATTAGTGCGGGTATGATCGCACCCGAAATACTATCCATGCTTATTGCTTTTATGTATTAAAAGACGCAGAACCTCCTTTGTTTTCGTACGCGAGGCGTGGGACCCACGTAACCGATCGGCTCCGTTCCAAAAATACGAAAACCATCAACCATGAAGCGGAGGCCACCCGAGCATAGAAATAGCAAGAAAGAAAAAAAAACAAAAAAAAAACGCACGTAAAATCTAAAAAAACGCAAACGGGCAACGAAAAAGGGGGGTGCAACACGAGGACTTCCCGAGGGTCACCCATCCTAGTACTACTCTCGCCCAAGCACGCTTAACTGCGGAGTTCTGATGGGATCTGGTGCATTAGTGCTGGTATGCTCGCACCCGATATAACTATCCATGATTATTGCTTTTATGTCATAAAAGACGCAGAACCTCCTTTGTTTTCGTAAGCGAGGCGTGGGACCCACGTGACCGATCAGCTCCGTTTCAAAAATACGAAAACCATGAACCATGAAGCGGAGGCCACGCGAGCATAGAAATAGCAAGAAAGAAAAAAAAACAAAAAAAACCACACGTAAAATCTAAAAAAACGCAAACGGGCAACGAAAAAGTGGGGTGCAACACGAGGACTTCCCAGGTGGTCACCAATCCTAGTACTACTCTCGCCCAAGCACGCTTCACAGCGGAGTTCTGATGGGATCCGGTGCATTAGTGCGGGTATGATCGCACCCGAAATACTATCCACGCTTATTGCTTTTATGTCTTAAAAGACGTAGAACCTCCTTTGTTTTCGTACGCGAGGCGTGGGACCCACGTGACCGATCGGCTCTGTTCGAAAAATACGAAAACCATCAACCATGAAGCGGAGGCCACCCGAGCATAGAAATAGCAAGAAAGAAAAAAAAAACAAAAAAAAACCGCACGTAAAATCTAAAAAAACGCAAACGGGCAACGAAAAAGGGGGGTGCAACACGAGGACTTCCCAGGGAGTCACCCATCCTAGTACTACTCTCGCCCAAGCACGCTTAACTGCGGAGTTCTGATGCGATCCGGTGCATTAGTGCTGGTATGATTGCACCCGAAATACTATCCATGCTTATTGCTTTTATGTCTTAAAAGACGCAGAACCTCCTTTGTTTTCGTACGCGAGGCGTAGGACCCACGTGACCGATCGGCTCCGTTCCAAAAATACGAAACCATGAACCATGAAACGGAGGCCACCCGAGCATAGAAATAGCAAGAAAGAAAAAAAAAACAAAAAGAAAACCGCACGTAAAATCTAAAAAAACACAAACGGGTAACGAAAAAGGAGGTGCAACACAAGGACTTCCCAGAGGGTCACCCATCCTAGTACTACTCTCGCCCAAGCACGCTTAACTGCTGAGTTCTTATGGGATCCGGTGCATTAGTGCTGGTATGATCGCACCCGAAATACTATCCATGCTTATTGCTTTTATGTCTTAAAAGACGCAGAACCTCCTTTGTTTTCGTACGCGAGGCGTGGGACCCACGTGACCGATCGGCTCCGTTCCAAAAATACGAAAACCATGAACCATGAAACGGAGGCCACCCGAGCATAGAAATAGCAAGAAAGAAAAAAAAACAAAAAAAAAACCGCACGTAAAATCTAAAAAAACGCAAACGGGCAACGAAAAAGGGGGGGTGCAACACGAGGACTTCGCAGGGGGTCACCCATCCTAGTACTCCTCTCGCCCAAGCACGCTTAACTGCGGAGTTCTGATGGGATCCGGTGCATTAGTGCTGGTATGATCGCACCTAAAATAATATCCATGCTTATTGCTTTTATGTCTTAAAAGACGTAGAACCTCCTTTGTTTTCGTACGCGAGGCGTGGGACCCACGTGACCGATCGGCTCCGTTCCAACAATACGAAAACCATGAACCATGAAGCGGAGGCCACCCGAGCATAGAAATAGCAAGAAAGAAAAAAAAAACAAAAAAACCGCACGTAAATTCTAAAAAAACGCAAACGGGCAACGAAAAAGGGGGGGTGCAACACGAGGACTTCCCAGGGGTCACCCATCCTAGTACTACTCTCGCCCAAGCATGCTTAACTGCGGAGTTCTGATGGGATCCAGTGCATTAGTGCTGGTATGATCGCACCCGAAATACTATCCATTCTTATTTCTTTTATGTCTTTAAAGACGCAGAACCTCCTTTGTTTTCGTACGCGAGGCGTGGGACCCACGTGACTGATCGGCTCCGTTCCAAAAATACGAAAACTATCAACCATGAAGCGGAGGCCACCCGAGCATAGAAATAGCAAGAAAGGAAAAAAACAAAAAAAAAACCGCACGTAAAATCTAAAAAAATGCAAACGGGCAACGAACGAGAGGGGTGCAACACGAGGGCTTCCCAGGGGGTCACCCATCCTACTACTACTCTCGCCCAAGCACGCTTAACTGCGGAGTTTTGATGGGATTCGGTGCATTAGTGCGGGTATGATCGCACCCGAAATACTATCCATGCTTATTGCTTTTATGTCTTAAAAGACGCAGAACCTCCTTTGTTTTCGTACGCGAGGCGTGGGACCCACGTGACCGATCGGCTCCGTTCCAAAAATACGAAAACCATCAACCATGAAGCGGAGGCCACCCGAGCATAGAAATAGCAAGAAAGAAAAAAAAACAAAAAAAAAACGCACGTAAAATCTAAAAAAACGCAAACGGGCAACGAAAAAGGGGGGTGCAACACGAGGACTTCCCGAGGGTCACCCATTCTAGTACTACTCTCGCCCAAGCACGCTTAACTGCGGAGTTCTGATGGGATCCGGTGCATTAGTGCTGGTATGATCGCACCCGATATAACTATCCATGATTATTGCTTTTATGTCATAAAAGACGCAGAACCTCCTTTGTTTTCGTAAGCGAGGCGTGGGACCCACGTGACCGATCAGCTCCGTTTCAAAAATACGAAAACCATGAACCATGAAGCGGAGGCCACGCGAGCATAGAAATAGCAAGAAAGAAAAAAAACAAAAAAAACCACACGTAAAATCTAAAAAAATGCAAACGGGCAACGAAAAAGGGGGGTGCAACACGAGGACTTCCCAGGTGGTCACCAATCCTAGTACTACTCTCGCCCAAGCACGTTTCACAGCGGAGTTCTGATGGGATCCGGTGCATTAGTGCGGGTATGATCGCACCCGAAATACTATCCACGCTTATTGCTTTTATGTCTTAAAAGACGTAGAACCTCCTTTGTTTTCGTACGCGAGGCGTGGGACCCACGTGACCGATCGGCTCTGTTCGAAAAATACGAAAACCATCAACCATGAAGCGGAGGCCACCCGAGCATAGAAATAGCAAGAAAGAAAAAAAAACAAAAAAAAACCGCAAGTAAAATCTAAAAAAACGCAAACGGGCAACGAAAAAGGGGGGTGCAACACGAGGACTTCCCAGGGAGTCACCCATCCTAGTACTACTCTCGCCCAAGCACGTTTAACTGCGGAGTTCTGATGCGATCCGGTGCATTAGTGCTGGTATGATCGCACCCGAAATACTATCCATGCTTATTGCTTTTATGTCTTAAAAGACGCAGAACCTCCTTTGTTTTCGTACGCGAGGCGTAGGACCCACGTGACCGATCGGCTCCGTTCCAAAAATACGAAAACCATGAACCATGAAACGGAGGCCACCCGAGCATAGAAATAGCAAGAAAGAAAAAAAAAACAAAAAAAAACCGCACGTAAAATCTAAAAAAACACAAACGGGCAACGAAAAAGGAGGTGCAACACAAGGACTTCCCAGAGGGTCACCCATCTTAGTACTACTCTCGCCCAAGCACGCTTAACTGCGGAGTTCTTATGGGATCCGGTGCATTAGTGCTGGTATGATCGCACCCGAAATACTATCCATGCTTATTGCTTTTATGTCTTAAAAGACGCAGAACCTCCTTTGTTTTCGTACGCGAGGCGTGGGACCCACGTAACCGATCGGCTCCGTTCCAAAAATACGAAAACCATCAACCATGAAGCGGAGGCCACCCGAGCATAGAAATAGCAAGAAAGAAAAAAAAACAAAAAAAAACGCACGTAAAATCTAAAAAAACGCAAACGGGCAACGAAAAAGGGGGGTGCAACACGAGGACTTCCCGAAGGTCACCCATCCTAGTACTACTCTCGCCCAAGCACGCTTAACTGCGGAGTTCTGATGGGATCTGGTGCATTAGTGCTGGTATGATCGCACCCGATATAACTATCCATGATTATTGCTTTTATGTCATAAAAGACGCAGAACCTCCTTTGTTTTCGTAAGCGAGGCGTGGGACCCACGTGACCGATCAGCTCCGTTTCAAAAATACGAAAACCATGAACCATGAAGCGGAGGCCACGCGAGCATAGAAATAGCAAGAAAGAAAAAAAAACAAAAAAAACCACACGTAAAATCTAAAAAAACGCAAACGGGCAACGAAAAAGGGGGGTGCAACACGAGGACTTCCCAGGTGGTCACCAATCCTAGTACTACTCTCGCCCAAGCACGCTTCACAGCGGAGTTCTGATGGGATCCGGTGCATTAGTGCGGGTATGATCGCACCCGAAATACTATCCACGCTTATTGCTTTTATGTCTTAAAAGACGTAGAACCTCCTTTGTTTTCGTACGCGAGGCGTGGGACCCACGTGACCGATCGGCTCTGTTCGAAAAATACGAAAACCATCAACCATGAAGCGGAGGCCACCCGAGCATAGAAATAGCAAGAAAGAAAAAAAAACAAAAAAAAAACCGCACGTAAAATCTAAAAAAACGCAAACGGGCAACGAAAAAGGGGGGTGCAACACGAGGACTTCCCAGGGAGTCACCCATCCTAGTACTACTCTCGCCCAAGCACGCTTAACTGCGGAGTTCTGATGCGATCCGGTGCATTAGTGCTGGTATGATTGCACCCGAAATACTATCCATGCTTATTGCTTTTATGTCTTAAAAGACGCAGAACCTCCTTTGTTTTCGTACGCGAGGCGTAGGACCCACGTGACCGATCGGCTCCGTTCCAAAAATACGAAAACCATGAACCATGAAACGGAGGCCACCCGAGCATAGAAATAGCAAGAAAGAAAAAAAAACAAAAAAAAACCGCACGTAAAATCTAAAAAAACACAAACGGGCAACGAAAAAGGAGGTGCAACACAAGGATTTCCCAGAGGGTCACCCATCTTAGTACTACTCTCGCCCAAGCACGCTTAACTGCGGAGTTCTTATGGGATCCGGTGCATTAGTGCTGGTATGATCGCACCCGAAATACTATCCATGCTTATTGCTTTTATGTCTTAAAAGACGCAGAACCTCCTTTGTTTTCGTACGCGAGGCGTGGGACCCACGTGACCGATCGGCTCCGTTACAAAAATACGAAAACCATGAACCATGAAGCGGAGGCCACCCGAGCATAGAAATAGCAAGAAAGAAAAAAAAACAAAAAAACCGCATGTAAAATCTAAAAACACGCAAACGGGCAACGAAAAAGGTGGGGTGCAACACGAGGACTTCCCATGGGGTCACCATCCTAGTACTACTCTCGCCCAAGCACGCTTAACTGCGGAGTTCTGATGGGATCCGGTGCATTAGTGCTGGTATGATCGCACCTGAAATACTATCAATTCTTATTACTTTTATGTCTTAAAAGACGCAGAACCTCCTTTGTTTTCGCACACGAGGCGTGGAACCACGTGACCGATCGGCTCCATTCCACAAATACGAAAACCATGAACCATGAAACGGAGGCCACCCGAGCATAGAAATAGCAAGAAAGAAAAAAAACAAAAAAAAACCGCACGTAAAATCTAAAAAAACGCAAACGGGCAACGAAAAAGTAGGTGCAACACAAGGACTTCCCAGGGGGTCACCCATCCTAGTACTACTCTCGCCCAAGCACGCTTAACTGTGGAGTTCTTATGGGATCCGGTGCATTAGTGCTGGTATGATCGCACTGGAAATACTATCCATGCTTATTGCTTTTATGTCTTAAAAGACGCAGAACCTCCTTTGTTTTCGTACGCGAGGCGTGGGACCCACGTGACCGATCGGCTCCGTTACAAAAATACGAAAACTATGAACCATGAAGCGGAGGCCACCCGAGCATAGAAATAGCAAGAAAGAAAAAAAAACCAAAAAAAACCGCATGTAAAATCTATAAAAACGCAAACGGGCAACGAAAAAGGGGGGGGTGCAACACGAGGACTTCCCAGGGGGTCACACATCCTAGTACTACTCTCGCCCAAGCACGCTTAACTGCGGAGTTCTGATGGGATCCGGTGCATTAGTGCTGGTATGATCGCACCCGAAATACTATCCATTCTTATTACTTTTATGTCTTAAAAGACGCAGAACCTCCTTTGTTTTCGTACGCGAGGCGTGGGACCCACGTGACTGATCGTCTCCATTCCAAAAATACGAAAACTATCACCCATGAAACGGAGGCCACCCAAGCATAGAAATACCAAGAAAGAAAAAAAACAAAAAAAAAACCGCACGTAAAATCTAAAAAAACGCAAACGGGCAACGAAAAAGGGGGGGGGGTGCAACACGAGGACTTCCCAGGGGGTCACCCATCCTAGTACTACTCTCGCCCAAGCACGCTTCACAACGGAGTTATGATGGGATCCGGTGCATTAGTGCTGGTATGATCGCACCCGAAATACTATCCATGCTTATTGTTTTTATGTCTTACAAGACGCAGAACCTCCTTTGTTTTCGTACGCGAGGCGTGGGACCCACGTGACCGATCGACTCCGTTCCAAAAATACGAAAACCATGAACCATGAAGCGGAGGCCACGCGATCATAGAAATAGCAAGAAAGAAAAAAAAACAAAAAAAATCACACGTAAAATCTAAAAAAACGCAAACGGGCAACGAAAAAGGGGGGTGCAACACGAGGACTTCCCGAGGGTCACCCATCATAGTACTACTCTCGCCCAAGCACGCTTCACTGCGGAGTTCTGATGGGATCCGGTGCATTAGTGCTGGTATGATCGCACCCGAAATACTATCCATGCTTATTGCTTTTATGTCTTAAAAGACGCAGAACCTCCTTTGTTTTCGTACGCGAGGCGTGGGACCCACGTGACCGATCGACTCCGTTCCAAAAATACGAAAACCATGAACCATGAAGCGGAGGCCACGCGAGCATAGAATAAGCAAGAAAGAAAAAAAAACTAAAAAAAACCGCACGTAAAATCTAAAAAAACGCAAACGGGCAACGAAAAAGGGGGGGTGCAACACGAGGACTTCCCAGGGGGTCACCCATCCTAGTACTACTCTCGCCCAAGCAGGCTTCACAGCGGAGTTCTGATGGGATCCGGTGCATTAGTGCTGGTATGATCGCACCCGAAATACTATCCATGCTTATTGCTTTTATGTCTTAAAAGACGCAGAACCTCCTTTGTTTTCGTACGCGAGACGTGGGACCCACGTGACCGATCGGCTCCGTTCCAAAAATACGAAAAGCATCAACCATGAAGCGGAGGCCACCCGAGCATAGAAATAGCAAGAAAGAAAAAAAAAACAAAAAAAAAACCGCACGTAAAATCTAAAAAAACGCAAACGGGCAACGAAAAAGGGGGGTGCAACACAACGACTTCCCAGGGGGTCACCCATCCTAGTACTGCTCTCGCCCAAGCACGCTTAACTGCGGAGTTCTGATGGGATCCAGTGAATTAGTGCTGGTATGATCGCACCCAAAATACTATCCATGCTTATTGCTTTTATGTCTTAAAAGACGCAGAACCTCCTTTGTTTTCGTACGCGAGGCGTGGGACCCACGTGACCGATCGGCTCCGTTCCAAAAATACGAAAACCATCAACCATGAAGCGGTGGCCACCCGAGCATAGAAATAGCAAGAAAGAAAAAAAAACAAAAAAAAACCGCACGTAAAATCTAAAAAAACGCAAACGTGCAACGAAAAAGGGGGGTGCAACACGAGGACTTCCCGGGGGTCACCCATCCTAGTACTATTCTCGCCCAAGCACACTTAACTGCGGAGTTCTGATGGGATCCGGTGCATTAGTCCTGGTATGATCGCACCCGATATAACTATCCATGCTTATTGCTTTTATGTCTTAAAAGACGCAGAATCTCCTTTGTTTTCGTACGCGAGGCGTGGGACCCACGTGACCGATCAGCTCCGTTCCAAAAATACGAAAACCATGAACCATGAAGCGGAGGCCACGCGAGCATAGAAATAGCAAGAAAGAAAAAAAAACAAAAAAAACCACACGTAAAATCTAAAAAAACGCAAACGGACAACGAAAAAGGGGGGTGCAACACGACAACTTCCGAGGGGGTCACCCATCCTAGTACTACTCTCGCCCAAGCACGCTTCACAGCGGAGTTCTGATGGGATCCGGTGCATTAGTGCTGGTATGATCGCACCCGAAATACTATCCATGCTTATTGCTTTTATGTCTTAAAAGACGCAGAACCTCCTTTGTTTTCGTACGCGAGGCGTGGGACCCACTTGACCGATCGGCTCCGTTACAAAAATACGAAAAGCATCAACCATGAAGCGGAGGCCACCCGAGCATAGAAATAGCAAGAAAGAAAAAAAACAAAAAAAACCACACGTAAAATCAAAAAAAACGCAAACGGGCAACGAAAAAAGGGGTGCAACACGAGGACTTCCCAAGGGGTCACCCATCCTAGTACTACTCTCGCCCAAGCACGCTTAACTGCGGAGTTCTGATGGGATCCGGTGCATTAGTGTTGGTATGATCGCACCCGAAATACTATCCATGCTTATTGATTTTATGTCTTAAAAGAAGCAGAACCTCCTTTGTTTTCGTACGCGAGGCGTGGGACCCACGTGACCGATCGGCTCCGTTCCAAAAATACGAAAACCATGAACCATGAAACGGAGGCCACCCGAGCATAGAAATAGCAAGAAAGAAAAAAAAACAAAAAAAAAAACCGCACGTAAAATCTAAAAAAACGCAAACGGGCAACGAAAAAGGGGGGGTGCAACACGAGGACTTCGCAGGGGGTCACCCATCCTAGTACTACTCTCGCCCAAGCACGCTTAACTGCGGAGTTCTGATGGGATCCGGTGCATTAGTGCTGGTATGATCGCACCAAAAATACTATCCATGCTTATTGCTTTTATGTCTTAAAAGACGCAGAACCTCCTTTGTTTTCGTACGCGAGGCGTGGGACCCACGTGACCGATCGGCTCCGTTACAAAAATACGAAAACTATGAACCATGAAGCGGAGGCCACCCGAGCATAGAAATAGCAAGAAAGAAAAAAAAACCAAAAAAAACCGCATGTAAAATCTAAAAACACGCAAACGGGCAACGAAAAAGGGGGGGTGCAACACGAGGACTTCCCAGGGGGTCACACATCCTAGTACTACTCTCGCCCAAGCACGCTTAACTGCGGAGTTCTGATGGGATCCGGTGCATTAGTGCTGGTATGATCGCACCCGAAATACTATCCATTCTTATTACTTTTATGTCTTAAAAGACGCAGAACCTCCTTTGTTTTCGTACGCGAGGCGTGGGACCCACGTGACTGATCGTCTCCATTCCAAAAATACGAAAACTATCACCCATGAAACGGAGGCCACCCAAGCATAGAAATACCAAGAAAGAAAAAAAAACAAAAAAAAAACCGCACGTAAAATCTAAAAAAACGCAAACGGGCAACGAAAAAGGGGGGGTGCAACACGAGGACTTCCCAGGGGGTCACCCATCCTAGTACTACTCTCGCCCAAGCACGCTTCACAACGGAGTTATGATGGGATCCGGTGCATTAGTGCTGGTATGATCGCACCCGAAATACTATCCATGCTTATTGTTTTTATGTCTTAAAAGACGCAGACCCTCCTTTGTTTTCGTACGCGAGGCGTGGGACCCACGTGACCGATCGACTCCGTTCCAGAAATACGAAAACCATGAACCATGAAGCGGAGGCCACGCGATCATAGAAATAGCAAGAAAGAAAAAAAAACAAAAAAAATCACACGTAAAATCTAAAAAAACGCAAACGGGCAACGAAAAAGGGGGGTGCAACACGAGGACTTCCCGAGGGTCACCCATCATAGTACTACTCTCGCCCAAGCACGCTTCACTGCGGAGTTCTGATGGGATCCGGTGCATTAGTGCTGGTATGATCGCACCCGAAATACTATCCATGCTTATTGCTTTTATGTCTTAAAAGACGCAGAACCTCCTTTGTTTTCGTACGCGAGGCGTGGGACCCACGTGACCGATCGACTCCGTTCCAAAAATACGAAAACCATGAACCATGAAGCGGAGGCCACGCGAGCATAGAAATAGCAAGAAAGAAAAAAAAAACTAAAAAAAACCGCACGTAAAATCTAAAAAAACGCAAACGGGCAACGAAAAAGGGGGGGGGGTGCAACACGAGGACTTCCCAGGGGGTCACCCATCCTAGTACTACTCTCGCCCAAGCAGGCTTCACAGCGGAGTTCTGATGGGATCCGGTGCATTAGTGCTGGTATGATCGCACCCGAAATACTATCCATGCTTATTGCTTTTATGTCTTAAAAGACGCAGAACCTCCTTTGTTTTCATACGCGAGACGTGGGACCTACGTGACCGATCGGCTCCGTTCCAAAAATACGAAAAGCATCAACCATGAAGCGGAGGCCACCCGAGCATAGAAATAGCAAGAAAGAAAAAAAAAACAAAAAAAAAACCGCACGTAAAATCTAAAAAAACGCAAACGGGCAACGAAAAAGGGGGGTGCAACACAACGACTTCCCAGGGGGTCACCCATCCTAGTACTGCTCTCGCCCAAGCACGCTTAACTGCGGAGTTCTGATGGGATCCAGTGAATTAGTGCTGGTATGATCGCACCCGAAATACTATCCATGCTTATTGCTTTTATGTCTTAAAAGACGCAGAACCTCCTTTGTTTTCGTACGCGAGGCGTGGGACCCACGTGACCGATCGGCTCCGTTCCAAAAATACGAAAACCATCAACCATGAAGCGGTGGCCACCCGAGCATAGAAATAGCAAGAAAGAAAAAAAAAACAAAAAAAAACCGCACGTAAAATCTAAAAAAACGCAAACGTGCAACGAAAAAGGGGGGTGCAACACGAGGACTTCCCGGGGGTCACCCATCCTAGTACTACTCTCGCCCAAGCACACTTAACTGCGGAGTTCTGATGGGATCCGGTGCATTAGTCCTGGTATGATCGCACCCGATATAACTATCCATGCTTATTGCTTTTATGTCTTAAAAGACGCAGAATCTCCTTTGTTTTCGTACGCGAGGCGTGGGACCCACGTGACCGATCAGCTCCGTTCCAAAAATACGAAAACCATGAACCATGAAGCGGAGGCCACGCGAGCATAGAAATAGCAAGAAAGAAAAAAAAAACAAAAAAAACCACACGTAAAATCTAAAAAAACGCAAACGGACAACGAAAAAGGGGGGTGCAACACGACAACTTCCAAGGGGGTCACCCATCCTAGTACTACTCTCGCCCAAGCACGCTTCACAGCGGAGTTCTGATGGGATCCGGTGCATTAGTGATGGTATGATCGCACCCGAAATACTATCCATGCTTATTGCTTTTATGTCTTAAAAGACGCAGAACCTCCTTTGTTTTCGTACGCGAGGCGTGGGACCCACTTGACCGATCGGCTCCGTTCCAAAAATACGAAAAGCATCAACCATGAAGCGGAGGCCACCCGAGCATAGAAATAGCAAGAAAGAAAAAAAACAAAAAAAAACCGCACGTAAAATCTAAAAAAACGCAAACGGGCAACGAAAAAAGGGGTGCAACACGAGGACTTCCCAAGGGGTCACCCATCCTAGTACTACTCTCGCCCAAGCACGCTTAACTGCGGAGTTCTGATGGGATCCGGTGCATTAGTGCTGGTATGATCGCACCCGAAATACTATCCATGCTTATTGATTTTATGTCTTAAAAGACGCAGAACCTCCTTTGTTTTCGTACGCGAGGCGTGGGACCCACGTGACCGATCGGCTCCGTTCCAAAAATACGAAAACCATGAACCATGAAACGGAGGCCACCCGAGCATAGAAATAGCAAGAAAGAAAAAAAAACAAAAAAAAACCGCACGTAAAATCTAAAAAAACGCAAACGGGCAACGAAAAAGGGGGGGGGTGCAACACGAGGACTTCGCAGGGGGTCACCCATCCTAGTACTACTCTCGCCCAAGCACGCTTAACTGCGGAGTTCTGATGGGATCCGGTGCATTAGTGCTGGTATGATCGCACCTAAAATACTATCCATGCTTATTGCTTTTATGTCTTAAAAGACGCAGAACCTCCTTTGTTTTCGTACGCGAGGCGTGGGACCCACGTGACCGATCGGCTCCGTTCCAACAAAACGAAAACCATGAACCATGAAGCGGAGGCCACCCGAGCATAGAAATAGCAAGAAAGAAAAAAAAAACAAAAAAACCGCACGTAAAATCTAAAAAAACGCAAACTGGCAACGAAAAAGGGGGGTGCAACACGAGGACTTCCCAGGGGGTCACCCATCCTAGTACTACTCTCGCCCAAGCATGCTTAACTGCGGAGTTCTGATGGGATCCAGTGCATTAGTGCTGGTATGATCGCACCCGAAATACTATCCATTCTTGTTTCTTTTATGTCTTAAAAGACGCAGAAGCTCCTTTGTTTTCGTACGCGAGGCGTGGGACCCACGTGACTGATCGGCTCCGTTCCAAAAATACGAAAACTATCAACTATGAAGCGGAGGCCACCCAAGCATAGAAATAGCAAGAAAGAAAAAAACAAAAAAAAAACCGCACGTAAAATCTAAAAAAACGCAAACGGGCAACGAAAAAGGGGGGTGCAACACGAGGACTTCCCAGGTGGTCACCCATCCTAGTACTACTCTCACCCAAGCACGCTTAACTGCGGAGTTCTGATGGGATCCGGTGCATTAGTGCTGGTATGATCGCACCCAAAATACTATCCATGCTTATTGCTTTTATGTCTTAAAAGACGCAGAACCTCCTTTGTTTTCGTACGCGAGGCGTGGGACCCACGTGACCGATCGGCTCCGTTCCAAAAATACGAAAACCATGAACCATGAAGCGGAGGCCACCCGAGCATAGAAATAGCAAGAAAGAAAAAAAAACAAAAAAAAAACCGCACGTAAAATCTAAAAAAACGCAAACGGGCAACGAAAAAGGGGAGTGCAACACGAGGACTTCCCGAGGGTCACCCATCCTAGTACTACTCTCGCCCAAGCACGCTTAACTGCGGAGTTCTGATGGGATCCGGTGCATTAGTGCGCTTAACTGTGGAGTTCTGATGGGATCCGGTGCATTAGTGCTGGTATGATCGCACCCGAAATACTATCCATGCTTATTGCTTTTATATCTTAAAAGACGCAGAACCTCCTTTGTTTTCGTACGTGAGGCGTGGAACGCACGTGACCGATCGGATCCGTTCCAAAAATACGAAAACCATCAACCATGAAGCGGAGGCCACCCGAGCATAGAAATAGCAAGAAAGAAAAAAAAACAAAAAAAACCGCACGTAAAATCTAAAAAAACGCAAATGGGCAACGAAAAAGAGGGGTGCAACACGAGGGCTTCCCAGGGGGTCACCCATCCTAGTACTACTCTCGCCCAAGCACGCTTAACTGCGGAGTTCTGATGGGATTCCGTGCATTAGTGCGGGTATGATCGCACCCGAAATACTATCCATGCTTATTGCTTTTATGTCTTAAAAGACGCAGAACCTCCTTTGTTTTCGTACGCGAGGCGTGGGACCCACGTGACCGATCGGCTCCGTTCCAAAAATACGAAAACCATCAACCATGAAGCGGAGGCCACCCGAGCATAGAAATAGCAAGAAAGAAAAAAAAACAAAAAAAAAAACGCACGTAAAATCTAAAAAAACGCAAACGGGCAACGAAAAAGGGGGGTGCAACACGAGGACTTCCCGAGGGTCACCCATCCTAGTACTACTCTCGCCCAAGCACGCTTCACTGCGGAGTTCTGATGGGATCCGGTGCATTAGTGCTGGTATGATCGCACCCGAAATACTATCCATGCTTATTGCCTTTATGTCTTAAAAGACGCAGAACCTCCTTTGTTTTCGTACGCGAGGTGTGGAATCCACGTGACCGATCGGCTCCGTTCCAAAAATACGAAAACCATCAACCATGAAACGGAGGCCACCCGAGCATAGAAATAGCAAGAAAGAAAAAAAAACAAAAAAAAAACCGCACGTAAAATCTAAAAAAACGCAAACGGGCAACGAAAAAGGGGGGGTGCAACACGAAGACTTCGCAGGGGGTCACCCATGCTAGTACTACTCTCGCCCAAACACGCTTAACTGCGGAGTTCTGATGGGATCCGGTGCATTAGTGCTGGTATGATCGCACCTAAAATACTATCCATGCTTATTGCTTTTATGTCTTAAAAGACGCAGAACATCCTTTGTTTTCGTACGCGAGGCGTGGGACCCACGTGACCGATCGGCTCCGTTCCAACAATACGAAAACCATGAACCATGAAGCGGAGGCCACCCGAGCATAGAAATAGCAAGAAAGAAAAAAAAAACAAAAAAACCGCACGTAAAATCTAAAAAAACGCAAACGGGCAACGAAAAAGGGGGGGTGCAACACGAGGACTTCCCAGGGGGTCACCCATCCTAGTACTACTCTCGCCCAAGCATGCTTAACTGCGGAGTTCTGATGGGATCCAGTGCATTAGTGCTGGTATGATCGCACCCGAAATACTATCCATTCTTATTTCTTTTATGTCTTAAAAGACGCAGAACCTCCTTTGTTTTCGTACGCGAGGCGTGGGACCCACGTGACTGATCGGCTCCGTTCCAAAAATACGAAAACTATCAACTATGAAGCGGAGGCCACCCAAGCATAGAAATAGCAAGAAAGAAAAAAAACAAAAAAAAAACCGCACGTAAAATCTAAAAAAACGCAAACGGGCAACGAAAAAGGGGGGTGCAACACGAGGACTTCCCAGGGGGTCACCCATCCTAGTACTACTTTCACCCAAGCACGCTTAACTGTGGAGTTCTGATGGGATCCGGTGCATTAGTGCGCTTAACTGTGGAGTTCTGATGGGATCCGGTGCATTAGTGCTGGTATGATCGCACCCGAAATACTATCCATGCTTATTGCTTTTATATCTTAAAAGACGCAGAACCTCCTTTGTTTTCGTACGAGAGGCGTGGAACCCACGTGACCGATCGGCTCCGTTCCAAAAATACGAAAACCATCAACCATGAAGCGGAGGCCACCCGAGCATAGAAATAGCAAGAAAGAAAAAAAAACAAAAAAAACCGCACGTAAAATCTAAAAAAACGCAAACGGGCAACGAAAAAGAGGGGTGCAACACGAGGGCTTCCCAGGGGGTCACCCATCCTAGTACTACTCTCGCCCAAGCACGCTTATCTGCGGAGTTCTGATGGGATTCGGTGCATTAGTGCGGGTATGATCGCACCCGAAATACTATCCATGCTTATTGCTTTTATGTCTTAAAAGACGCAGAACCTCCTTTGTTTTCGTACGCGAGGCGTGGGACCCACGTGACCGATCGGCTCCGTTCCAAAAATACGAAAACCATCAACCATGAAGCGGAGGCCACCCGAGCATAGAAATAGCAAGAAAGAAAACAAAACAAAAAAAACGCACGTAAAATCTAAAAAAACGCAAACGGGCAACGAAAAAGGGGGGTGCAACACGAGGACTTCCCGAGGGTCACCCATCCTAGTACTACTCTCGCCCAAGCACGCTTAACTGCGGAGTTCTGATGGGATCCGGTGCATTAGTGCTGGTATGATCGCACCCGATATAACTATCCATGATTATTGCTTTTATGTCATAAAAGACGCAGAACCTCCTTTGTTTTCGTAAGCGAGGCGTGGGACCCACGTGACCGATCAGCTCCGTTTCAAAAATACGAAAACCATGAACCATGAAGCGGAGGCCACGCGAGCATAGAAATAGCAAGAAAGAAAAAAAAACAAAAAAACCGCATGTAAAATCTAAAAACACGCAAACGGGCAACGAAAAAGGGGGGTGCAACACGAGGACTTCCCAGGGGGTCACCCATCCTAATACTACTATCGCCCAAGCACGCTTAACTGCGGAGTTCTGATGGGATCCGGTGCATTAGTGCTGGTATGATCGCACACGAAATACTATCAATTCTTATTACTTTTATGTCTTAAAAGACGCAGAACCTCCTTTGTTTTCGCACGCGAGGCGTGGAACCACGTGACCGATCGGCTCCATTCCAAAACTACGAAAACCATGAACCATGAAACGGAGGCCACCCGAGCATAGAAATAGCAAGAAAGAAAAAAAAACAAAAAAAAAACCGCACGTAAAATCTAAAAAAACGCAAACGGGCAACGAAAAAGGAGGTGCAACACAAGGACTTCCCAGGGGGTCACCCATCCTAGTACTACTCTCGCCCAAGCACGCTTAACTGTGGAGTTCTTATGGGATCCGGTGCATTAGTGCTGGTATGATCGCACCGGAAATACTATCCATGCTTATTGCTTTTATGTCTTAAAAGACGCAGAACCTCCTTTGTTTTCGTACGCGAGGCGTGGGACCCACGTGACCGATCGGCTCCGTTACAAAAATACGAAAACTATGAACCATGAAGCGGAGGCCACCCGAGCATAGAAATAGCAAGAAAGAAAAAAAAAACCAAAAAAAACCGCATGTAAAATCTAAAAAAACGCAAACGGGCAACGAAAAAGGGGGGGTGCAACACGAGGACTTCCCAGGGGGTCACACATCCTAGTACTACTCTCGCCCAAGCACGCTTAACTGCGGAGTTCTGATGGGATCCGGTGCATTAGTGCTGGTATGATCGCACCCGAAATACTATCCATTCTTATTACTTTTATGTCTTAAAAGACGCAGAACGTCCTTTGTTTTCGTACGCGAGGCGTGGGACCCACGTGACCGATCGGCTCCGTTCCAAAAATACGAAAACCATGAACAATGAAGCGGAGGCCACCCGAGCATAGAAATAGCAAGAAAGAAAAAAAAACAAAAAAAAAACCGCACGTAAAATCTAAAAAAACGCAAACGGGCAACGAAAAAGGAGGTGCAACACAAGGACTTCCCAGGGGGTCACCCATCCTAGTACTACTCTCGCCCAAGCACGCTTAACTGTGGAGTTCTTATGGGATCCGGTGCATTAGTGCTGGTATGATCGCACCGGAAATAATATCCATGCTTATTGCTTTCATGTCTTAAAAGACGCAGAACCTCCTTTGTTTTCGTACGCGAGGCGTGGGACCCACGTGACCGATCGGCTCCGTTACAAAAATACGAAAACTATGAACCATGAAGCGGAGGCCACCCGAGCATAGAAATAGCAAGAAAGAAAAAAAAAACCAAAAAAAACCGCATGTAAAATCTAAAAAAACGCAAACGGGCAACGAAAAAGGGGGGGTGCAACACGAGGACTTCCCAGGGGGTCACACATCCTAGTACTACTCTCGCCCAAGCACGCTTAACTGCGGAGTTCTGATGGGATCCGGTGCATTAGTGCTGGTATGATCGCACCTGAAATACTATCCATTCTTATTACTTTTATGTCTTAAAAGACGCAGAACCTCCTTTGTTTTCGTACGCGAGGCGTGGGACCCACGTGACTGATCGTCTCCATTCCAAAAATACGAAAACTATCACCCATGAAGCGGAGGCCGCCCGAGCATAGAAATAGCAAGAAAGAAAAAAAAAACCGCACGTAAAATCTAAAAAAAACGCAAACGAGCAACGAAAAAGGGGGGTGCAACACGAGGACTTCCCAGGGGGTCACCCATCCTAGTACTACTCTCGCCCAAGCACGCTTACCTGCGGAGTTCTGATGGGATCCGGTGCATTAGTGCTGGTATGATCACACCCGAAATACTATTCATGTTTATTGCTTTTATATCTTAAAAGACGCAGAACCTGCTTTGTTTTCGTACGCGAGGCGTGGAACCCACGTGACCGATCGGCTCCGTTCCAAAAATACGAAAACCATCAACCATGAAGCGGAGGCCACCCGAGCATACAAATAGCAAGAAAGAAAAAAAAACAAAAAAAAACCGCACGTAAAATCTAAAAAAACGCAAACGGGCAACGAAAAAGGGGGGGTGCAACACGAGGACTTCCCGGAGGTCACCCATCCTAGTACTACTCTCGCCCAAGCACACTTAACTGCGGAGTTCTGATGGGATCCGGTGCAATAGTGCTGGTATAATCGCACCCGATATAACTATGCATGCTTATTGCTTTTATGTCTTAAAAGACGCAGAATCTCCTTTGTTTTCGTACGCGAGGCGTGGGACCCACGTGACCGATCAGTTCCGTTCCAAAAATACGAAAACCATGAACTATGAAGCGGAGGCCACGCGAGCATAGAAATAGCAAGAAAGAAAAAAAAAACAAAAAAAACCACACGTAAAATCTAAAAAAAGCAAACGGGCAACGAAAAAGGGGGGTGCAACACGACAACTTCCCAGGGGGTCACCCATCCTAGTACTACTCTCGCCCAAGTACGCTTCACAGCGGAGTTCTGATGGGATCCGGTGCATTAGTGCTGGTATGATCGCACCCAAAATACTATCCATGCTTATTGCTTTTATGTCTTAAAAGACGCAGAACCTCCTTTGTTTTCGTACGCGAGGCGTGGGACCCACTTGACCGATCGGCTCCGTTCCAAAAATACGAAAATCATCAACCATGAAGCGGAGGCCACCCGAGCATAGAAATAGCAAGAAAGAAAAAAACAAAAAAAACGCACATAAAATCTAAAAAAACGCAAACGGGCAACGAAAAAAGGGGTGCAACACGAGGACTTCCCAAGGGGTCACCCATCCTAGTACTACTCTTGCCCAAGCACGCTTAACTGCGGAGTTCTGATGGGATCCGGTGCATTAGTGCTGGTATGATCGCACCCGAAATACTATCCATGCTTATTGCTTTTATGTCTTAAAAGACGCAGAACCTCCTTTGTTTTCGTACGCGAGACGTGGGACCAACGTGACCGATCGGCTCCGTTCCAAAAATACGAAAACCATGAACCATGAAACGGAGGCCACCCGAGCATAGAAATAGCAAGAAAGAAAAAAAAACAAAAAAAAACTGCACGTAAAATCTAAAAAAACGCAAACGGGCAACGAAAAAGGGGGGTGCAACACGAGGACTTCGCAGGGGGTCACCCATCCTAGTACTACTCTCGCCCAAGCACGCTTAACTGCGGAGTTCTGATGGGATCCGGTGCATTAGTGCTGGTATGATCGCACCCGAAATACTATCCATGCTTATTGCTTTTATGTCTTAAAAGACGCAGAACCTCCTTTGTTTTCGTAGGCGAGGCGTAGGACCCTCATGACCGATCGGCTCCGTTCCAAAAATACGAAAACCATGAACCATGAAACGGAGGCCACCAGAGCATAGAAATAGCAAGAAAGAAAAAAAAAACAAAAAAAACCGCACGTAAAATCTAAAAAAACGCAAACGGTCAACGAAAAAGGGGGGTGCAACACGAGGACTTCCCAGGTGGTCACCCATCCTAGTACTACTCTTCGCCCAAGCACGCTTAACTGCGGAGTTCTGATGGGATCCGGTGCATTAGTGCTGCTATGATCGCACCCGAAATACTATCCATGCTTATTGTTTTTATGTCTTAAAAGACACAGAACCTCCTTTGTTTTCGTACGCGAGGCGTGGGACCCACGTGACCGATCGGCTCCGTTCCAAAAATACGAAAACCATGAACCATGAAGCGGAGGCCACCCGAGCATAGAAATAGCAAGAAAAAAAAAAACAAAAAAAAAACCGCACGTAAAATCTAAAAAAACGCCAACGGGCAACGAAAAAGGGGAGTGCAACACGAGGACTTCCCGAGGGTCACCCATCCTAGTACTACTCTCGCCCAAGCACGCTTAACTGCGGAGTTCTGATGGGATCCGGTGCATTAGTGCGCTTAACTGTGGAGTTCTGATGGGATCCGGTGCATTAGTGCTGGTATGATCGCACCCGAAATACTATCCATGCTTATTGCTTTTATATCTTAAAAGACGCAGAACCTCCTTTGTTTTCGTACGTAAGGCGTGGAACGCACGTGACCGATCGGATCCGTTCCAAAAATACGAAAACCATCAACCATGAAGCGGAGGCCACCCGAGCATAGAAATAGCAAGAAAGAAAAAAAAACAAAAAAAAACCGCACGTAAAATCTAAAAAAACGCAAATGGGCAACGAAAAAGAGGGGTGCAACACGAGGGCTTCCCAGGGGGTCACCCATCCTAGTACTACTCTCGCCCAAGCACGCTTAACTGCGGAGTTCTGATGGGATTCGGTGCATTAGTGCGGGTATGATCGCACCCGAAATACTATCCATGCTTATTGCTTTTATGTCTTAAAAGACGCAGAACCTCCTTTGTTTTCGTACGCGAGGCGTGGGACCCACGTGACCGATCGGCTCCGTTCCAAAAATACGAAAACCATCAACCATGAAGCGGAGGCCACCCGAGCATAGAAATAGCAAGAAAGAAAAAAAAAACAAAAAAAAAACGCACGTAAAATCTAAAAAAACGCAAACGGGCAACGAAAAAGGGGGGTGCAACACGAGGACTTCCCGAGGGTCACCCATCCTAGTACTACTCTCGCCCAAGCACGCTTCACTGCGGAGTTCTGATGGGATCCGGTGCATTAGTGCTGGTATGATCGCACCCGAAATACTATCCATGCTTATTGCTTTTATGTCTTAAAAGACGCAGAACCTCCTTTGTTTTCGTACGCGAGGCGTGGAACCCACGTGACCGATCGGCTCCGTTCCAAAAATACGAAAACCATCAACCATGAAACGGAGGCCACCCGAGCATAGAAATAGGAAGAAAGAAAAAAAAACAAAAAAAAAACCGCACGTAAAATCTAAAAAAACGCAAACGGGCAACGAAAAAGGGGGGG
Organism: Lactuca virosa; assembly: GCF_052849685.1. Classification (NCBI taxonomy): domain Eukaryota; kingdom Viridiplantae; phylum Streptophyta; class Magnoliopsida; order Asterales; family Asteraceae; genus Lactuca; species Lactuca virosa. Next base: position 260,366,611 of record NC_136426.1, on the reverse strand, counting down.
TGCAACACGACGACTTCGCAGGGGGTCACCCATCCTAGTACTACTCTCGCCCAAGCACGCTTAACTGCGGAGTTCTGATGGGATCCGGTGCATTAGTGCTGGTATGATCGCACCTAAAATACTATCCATGCTTATTGCTTTTATGTTTTAAAAGACGCAGAACCTCCTTTGTTTTCGTACGCGAGGCGTGGGACCCAAGTGACCGATCGGCTCCGTTCCAACAATACGAAAACCATGAACCATGAAGCGGAGGCCACCCGAGCATAGAAATAGCAAGAAAGAAAAAAAAACAAAAAAACCGCACGTAAAATCTAAAAAAACGCAAACGGGCAACGAAAAAGGGGGGGGGGGGGTGCAACACGAGGACTTCCCAGGGGGTCACCCATCCTAGTACTACTCTCGCCCAAGCATGCTTAACTGCGGAGTTCTGATGGGATCCAGTGCATTAGTGCTGGTATGATCGCACCCGAAATACTATCCATTCTTATTTCTTTTATGTCTTAAAAGACGCAGAACCTCCTTTGTTTTCGTACGCGAGGCGTGGGACCCACGTGACTGATCGGCTCCGTTCCAAAAATACGAAAACTATCAACTATGAAGCGGAGGCCACCCAAGCATAGAAATAGCAAGAAAGAAAAAAAACAAAAAAAAAACCGCACGTAAAATCTAAAAAAACGCAAACGGGCAACGAAAAAGGGGGGTGCAACACGAGGACTTCCCAGGGGGTCACCCATCCTAGTACTACTTTCACCCAAGCACGCTTAACTGTGGAGTTCTGATGGGATCCGGTGCATTAGTGCGCTTAACTGTGGAGTTCTGATGGGATCCGGTGCATTAGTGCTGGTATGATCGCACCCGAAATACTATCCATGCTTATTGCTTTTATATCTTAAAAGACGCAGAACCTCCTTTGTTTTCGTACGCGAGGCGTGGAACCCACGTGACCGATCGGCTCCGTTCCAAAAATACGAAAACCATCAACCATGAAGCGGAGGCCACCCGAGCATAGAAATAGCAAGAAAGAAAAAAAAACAAAAAAAACCGCACGTAAAATCTAAAAAAACGCAAACGGGCAACGAAAAAGAGGGGTGCAACACGAGGGCTTCCCAGGGGGTCACCCATCCTAGTACTACTCTCGCCCAAGCACGCTTATCTGCGGAGTTCTGATGGGATTCGGTGCATTAGTGCGGGTATGATCGCACCCGAAATACTATCCATGCTTATTGCTTTTATGTCTTAAAAGACGCAGAACCTCCTTTGTTTTCGTACGCGAGGCGTGGGACCCACGTGACCGATCGGCTCCGTTCCAAAAATTCGAAAACCATCAACCATGAAGCGGAGGCCACCCGAGCATAGAAATAGCAAGAAAGAAAACAAAACAAAAAAAAACGCACGTAAAATCTAAAAAAACGCAAACGGGCAACGAAAAAGGGGGGTGCAACATGAGGACTTCCCGAGGGTCACCCATCCTAGTACTACTCTCGCCCAAGCACGCTTAACTGCGGAGTTCTGATGGGATCCGGTGCATTAGTGCTGGTATGATCGCACCCGATATAACTATCCATGATTATTGCTTTTATGTCATAAAAGACGCAGAACCTCCTTTGTTTTCGTAAGCGAGGCGTGGGACCCACGTGACCGATCAGCTCCGTTTCAAAAATACAAAAACCATGAACCATGAAGCGGAGGCCACGCGAGCATAGAAATAGCAAGAAAGAAAAAAAACAAAAAAAACCACACGTAAAATCTAAAAAAACGCAAACGGGCAACGAAAAAGGGGGGTGCAATACGAGGACTTCCCAGGTGGTCACCAATCCTAGTACTACTCTCGCCCAAGCACGCTTCACAGCGGAGTTCTGATGGGATCCGGTGCATTAGTGCTGGTATGATCGCACCCGAAATACTATCCATGCTTATTGCTTTTATGTCTTAAAAGACGCAGAACCTCCTTTGTTTTCGTACGCGAGGCGTGGGACCCACTTGACCGATCGGCTCCGTTCCAAAAATACGAAAACCATCAACCATGAAGCGGAGGCCACCCGAGCATAGAAATAGCAAGAAAGAAAAAAACAAAAAAAAACCGCACGTAAAATCTAAAAAAACGCAAACGGGCAACGAAAAAGGAGGTGCAACACAAGGACTTCCCAAGGGGTCACCCATCCTAGTACTACTCTTGCCCAAGCACGCTTAACTGCGGAGTTCTGATGGGATCCGGTGCATTAGTGCTGGTATGATCGCACCCGAAATACTATCCATGCTTATTGCTTTTATGTCTTAAAAGACGCAGAACCTCCTTTGTTTTCGTACGCGAGACGTGGGACCAACGTGACCGATCGGCTCCGTTCCAAAAATACGAAAACCATGAACCATGAAACGGAGGCCACCCGAGCATAGAAATAGCAAGAAAGAAAAAAAAACAAAAAAAAACTGCATGTAAAATCTAAAAAAACGCAAACGGGCAACGAAAAAGGGGGGTGCAACACGAGGACTTCGCAGGGGGTCACCCATCCTAGTACTACTCTCGCCCAAGCACGCTTAACTGCGGAGTTCTGATGCGATCCGGTGCATTAGTGCTGGTATGATCGCACCCGAAATACTATCCATGCTTATTGCTTTTATGTCTTAAAAGACGCAGAACCTCCTTTGTTTTCGTAGGCGAGGCGTGGGACCCTCGTGACCGATCGGCTCCGTTCCAAAAATACGAAAACCATGAACCATGAAACGGAGGCCACCAGAGCATAGAAATAGCAAGAAAGAAAAAAAAAACAAAAAAAAACCGCACGTAAAATCTAAAAAAACGCAAACGGGCAACGAAAAAGGGGGGGTGCAACACGAGGACTTCCCAGGTGGTCACCCATCCTAGTACTACTCTCGCCCAAGCACGCTTAACTGCGGAGTTCTGATGGGATCCGGTGCATTAGTGTTGGTATGATCGCACCCAAAATACTATCCATGCTTATTGCTTTTATGTCTTAAAAGACGCAGAACCTCCTTTGTTTTCGTACGCGAGGCGTGGGACCCACGTGACCGATCGGCTCCGTTCCAAAAATACGAAAACCATGAACCATGAAGCGGAGGCCACCCGAGCATAGAAATAGCAAGAAAGAAAAAAAAACAAAAAAAAAAACCGCACGTAAAATCTAAAAAAACGCAAACGGGCAACGAAAAAGGGGAGTGCAACACGAGGACTTCCCGAGGGTCACCCATCCTAGTACTACTCTCGCCCAAGCACGCTTAACTGCGGAGTTCTGATGGGATCCGGTGCATTAGCGCTGGTATGATCGCACCCGATATAACTATCCGTGCTTATTGCTTTTATGTCATAAAAGACGCAGAACCTCCTTTATTTTCGTACGCGAGGCGTGGGACCCACGTGACCGATCAGCTCCGTTTCAAAAATACGAAAACCATGAACCATGAAGCGGAGGCCACGCGAGCATAGAAATAGCAAGAAAGAAAAAAAAAACGACACGTAAAATCTAAAAAAACGCAAACGGGCAACGAAAAAGGGGGGTGCAACACGAGGACTTCCCAGGGGGTCACTAATCCTAGTACTACTCTCGCCCAAGCACGCTTCACAGCGGAGTTCTGATGGGATCCGGTGCATTAGTGCGGGTATGATCGCACCCGAAATACTATCCATGCTTATTGTTTTTATGTCTTAAAAGACGCAGAACCTCCTTTGTTTTTGTACGCGAGGCGTGGGACCCACGTGACCGATCGGCTCCGTTCCAAAAATACGAAAAGCATCAACCATGAAGCGGAGGCCACCGGAGCATAGAAATAGCAAGAAAGAAAAAAAACAAAAAAAAAACCGCACGTAAAATCTAAAAAAACGTAAACGGGCAACGAAAAAGGGGGGTGCAACACAAGGACTTCCCGAGGGTCACCCATCCTAGTACTACTCTCGCCCAAGCACGCTTAACTGCGGAGTTCTGATGGGATCCGGTGCATTAGCGCTGGTATGATCGCACCCGATATAACTATCCGTGCTTATTGCTTTTATGTCATAAAAGACGCAGAACATCCTTTGTTTTCGTACGCGAGGCGTGGGACCCACGTGACCGATCAGCTCCGTTTCAAAAATACGAAAACCATGAACCATGAAGCGGAGGCCACGCGAGCATAGAAATAGCAAGAAAGAAAAAAAAAACGACACGTAAAATCTAAAAAAACGCAAACGGGCAACGAAAAAGGGGGGTGCAACACGAGGACTTCCCAGGGGGTCACTAATCCTAGTACTACTCTCGCCCAAGCACGCTTCACAGCGGAGTTCTGATGGGATCCGGTGCATTAGTGCGGGTATGATCGCACCCGAAATACTATCCATGCTTATTGTTTTTATGTCTTAAAAGACGCAGAACCTCCTTTGTTTTTGTACGCGAGGCGTGGGACCCATGTGACCGATCGGCTCCGTTCCAAAAATACGAAAAGCATCAACCATGAAGCGGAGGCCACCGGAGCATAGAAATAGCAAGAAAGAAAAAAAACAAAAAAAAAACCGCACGTAAAATCTAAAAAAACGTAAACGGGCAACGAAAAAGGGGGGTGCAACACAAGGACTTCCCGAGGGTCACCCATCCTAGTACTACTCTCGCCCAAGCACGCTTAACTGCGGAGTTCTGATGGGATCCGGTGCATTAGCGCTGGTATGATCGCACCCGATATAACTATCCGTGCTTATTGCTTTTATGTCATAAAAGACGCAGAACATCCTTTGTTTTCGTACGCGAGGCGTGGGACCCACGTGACCGATCAGCTCCGTTTCAAAAATACGAAAACCATGAACCATGAAGCGGAGGCCACGCGAGCATAGAAATAGCAAGAAAGAAAAAAAAACAAAAAAAACCACACGTAAAATCTAAAAAAACGCAAACGGGCAACGAAAAAGGGGGGTGCAACACGAGGACTTCCCAGGTGGTCACCAATCCTAGTACTACTCTCGCCCAAGCACGCTTCACAGCGGAGTTCTGATGGGATCCGGTGCATTAGTGCTGGTATGATCGCACCCGAAATACTATCCATGCTTATTGCTTTTATGTCTTAAAAGACGCAGAACCTCCTTTGTTTTCGTACGCGAGGCGTAGGACCCACGTGACCGATCGGCTCCGTTCCAAAAATACGAAAACCATGAACCATGAAACGGAGGCCACCCGAGCATAGAAATAGCAAGAAAGAAAAAAAAACAAAAAAAAAACCGCACGTAAAATCTAAAAAAACGCAAACGGGCAACGAAAAAGGAGGTGCAACACAAGGACTTCCCAGAGGGTCACCCATCCTAGTAGTACTCTCGCCCAAGCACGCTTAACTGCGGAGTTCTTATGGGATCCGGTGCATTAGTGCTGGTATGATCGCACCCGAAATACTATCCATGCTTATTGCTTTTATGTCTTAAAAGACGCAGAACCTCCTTTGTTTTCGTACGCGAGGCGTGGGACCCACGTGACCGATCCGCTCCGTTACAAAAATACGAAAACCATGAACCATGAAGCGGAGGCCACCCGAGCATAGAAATAGCAAGAAAGAAAAAAAAAACAGAAAAACCGCATGTAAAATCTAAAAACACGCAAACGGGCAACGAAAAAGGGGGGGTGCAACACGAGGACTTCCCAGGGGGTCACCCATCCTAGTACTACTCTCGCCCAAGCACGCTTAACTGCGGAGTTCTGATGGGATCCGGTGCATTAGTGCTGGTATGATCGCACCCGAAATACTATCAATTCTTATTACTTTTATGTCTTAAAAGACGCAGAACCTCCTTTGTTTTCGCACGCGAGGCGTGGAACCACGTGACCGATCGGCTCCATTCCAAAACTACGAAAACCATGAACCATGAAACGGAGGCCACCCGAGCATAGAAATAGCAAGAAAGAAAAAAAACAAAAAAAAAAAACCGCACGTAAAATCTAAAAAAACGCAAACGGGAAACGAAAAAGGAGGTGCAACACAAGGACTTCCCAGGGGGTCACCCATCCTAGTACTACTCTCGCCCAAGCACGCTTAACTGTGGAGTTCTTATGGGATCCGGTGCATTAGTACTGGTATGATCGCACCGGAAATACTATCCATGCTTATTGCTTTTATGTCTTAAAAGACGCTGAACCTCCTTTGTTTTCGTACGCGAGGCGTGGGACCCACGTGACCGATCGGCTCCGTTACAAAAATACGAAAACTATGAACCATCAAGGGGAGGCCACCCGAGCATAGAAATAGCAAGAAAGAAAAAAAACCAAAAAAAACCGCATGTAAAATCTAAAAAAACGCAAACGGGCAACGAAAAAGGGGGGGTGCAACACGAGGACTTCCCAGGGGGTCACACATCCTAGTACTACTCTCGCCCAAGCACGCTTAACTGCGGAGTTCTGATGGGATCCGGTGCATTAGTGCTGGTATGATCGCACCCGAAATACTATCCATTCTTATTACTTTTATGTCTTAAAAGACGCAGAACCTCCTTTGTTTTCGTACGCGAGGCGTGGGACCCACGTGACTGATCGTCTCCATTCCAAAAATACAAAAACTATCACCCATGAAGCGGAGGCCGCCCGAGCATAGAAATAGCAAGAAAGAAAAAAAAACCGCACGTAAAATCTAAAAAAAACGCAAACGAGCAACGAAAAAGGGGGGGTGCAACACGAGGACTTCCCAGGGGGTCACCCATCCTAGTACTACTCTCGCCCAAGCACGCTTACCTGCGGAGTTCTGATGGGATCCGGTGCATTAGTGCTGGTATGATCGCACCCGAAATACTATTCATGCTTATTGCTTTTATATCTTTAAAGACGCAGAACCTCCTTTGTTTTCGTACGCGAGGCGTGGAACCCACGTGACCGATCGGCTCTGTTCCAAAAATACGAAAACCATCAACCATGAAGCGGAGGCCACCCGAGCATAGAAATAGCAAGAAAGAAAAAAAAAACAAAAAAAAACGCACGTAAAATCTAAAAAAATACAAACGGGCAACGAAAAAGGGGGGTGCAACACGAGGACTTCCCAGGGGGTCACCCATCCTAGTACTACTCTCGCCCAAGGACGCTTACCTGCGGAGTTCTGATGGGATCCAGTGAATTAGTGCTGGTATGATCGCACCCGAAATACTATCCATGCTTATTGCTTTTATGTCTTAAAAGACGCAGAACCTCCTTTGTTTTCGTAGGCGAGGCGTGGGACCCTCGTGACCGATCGGCTCCGTTCCAAAAATACGAAAACCATGAAGCATGAAACGGAGGCCACCAGAGCATAGAAATAGCAAGAAAGAAAAAAAAACAAAAAAAACTGCACGTAAAATCTAAAAAAACGCAAACGGGCAACGAAAAAGGGGGGTGCAACACGAGGACTTCGCAGGGGGTCACCCATCCTAGTACTACTCTCGCCCAAGCACGCTTAACTCCGAAGTTCTGATGGGATCCGGTGCATTAGTGCTGGTATGATCGCACCCAAAATACTATCGATGCTTATTGCTTTTATGTCTTAAAAGACGCAGAACCTCCTTTGTTTTCGTACGCGAGGCGTGGGACCCACGTGACCGATCGGCTCCGTTCCAAAAATACGAAAACCATGAACCATGAAGCGGAGGCCACCCGAGCATAGAAATAGCAAGAAAGAAAAAAAAACAAAAAAAAAACCGCACGTAAAATCTAAAAAAACGCAAACGGACAACGAAAAAGGAGGTGCAACACAAGGACTTCCCAGGGGGTCACCCATCCTAGTACTACTCTCGCCCAAGCACGCTTAACTGTGGAGTTCTTATGGGATCCGGTGCATTAGTGCTGGTATGATCGCACCGGAAATACTATCCATGCTTATTGCTTTCATGTCTTAAAAGACGCAGAACCTCCTTTGTTTTCGTACGCGAGGCGTGGGACCCACGTGACCGATCGGCTCCGTTACAAAAATACGAAAACTATGAACCATGAAGCGGAGGCCACCCGAGCATAGAAATAGCAAGAAAGAAAAAAAAAACCAAAAAAAACCGCATGTAAAATCTAAAAAAACGCAAACGGGCAACGAAAAAGGGGGGGTGCAACACGAGGACTTCCCAGGGGGTCACACATCCTAGTACTACTCTCGCCCAAGCACGCTTAACTGCGGAGTTCTGATGGGATCCGGTGCAATAGTGCTGGTATAATCGCACCCGATATAACTATGCATGCTTATTGCTTTTATGTCTTAAAAGACGCAGAATCTCCTTTGTTTTCGTACGCGAGGCGTGGGATCCACGTGACCGATCAGTTCCGTTCCAAAAATACGAAAACCATGAACTATGAAGCGGAGGCCACGCGAGCATAGAAATAGCAAGAAAGAAAAAAAAAAGAAAAAAAACCACACGTAAAATCTAAAAAAAGCAAACGGGCAACGAAAAAGGGGGGTGCAACACGAGGACTTCCCAGGTGGTCACCCATCCTAGTACTACTCTTCGCCCAAGCACGCTTAACTGCGGAGTTCTGATGGGATCCGGTGCATTAGTGCTGCTATGATCGCACCCGAAATACTATCCATGCTTATTGTTTTTATGTCTTAAAAGACGCAGAACCTCCTTTGTTTTCGTACGCGAGGCGTGGGACCCACGTGACCGATCGGCTCCGTTCCAAAAATACGAAAACCATGAACCATGAAGCGGAGGCCACCCGAGCATAGAAATAGCAAGAAAAAAAAAACAAAAAAAAAACCGCACGTAAAATCTAAAAAAACGCAAACGGGCAACGAAAAAGGGGAGTGCAACACGAGGACTTCCCGAGGGTCACCCATCCTAGTACTACTCTCGCCCAAGCACGCTTAACTGCGGAGTTCTGATGGGATCCGGTGCATTAGTGCGCTTAACTGTGGAGTTCTGATGGGATCCGGTGCATTAGTGCTGGTATGATCGCACCCGAAATACTATCCATGCTTATTGCTTTTATATCTTAAAAGACGCAGAACCTCCTTTGTTTTCGTACGCGAGGCGTGGAACCCACGTGACCGATCGGATCCGTTCCAAAAATACGAAAACCATCAACCATGAAGCGGAGGCCACCCGAGCATAGAAATAGCAAGAAAGAAAAAAACAAAAAAAAACCGCACGTAAAATCTAAAAAAACGCAAATGGGCAACGAAAAAGAGGGGTGCAACACGAGGGCTTCCCAGGGGGTCACCCATCCTAGTACTACTCTCGCCCAAGCACGCTTAACTGCGGAGTTCTGATGGGATTCGGTGCATTAGTGCGGGTATGATCGCACCCGAAATACTATCCATGCTTATTGCTTTTATGTCTTAAAAGACGCAGAACCTCCTTTGTTTTCGTACGCGAGGCGTGGGACCCACGTGACCGATCGGCTCCGTTCCAAAAATACGAAAACCATCAACCATGAAGCGGAGGCCACCCGAGCATAGAAATAGCAAGAAAGAAAAAAAAAACAAAAAAAAAAACGCACGTAAAATCTAAAAAAAACGCAAACGGGCAACGAAAAAGGGGGGTGCAACACGAGGACTTCCCGAGGGTCACCCATCCTAGTACTACTCTCGCCCAAGCACGCTTCACTGCGGAGTTCTGATGGGATCCGGTGCATTAGTGCTGGTATGATCGCACCCGAAATACTATCCATGCTTATTGCTTTTATGTCTTAAAAGACGCAGAACCTCCTTTGTTTTCGTACGCGAGGCGTGGAACCCACGTGACCGATCGGCTCCGTTCCAAAAATACGAAAACCATCAACCATGAAACGGAGGCCACCCGAGCATAGAAATAGGAAGAAAGAAAAAAAAACAAAAAAAAAACCGCACGTAAAATCTAAAAAAACGCAAACGGGCAACGAAAAAGGGGGGGTGCAACACGAGGATTTCGCAGGGGGTCACCCATCCTAGTACTACTCTCGCCCAAGCACGCTTAACTGCGGAGTTCTGATGGGATCCGGTGCATTAGTGCTGGTATGATCGCACCTAAAATACTATCCATGCTTATTGCTTTTATGTCTTAAAAGACGCAGAACCTCCTTTGTTTTCGTACGCGAGGCGTGGGACCCACGTGACCGATCGGCTCCGTTCCAACAATACGAAAACCATGAACCATGAAGCGGAGGCCACCCGAGCATAGAAATAGCAAGAAAGAAAAAAAAAACAAAAAAACCGCACGTAAAATCTAAAAAAACGCAAACGGGCAACGAAAAAGGGGGGGGGTGCAACACGAGGACTTCCCAGGGGGTCACCCATCCTAGTACTACTCTCGCCCAAGCATGCTTAACTGCGGAGTTCTGATGGGATCCAGTGCATTAGTGCTGGTATGATCGCACCCGAAATACTATCCATTCTTATTTCTTTTATGTCTTAAAAGACGCAGAACCTCCTTTGTTTTCGTACGCGAGGCGTGGGACCCACGTGACTGATCGGCTCCGTTCCAAAAATACGAAAACTATCAACTATGAAGCGGAGGCCACCCAAGCATAGAAATAGCAAGAAAGAAAAAAAACAAAAAAAAAACCGCACGTAAAACCTAAAAAAACGCAAACGGGCAACGAAAAAGGGGGGTGCAACACGAGGACTTCCCAGGGGGTCACCCATCCTAGTACTACTTTCACCCAAGCACGCTTAACTGTGGAGTTCTGATGGGATCCGGTGCATTAGTGCGCTTAACTGTGGAGTTCTGATGGGATCCGGTGCATTAGTGCTGGTATGATCGCACCCGAAATACTATCCATGCTTATTGCTTTTATATCTTAAAAGACGCAGAACCTCCTTTGTTTTCGTACGCGAGGCGTGGAACCCACGTGACCGATCAGCTCCGTTCCAAAAATACGAAAACCATCAACCATGAAGCGGAGGCCACCCGAGCATAGAAATAGCAAGAAAGAAAAAAAAAACAAAAAAACCGCACGTAAAATCTAAAAAAACGCAAACGGGCAACGAAAAAGAGGGGTGCAACACGAGGGCTTCCCAGGGGGTCACCCATCCTAGTACTACTCTCGCCCAAGCACGCTTATCTGCGGAGTTCTGATGGGATTCGGTGCATTAGTGCGGGTATGATCGCACCCGAAATACTATCCATGCTTATTGCTTTTATGTCTTAAAAGACGCAAAACCTCCTTTGTTTTCGTACGCGAGGCGTGGGACCCACGTGACCGATCGGCTCCGTTCCAAAAATTCGAAAACCATCAACCATGAAGCGGAGGCCACCCGAGCATAGAAATAGCAAGAAAGAAAACAAAACAAAAAAAAACGCACGTAAAATCTAAAAAAACGCAAACGGGCAACGAAAAAGGGGGGGGTGCAACACGAGGACTTCCCGGAGGTCACCCATCCTAGTACTACTCTCGCCCAAGCACACTTAACTGCGGAGTTCTGATGGGATCCGGTGCAATAGTGCTGGTATAATCGCACCCGATATAACTATGCATGCTTATTGCTTTTATGTCTTAAAAGACGCAGAATCTCCTTTGTTTTCGTACGCGAGGCGTGGGATCCATGTGACCGATCAGTTCCGTTCCAAAAATACGAAAACCATGAACTATGAAGCGGAGGCCACGCGAGCATAGAAAAAGCAAGAAAGAAAAAAAAAAGAAAAAAAACCACACGTAAAATCTAAAAAAAGCAAACGGGCAACGAAAAAGGGGGGTGCAACACGAGGACTTCCCAGGTGGTCACCCATCCTAGTACTACTCTTCGCCCAAGCACGCTTAACTGCGGAGTTCTGATGGGATCCGGTGCATTAGTGCGCTTAACTGTGGAGTTCTGATGGGATCCGGTGCATTAGTGCTGGTATGATCGCACCCGAAATACTATCCATGCTTATTGCTTTTATATCTTAAAAGACGCAGAACCTCCTTTGTTTTCGTACGCGAGGCGTGGAACCCACGTGACCGATCAGCTCCGTTCCAAAAATACGAAAACCATCAACCATGAAGCGGAGGCCACCCGAGCATAGAAATAGCAAGAAAGAAAAAAAAAACAAAAAAACCGCACGTAAAATCTAAAAAAACGCAAACGGGCAACGAAAAAGAGCGGTGCAACACGAGGGCTTCCCAGGGGGTCACCCATCCTAGTACTACTCTCGCCCAAGCACGCTTATCTGCGGAGTTCTGATGGGATTCGGTGCATTAGTGCGGGTATGATCGCACCCGAAATACTATCCATGCTTATTGCTTTTATGTCTTAAAAGACGCAAAACCTCCTTTGTTTTCGTACGCGAGGCGTGGGACCCACGTGACCGATCGGCTCCGTTCCAAAAATTCGAAAACCATCAACCATGAAGCGGAGGCCACCCGAGCATAGAAATAGCAAGAAAGAAAACAAAACAAAAAAAAACGCACGTAAAATCTAAAAAAACGCAAACGGGCAACGAAAAAGGGGGGTGCAACACGAGGACTTCCTGAGGGTCACCCATCCTAGTACTACTCTCGCCCAAGCACGCTTAACTGCGAAGTTCTGATGGGATCCGGTGCATTAGTGCTGGTATGATCGCACCCGATATAACTATCCATGATTATTGCTTTTATGTCATAAAAGACGCAGAACCTCCTTTGTTTTCGTAAGCGAGGCGTGGGACCCACGTGACCGATCAGCTCCGTTTCAAAAATACGAAAACCATGAACCATGAAGCGGAGGCCACGCGAGCATAGAAATAGCAAGAAAGAAAAAAAACAAAAAAAACCACACGTAAAATCTAAAAAAACGCAAACGGGCAACGAAAAAGGGGGGTCACCAATCCTAGTACTACTCTCGCCCAAGCACGCTTCACAGCGGAGTTCTGATGGGATCCGGTGCATTAGTGCTGGTATGATCGCACCCGAAATACTATCCATGCTTATTGCTTTTATGTCTTAAAAGACGCAGAACCTCCTTTGTTTTCGTACGCGAGGCGTAGGACCCACGTGACCGATCGGCTTCGTTCCAAAAATACGAAAACCATGAACCATGAAACGGAGGCCACCCGAGCATAGAAATAGCAAGAAAGAAAAAAACAAAAAAAAACCGCACGTAAAATCTAAAAAAACGCAAACGGGCAACGAAAAAGGAGCTGCAACACAAGGACTTCCCAGAGGGTCACCCATCCTAGTACTACTCTCGCCCAAGCACGCTTAACTGCGGAGTTCTTATGGGATCCGGTGCATTAGTGCTGGTATGATCGCACCCGAAATACTATCCATGCTTATTGCTTTTATGTCTTAAAAGACGCAGAACCTCCTTTGTTTTCGTACGCGAGGCGTGGGACCCACGTGACCGATCGGCCCCGTTACAAAAATACGAAAACCACGAACCATGAAGCGGAGGCCACCCGAGCATAGAAATAGCAAGAAAGAAAAAAAAAACAAAAAAACCGCATGTAAAATCTAAAAACACGCAAACGGGCAACGAAAAAGGGGCGGTGCAACACGAGGACTTCCCAGGGGGTCACCCATCCTAATACTACTATCGCCCAAGCACGCTTAACTGCGGAGTTCTGATGGGATCCGGTGCATTAGTGCTGGTATGATTGCACCCGAAATACTATCAATTCTTATTACTTTTATGTCTTAAAAGACGCAGAACCTCCTTTGTTTTCGCACGCGAGGCGTGGAACCACGTGACCGATCGGCTCCATTCCAAAACTACGAAAACCATGAACCATGAAACAGAGGCCACCCGAGCATAGAAATAGCAAGAAAGAAAAAAAACAAAAAAAAAACCGCACGTAAAATCTAAAAAAACGCAAACGGGCAACGAAAAAGGAGGTGCAACACAAGGACTTCCCAGGGGGTCACCCATCCTAGTACTACTCTCGCCCAAGCACGCTTAACTGTGGAGTTCTTATGGGATCCGGTGCATTAGTGCTGGTATGATCGCACCGGAAATACTATCCATGCTTATTGCTTTTATGTTTTAAAAGACGCAGAACCTCCTTTGTTTTCGTACGCGAGGCGTGGAACCCACGTGACCGATCGGCTCCGTTACAAAAATACGAAAACTATGAACCATGAAGCGGAGGCCACCCGAGCATAGAAATAGCAAGAAAGAAAAAAAAAACCAAAAAAAACCGCATGTAAAATCTAAAAAAACGCAAACGGGCAACGAAAAAGGAGGGGTGCAACACGAGGACTTCCCAGGGGGTCACACATCCTAGTACTACTCTCGCCCAAGCACGCTTAACTGCGGAGTTCTGATGGGATCCGGTGCATTAGTGCTGGTATGATCGCACCCGAAATACTATCCATTCTTATTACTTTTATGTCTTAAAAGACGCAGAACCTCCTTTGTTTTCGTACGCGAGGCGTGGGACCCACGTGACTGATCGTCTCCATTCCAAAAATACGAAAACTATCACCCATGAAGCGGAGGCCGCCCGAGCATAGAAATAGCAAGAAAGAAAAAAAAAACCGCACGTAAAATTTAAAAAAACGCAAACGAGCAACGAAAAAGGGGGGTGCAACACGAGGACTTCCCAGGGGGTCACCCATCCTAGTACTACTCTCGCCCAAGCACGCTTACCTGCGGAGTTCTGATGGGATCCGGTGCATTAGTTCTGGTATGATCACACCCGAAATACTATTCATGCTTATTGCTTTTATATCTTAAAAGACGCAGAACCTCCTTTGTTTTCGTACGCGAGGCGTGGAACCCACGTGACCGATCGGCTCCGTTCCAAAAATACGAAAACCATCAACCATGAAGCGGAGGCCACCCGAGCATACAAATAGCAAGAAAGAAAAAAAAACAAAAAAAAAACGCACGTAAAATCTAAAAAAACGCAAACGGGCAACGAAAAAGGGGGGGTGCAACACGAGGACTTCCCGGAGGTCACCCATCCTAGTACTACTCTCGCCCAAGCACACTTAACTGCGGAGTTCTGATGGGATCCGGTGCAATAGTGCTGGTATAATCACACCCGATATAACTATGCATGCTTATTGCTTTTATGTCTTAAAAGACGCAGAATCTCCTTTGTTTTCGTACGCGAGGCGTGGGACCCACGTGACCGATCAATTCCGTTCCAAAAATACGAAAACCATGAACTATGAAGCGGAGGCCACGCGAGCATAGAAATAGCAAGAAAGAAAAAAAAAACAAAAAAAACCACACGTAAAATCTAAAAAAAGCAAACGGGCAACGAAAAAGGGGGGTGCAACACGACAACTTCCCAGGGGGTCACCCATCCTAGTACTACTCTCGCCCAAGTACGCTTCACAGCGGAGTTCTGATGGGATCCGGTGCATTAGTGCTGGTATGATCGCACCCGAAATACTATCCATGCTTATTGCTTTTATGTCTTAAAAGACGCAGAACCTCCTTTGTTTTCGTACGCGAGGCGTGGGACCCACTTGACCGATCGGCTCCGTTCCAAAAATACGAAAATCATCAACCATGAAGCGGAGGCCACCCGAGCATAGAAATAGCAAGAAAGAAAAAAACAAAAAAAAAACGCACATAAAATCTAAAAAAACGCAAACGGGCAACGAAAAAAGGGGTGCAACACGAGGACTTCCCAAGGGGTCACCCATCCTAGTACTACTCTTGCCCAAGCACGCTTAACTGCGGAGTTCTGATGGGATCCGGTGCATTAGTGCTGGTATGATCGCACCCGAAATACTATCCATGCTTATTGCTTTTATGTCTTAAAAGACGCAGAACCTCCTTTGTTTTCGTACGCGAGACGTGGGACCAACGTGACCGATCGGCTCCGTTCCAAAAATACGAAAACCATGAACCATGAAACGGAGGCCACCCGAGCATAGAAATAGCAAGAAAGAAAAAAAAAACAAAAAAAAATTGCACGTAAAATCTAAAAAAACGCAAACGGGCAACGAAAAAGGGGGGTGCAACACGAGGACTTCGCAGGGGGTCACCCATCCTAGTACTACTCTCGCCCAAGCACGCTTAACTGCGGAGTTCTGATGCGATCCGGTGCATTAGTGCTGGTATGATCGCACCCGAAATACTATCCATGCTTATTGCTTTTATGTCTTAAAAGACGCAGAACCTCCTTTGTTTTCGTAGGCGAGGCGTGGGACCCTCATGACCGATCGGCTCCGTTCCAAAAATACGAAAACCATGAACCATGAAACGGAGGCCACCAGAGCATAGAAATAGCAAGAAAGAAAAAAAAAACAAAAAAAACCGCACGTAAAATCTAAAAAAACGCAAACGGGCAACGAAAAAGGGGGTGCAACACGAGGACTTCCCAGGTGGTCACCCATCCTAGTACTACTCTCGCCCAAGCACGCTTAACTGCGGAGTTCTGATGGGATCCGGTGCATTAGTGCTGGTATGATCGCACCCAAAATACTATCCATGCTTATTGCTTTTATGTCTTAAAAGACGCAGAACCTCCTTTGTTTTCGTACGCGAGGCGTGGGACCCACGTGACCGATCGGCTCCGTTCCAAAAATTCGAAAACCATGAACCATGAAGCGGAGGCCACCCGAGCATAGAAATAGCAAGAAAGAAAAAAAAAAACAAAAAAAAAACCGCACGTAAAATCTAAAAAAACGCAAACGGGCAACGAAAAAGGGGAGTGCAACACGAGGACTTCCCGAGGGTCACCCATCCTAGTACTACTCTCGCCCAAGCACGCTTAACTGCGGAGTTCTGATGGGATCCGGTGCATTAGCGCTGGTATGATCGCACCCGATATAACTATCCGTGCTTATTGCTTTTATGTCATAAAAGACGCAGAACCTCCTTTATTTTCGTACGCGAGGCGTGGGACCCACGTGACCGATCAGCTCCGTTTCAAAAATACGAAAACCATGAACCATGAAGCGGAGGCCACGCGAGCATAGAAATAGCAAGAAAGAAAAAAAAAACGACACGTAAAATCTAAAAAAACGCAAACGGGCAACGAAAAAGGGGGGTGCAACACGAGGACTTCCCAGGGGGTCACTAATCCTAGTACTACTCTCGCCCAAGCACGCTTCACAGCGGAGTTCTGATGGGATCCGGTGCATTAGTGCGGGTATGATCGCACCCGATATAACTATCCGTGCTTATTGCTTTTATGTCATAAAAGACGCAGAACCTCCTTTGTTTTTGTACGCGAGGCGTGGGACCCACGTGACCGATCGGCTCCGTTCCAAAAATACGAAAAGCATCAACCATGAAGCGGAGGCCACCGGAGCATAGAAATAGCAAGAAAGAAAAAAAACAAAAAAAAAACCGCACGTAAAATCTAAAAAAACGTAAACGGGCAACGAAAAAGGGGGGTGCAACACAAGGACTTCCCGAGGGTCACCCATCCTAGTACTACTCTCGCCCAAGCACGCTTAACTGCGGGTTCTGATGGGATCCGGTGCATTAGCGCTGGTATGATCGCACCCGATATAACTATCCGTGCTTATTGCTTTTATGTCATAAAAGACGCAGAACCTCCTTTGTTTTCGTACGCGAGGCGTGGGACCCACGTGACCGATCAGCTCCGTTTCAAAAATACGAAAACCATGAACCATGAAGCGGAGGCCACGCGAGCATAGAAATAGCAAGAAAGAAAAAAAAAACAAAAAAAACCACACGTAAAATCTAAAAAAACGCAAACGGGCAACGAAAAAGGGGGGTGCAACACGAGGACTTCCCAGGTGGTCACCAATCCTAGTACTACTCTCGCCCAAGCACGCTTCACAGCGGAGTTCTGATGGGATCCGGTGCATTAGTGCTGGTATGATCGCACCCGAAATACTATCCATGCTTATTGCTTTTATGTCTTAAAAGACGCAGAACCTCCTTTGTTTTCATACGCGAGGCGTGGGACCCACTTGACCGATCGGCTCCGTTCCAAAAATACGAAAATCATCAACCATGAAGCGGAGGCCACCCGAGCATAGAAATAGCAAGAAAGAAAAAAACAAAAAAAAAAACACACATAAAATCTAAAAAAACGCAAACGGGCAACGAAAAAAGGGGTGCAACACGAGGACTTCCCAAGGGGTCACCCATCCTAGTACTACTCTTGCCCAAGCACGCTTAACTGCGGAGTTCTGATGGGATCCGGTGCATTAGTGCTGGTATGATCGCACCCGAAATACTATCCATGCTTATTGCTTTTATGTCTTAAAAGACGCAGAACCTCCTTTGTTTTCGTACGCGAGACGTGGGACCAACGTGACCGATCGGCTCCGTTCCAAAAATACGAAAACCATGAACCATGAAACGGAGGCCACCCGAGCATAGAAATAGCAAGAAAGAAAAAAAAACAAAAAAAAACTGCACGTAAAATCTAAAAAAACGCAAACGGGCAACGAAAAAGGGGGGTGCAACACGAGGACTTCGCAGGGGGTCACCCATCCTAGTACTACTCTCGCCCAAGCACGCTTAACTGCGGAGTTCTGATGCGATCCGGTGCATTAGTGCTGGTATGATCGCACCCGAAATACTATCCATGCTTATTGCTTTTATGTCTTAAAAGACGCAGAACCTCCTTTGTTTTCGTAGGCGAGGCGTGGGACCCTCGTGACCGATCGGCTCCGTTCCAAAAATACGAAAACCATGAACCATGAAACGGAGGCCACCAGAGCATAGAAATAGCAAGAAAGAAAAAAAAAACAAAAAAAACCGCACGTAAAATCTAAAAAAACGCAAACGGGCAACGAAAAAGGGGGGGTGCAACACGAGGACTTCCCAGGTGGTCACCCATCCTAGTACTACTCTCGCCCAAGCACGCTTAACTGCGGAGTTCTGATGGGATCCGGTGCATTAGTGTTGGTATGATCGCACCCAAAATACTATCCATGCTTATTGCTTTTATGTCTTAAAAGACGCAGAACCTCCTTTGTTTTCGTACGCGAGGCGTGGGACCCACGTGACCGATCGGCTCCGTTCCAAAAATACGAAAACCATGAACCATGAAGCGGAGGCCACCCGAGCATAGAAATAGCAAGAAAGAAAAAAAAACAAAAAAAAAACCGCACGTAAAATCTAAAAAAACGCAAACGGGCAACGAAAAAGGGGAGTGCAACACGAGGACTTCCCGAGGGTCACCCATCCTAGTACTACTCTCGCCCAAGCACGCTTAACTGCGGAGTTCTGATGGGATCCGGTGCATTAGCGCTGGTATGATCGCACCCGATATAACTATCCGTGCTTATTGCTTTTATGTCATAAAAGACGCAGAACCTCCTTTATTTTCGTACGCGAGGCGTGGGACCCACGTGACCGATCAGCTCCGTTTCAAAAATACGAAAACCATGAACCATGAAGCGGAGGCCACGCGAGCATAGAAATAGCAAGAAAGAAAAAAAAAACGACACGTAAAATCTAAAAAAACGCAAACGGGCAACGAAAAAGGGGGGTGCAACACGAGGACTTCCCAGGGGGTCACTAATCCTAGTACTACTCTCGCCCAAGCACGCTTTACAGCAGAGTTCTGATGGGATCCGGTGCATTAGTGCGGGTATGATCGCACCCGAAATACTATCCATGCTTATTGCTTTTATGTCTTAAAAGACGCAGAACCTCCTTTGTTTTTGTACGCGAGACGTGGGACCCACGTGACCGATCGGCTCCGTTCCAAAAATACGAAAAGCATCAACCATGAAGCGGAGGCCACCGGAGCATAGAAATAGCAAGAAAGAAAAAAAACAAAAAAAAACCGCACGTAAAATCTAAAAAAACGTAAACGGGCAACGAAAAAGGGGGGTGCAACACAAGGACTTCCCGAGGGTCACCCATCCTAGTACTACTCTCGCCCAAGCACGCTTAACTGCGGAGTTCTGATGGGATCCGGTGCATTAGCGCTGGTATGATCGCACCCGATATAACTATCCGTGCTTATTGCTTTTATGTCATAAAAGACGCAGAACCTCCTTTGTTTTCGTACGCGAGGTGTGGGACCCACGTGACCGATCAGCTCCGTTTCAAAAATACGAAAACCATGAACCATGAAGCGGAGGCCACGCGAGCATAGAAATAGCAAGAAAGAAAAAAAAACAAAAAAAACCACACTTAAAATCTAAAAAAACGCAAACGGGCAACGAAAAAGGGGGGTGCAACACGAGGACTTCCCAGGTGGTCACCAATCCTAGTACTACTCTCGCCCAAGCACGCTTCACAGCGGAGTTCTGATGGGATCCGGTGCATTAGTGCTGGTATGATCGCACCCGAAATACTATCCATGCTTATTACTTTTATGTCTTAAAAGACGCAGAACCTCCTTTGTTTTCGTACGCGAGGCGTAGGACCCACGTGACCGATCGGCTCCGTTCCAAAAATACGAAAACCATGAACCATGAAACGGAGGCCACCCGAGCATAGAAATAGCAAGAAAGAAAAAAAAACAAAAAAAAAAAACCGCACGTAAAATCTAAAAAAACGCAAACGGGCAACGAAAAAGGAGGTGCAACACAAGGACTTCCCAGAGGGTCACCCATCCTAGTAGTACTCTCGCCCAAGCACGCTTAACTGCGGAGTTCTTATGGGATCCGGTGCATTAGTGCTGGTATGATCGCACCCGAAATACTATCCATGCTTATTGCTTTTATGTCTTAAAAGACGCAGAACCTCCTTTGTTTTCGTACGCGAGGCGTGGGACCCACGTGACCGATCCGCTCCGTTACAAAAATACGAAAACCATGAACCATGAAGCGGAGGCCACCCGAGCATAGAAATAGCAAGAAAGAAAAAAACAAAAAAAAAACACACATAAAATCTAAAAAAACGCAAACGGGCAACGAAAAAAGGGGTGCAACACGAGGACTTCCCAAGGGGTCACCCATCCTAGTACTACTCTTGCCCAAGCACGCTTAACTGCGGAGTTCTGATGGGATCCGGTGCATTAGTGCTGGTATGATCGCACCCGAAATACTATCCATGCTTATTGCTTTTATGTCTTAAAAGACGCAGAACCTCCTTTGTTTTCGTACGCGAGACGTGGGACCAACGTGACCGATCGGCTCCGTTCCAAAAATACGAAAACCATGAACCATGAAACGGAGGCCACCCGAGCATAGAAATAGCAAGAAAGAAAAAAAAAACAAAAAAAAAACTGCACGTAAAATCTAAAAAAACGCAAACGGGCAACGAAAAAGGGGGGTGCAACACGAGGACTTCGCAGGGGGTCACCCATCCTAGTACTACTCTCGCCCAAGCACGCTTAACTGCGGAGTTCTGATGCGATCCGGTGCATTAGTGCTGGTATGATCGCACCCGAAATACTATCCATGCTTATTGCTTTTATGTCTTAAAAGACGCAGAACCTCCTTTGTTTTCGTAGGCGAGGCGTGGGACCCTCGTGACCGATCGGCTCCGTTCCAAAAATACGAAAAGCATGAACCATGAAACGGAGGCCACCAGAGCATAGAAATAGCAAGAAAGAAAAAAAAAAACAAAAAAAACCGCACGTAAAATCTAAAAAAACGCAAACGGGCAACGAAAAAGGGGGGGTGCAACACGAGGACTTCCCAGGTGGTCACCCATCCTAGTACTACTCTCGCCCAAGCACGCTTAACTGCGGAGTTCTGATGGGATCCGGTGCATTAGTGTTGGTATGATCGCACCCAAAATACTATCCATGCTTATTGCTTTTATGTCTTAAAAGACGCAGAACCTCCTTTGTTTTCGTACGCGAGGCGTGGGACCCACGTGACCGATCGGCTCCGTTCCAAAAATACGAAAACCATGAACCATGAAGCGGAGGCCACCCGAGCATAGAAATAGCAAGAAAGAAAAAAAAACAAAAAAAAAACCGCACGTAAAATCTAAAAAAACGCAAACGGGCAACGAAAAAGGGGAGTGCAACACGAGGACTTCCCGAGGGTCACCCATCCTAGTACTACTCTCGCCCAAGCACGCTTAACTGCGGAGTTCTGATGGGATCCGGTGCATTAGCGCTGGTATGATCGCACCCAATATAACTATCCGTGCTTATTGCTTTTATGTCATAAAAGACGCAGAACCTCCTTTATTTTCGTACGCGAGGCGTGGGACCCACGTGACCGATCAGCTCCGTTTCAAAAATACGAAAACCATGAACCATGAAGCGGAGGCCACGCGAGCATAGAAATAGCAAGAAAGAAAAAAAAACGACACGTAAAATCTAAAAAAACGCAAACGGGCAACGAAAAAGGGGGGTGCAACACGAGGACTTCCCAGGGGGTCACTAATCCTAGTACTACTCTCGCCCAAGCACGCTTTACAGCGGAGTTCTGATGGGATCCGGTGCATTAGTGCGGGTATGATCGCACCCGAAATACTATCCATGCTTATTGCTTTTATGTCTTAAAAGACGCAGAACCTCCTTTGTTTTTGTACGCGAGGCGTGGGACCCACGTGACCGATCGGCTCCGTTCCAAAAATACGAAAAGCATCAACCATGAAGCGGAGGCCACCGGAGCATAGAAATAGCAAGAAAGAAAAAAAACAAAAAAAAAACCGCACGTAAAATCTAAAAAAACGTAAACGGGCAACGAAAAAGGGGGGTGCAACACAAGGACTTCCCGAGGGTCACCCATCCTAGTACTACTCTCGCCCAAGCACGCTTAACTGCGGAGTTCTGATGGGATCCGGTGCATTAGCGCTGGTATGATCGCACCCGATATAACTATCCGTGCTTATTGCTTTTATGTCATAAAAGACGCAGAACCTCCTTTGTTTTCGTACGCGAGGTGTGGGACCCACGTGACCGATCAGCTCCGTTTCAAAAATACGAAAACCATGAACCATGAAGCGGAGGCCACGCGAGCATAGAAATAGCAAGAAAGAAAAAAAAACAAAAAAAACCACACGTAAAATCTAAAAAAACGCAAACGGGCAACGAAAAAGGGGGGTGCAACACGAGGACTTCCCAGGTGGTCACCAATCCTAGTACTACTCTCGCCCAAGCACGCTTCACAGCGGAGTTCTGATGGGATCCGGTGCATTAGTGCTGGTATGATCGCACCCGAAATACTATCCATGCTTATTGCTTTTATGTCTTAAAAGACGCAGAACCTCCTTTGTTTTCGTACGCGAGGCGTAGGACCCACGTGACCGATCGGCTCCGTTCCAAAAATACGAAAACCATGAACCATGAAACGGAGGCCACCCGAGCATAGAAATAGCAAGAAAGAAAAAAAAACAAAAAAAAAAACCGCACGTAAAATCTAAAAAAACGCAAACGGGCAACGAAAAAGGAGGTGCAACACAAGGACTTCCCAGAGGGTCACCCATCCTAGTAGTACTCTCGCCCAAGCACGCTTAACTGCGGAGTTCTTATGGGATCCGGTGCATTAGTGCTGGTATGATCGCACCCGAAATACTATCCATGCTTATTGCTTTTATGTCTTAAAAGACGCAGAACCTCCTTTGTTTTCGTACGCGAGGCGTGGGACCCACGTGACCGATCCGCTCCGTTACAAAAATACGAAAACCATGAACCATGAAGCGGAGGCCACCCGAGCATAGAAATAGCAAGAAAGAAAAAAACAAAAAAAAAACACACATAAAATCTAAAAAAACGCAAACGGGCAACGAAAAAAGGGGTGCAACACGAGGACTTCCCAAGGGGTCACCCATCCTAGTACTACTCTTGCCCAAGCACGCTTAACTGCGGAGTTCTGATGGGATCCGGTGCATTAGTGCTGGTATGATCGCACCCGAAATACTATCCATGCTTATTGCTTTTATGTCTTAAAAGACGCAGAACCTCCTTTGTTTTCGTACGCGAGACGTGGGACCAACGTGACCGATCGGCTCCGTTCCAAAAATACGAAAACCATGAACCATGAAACGGAGGCCACCCGAGCATAGAAATAGCAAGAAAGAAAAAAAAAAACAAAAAAAAACTGCACGTAAAATCTAAAAAAACGCAAACGGGCAACGAAAAAGGGGGGTGCAACACGAGGACTTCGCAGGGGGTCACCCATCCTAGTACTACTCTCGCCCAAGCACGCTTAACTGCGGAGTTCTGATGCGATCCGGTGCATTAGTGCTGGTATGATCGCACCCGAAATACTATCCATGCTTATTGCTTTTATGTCTTAAAAGACGCAGAACCTCCTTTGTTTTCGTAGGCGAGGCGTGGGACCCTCGTGACCGATCGGCTCCGTTCCAAAAATACGAAAACCATGAACCATGAAACGGAGGCCACCAGAGCATAGAAATAGCAAGAAAGAAAAAAAAAACAAAAAAAACCGCACGTAAAATCTAAAAAAACGCAAACGGGCAACGAAAAAGGGGGGGTGCAACACGAGGACTTCCCAGGTGGTCACCCATCCTAGTACTACTCTCGCCCAAGCACGCTTAACTGCGGAGTTCTGATGGGATCCGGTGCATTAGTGTTGGTATGATCGCACCCAAAATACTATCCATGCTTATTGCTTTTATGTCTTAAAAGACGCAGAACCTCCTTTGTTTTCGTACGCGAGGCGTGGGACCCACGTGACCGATCGGCTCCGTTCCAAAAATACGAAAACCATGAACCATGAAGCGGAGGCCACCCGAGCATAGAAATAGCAAGAAAGAAAAAAAAACAAAAAAAAAACCGCACGTAAAATCTAAAAAAACGCAAACGGGCAACGAAAAAGGGGAGTGCAACACGAGGACTTCCCGAGGGTCACCCATCCTAGTACTACTCTCGCCCAAGCACGCTTAACTGCGGAGTTCTGATGGGATCCGGTGCATTAGCGCTGGTATGATCGCACCCAATATAACTATCCGTGCTTATTGCTTTTATGTCATAAAAGACGCAGAACCTCCTTTATTTTCGTACGCGAGGCGTGGGACCCACGTGACCGATCAGCTCCGTTTCAAAAATACGAAAACCATGAACCATGAAGCGGAGGCCACGCGAGCATAGAAATAGCAAGAAAGAAAAAAAAAACGACACGTAAAATCTAAAAAAACGCAAACGGGCAACGAAAAAGGGGGGTGCAACACGAGGACTTCCCAGGGGGTCACTAATCCTAGTACTACTCTCGCCCAAGCACGCTTTACAGCGGAGTTCTGATGGGATCCGGTGCATTAGTGCGGGTATGATCGCACCCGAAATACTATCCATGCTTATTGCTTTTATGTCTTAAAAGACGCAGAACCTCCTTTGTTTTTGTACGCGAGGCGTGGGACCCACGTGACCGATCGGCTCCGTTCCAAAAATACGAAAAGCATCAACCATGAAGCGGAGGCCACCGGAGCATAGAAATAGCAAGAAAGAAAAAAAACAAAAAAAAAACCGCACGTAAAATCTAAAAAAACGTAAACGGGCAACGAAAAAGGGGGGTGCAACACAAGGACTTCCCGAGGGTCACCCATCCTAGTACTACTCTCGCCCAAGCACGCTTAACTGCGGAGTTCTGATGGGATCCGGTGCATTAGCGCTGGTATGATCGCACCCGATATAACTATCCGTGCTTATTGCTTTTATGTCATAAAAGACGCAGAACCTCCTTTGTTTTCGTACGCGAGGTGTGGGACCCACGTGACCGATCAGCTCCGTTTCAAAAATACGAAAACCATGAACCATGAAGCGGAGGCCACGCGAGCATAGAAATAGCAAGAAAGAAAAAAAAAACAAAAAAAACCACACGTAAAATCTAAAAAAACGCAAACGGGCAACGAAAAAGGGGGGTGCAACACGAGGACTTCCCAGGTGGTCACCAATCCTAGTACTACTCTCGCCCAAGCACGCTTCACAGCGGAGTTCTGATGGGATCCGGTGCATTAGTGCTGGTATGATCGCACCCGAAATACTATCCATGCTTATTGCTTTTATGTCTTAAAAGACGCAGAACCTCCTTTGTTTTCGTACGCGAGGCGTAGGACCCACGTGACCGATCGGCTCCGTTCCAAAAATACGAAAACCATGAACCATGAAACGGAGGCCACCCGAGCATAGAAATAGCAAGAAAGAAAAAAAAACAAAAAAAAAAACCGCACGTAAAATCTAAAAAAACGCAAACGGGCAACGAAAAAGGAGGTGCAACACAAGGACTTCCCAGAGGGTCACCCATCCTAGTAGTACTCTCGCCCAAGCACGCTTAACTGCGGAGTTCTTATGGGATCCGGTGCATTAGTGCTGGTATGATCGCACCCGAAATACTATCCATGCTTATTGCTTTTATGTCTTAAAAGACGCAGAACCTCCTTTGTTTTCGTACGCGAGGCGTGGGACCCACGTGACCGATCCGCTCCGTTACAAAAATACGAAAACCATGAACCATGAAGCGGAGGCCACCCGAGCATAGAAATAGCAAGAAAGAAAAAAAAAACAAAAAAACCGCATGTAAAATCTAAAAACACGCAAACGGGCAACGAAAAAGGGGGGGTGCAACACGAGGACTTCCCAGGGGGTCACCCATCCTAGTACTACTCTCGCCCAAGCACGCTTAACTGCGGAGTTCTGATGGGATCCGGTGCATTAGTGCTGGTATGATCGCACCCGAAATACTATCAATTCTTATTACTTTTATGTCTTAAAAGACGCAGAACCTCCTTTGTTTTCGCACGCGAGGCGTGGAACCACGTGACCGATCGGCTCCATTCCAAAACTACGAAAACCATGAACCATGAAACGGAGGCCACCCGAGCATAGAAATAGCAAGAAAGAAAAAAAAACAAAAAAAAAACCGCACGTAAAATCTAAAAAAACGCAAACGGGCAACGAAAAAGGAGGTGCAACACAAGGACTTCCCAGGGGGTCACCCATCCTAGTACTACTGTCGCCCAAGCACGCTTAACTGTGGAGTTCTTATGGGATCCGGTGCATTAGTACTGGTATGATCGCACCGGAAATACTATCCATGCTTATTGCTTTTATGTCTTAAAAGACGCTGAACCTCCTTTGTTTTCGTACGCGAGGCGTGGGACCCACGTGACCGATCGGCTCCGTTACAAAAATACGAAAACTATGAACCATGAAGGGGAGGCCACCCGAGCATAGAAATAGCAAGAAAGAAAAAAACCGCATGTAAAATCTAAAAAAACGCAAACGGGCAACGAAAAAGGGGGGGTGCAACACGAGGACTTCGCAGGGGGTCACACATCCTAGTACTACTCTCGCCCAAGCACGCTTAACTGCGGAGTTCTGATGGGATCCGGTGCATTAGTGCTGGTATGATCGCACCCGAAATACTATCCATTTTTATTACTTTTATGTCTTAAAAGACGCAGAACCTCCTTTGTTTTCGTACGCGAGGCGTGGGACCCACGTGACTGATCGTCTCCATTCCAAAAATACGAAAACTATCACCCATGAAGCGGAGGCCGCCCGAGCATAGAAATAGCAAGAAAGAAAAAAAAAACCGCACGTAAAATCTAAAAAAAACGCAAACGAGCAACGAAAAAGGGGGGTGCAACACGAGGACTTCCCAGGGGGTCACCCATCCTAGTACTACTCTCGCCCAAGCACGCTTACCTGCGGAGTTCTGATGGGATCCGGTGCATTAGTGCTGGTATGATCGCACCCGAAATACTATTCATGCTTATTGCTTTTATATCTTAAAAGACGCAGAACCTCCTTTGTTTTCGTACGCGAGGCGTGGAACCCACGTGACCGATCGGCTCTGTTCCAAAAATACGAAAACCATCAACCATGAAGCGGAGGCCACCCGAGCATAGAAATAGCAAGAAAGAAAAAAAAAACAAAAAAAAACGCACGTAAAATCTAAAAAAATACAAACGGGCAACGAAAAAGGGGGGTGCAACACGAGGACTTCCCAGGGGGTCACCCATCCTAGTACTACTCTCGCCCAAGCACGCTTACCTGCGGAGTTCTGATGGGATCCAGTGAATTAGTGCTGGTATGATCGCACCCGAAATACTATCCATGCTTATTGCTTTTATGTCTTAAAAGACGCAGAACCTCCTTTGTTTTCGTAGGCGAGGCGTGGGACCCTCGTGACCGATCGGCTCCGTTCCAAAAATACGAAAACCATGAACCATGAAACGGAGGCCACCAGAGCATAGAAATAGCAAGAAAGAAAAAAAAACAAAAAAAACTGCACGTAAAATCTAAAAAAACGCAAACGGGCAACGAAAAAGGGGGGTGCAACACGAGGACTTCCCAGGGGGTCACCCATCCTAGTACTACTCTCGCCCAAGCACGCTTAACTCCGGAGTTCTGATGGGATCCGGTGCATTAGTGCTGGTATGATCGCACCCAAAATACTTTCGATGCTTATTGCTTTTATGTCTTAAAAGACGCAGAACCTCCTTTGTTTTCGTACGCGAGGCGTGGGACCCACGTGACCGATCGGCTCCGTTCCAAAAATACGAAAACCATGAACCATGAAGCGGAGGCCACCCGAGCATAGAAATAGCAAGAAAGAAAAAAAAACAAAAAAAAAACCGCACGTAAAATCTAAAAAAACGCAAACGGACAACGAAAATGGGGAGTGCAACACGAGGACTTCCCGAGGGTCACCCATCCTAGTACTACTCTCGCCCAAGCACGCTTAACTGCGGAGTTCTGATGGGATCCGGTGCATTAGCGCTGGTATGATCGCACCCGATATAACTATCCGTGCTTATTGCTTTTATGTCATAAAACACGCAGAACCTCCTTTGTTTTCGTACGCGAGGCGTGGGACCCACGTGACCGATCAGCTCTGTTTCAAAAATACGAAAACCATGAACCATGAAGCGGAGGCCACGCGAGCATAGAAATAGCAAGAAAGAAAAAAAACGACACGTAAAATCTAAAAAAACGCAAACGGGCAACGAAAAAGGGGGGTGCAACACGAGGACTTCCCAGGGGGTCACCAATCCTAGTACTACTCTCGCCCAAGCACGCTTCACAGCGGAGTTCTGATGGGATCCGGTGCATTAGTGCGGGTATGATCGCACCCGAAATACTATCCATGCTTATTGCTTTTATGTCTTAAAAGACGCAGAACCTCCTTTGTTTTCGTACGCGAGGCGTGGGACCCACGTGACCGATCGGCTCCGTTCCAAAAATACGAAAAGCATCAACCATGAAGCGGAGGCCACCGGAGCATAGAAATAGCAAGAAAGAAAAAAAACAAAAGAAAAACCGCACGTAAAATCTAAAAAAACGTAAACGGTCAACGAAAAAGGGGGGTGCAACACGAGGACTTCCCGAGGGTCACCCATCCTAGTACTACTCTCGCCCAAGCACGCTTAACTGCGGAGTTCTGATGGGATCCGGTGCATTAGTGCTGGTACGATTGCACCCGATATAACTATCCGTGCTTATTGCTTTTATGTCATAAAAGACGCAGAACCTCCTTTGTTTTGGTACGCGAGGCGTGGGACCCACGTGACCGATCAGCTCCGTTTCAAAAATACGAAAACCATGAACCATGAAGCGGAGGCCACGCGAGCATAGAAATAGCAAGAAAGAAAAAAAAACAAAAAAAACGACACGTAAAATCTAAAAAAACGCAAACGGGCAACGAAAAAGGGGGGTGCAACACGAGGACTTCCCAGGGGGTCACCAATCCTAGTACTACTCCCGCCCAAGCACGCTTCACAACGGAGTTCTGATGGGATCCGGTGCATTAGTGCGGGTATGATCGCACCCGAAATACTATCCATGCTTATTGCTTTTATGTCTTAAAAGACGCAGAACCTCCTTTGTTTTCGTACGCGAGGCGTGGGACCCACGTGACCGATCGGCTCCGTTCCAAAAATACGAAAAGCATCAACCATGAAGCGGAGGCCACCCGAGCATAGAAATAGCAAGAAAGAAAAAAAACAAAAAAAAACCGCACGTAAAATCTAAAAAAACGTAAACGGGCAACGAAAAAGAGGGGTGCAACACGAGGACTTCCCAGGGGGTCACCCATCCTAGTACTACTTTCGCCCAAGCACGCTTAACTGCAGAGTTCTGATGTGATCCGGTGCATTAGTGCTAGTATGATCGCACCCGAAATACTATTCATGCTTATTGCTTTTATATCTTAAAAGACGCAGAACCTCCTTTGTTTTCGTACGCTAGGCGTGGAACCCACGTGACCGATCGGCTCTGTTCGAAAAATACGAAAACCATCAACCATGAAGCGGAGGCCACCCGAGCATAGAAATAGCAAGAAAGAAAAAAAAAACAAAAAAAAAACCGCACGTAAAATCTAAAAAAACGCAAACGGGCAACGAAAAAGGGGGTGCAACACGAGGACTTCCCAGGGGGTCACCCATCCTAGTACTACTCTCGCCCAAGCACGCTTAACTACGGAGTTCTGATGGGATCCGGTGAATTAGTGCTGGTATGATCGCACCCGAAATACTATCCATGCTTATTGCTTTTATGACTTAAAAGACGCAGAACCTCCTTTGTTTTCGTACGCGAGGCGTGGGACCCACGTGACCGATCGGCTCCGTTCCAAAAATACGAAAACCATCAACCATGAAACGGAGGCCACCCGAGCATAGAAATAGCAAGAAAGAAAAAAAAACAAAAAAAAACGCACGTAAAATCTAAAAAAAGGCAAACGGGCAACGAAAAAATGGGGTGCAACACGAGGACTTCCCGGGGGTCACCCATCCTAGTACTACTCTCGCCCAAGCACACTTAACTGCGGAATTCTGATGGGATCCGCTGCATTAGTGCTGGTATGATCGCACCCGATATAACTATCAATGCTTATTGCTTTTATGTCATAAAAGACGCAGAACCTCCTTTGTTTTCGTACGCGAGGCGTGGGACCCACGTGACCGATCAGCTCCGTTCCAAAAATACGAAAACCATGAACCATGAAGCGGAGGCCACGCGAGCATAGAAATAGCAAGAAAGAAAAAAAAAACAAAAAAAACCACACGTAAAATCTAAAAAAACGCAAACGGGCAACGAAAAAGGGGGGTGCAACACGACAACTTCCCAGGGGGTCACCCATCCTAGTACTACTCTCGCCCAAGCACGCTTCACAGCGGAGTTCTGATGGGATCCGGTGCATTAGTGCTGGTATGATCGCACCCGAAATACTATCCATGCTTATTGCTTTTATGTCTTAAAAGACGCAGAACCTCCTTTGTTTTCGTACGCGAGGCGTGGGACCCACGTGACCAATCGGCTCCGTTCCAAAAATACGAAAAGTATCAACCATGAAGCGGAGGCCACCCGAGCATAGAAATAGCAAGAAAGAAAAAAAAACCGCACGTAAAATCTAAAAAAACGCAAACGGGCAACGAAAAAAGGGGTGCAACACGAGGACTTCCCAAGGGGTCACCCATCCTAGTACTACTCTCGCCCAAGCACGCTTAACTGCGGAATTCTGATGGGATCCGGTGCATTAGTGCTGGTATGATCGCACCCGATATAACTATCCATGCTTATTGCTTTTATGTCTTAAAAGACGCAGAACCTCCTTTGTTTTCGTACGCGAGGCGTGGGACCCACGTGACCGTTCGGCTCCGTTCCAAAAATACGAAAACTATCACCCATGAAGAGGAGGCCACCCGAGCATAGAAATAGCAAGAAAGAAAAAAAACAAAAAAAAAACCGCACGTAAAATCTAAAAAAACGCAAACGGGCAACGAAAAAGGGGGGTGCAACACGAGGACTTACCGGGGGTCACCCATCCTAGTACTACTCTCGCCTAAGCACGCTTAACTGCGGAGTTCTGATGGGATCCGGTGCATTAGTGCTGGTATGATCGCACCCGATATAACTATCCATCCTTATTGCTTATATGTCTTAAAAGACGCAGAACCTCCTTTGTTTTCGTACGCGAGGCGTGGAACCCACGTGACCGATCGGCTCCGTTCCAAAAATACGAAAACCATGAACCATGAAACGGAGGCCACCCGAGCATAGAAATACCAAGAAAGAAAAAAAAAACAAAAAAAAAACCGCACGTAAAAACTAAAAAAACGCAAACGGGCAACGAAAAAGGGGGGTGTAACATGAGGACTTCCCAGGGGGTCACCCATCCTAGTACTACTCTCGCCCAAGCACGCTTCACAGCGGAGTTCTGATGGGATCCGATGCATTAGTGTTGGTATGATCGCACCCGAAATGCTATCCATGCTTATTGTTTTTATGTCTTAAAAGACGCAGAACCTCCTTTGTTTTCGTACGCGAGGCGTGGGACCCACGTGACCGATCGGCTCCGTTCCAAAAATACGAAAACCATGAACCATGAAGCGGAGGCCACGCGAGCATAGAAATAGCAAGAAAGAAAAAAAACAAAAAAAAAACCGCACGTAAAATCTAAAAAAACGCAAACGGGCAACGAAAAAAGAGGTGCAACACGAGGACTTCCCAGGGGGTCACCCATCCTAGTACTACTCTCGCCCAAGCACGCTTCACAGCAGAGTTCTGATGGGATCCGGTGCATTAGTGCTTGTATGATCGCACCCGAAATACTATCCATGCTTATTGCTTTTATGTCTTAAAAGACGCAGAACCTCCTTTGTTTTCGTACGCGAGGCGTGGGACCCACGTGACCGATCGGCTCCGTTCCAAAAATACGAAAACCATGAACCATGAAACGGAGGCCACCCGAGCATAGAAATAGCAAGAAAGAAAAAAAAACAAAAAAAAAACCGCACGTAAAATCTAAAAAAACGCAAACGGGCAACAAAAAAGGGGGGGTGCAACACGAGGACTTCCCAGGGGGTCACCCATCCTAGTACTACTCTCGCCCAAGCACGCTTAACTGCGGAGTTCTGATGGGATCCGGTGCATTAGTGCTGGTATGATCGCACCCGAAATACTATTCATGCTTATTGATTTTATGTCTTAAAAGACGCAGAACCTCCTTTGTTTTCGTACACGAGGAGTGGAACCCACGTGACCGATCGGCTCTGTTCCAAAAATACGATAACCATCAACCATGAAGCGGAGGCCACCCGAGCATAGAAATAGCAAGAAAGAAAAAAAAACAAAAAAAAAACCGCACGTAAAATTTAAGAAAATGCAAACGGGCAACGGAAAAGGGGGGTGCAACACGAGGACTTCCCAAGGGGTCACCCATCCTAATACTACTCTCGCCCAAGCACGCTTAACTGCGGAGTTCTGATGGGATCCAGTGAATTAGTGCTGGTATGATCGCACCCGAAATACTATCCATGCTTATTGCTTTTATGTCTTAAAAGACGCAGAACCTCCTTTGTTTTCATACGCGAGGCGTGGGACCCACGTGACCGATCGGCTCCGTCCCAAAAATACGAAAACCATCAACCATGAAGCGGAGGCCACCCGAGCATAGAAATAGCAAGAAAGAAAAAAAACAAAAAAAAACCGCACGTAAAATCTAAAAAAACGCAAACGGGCAACGAAAAAGGGGGGGTGCAACACGAGGACTTTCCGTGGGTCACCCATCCTAGTACTACTCTCGCCCAAGCACACTTAACTGCGGAGTTCTGATGGGATCCGGTGCAATAGTGCTGGTATAATCGCACCCGATATAACTATCCATGCTTATTGCTTTTATGTCTTAAAAGACGCAGAATCTCCTTTGTTTTCGTACGCGAGGCGTGGGACCCACGTGACCGATCAGCTCCGTTCCAAAAATACGAAAACTATGAACCATGAAGCGGAGGCCACGCAAGCATAGAAATAGCAAGAAAGAAAAAAAACAAAAAAAACCACACGTAAAATCTAAAAAAACGCAAACGGGCAACGAAAAAGGGGGGTGCAACACGAGGACTTCCCGGTGGGTCACCCATCCTAGTACTGCTCTCGCCCAAGCACGCATCACAGCGGAGTTCTGATGGGATCCGGTGCATTAGTGCTGGTATGATCGCACCCGAAATACTATCCATGCTTATTGCTTTTATGTCTTAAAAGAAGCAGAACCTCCTTTGTTTTCGTACGCGAGGCGTGGAACCCACGTGACCGATCGGCTCCGTTCCAAAAATACGAAAAGCATCAACCATGAAGCGGAGGCCACCCGAGCATAGAAATAGCAAGAAAGAAAAAAAAAACAAAAAAAAACCGCACGTAAAATCTAAAAAAACGTAAACGGGCAACGAAAAAGGGGGGTGCAACACGAGGACTTCCCAGGGGGTCACCCATCCTAGTACTACTCTCGCCCAAGCACGCTTAACTACGGAGTTCTGATGGGATCCGGTGAATTAGTGCTGGTATGATCGCACCCGAAATACTATCCATGCTTATTGCTTTTATGACTTAAAAGACGCAGAACCTCCTTTGTTTTCGTACGCGAGGCGTGGGACCCACGTGACCGATCGGCTCCGTTCCAAAAATACGAAAACCATCAACCATGAAACGGAGGCCACCCGAGCATAGAAATAGCAAGAAAGAAAAAAAAACAAAAAAAAAACGCACGTAAAATCTAAAAAAGGCAAACGGGCAACGAAAAAATGGGGTGCAACACGAGGACTTCCCGGGGGTCACCCATCCTAGTACTACTCTCGCCCAAGCACACTTAACTGCGGAATTCTGATGGGATCCGGTGCATTAGTGCTGGTATGATCGCACCCGATATAACTATCAATGCTTATTGCTTTTATGTCATAAAAGACGCAGAACCTCCTTTGTTTTCGTACGCGAGGCGTGGGACCCACGTGACCGATCAGCTCCGTTCCAAAAATACGAAAACCATGAACCATGAAGCGGAGGCCACGCGAGCATAGAAATAGCAAGAAAGAAAAAAAAAACAAAAAAAACCACACGTAAAATCTAAAAAAACGCAAACGGGCAACGAAAAAGGGGGGTGCAACACGACAACTTCCCAGGGGGTCACCCATCCTAGTACTACTCTCGCCCAAGCACGCTTCACAGCGGAGTTCTGATGGGATCCGGTGCATTAGTGCTGGTATGATCGCACCCGAAATACTATCCATGCTTATTGCTTTTATGTCTTAAAAGACGCAGAACCTCCTTTGTTTTCGTACGCGAGGCGTGGGACCCACGTGACCAATCGGCTCCGTTCCAAAAATACGAAAAGTATCAACCATGAAGCGGAGGCCACCCGAGCATAGAAATAGCAAGAAAGAAAAAAAAACCGCACGTAAAATCTAAAAAAACGCAAACGGGCAACGAAAAAAGGGGTGCAACACGAGGACTTCCCAAGGGGTCACCCATCCTAGTACTACTCTCGCCCAAGCACGCTTAACTGCGGAGTTCTGATGGGATCCGGTGCATTAGTGCTGGTATGATCGCACCCGATATAACTATCCATGCTTATTGCTTTTATGTCTTAAAAGACGCAGAACCTCCTTTGTTTTCGTACGCGAGGCGTGGGACCCACGTGACCGTTCGGCTCCGTTCCAAAAATACGAAAACTATCACCCATGAAGAGGAGGCCACCCGAGCATAGAAATAGCAAGAAAGAAAAAAAACAAAAAAAAAACCGCACGTAAAATCTAAAAAAACGCAAACGGGCAACGAAAAAGGGGGGTGCAACACGAGGACTTACCGCGGGTCACCCATCCTAGTACTACTCTCGCCTAAGCACGCTTAACTGCGGAGTTCTGATGGGATCCGGTGCATTAGTGCTGGTATGATCGCACCCGATATAACTATCCATCCTTATTGCTTATATGTCTTAAAAGACGCAGAACCTCCTTTGTTTTCGTACGCGAGGCGTGGAACCCACGTGACCGATCGGCTCCGTTCCAAAAATACGAAAACCATGAACCATGAAACGGAGGCCACCCGAGCATAGAAATACCAAGAAAGAAAAAAAAACAAAAAAAAACCGCACGTAAAAACTAAAAAAACGCAAACGGGCAACGAAAAAGGGGGGTGCAACATGAGGACTTCCCAGGGGGTCACCCATCCTAGTACTACTCTCGCCCAAGCACGCTTCACAGCGGAGTTCTGATGGGATCCGATGCATTAGTGCTGGTATGATCGCACCCGAAATGCTATCCATGCTTATTGTTTTTATGTCTTAAAAGACGCAGAACCTCCTTTGTTTTCGTACGCGAGGCGTGGGACCCACGTGACCGATCGGCTCCGTTCCAAAAATACGAAAACCATGAACCATGAAGCGGAGGCCACGCGAGCATAGAAATAGCAAGAAAGAAAAAAAACAAAAAAAAAACCGCACGTAAAATCTAAAAAAACGCAAACGGGCAACGAAAAAGGAGGTGCAACACGAGGACTTCCCAGGGGGTCACCCATCCTAGTACTACTCTCGCCCAAGCACGCTTCACAGCAGAGTTCTGATGGGATCCGGTGCATTAGTGCTTGTATGATCGCACCCGAAATACTATCCATGCTTATTGCTTTTATGTCTTAAAAGACGCAGAACCTCCTTTGTTTTCGTACGCGAGGCGTGGGACCCACGTGACCGATCGGCTCCGTTCCAAAAATACGAAAACCATGAACCATGAAACGGAGGCCACCCGAGCATAGAAATAGCAAGAAAGAAAAAAAAACAAAAAAAAAACCGCACGTAAAATCTAAAAAAACGCAAACGGGCAACGAAAAAGGGGGGTGCAACACGAGGACTTCCCAGGGGGTCACCCATCCTAGTACTACTCTCGCCCAAGCACGCTTAACTGCGGAGTTCTGATGGGATCCGGTGCATTAGTGCTGGTATGATCGCACCCGAAATACTATTCATGCTTATTGATTTTATGTCTTAAAAGACGCAGAACCTCCTTTGTTTTCGTACACGAGGAGTGGAACCCACGTGACCGATCGGCTCTGTTCCAAAAATACGATAACCATCAACCATGAAGCGGAGGCCACCCGAGCATAGAAATAGCAAGAAAGAAAAAAAAACAAAAAAAAAACCGCACGTAAAATTTAAGAAAATGCAAACGGGCAACGGAAAAGGGGGGTGCAACACGAGGACTTCCCAAGGGGTCACCCATCCTAGTACTACTCTCGCCCAAGCACGCTTAACTGCGGAGTTCTGATGGGATCCAGTGAATTAGTGCTGGTATGATCGCACCCGAAATACTATCCATGCTTATTGCTTTTATGTCTTAAAAGACGCAGAACCTCCTTTGTTTTCATACGCGAGGCGTGGGACCCACGTGACCGATCGGCTCCGTCCCAAAAATACGAAAACCATCAACCATGAAGCGGAGGCCACCCGAGCATAGAAATAGCAAGAAAGAAAAAAAACAAAAAAAAACCGCACGTAAAATCTAAAAAAACGCAAACGGGCAACGAAAAAGGGGGGGTGCAACACGAGGACTTTCCGTGGGTCACCCATCCTAGTACTACTCTCGCCCAAGCACACTTAACTGCGGAGTTCTGATGGGATCCGGTGCAATAGTGCTGGTATAATCGCACCCGATATAACTATCCATGCTTATTGCTTTTATGTCTTAAAAGACGCAGAATCTCCTTTGTTTTCGTACGCGAGGCGTGGGACCCACGTGACCGATCAGCTCCGTTCCAAAAATACGAAAACCATGAACCATGAAGCGGAGGCCACGCAAGCATAGAAATAGCAAGAAAGAAAAAAAACAAAAAAAACCACACGTAAAATCTAAAAAAACGCAAACGGGCAACGAAAAAGGGGGGTGCAACACGAGGACTTCCCGGTGGGTCACCCATCCTAGTACTGCTCTCGCCCAAGCACGCATCACAGCGGAGTTCTGATGGGATCCGGTGCATTAGTGCTGGTATGATCGCACCCGAAATACTATCCATGCTTATTGCTTTTATATCTTAAAAGACGCAGAACCTCCTTTGTTTTCGTACGCGAGGCGTGGAACCCACGTGACCGATCGGCTCCGTTCCAAAAATACGAAAAGCATCAACCATGAAGCGGAGGCCACCCGAGCATAGAAATAGCAAGAAAGAAAAAAAAAACAAAAAAAAACCGCACGTAAAATCTAAAAAAACGTAAACGGGCAACGAAAAAGGGGGGTGCAACACGAGGACTTCCCAGGGGGTCACCCATCCTAGTACTACTCTCGCCCAAGCACGCTTAACTGCGGAGTTTTGATGTGATCTGGTGCATTAGTGCTGGTATGATCGCACCCGAAATACTATTCATGCTTATTGCTTTTATATCTTAAAAGACGCAGAACCTCCTTTGTTTTCGTACGCGAGGCGTGAGACCCACGTGACCGATCGGCTCCGTTCCAAAAATACGAAAAGCATCAACCATGAAGCGGAGGCCACGCGAGCATAGAAATAGCAAGAAAGAAAAAAAAACAAAAAAAACCACACGTAAAATCTTAAAAAACGCAAACGGGCAAAGAAAAAGGGGGGTGCAACACGAGGACTTCCCAGGGGTTCACCCATCCTAGTACTACTCTCGCCCAAGCACGTTTCACAGCGGAGTTCTGATGGGATCCGGTGCATTAGTGCTGGTATGATCGCACCCGAAATACTATCCATGCTTATTGCTTTTATGTCTTAAAAGACGCAGAACCTCCTTTGTTTTCGTACGCGAGGCGTGGGACCCACGTGACCGATCGACTCCGTTCCAAAAATACGAAAACCATGAACCATGAAACGGAGGCCACCCGAGCATAGAAATACCAAGAAAGAAAAAAAAAACAAAAAAAAAACCGCACGTAAAAACTAAAAAAACGCAAACGGGCAACGAAAAAGGGGGGTGCAACACGAGGACTTCCCAGGGGGTCACCCATCCTAGTACTACTCTCGCCCAAGCACGCTTCACAGCGGAGTTCTGATGGGATCCGGTGCATTAGTGCTGGTATGATCGCACCCGAAATGCTATCCATGCTTATTGTTTTTATGTCTTAAAAGACGCAGAACCTCCTTTGTTTTCGTACGCGAGGCGTGGGACCCATGTGACCGATCGGCTCCGTTCCAAAA
This sequence comes from Lactuca virosa, assembly GCF_052849685.1. Classification (NCBI taxonomy): domain Eukaryota; kingdom Viridiplantae; phylum Streptophyta; class Magnoliopsida; order Asterales; family Asteraceae; genus Lactuca; species Lactuca virosa. Next base: position 260,328,090 of record NC_136426.1, on the reverse strand, counting down.
ATACGAAAACCATGAACCATGAAGCGGAGGCCACGCGAGCATAGAAATAGCAAGAAAGAAAAAAAACAAAAAAAAACCGCACGTAAAATCTAAAAAAACGCAAACGGGCAACGAAAAAGGAGGTGCAACACGAGGACTTCCCAGGGGGTCACCCATCCTAGTACTACTCTCGCCCAAGCACGCTTCACAGCAGAGTTCTGATGGGATCCGGTGCATTAGTGCTTGTATGATCGCACCCGAAATACTATCCATGCTTATTGCTTTTATGTCTTAAAAGACGCAGAACCTCCTTTGTTTTCGTACGCGAGGCGTGGGACCCACGTGACCGATCGGCTCCGTTCCAAAAATACGAAAACCATGAACCATGAAACGGAGGCCACCCGAGCATAGAAATAGCAAGAAAGAAAAAAAAAACAAAAAAAAACCGCACGTAAAATCTAAAAAAACGCAAACGGGCAACGAAAAAGGGGGGTGCAACACGAGGACTTCCCAAGGGGTCACCCATCCTAGTACTACTCTCGCCCAAGCACGCTTAACTGCGGAGTTCTGATGGGATCCGGTGCATTAGTGCTGGTATGATCGCACCCGAAATACTATTCATGCTTATTGCTTTTATGTCTTAAAAGACGCAGAACCTCCTTTGTTTTCGTACACGAGGCGTGGAACCCACGTGACCGATCGGCTCTGTTCCAAAAATACGATAACCATCAACCATGAAGCGGAGGCCACCCGAGCATAGAAATAGCAAGAAAGAAAAAAAAAACCGCACGTAAAATTTAAAAAAATGCAAACGGGCAACGGAAAAGGGGGGTGCAACACGAGGACTTCCCAAGGGGTCACCCATCCTAGTACTACTCTCGCCCAAGCACGCTTAACTGCGGAGTTCTGATGGGATCCAGTGAATTAGTGCTGGTATGATCGCACCCGAAATACTATCCATGCTTATTGCTTTTATGTCTTAAAAGACGCAGAACCTCCTTTGTTTTCATACGCGAGGCGTGGGACCCACGTGACCGATCGGCTCCGTTCCAAAAATACGAAAACCATCAACCATGAAGCGGAGGCCACCCGAGCATAGAAATAGCAAGAAAGAAAAAAAACAAAAAAAAACCGCACGTAAAATCTAAAAAAACGCAAACGGGCAACGAAAAAGGGGGGGTGCAACACGAGGACTTTCCGTGGGTCACCCATCCTAGTACTACTCTCGCCCAAGCACACTTAACTGCGGAGTTCTGATGGGATCCGGTGCAATAGTGCTGGTATAATCGCACCCGATATAACTATCCATGCTTATTGCTTTTATGTCTTAAAAGACGCAGAATCTCCTTTGTTTTCGTACGCGAGGCGTGGGACCCACGTGACCGATCGGCTCCGTTCCAAAAATACGAAAACCATGAACCATGAAACGGAGGCCACCCGAGCATAGAAATAGCAAGAAAGAAAAAAAAAACAAAAAAAAACCGCACGTAAAATCTAAAAAAACGCAAACGGGCAACGAAAAAGGGGGGGTGCAACACGAGGACTTCCCAGGGGGTCACCCATCCTAGTACTACTCTCGCCCAAGCACGCTTCACAGCGGAGTTCTGATGGGATCCGGTGCATTAGTGCTGGTATGATCGCACCTGAAATACTATCCATGCTTATTGCTTTTATGTCTTAAAAGACGCAGAACCTCCTTTGTTTTCGTACGCGAGGCGTGGGACCCACGTGACCGATCGGCTCCGTTCCAAAAATACGAAAAGCATCAACCATGAAGCGGAGGCCACTCGAGCATAGAAATAGCAAGAAAGAAAAAAAAACAAAAAAAAACCGCACGTAAAATCTAAAAAAACGCAAACGGGCAACGAAAAAGGAGGTGCAACACAAGGACTTCCCAGGGGGTCACCCATCCTAGTACTACTCTCGCCCAAGCATGCTTAACTGCGGGGTTCTGATGGGATCCAGTGCATTAGTGCTGGTATGATGGCACCCGAAATACTATCCATGCTTATTGCTTTTATGTCTTAAAAGACGCAGAACCTCCTTTGTTTTTGTACGGGAGGCGTAGGACCCACGTGACCGATCGGCTCCGTTCCAAAAATACGAAAACCATGAACCATGAAGCGGAGGCCACGCGAGCATAGAAATAGCAAGAAAGAAAAAAAAACAAAAAAAACGACACGTAAAATCTAAAAAAACGCAAACGGGCAACGAAAAAGGGGGGTGCAACACGAGGACTTCCCAGGGGGTCACTAATCCTAGTACTACTCTCGCCCAAGCACGCTTCACAACGGAGTTCTGATGGGATCCGGTGCATTAGTGCGGGTATGATCGCACCCGAAATACTATCCATGCTTATTGCTTTTATGTCTTAAAAGACGCAGAACCTCCTTTGTTTTCGTACGCGAGGCGTGGGACCCACGTGACCGATCGGTTCCGTTCCAAAAATACGAAAAGCATCAACCATGAAGCGGAGGCCACCCGAGCATAGAAATAGCAAGAAAGAAAAAAAACAAAAAAAAAACCGCACGTAAAATCTAAAAAAACGTAAACGGGCAACGAAAAAGGGGGGTGCAACACGACGACTTCCCAGGGGGTCACCCATCCTAGTACTACTCTCGCCCAAGCACGCTTAACTGCGGAGTTTTGATGTGATCCGGTGCATTAGTGCTGGTATGATCGCACCCGAAATACTATTCATGCTTATTGCTTTTATATCTTAAAAGACGCAGAACCTCCTTTGTTTTCGTACGCGAGGCGTGGGACCCACGTGACCGATCGGCTCCGTTCCAAAAATACGAAAAGCATCAACCATGAAGCGGAGGCCACCCGAGCATAGAAATAGCAAGAAAGAAAAAAAAATAAAAAAACCGCACGTAAAATCTAAAAAAACGCAAACGGGCAACGAAAAAAGGTGGTGCAACACGAGGACTTCCCTGGGGTCACCCATCCTAGTACTACTCTCGCCCAAGCACACTTAACTGCGGAGTTCTGATGGGATCCGGTGCATTAGTGCTGGTATGATCGCACCCGATATAACTATCCATGCTTATTGCTTTTATGTCTTAAAAGACGCAGAACCTCCTTTGTTTTCGTACGCGAGGCGTGGGACCCACGTGACCAATCAGCTCCGTTCCAAAAATACGAAAAGCATCAACCATGAAGCGGAGGCCACCCGAGCATAGAAATAGCAAGAAAGAAAAAAAAACCGCACATAAAATCTAAAAAAACGCAAACGGGCAACGAAAAAAGGGGTGCAACACGAGGACTTCCCAATGGGTCACCCATCCTAGTACTACTCTCGCCCAAGCACGCTTAACTGCGGAGTTCTGATGGGATCCGGTGCATTAGTGCTGGTATGATCGCACCCGATATAACTATCCATGCTTATTGCTTTTATGTCTTAAAAGACGCAGAACCTCCTTTGTTTTCGTACGCGAGGCGTGGGACCCACGTGACCGATCGGCTCCGTTCCAAAAATACGAAAACTATCACCCATGAAGCGGAGGCCACCCGAGCATAGAAATAGCAAGAAAGAAAAAAAAAAAAAAACCGCACGTAAAATCTAAAAAAACGCAAACGGGCAACGAAAAAGGGGGGTGCAACACGAGGACTTCCCGGGGGTCACCCATCCTAGTACTACTCTCGCCCAAGCACGCTTAACTGCGGAGTTCTGATGGGATCCGGTGCATTAGTGCTGGTATGATCGCACCCGATATAACTATCCATGCTTATTGCTTTTATGTCTTAAAAGACGCAGAACCTCCTTTGTTTTCGTACGCGAGGCGTGGGACCCACGTGACCGATCAGCTCCGTTCCAAAAATACGAAAACCATGAACCATGAATCGGAGGCCACGCGAGCATAGAAATAGCAAGAAAGAAAAAAAAACAAAAAAACCACACGTAAAAACTTAAAAAACGCAAACGGGCAACGAAAAAGGGGGGTGCAACACGAGGACTTCCCAGGGGGTCACCCATCCTAGTACTACTCTCGCCCAAGCACGCATCACAACGGAGTTCTGATGGGATCCGGTGCATTAGTGCTGGTATGATCGCACCCGAAATACTATCCATGCTTATTGTTTTTATGTCTTAAAAGACGCAGAACCTCCTTTGTTTTCGTACGCGAGGCGTGGGACCCACGTGACCGATCGGCTCCGTTCCAAAAATACGAAAACCATGAACCATGAAAGAGGACACCCGAGCATAGAAATACCAAGAAAGAAAAAAAAAACAAAAAAAAAACCGCACGTAAAATCTAAAAAAACGCAAACGGGCAACGAAAAAGGGGGGTGCAACACGAGGACTTCCCAGGGGGTCACCCATCCTAGTACTACTCTCGCCCAAGCACGCTTCACCGCGGAGTTCTGATAGGATCCGGTGCATTAGTGCTGGTATGATCGCACCCGAAATACTATGCATGCTTATTGTTTTTATGTCTTAAAAGACGCAGAACCTCCTTTGTTTTCGTACGCGAGGAGTGGGACCCACGTGACCGATCGGCTCCGTTCCAAAAATACGAAAACCATGAACCATGAAGCGGAGGCCACGCGAGCATAGAAATAGCAAGAAAGAAAAAAAAACAAAAAAAAAACCGCACGTAAAATCTAAAAAAACGCAAACGGGCAACGAAAAAGGAGGTGCAACACGAGGACTTCCCAGGGGGTCACCCATCCTAGTACTACTCTCGCCCAAGCACGCTTCACAGCAGAGTTCTGATGGGATCCGGTGCATTAGTGCTGGTATGATCGCACCCGAAATACTATCCATGGTTATTGCTTTTTTGTCTTAAAAGACGCAGAACCTCCTTTGTTTTCGTACGCGAGGCGTGGGACCCACGTGACCGATCGGCTCCGTTCCAAAAATACGAAAACCATGAACCATGAAACGGAGGCCACCCGAGCATAGAAATAGCAAGAAAGAAAAAAAAAACAAAAAAAAACCGCACGTAAAATCTAAAAAAACGCAAACGGGCAACGAAAAAGGGGGGGTGCAACACGAGGACTTCCCAGGGGGTCACCCATCCTAGTACTACTCTCGCCCAAGCACGCTTCACAGCGGAGTTCTGATGGGATCCGGTGCATTAGTGCTGGTATGATCGCACCCGAAATACTATCCATGCTTATTGCTTTTATGTCTTAAAAGACGCAGAACCTCCTTTGTTTTCGTACGCGAGGCGTGGGACCCACGTGACCGATCGGCTCCGTTCCAAAAATACGAAAAGCATCAACCATGAAGCGGAGGCCACTCGAGCATAGAAATAGCAAGAAAGAAAAAAAAACAAAAAAAAACCGCACGTAAAATCTAAAAAAACGCAAACGGGCAACGAAAAAGGAGGTGCAACACAAGGACTTCCCAGGGGGTCACCCATCCTAGTACTACTCTCGCCCAAGCATGCTTAACTGCGGGGTTCTGATGGGATCCAGTGCATTAGTGCTGGTATGATGGCACCCGAAATACTATCCATGCTTATTGCTTTTATGTCTTAAAAGACACAGAACCTCCTTTGTTTTTGTACGGGAGGCGTAGGACCCACGTGACCGATCGGCTCCGTTCCAAAAATACGAAAACCATGAACCATGAAGCGGAGGCCACGCGAGCATAGAAATAGCAAGAAAGAAAAAAAAACAAAAAAAACGACACGTAAAATCTAAAAAAACGCAAACGGGCAACGAAAAAGGGGGGTGCAACACGAGGACTTCCCAGGGGGTCACTAATCCTAGTACTACTCTCGCCCAAGCACGCTTCACAACGGAGTTCTGATGGGATCCGGTGCATTAGTGCGGGTATGATCGCACCCGAAATACTATCCATGCTTATTGCTTTTATGTCTTAAAAGACGCAGAACCTCCTTTGTTTTCGTACGCGAGGCGTGGGACCCACGTGACCGATCGGTTCCGTTCCAAAAATACGAAAAGCATCAACCATGAAGCGGAGGCCACCCGAGCATAGAAATAGCAAGAAAGAAAAAAAACAAAAAAAAACCGCACGAAAAATCTAAAAAAACGTAAACGGGCAACGAAAAAGGGGGGTGCAACACGAGGACTTCCCAGGGGGTCACCCATCCTAGTACTACTCTCGCCCAAGCACGCTTAACTGCAGAGTTCTGATGTGATCCGGTGCATTAGTGCTGGTATGATCGCACCCGAAATACTATTCATGTTTTTTGCTTATATATCTTAAAAGACGCAGAACCTCCTTTGTTTTCGTACGCGAGGCGTGGAACCCACGTGACCGATCGGCTCTGTTCGAAAAATACGAAAACCATCAACCATGAAGCGGATGCCACCCGAGCATAGAAATAGCAAGAAAGAAAAAAAAACAAAAAAAAAAACCGCACGTAAAATCTAAAAAAACGCAAACGGGCAACGAAAAAGGGGGGTGCAACACGAGGACTTCCCAGGGGGTCACCCATCCTAGTACTACTCTCGCCCAAGCACGCTTAACTGCGGAGTTCTGATGGGATCCGGTGAATTAGTGCTGGTATGATCGCACCCGAAATACTATCCATGCTTATTGCTTTTATGACTTAAAAGACGCAGAACCTCCTTTGTTTTCGTACGCGAGGCGTGGGACCCACGTGACCGATCGGCTCCGTTCCAAAAATACGAAAACCATCAACCATGAAACGGAGGCCACCCGAGCATAGAAATAGCAAGAAAGAAAAAAAAACAAAAAAAACCGCACGTAAAATCTAAAAAAAGGCAAACGGGCAACGAAAAAATGGGGTGCAACACGAGGACTTCCCGGGGGTCACCCATCCTAGTACTACTCTCGCCCAAGGACACTTAACTGCGGAGTTCTGATGGGATCCGGTGCATTAGTGCTGGTACGATCGCACCCGATATAACTATCAATGCTTATTGCTTTTATGTCTTAAAAGACGCAGAACCTCCTTTGTTTTCGTACGCGAGGCGTGGGACCCACGTGACCGATCAGCTCCGTTCCAAAAATACGAAAACCATGAACCATGAAGCGGAGGCCACGCGAGCATAGAAATAGCAAGAAAGAAAAAAAAAACAAAAAAAACCACTCGTAAAATCTAAAAAAACGCAAACGGGCAACGAAAAAGGGGGGTGCAACACGACATCTTCCCAGGGGGTCACCCATCCTAGTACTACTCTCGCCCAAGCACGCTTCACAGCGGAGTTCTGATGGGATCCGATGCATTAGTGCTGGTATGATCGCACCCGAAATACTATCCATGCTTATTGATTTTATGTTTTAAAAGACGCAGAACCTCCTTTGTTTTCGTACGCGAGGCGTGGGACCCACGTGACCAATCGGCTCTGTTCCAAAAATACGAAAAGTATCAACCATGAAGCGGAGGCCACCCGAGCATAGAAATACCAAGAAAGAAAAAAAAACCGCACGTAAATTCTAAAAAAACGCAAACGGGCAACGAAAAAAGGGGTGCAACACGAGGACTTCCCAAGGGGTCACCCATCCTAGTACTACTCTCGCCCAAGCACGCTTAACTGCGGAGTTCTGATGCGATCCGGTGCATTAGTGCTGGTATGATCGCACCCGATATAACTATCCATGCTTATTGCTTTTATGTCTTAAAAGACGCAGAACCTCCTTTGTTTTCTTACGCGAGGCGTGGGACCCACGTGACCGATCGGCTCCGTTCCAAAAATACGAAAACTATCACCCATGAAGCGGAGGCCACCCGAGCATAGAAATAGCAAGAAAGAAAAAAAACAAAAAAAACCGCACGTAAAATCTAAAAAAACGCAAACGGGCAACGATAAAGGGGGGTGCAACACGAGGACTTCCCGGGGGTCACCCATCCTAGTACTACTCTCGCCCAAGCACACTTAACTGCGGAGTTCTGATGGGATCCGGTGCATTAGTGCTGGTATGATCGCACCCGATATAACTATCAATGCTTATTGCTTTTATGTCTTAAAAGACGCAGAACCTCCTTTGTTTTCGTACGCGAGGCGTGGGACCCACGTGACCGATCAGCTCCGTTCCAAAAATACGAAAACCATGAACCATGAAGCGGAGGCCACGCGAGCATAGAAATAGCAAGAAAGAAAAAAAAAACAAAAAAAACCACACGTAAAATCTAAAAAAACGCAAACGGGCAACAAAAAAGGGGGGTGCAACACGACAACTTCCCAGGGGGTCACCCATCCTAGTACTACTCTCGCCCAAGCACGCTTCACAGCGGAGTTCTGATGGGATCCGATGCATTAGTGCTGGTATGATCGCACCCGAAATACTATCCATGCTTATTGCTTTTATGTCTTAAAAGACGCAGAACCTCCTTTGTTTTCGTACGCGAGGCGTGGGACCCACGTGACCAATCGGCTCCGTTCCAAAAATACGAAAAGTATCAACCATGAAGCGGAGGCCACCCGAGCATAGAAATACCAAGAAAGAAAAAAAAACCGCACGTAAAATCTAAAAAAACGCAAACGGGCAACGAAAAAAGGGGTGCAACACGAGGACTTCCCAAGGGGTCACCCATCCTAGTACTACTCTCGCCCAAGCACGCTTAACTGCGGAGTTCTGATGGGATCCGGTGCATTAGTGCTGGTATGATCGCACCCGACATAACTATCCATGCTTATTGCTTTTATGTCTTAAAAGACGCAGAACCTCCTTTGTTTTCTTACGCGAGGCGTGGGACCCACGTGACCGATCGGCTCCGTTCCAAAAATACGAAAACTATCACCCATGAAGCGGAGGCCACCCGAGCATAGAAATAGCAAGAAAGAAAAAAAAAACCGCACGTAAAATCTAAAAAAACGCAAATGGGCAACGAAAAAGGGGGGTGCAACACGAGGACTTCCCGGGGGTCACCTATCCTAGTACTACTCTCGCCCAAGCACGCTTAACTGCGGAGTTCTGATGGGATCCGGTGCATTAGTGCTGGTATGATCGCACCCGATATAACTATCCATGCTTATTGCTTTTATGTCTTAAAAGACGCAGAACCTCCTTTGTTTTCGTACGCGAGGCGTGGGACCCACGTGACCGATCAGCTCCGTTCCAAAAATACGAAAACCATGAACCATGAATCGGAGGCCACGCGAGCATAGAAATAGCAAGAAAGAAAAAAAAACAAAAAAACCACACGTAAAAACTTAAAAAACGCAAACGGGCAACGAAAAAGGGGGGTGCAACACGAGGACTTCCCAGGGGGTCACCCATCCTAGTACTACTCTCGCCCAAGCACGCATCACAACGGAGTTCTGATGGGATCCGGTGCATTAGTGCTGGTATGATCGCACCCGAAATACTATCCATGCTTATTGTTTTTATGTCTTAAAAGACGCAGAACCTCCTTTGTTTTCGTACGCGAGGCGTGGGACCCACGTGACCGATCGGCTCCGTTCCAAAAATACGAAAACCATGAACCATGAAAGAGGGCACCCGAGCATAGAAATACCAAGAAAGAAAAAAAAAACAAAAAAAAAACCGCACGTAAAATCTAAAAAAACGCAAACGGGCAACGAAAAAGGGGGGTGCAACACGAGGACTTCCCAGGGGGTCACCCATCCTAGTACTACTCTCGCCCAAGCACGCTTCACCGCGGAGTTCTGATAGGATCCGGTGCATTAGTGCTGGTATGATCGCACCCGAAATACTATGCATGCTTATTGTTTTTATGTCTTAAAAGACGCAGAACCTCCTTTGTTTTCGTACGCGAGGAGTGGGACCCACGTGACCGATCGGCTCCGTTCCAAAAATACGAAAACCATGAACCATGAAGCGGAGGCCACGCGAGCATAGAAATAGCAAGAAAGAAAAAAAAACAAAAAAAAAACCGCACGTAAAATCTAAAAAAACGCAAACGGGCAACGAAAAAGGAGGTGCAACACGAGGACTTCCCAGGGGGTCACCCATCCTAGTACTACTCTCGCCCAAGCACGCTTCACAGCAGAGTTCTGATGGGATCCGGTGCATTAGTGCTGGTATGATCGCACCCGAAATACTATCCATGGTTATTGCTTTTTTGTCTTAAAAGACGCAGAACCTCCTTTGTCTTCGTACGCGAGGCGTGGGACCCACGTGACCGATCGGCTCCGTTCCAAAAATACGAAAACCATGAACCATGAAACGGAGGCCACCCGAGCATAGAAATAGCAAGAAAGAAAAAAAAAACAAAAAAAAACCGCACGTAAAATCTAAAAAAACGCAAACGGGCAACGAAAAAGGGGGGGTGCAACACGAGGACTTCCCAGGGGGTCACCCATCCTAGTACTACTCTCGCCCAAGCACGCTTCACAGCGGAGTTCTGATGGGATCCGGTGCATTAGTGCTGGTATGATCGCACCCGAAATACTATCCATGCTTATTGCTTTTATGTCTTAAAAGACGCAGAACCTCCTTTGTTTTCGTACGCGAGGCGTGGGACCCACGTGACCGATCGGCTCCGTTCCAAAAATACGAAAAGCATCAACCATGAAGCGGAGGCCACTCGAGCATAGAAATAGCAAGAAAGAAAAAAAAACAAAAAAAAACCGCACGTAAAATCTAAAAAAACGCAAACGGGCAACGAAAAAGGAGGTGCAACACAAGGACTTCCCAGGGGGTCACCCATCCTAGTACTACTCTCGCCCAAGCATGCTTAACTGCGGGGTTCTGATGGGATCCAGTGCATTAGTGCTGGTATGATGGCACCCGAAATACTATCCATGCTTATTGCTTTTATGTCTTAAAAGACGCAGAACCTCCTTTGTTTTTGTACGGGAGGCGTAGGACCCACGTGACCGATCGGCTCCGTTCCAAAAATACGAAAACCATGAACCATGAAGCGGAGGCCACGCGAGCATAGAAATAGCAAGAAAGAAAAAAAAACAAAAAAAACGACACGTAAAATCTAAAAAAACGCAAACGGGCAACGAAAAAGGGGGGTGCAACACGAGGACTTCCCAGGGGGTCACTAATCCTAGTACTACTCTCGCCCAAGCACGCTTCACAACGGAGTTCTGATGGGATCCGGTGCATTAGTGCGGGTATGATCGCACCCGAAATACTATCCATGCTTATTGCTTTTATGTCTTAAAAGACGCAGAACCTCCTTTGTTTTCGTACGCGAGGCGTGGGACCCACGTGACCGATCGGTTCCGTTCCAAAAATACGAAAAGCATCAACCATGAAGCGGAGGCCACCCGAGCATAGAAATAGCAAGAAAGAAAAAAAACAAAAAAAAACCGCACGTAAAATCTAAAAAAACGTAAACGGGCAACGAAAAAGGGGGGTGCAACACGAGGACTTCCCAGGGGGTCACCCATCCTAGTACTACTCTCGCCCAAGCACGCTTAACTGCAGAGTTCTGATGTGATCCGGTGCATTAGTGCTGGTATGATCGCACCCGAAATACTATTCATGTTTATTGCTTTTATATCTTAAAAGACGCAGAACCTCCTTTGTTTTCGTACGCGAGGCGTGGAACCCACGTGACCGATCGGCTCTGTTCGAAAAATACGAAAACCATCAACCATGAAGCGGATGCCACCCGAGCATAGAAATAGCAAGAAAGAAAAAAAAAACAAAAAAAAACGCACGTAAAATCTAAAAAAACGCAAACGGGCAACGAAAAAGGGGGGTGCAACACGAGGACTTCCCAGGGGGTCACCCATCCTAGTACTACTCTCGCCCAAGCACGCTTAACTTCGGAGTTCTGATGGGATCCGGTGAATTAGTGCTGGTATGATCGCACCCGAAATACTATCCATGCTTATTGCTTTTATTACTTAAAAGACGCAGAACCTCCTTTGTTTTCGTACGCGAGGCGTGGGACCCACGTGACCGATCGGCTCCGTTCCAAAAATACGAAAACCATCAACCATGAAACGGAGGCCACCCGAGCATAGAAATAGCAAGAAAGAAAAAAAAACAAAAAAAACCGCACGTAAAATCTAAAAAAAGGCAAACGGGCAACGAAAAAATGGGGTGCAACACGAGGACTTCCCGGGGGTCACCCATCCTAGTACTACTCTCGCCCAAGGACACTTAACTGCGGAGTTCTGATGGGATCCGGTGCATTAGTGCTGGTACGAGCGCACCCGATATAACTATCAATGCTTATTGCTTTTATGTCTTAAAAGACGCAGAACCTCCTTTGTTTTCGTACGCGAGGCGTGTGACCCACGTGACCGATCAGCTCCGTTCCAAAAATACGAAAACCATGAACCATGAAGCGGAGGCCACGCGAGCATAGAAATAGCAAGAAAGAAAAAAAAAACAAAAAAAACCACTCGTAAAATCTAAAAAAACGCAAACGGGCAACGAAAAAGGGGGGTGCAACACGACATCTTCCCAGGGGGTCACCCATCCTAGTACTACTCTCGCCCAAGCACGCTTCACAGCGGAGTTCTGATGGGATCCGATGCATTAGTGCTGGTATGATCGCACCCGAAATACTATCCATGCTTATTGCTTTTATGTCTTAAAAGACGCAGAACCTCCTTTGTTTTCGTACGCGAGGCGTGGGACCCACGTGACCAATCGGCTCCGTTCCAAAAATACGAAAAGTATCAACCATGAAGCGGAGGCCACCCGAGCATAGAAATACCAAGAAAGAAAAAAAAACCGCACGTAAAATCTAAAAAAACGCAAACGGGCAACGAAAAAAGGGGTGCAACACGAGGACTTCCCAAGGGGTCACCCATCCTAGTACTACTCTCGCCCAAACACGCTTAACTGCGGAGTTCTGATGGGATCCGGTGCATTAGTGCTGGTATGATCGCACCCGATATAACTATCCATGCTTATTGCTTTTATGTCTTAAAAGACGCAGAACCTCCTTTGTTTTCTTACGCGAGGCGTGGGACCCACGTGACCGATCGGCTCCGTTCCAAAAATACGAAAACTATCACCCATGAAGCGGAGGCCACCCGAGCATAGAAATAGCAAGAAAGAAAAAAAACAAAAAAAAAACCGCACGTAAAATCTAAAAAAACGCAAACGGGCAACGATAAAGGGGGGTGCAACACGAGGACTTCCCGGGGGTCACCCATCCTAGTACTACTCTCGCCTAAGCACGCTTAACTGCGGAGTTCTGATGGGATCCGGTGCATTAGTGCTGGTATGATCGCACCCGATATAACTATCCATGCTTATTGCTTTTATGTCTTAAAAGACGCAGAACCTCCTTTGTTTTCGTACGCGAGGCGTGGGACCCACGTGACCGATCAGCTCCGTTCCAAAAATACGAAAACCATGAACCATGAATCGGAGGCCACGCGAGCATAGAAATAGCAAGAAAGAAAAAAAAACAAAAAAACCACACGTAAAATCTTAAAAAACGCAAACGGGCAAAGAAAAAGGGGGGTGCAACACGAGGACTTCCCAGGGGTTCACCCATCCTAGTACTACTCTCGCCCAAGCATGCTTCACAGCGGAGTTCTGATGGGATCCGGTGCATTAGTGCTGGTATGATCGCACCCGAAATACTATCCATGCTTATTGCTTTTATGTCTTAAAAGACGCAGAACCTCCTTTGTTTTCGCACGCGAGGCGTGGGACCCACATGACCGATCGGCTCCGTTCCAAAAATACGAAAACCATGAACCATGAAACGGAGGCCACCCGAGCATAGAAATACCAAGAAAGAAAAAAAAACAAAAAAAAAACCGCACGTAAAAACTAAAAAAACGCAAACGGGCAACGAAAAAGGGGGTGCAACACGAGGACTTCCCAGGGGGTCACCCATCCTAGTACTACTCTCGCCCAAGCACGCTTCACAGCGGAGTTCTGATGGGATCCGGTGCATTAGTGCTGGTATGATCGCACCCGAAATGCTATCCATGCTTATTGTTTTTATGTCTTAAAAGACGCAGAACCACCTTTGTTTTCGTACGCGAGGCGTGGGACCCACGTGACCGATCAGATCCGTTCCAAAAATACGAAAACCATGAACCATGAAGCGGAGGCCACGCGAGCATAGAAATAGCAAGAAAGAAAAAAAACAAAAAAAAAACTGCACGTAAAATCTAAAAAAACGCAAACGGGCAACGAAAAAGGAGGTGCAACACGAGGACTTCCCAGGGGGTCACCCATCCTAGTACTACTCTCGCCCAAGCACGCTTCACAGCAGAGTTCTGATGGGATCCGGTGCATTAGTGCTTGTATGATCGCACCCGAAATACTATCCATGCTTATTGCTTTTATGTCTTAAAAGACGCAGAACCTCCTTTGTTTTCGTACGCGAGGCGTGGGACCCACGTGACCGATCGGCTCCGTTCCAAAAATACGAAAACCATGAACCATGAAAAGGAGGCCACCCGAGCATAGAAATAGCAAGAAAGAAAAAAAAAACAAAAAAAAACCGCACGTAAAATCTAAAAAAACGCAAACGGGCAACGAAAAAGGGGGGGTGCAACACGAGGACTTCCCAGGGGGTCACCCATCCTAGTACTACTCTCGCCCAAGCACGCTTAACTGCGGAGTTTTGATGGGATCCGGTGCATTAGTGCTGGTATGATGGCACCCGAAATACTATTCATGCTTATTGCTTTTATGTCTTAAAAGACGCAGAACCTCCTTTGTTTTCGTACACGAGGCGTGGAACCCACGTGACCGATCGGCTCTGTTCCAAAAATACGATAACCATCAACCATGAAGCGGAGGCCACCCGAGCATAGAAATAGCAAGAAAGAAAAAAAACAAAAAAAAACCGCACGTAAAATTTAAAAAAATGCAAACGGGCAACGAAAAAGGGGGGTGCAACACGAGGACTTCCGAAGGGGTCACACATCCTAGTACTACTCTCGCCCAAGCACGCTTAACTGCGGAGTTCTGATGGGATCCAGTGAATTAGTGCTGGTATGATCGCACCCGAAATACTATCCATGCTTATTGCTTTTATGTCTTAAAAGACGCAGAACCTCCTTTGTTTTCATACGCGAGGCGTGGGACCCACGTGACCGATCGGCTCCGTTCCAAAAATACGAAAACCATCAACCATGAAGCGGAGGCCACCCGAGCATAGAAATAGCAAGAAAAGAAAAAAAACAAAAAAAAACCGCACGTAAAATCTAAAAAAACGCAAACGGGCAACGAAAAAGGGGGGGTGCAACACGAGGACTTTCCGGGGGTCACCCATCCTAGTACTACTCTCGCCCAAGCACACTTAACTGCGGAGTTCTGATGGGATCCGGTGCAATAGTGCTGGTATAATCGCATCCGATATAACTATCCATGCTTATTGCTTTTATGTCTTAAAAGACGCAGAATCTCCTTTTTTTCGTACGCGAGGCGTGGGACCCACGTGACCGATCAGCTCCGTTCCAAAAATACGAAAACCATGAACCATGAAGCGGAGGCCACGCGAGCATAGAAATAGCAAGAAAGAAAAAAAAAACAAAAAAAACCACACGTAAAATCTAAAAAAACGCAAACGGGCAACGAAAAAGGGGGGTACAACACGAGGACTTCCCGGTGGGTCACCCATCCTAGTACTGCTCTCGCCCAAGCACGCATCACAGCGGAGTTCTGATGGGATCCGGTGCATTAGTGCTGGTATGATCGCACCCGAAATACTATCCATGCTTATTGCTTTTATGTCTTAAAAGACGCAGAAGCTCCTTTGTTTTCGTACGCGAGGCGTGGAACCCACGTGACCGATCAGCTCCGTTCCAAAAATACGAAAAGCATCAACCATGAAGCGGAGGCCACCCGAGCATAGAAATAGCAAGAAAGAAAAAAAAACAAAAAAAAAACGCACGTAAAATCTAAAAAAACGTAAATGGGCAACGAAAAAGGGGGGTGCAACACGAGGACTTCCCAGGGGGTCACCCATCCTAGTACTACTCTCGCCCAAGCACGCTTAACTGCGGAGTTTTGATGTGATCTGGTGCATTAGTGCTGGTATGATCGCACCCGAAATACTATTCATGCTTATTTCTTTTATATCTTAAAAGACGCAGAACCTCCTTTGTTTTCGTACGCGAGGCGTGGGACCCACGTGACCGATCGGCTCCGTTCCAAAAATACGAAAAGCATCAACCATGAAGCGGAGGCCACCCGAACATAGAAATAGCAAGAAAGAAAAAAAAATAAAAAAACCGCACGTAAAATCTAAAAAAACGCAAACGGGCAACGAAAAAAGGGGGTGCAACACGAGGACTTCCCTGGGGTCACCCATCCTAGTACTACTCTCGCCCAAGCACACTTAACTGCGGAGTTGTGATGGGATCCGGTGCATTAGTGCTGGTATGATCGCACCCGATATAACTATCCATGCTTATTGCTTTTATGTCTTAAAAGACGCAGAACCTCCTTTGTTTTCGTACGCGAGGCGTGGGACCCACGTGACCAATCAGCTCCGTTCCAAAAATACGAAAAGCATCAACCATGAAGCGGAGGCCACCCGAGCATAGAAATAGCAAGAAAGAAAAAAAAAACCGCACATAAAATCTAAAAAAACGCAAACGGGCAACGAAAAAAGGGGTGCAACACGAGGACTTCCCAATGGGTCACCCATCCTAGTACTACTCTCGCCCTAGCACGCTTAACTGTGGAGTTCTGATGGGATCCGGTGCATTAGTGCGGGTATGATCGCACCCGATATAACTATCCATGCTTATTGCTTTTATGTCTTAAAAGACGTAGAACCTCCTTTGTTTTCGTACGCGAGGCGTGGGACCCACGTGACTGATCGGCTCCGTTCCAAAAATACGAAAACTATCACCCATGAAGCGGAGGCCACCCGAGCATAAAAATAGCAAGAAAGAAAAAAAAACAAAAAAAAACCGCACGTAAAATCTAAAAAAACGCAAACGGGCAACGAAAAAGGGGGGTGCAACACGAGGACTTCCCGGTGGGTCACCCATCCTAGTACTGCTCTCGCCCAAGCACGCATCACAGCGGAGTTCTGATGGGATCCGGTGCATTAGTGCTGGTATGATCGCACCCGAAATACTATCCATGCTTATTGCTTTTATGTCTTAAAAGACGCAGAACCTCCTTTGTTTTCGTACGCGAGGCGTGGAACCCACGTGACCGATCGGCTCCGTTCCAAAAATACGAAAAGCATCAACCATGAAGCGGAGGCCACCCGAGCATAGAAATAGCAAGAAAGAAAAAAAAAACAAAAAAAAAACCGCACGTAAAATCTAAAAAAACGTAAACGGGCAACGAAAAAGGGGGGTGCAACACGAGGACTTCCCAGGGGGTCACCCATCCTAGTACTACTCTCGCCCAAGCACGCTTAACTGCGGAGTTTTGATGTGATCTGGTGCATTAGTGCTGGTATGATCGCACCCAAAATACTATTCATGCTTATTGCTTTTATATCTTAAAAGACGCAGAACCTCCTTTGTTTTCGTACGCGAGGCGTGGGACCCACGTGACCGATCGGCTCCGTTCCAAAAATACGAAAAGCATCAACCATGAAGCGGAGGCCACCCGAGCATAGAAATAGCAAGAAAGAAAAAAAAATAAAAAAACCGCACGTAAAATCTAAAAAAACGCAAACGGGCAACGAAAAAAGGGGGTGCAACACGAGGACTTCCCTGGGGTCACCCATCCTAGTACTACTCTCGCCCAAGCACACTTAACTGCGGAGTTGTGATGGGATCCGGTGCATTAGTGCTGGTATGATCGCACCCGATATAACTATCCATGCTTATTGCTTTTATGTCTTAAAAGACGCAGAACCTCCTTTGTTTTCGTACGCGAGGCGTGGGACCCAGGTGACCAATCAGCTCCGTTCCAAAAATACGAAAAGCATCAACCATGAAGCGGAGGCCACCCGAGCATAGAAATAGCAAGAAAGAAAAAAAAACCGCACATAAAATCTAAAAAAACGCAAACGGGCAACGAAAAAAGGGGTGCAACACGAGGACTTCCCAATGGGTCACCCATCCTAGTACTACTCTCGCCCTAGCACGCTTAACTGTGGAGTTCTGATGGGATCCGGTGCATTAGTGCGGGTATGATCGCACCCGATATAACTATCCATGCTTATTGCTTTTATGTCTTAAAAGACGTAGAACCTCCTTTGTTTTCGTACGCGAGGCGTGGGACCCACGTGACTGATCGGCTCCGTTCCAAAAATACGAAAACTATCACCCATGAAGCGGAGGCCACCCGAGCATAGAAATAGCAAGAAAGAAAAAAAACAAAAAAAAAACCGCACGTAAAATCTAAAAAAACGCAAACGGGCAACGAAAAAGGGGGGTGCAACACGAGGACTTCCCGGTGGGTCACCCATCCTAGTACTGCTCTCGCCCAAGCACGCATCACAGCGGAGTTCTGATGGGATCCGGTGCATTAGTGCTGGTATGATCGCACCCGAAATACTATCCATGCTTATTGCTTTTATGTCTTAAAAGACGCAGAACCTCCTTTGTTTTCGTACGCGAGGCGTGGAACCCACGTGACCGATCGGCTCCGTTCCAAAAATACGAAAAGCATCAACCATGAAGCGGAGGCCACCCGAGCATAGAAATAGCAAGAAAGAAAAAAAAAACAAAAAAAAAACCGCACGTAAAATCTAAAAAAACGTAAACGGGCAACGAAAAAGGGGGGTGCAACACGAGGACTTCCCAGGGGGTCACCCATCCTAGTACTACTCTCGCCCAAGCACGCTTAACTGCGGAGTTTTGATGTGATCTGGTGCATTAGTGCTGGTATGATCGCCCCCAAAATACTATTCATGCTTATTGCTTTTATATCTTAAAAGACGCAGAACCTCCTTTGTTTTCGTACGCGAGGCGTGGGACCCACGTGACCGATCGGCTCCGTTCCAAAAATACGAAAAGCATCAACCATGAAGCGGATGCCACCCGAGCATAGAAATAGCAAGAAAGAAAAAAAAATAAAAAAACCGCACGTAAAATCTAAAAAAACGCAAACGGGCAACGAAAAAAGGTGGTGCAACACGAGGACTTCCCTGGGGTCACCCATCCTAGTACTACTCTCGCCCAAGCACACTTAACTGCGGAGTTCTGATGGGATCCGGTGCATTAGTGCTGGTATGATCGCACCCGATATAACTATCCATGCTTATTGCTTTTATGTCTTAAAAGACGCAGAACCTCCTTTGTTTTCGTACGCGAGGCGTGGGACCCACGTGACCAATCAGCTCCGTTCCAAAAATACGAAAAGCATCAACCATGAAGCGGAGGCCACCCGAGCATAGAAATAGCAAGAAAGAAAAAAAAAACCGCACATAAAATCTAAAAAAACGCAAACGGGCAACGAAAAAAGGGGTGCAACACGAGGACTTCCCAATGGGTCACCCATCCTAGTACCACTCTCGCCCAAGCACGCTTAACTGCGGAGTTCTGATGGGATCCGGTGCATTAGTGCTGGTATGATCGCACCCGATATAACTATCCATGCTTATTGCTTTTATGTCTTAAAAGACGCAGAACCTCCTTTGTTTTCGTACGCGAGGCATGGGACCCACGTGACCGATCGGCTCCGTTCCAAAAATACGAAAACTATCACCCATGAAGCGGAGGCCACCCGAGCATAGAAATAGCATGAAAGAAAAAAAAAACCGCACGTAAAATCTAAAAAAACGCAAACGGGCAACGAAAAAGGGGGGTGCAACACGAGGACTTCCCGGGGGTCACCCATCCTAGTACTACTCTCGCCCAAGCACGCTTAACTGCGGAGTTCTGATGGGATCCGGTGCATTAGTGCTGGTATGATCGCACCCGATATAACTATCCATGCTTATTGCTTTTATGTCTTAAAAGACGCAGAACCTCCTTTGTTTTCGTACGCGAGGCGTGGGACCCACGTGACCGATCAGCTCCGTTCCAAAAATACGAAAACCATGAACCATGAATCGGAGGCCACGCGAGCATAGAAATAGCAAGAAAGAAAAAAAAACAAAAAAACCACACGTAAAATCTTAAAAAACGCAAACGGGCAACGAAAAAGGGGGGTGCAACACGAGGACTTCCCAGGGGGTCACCCATCCTAGTACTACTCTCGCCCAAGCACGCATCACAACGGAGTTCTGATGGGATCCGGTGCATTAGTGCTGGTATGATCGCACCCGAAATACTATCCATGCTTATTGTTTTTATGTCTTAAAAGACGCAGAACCTCCTTTGTTTTCGTACGCGAGGCGTGGGACCCACGTGACCGATCGGCTCCGTTCCAAAAATACGAAAACCATGAACCAAGAAAGAGGGCACCCGAGCATAGAAATACCAAGAAAGAAAAAAAAAACAAAAAAAAAACCGCACGTAAAATCTAAAAAAACGCAAACGGGCAACGAAAAAGGGGGGTGCAACACGAGGACTTCCCAGGGGGTCACCCATCCTAGTACTACTCTCGCCCAAGCACGCTTCACCGCGGAGTTCTGATAGGATCCGGTGCATTAGTGCTGGTATGATCGCACCCGAAATACTATGCATGCTTATTGTTTTTATGTCTTAAAAGACGCAGAACCTCCTTTGTTTTCGTACGCGAGGAGTGGGACCCACGTGACCGATCGGCTCCGTTCCAAAAATACGAAAACCATGAACCATGAAGCGGAGGCCACGCGAGCATAGAAATAGCAAGAAAGAAAAAAAAACAAAAAAAAAACGGCACGTAAAATCTAAAAAAACGCAAACGGGCAACGAAAAAGGAGGTGCAACACGAGGACTTCCCAGGGGGTCACCCATCCTAGTACTACTCTCGCCCAAGCACGCTTCACAGCAGAGTTCTGATGGGATCCGGTGCATTAGTGCTGGTATGATCGCACCCGAAACACTATCCATGGTTATTGCTTTTTTGTCTTAAAAGACGCAGAACCTCCTTTGTTTTCGTACGCGAGGCGTGGGACCCACGTGACCGATCGGCTCCGTTCCAAAAATACGAAAACCATGAACCATGAAACGGAGGCCACCCGAGCATAGAAATAGCAAGAAAGAAAAAAAAACAAAAAAAAAACCGCACGTAAAATCTAAAAAAACGCAAACGGGCAACGAAAAAGGGGGGGTGCAACACGAGGACTTCCCAGGGGGTCACCCATCCTAGTACTACTCTCGCCCAAGCACGCTTCACAGCGGAGTTCTGATGGGATCCGGTGCATTAGTGCTGGTATGATCGCACCCGAAATACTATCCATGCTTATTGCTTTTATGTCTTAAAAGACGCAGAACCTCCTTTGTTTTCGTACGCGAGGCGTGGGACCCACGTGACCGATCGGCTCCGTTCCAAAAATACCAAAAGCATCAACCATGAAGCGGAGGCCACTCGAGCATAGAAATAGCAAGAAAGAAAAAAAAACAAAAAAAAACCGCACGTAAAATCTAAAAAAACGCAAACGGGCAACGAAAAAGGAGGTGCAACACAAGGACTTCCCAGGGGGTCACCCATCCTAGTACTACTCTCGCCCAAGCACGCTTAACTGCGGGGTTCTGATGGGATCCAGTGCATTAGTGCTGGTATGATGGCACCCGAAATACTATCCATGCTTATTGCTTTTATGTCTTAAAAGACGCAGAACCTCCTTTGTTTTTGTACGCGAGGCGTAGGACCCACGTGACCGATCGGCTCCGTTCCAAAAATACGAAAACCATGAACCATGAAGCGGAGGCCACGCGAGCATAGAAATAGGAAGAAAGAAAAAAAAACAAAAAAAACGAACCGTAAAATCTAAAAAAACGCAAACGGGCAACGAAAAAGGGGGGTGCAACACGAGGACTTCCCAGGGGGTCACTAATCCTAGTACTACTCTCGCCCAAGCACGCTTCACAACGGAGTTCTGATGGGATCCGGTGCATTAGTGCGGGTATGATCGCACCCGAAATACTATCCATGCTTATTGCTTTTATGTCTTAAAAGACGCAGAACCTCCTTTGTTTTCGTACGCGAGGCGTGGGACCCACGTGACCGATCGGTTCCGTTCCAAAAATACGAAAAGCATCAACCATGAAGCGGAGGCCACCCGAGCATAGAAATAGCAAGAAAGAAAAAAAACAAAAAAAAAACCGCACGTAAAATCTAAAAAAACGTAAACGGGCAACGAAAAAGGGGGGTGCAACACGAGGACTTCCCAGGGGGTCACCCATCCTAGTACTACTCTCGCCCAAGCACGCTTAACTGCAGAGTTCTGATGTGATCCGGTGCATTAGTGCTGGTATGATCGCACCCGAAATACTATTCATGCTTATTGCTTTTATATCTTAAAAGACGCAGAACCTCCTTTGTTTTCGTACGCGAGGCGTGGAACCCACGTGACCGATCGGTTCTGTTCGAAAAATACGAAAACCATCAACCATGAAGCGGAGGCCACCCGAGCATAGAAATAGCAAGAAAGAAAAAAAAAACAAAAAAAAAAACCGCACGTAAAATCTAAAAAAATGCAAACGGGCAACGAAAAAGGGGGGTGCAACACGAGGACTTCCCAGGGGGTCACCCATCCTAGTACTACTCTCGCCCAAGCACGCTTAACTGCGGAGTTCTGATGGGATCCGGTGAATTAGTGCTGGTATGATCGCACCCGAAATACTATCCATGCTTATTGCTTTTATGACTTAAAAGACGCAGAACCTCCTTTGTTTTCGTACGCGAGGCGTGGGACCCACGTGACCGATCGGCTCCGTTCCAAAAATACGAAAACCATCAACCATGAAACGGAGGCCACCCGAGCATAGAAATAGCAAGAAAGAAAAAAAAACAAAAAAACCGCACGTAAAATCTAAAAAAAGGCAAACGGGCAACGAAAAAATGGGGTGCAACACGAGGACTTCCCGGGGGTCACCCATCCTAGTACTACTCTCGCCCAAGGACACTTAACTGCGGAGTTCTGATGGGATCCGGTGCATTAGTGCTGGTATGATCGCACCCGATATAACTATCAATGCTTATTGCTTTTATGTCTTAAAAGACGCAGAACCTCCTTTGTTTTCGTACGCGAGGCGTGGGACCCACGTGACCGATCAGCTCCGTTCCAAAAATACGAAAACCATGAACCATGAAGCGGAGGCCACGCGAGCATAGAAATAGCAAGAAAGAAAAAAAAACAAAAAAAACCACTCGTAAAATCTAAAAAAACGCAAACGGGCAACGAAAAAGGGGGGTGCAACACGACAACTTCCCAGGGGGTCACCCATCCTAGTACTACTCTCGCCCAAGCACGCTTCACAGCGGAGTTCTGATGGGATCCGATGCATTAGTGCTGGTATGATGGCACCCGAAATACTATCCATGCTTATTGCTTTTATGTCTTAAAAGACGCAGAACCTCCTTTGTTTTCGTACGCGAGGCGTGGGACCCACGTGACCAATCGGCTCCGTTCCAAAAATACGAAAAGTATCAACCATGAAGCGGAGGCCACCCGAGCATAGAAATACCAAGAAAGAAAAAAAAACCGCACGTAAAATCTAAAAAAACGCAAACGGGCAACGAAAAAAGGGGTGCAACACGAGGACTTCCCAAGGGGTCACCCATCCTAGTACTACTCTCGCCCAAGCACGCTTAACTGCGGAGTTCTGATGGGATCCGGTGCATTAGTGCTGGTATGATCGCACCCGATATAACTATCCATGCTTATTGCTTTTATGTCTTAAAAGACGCAGAACCTCCTTTGTTTTCTTACGCGAGGCGTGGGACCCACGTGACCGATCGGCTCCGTTCCAAAAATACGAAAACTATCACCCATGAAGCGGAGGCCACCCGAGCATAGAAATAGCAAGAAAGAAAAAAAACAAAAAAAAAACCGCACGTAAAATCTAAAAAAACGCAAACGGGCAACGATAAAGGGGGGTGCAACACGAGGACTTCCCGGGGGTCACCCATCCTAGTACTACTCTCGCCTAAGCACGCTTAACTGCGGAGTTCTGATGGGATCCGGTGCATTAGTGCTGGTATGATCGCACCCGATATAACTATCCATGCTTATTGCTTTTATGTCTTAAAAGACGCAGAACCTCCTTTGTTTTCGTACGCGAGGCGTGGGACCCACGTGACCGATCAGCTCCGTTCCAAAAATACGAAAACCATGAACCATGAATCGGAGGCCACGCGAGCATAGAAATAGCAAGAAAGAAAAAAAAACAAAAAAACCACACGTAAAATCTTAAAAAACGCAAACGGGCAAAGAAAAAGGGGGGTGCAACACGAGGACTTCCCAGGGGTTCACCCATCCTAGTACTACTCTCGCCCAAGCACGCTGCACAGCGGAGTTCTAATGGGATCCGGTGCATTAGTGCTGGTATGATCGCACCCGAAATACTATCCATGCTTATTGCTTTTATGTCTTAAAAGACGCAGAACCTCCTTTGTTTTCGTACGCGAGGCGTGGGACCCACATGACCGAGCGGCTCCGTTCCAAAAATACGAAAACCATGAACCATGAAACGGAGGCCACCCGAGCATAGAAATACCAAGAAAGAAAAAAAAAACAAAAAAAAAACCGCACGTAAAAACTAAAAAAACGCAAACGGGCAACGAAAAAGGGGGTGCAACACGAGGACTTCCCAGGGGGTCACCCATCCTAGTACTACTCTCGCCCAAGCACGCTTCAAAGCGGAGTTCTGATGGGATCCGGTGCATTAGTGCTGGTATGATCGCACCCGAAATGCTATCCATGCTTATTGTTTTTATGTCTTAAAAGACGCAGAACCACCTTTGTTTTCGTACGCGAGGCGTGGGACCCACGTGACCGATCAGATCCGTTCCAAAAATACGAAAACCATGAACCATGAAGCGGAGGCCACGCGAGCATAGAAATAGCAAGAAAGAAAAAAAACAAAAAAAAAACTGCACGTAAAATCTAAAAAAACGCAAACGGGCAACGAAAAAGGAGGTGCAACACGAGGACTTCCCAGGGGGTCACCCATCCTAGTACTACTCTCGCCCAAGCACGCTTCACAGCAGAGTTCTGATGGGATCCGGTGCATTAGTGCTTGTATGATCGCACCCGAAATACTATCCATGCTTATTGCTTTTATGTCTTAAAAGACGCAGAACCTGCTTTGTTTTCGTACGCGAGGCGTGGGACCCACGTGACCGATCGGCTCCGTTCCAAAAATACGAAAACCATGAACCATGAAACGGAGGCCACCCGAGCATAGAAATAGCAAGAAAGAAAAAAAAACAAAAAAAAACCGCACGTAAAATCTAAAAAAACGCAAACGGGCAACGAAAAAGGGGGGGGTGCAACACGAGGACTTCCCAGGGGGTCACCCATCCTAGTACTACTCTCGCCCAAGCACGCTTAACTGCGGAGTTCTGATGGGATCCGATGCATTATTGCTGGTATGATCGCACCCGAAATACTATTCATGCTTATTGCTTTTATGTCTTAAAAGACGCAGAACCTCCTTTGTTTTCGTACACGAGGCGTGGAACCCACGTGACCGATCGGCTCTGTTCCAAAAATACGATAACCATCAACCATGAAGCGGAGGCCACCCGAGCATAGAAATAGCAAGAAAGAAAAAAAACAAAAAAAAACCGCACGTAAAATTTAAAAAAATGCAAACGGGCAACGAAAAAGGGGGGGTGCAACACGAGGACTTCCCAAGGGGTCACACATCCTAGTACTACTCTCGCCCAAGCACGCTTAACTGCGGAGTTCTGATGGGATCCAGTGAATTAGTGCTGGTATGATCGCACCCGAAATACTATCCATGCTTATTGCTTTTATGTCTTAAAAGACGCAGAACCTCCTTTGTTTTCATACGCGAGGCGTGGGACCCACGTGACCGATCGGCTCCGTTCCAAAAATACGAAAACCATCAACCATGAAGCGGAGGCCACCCGAGCATAGAAATAGCAAGAAAGAAAAAAAACAAAAAAAAACCGCACGTAAAATCTAAAAAAACGCAAACGGGCAACGAAAAAGGGGGGGTGCAACACGAGGACTTTCCGGGGGTCACCCATCCTAGTACTACTCTCGCCCAAGCACACTTAACTGCGGAGTTCTGATGGGATCCGGTGCAATAGTGCTGGTATAATCGCACCCGATATAACTATCCATGCTTATTGCTTTTATGTCTTAAAAGACGCAGAATCTCCTTTTTTTCGTACGCGAGGCGTGGGACCCACGTGACCGATCAGCTCCGTTCCAAAAATACGAAAACCATGAACCATGAAGCGGAGGCCACGCGAGCATAGAAATAGCAAGAAAGAAAAAAAAAACAAAAAAAACCACACGTAAAATCTAAAAAAACGCAAACGGGCAACGAAAAAGGGGGGTGCAACACGAGGACTTCCCGGTGGGTCACCCATCCTAGTACTGCTCTCGCCCAAGCACGCATCACAGCGGAGTTCTGATGGGATCCGGTGCATTAGTGCTGGTATGATCGCACCCGAAATACTATCCATGCTTATTGCTTTTATGTCTTAAAAGACGCAGAACCTCCTTTGTTTTCGTACGCGAGGCGTGGAACCCACGTGACCGATCGGCTCCGTTCCAAAAATACGAAAAGCATCAACCATGAAGCGGAGGCCACCCGAGCATAGAAATAGCAAGAAAGAAAAAAAAAACAAAAAAAAACCGCACGTAAAATCTAAAAAAACGTAAATGGGCAACGAAAAAGGGGGGTGCAACACGAGGACTTCCCAGGGGGTCACCCATCCTAGTACTACTCTCGCCCAAGCACGCTTAACTGCGGAGTTTTGATGTGATCTGGTGCATTAGTGCTGGTATGATCGCACCCAAAATACTAATCATGCTTATTGCTTTTATATCTTAAAAGACGCAGAACCTCCTTTGTTTTCGTACGCGAGGCGTGGGACCCACGTGACCGATCGGCTCCGTTCCAAAAATACGAAAAGCATCAACCATGAAGCGGAGGCCACCCGAGCATAGAAATAGCAAGAAAGAAAAAAAAAATAAAAAAACCGCACGTAAAATCTAAAAAAACGCAAACGGGCAACGAAAAAAGGGGGTGCAACACGAGGACTTCCCTGGGGTCACCCATCCTAGTACTACTCTCGCCCAAGCACACTTAACTGCGGAGTTCTGATGGGATCCGGTGCATTAGTGCTGGTATGATCGCACCCGATATAACTATCCATGCTTATTGCTTTTATGTCTTAAAAGACGCAGAACCTCCTTTGTTTTCGTACGCGAGGCGTGGGACCCACGTGACCAATCAGCTCCGTTCCAAAAATACGAAAAGCATCAACCATGAAGCGGAGGCCACCCGAGCATAGAAATAGCAAGAAAGAAAAAAAAACCGCACATAAAATCTAAAAAAACGCAAACGGGCAACGAAAAAAGGGGTGCAACACGAGGACTTCCCAATGGGTCACCCATCCTAGTACTACTCTCGCCCTAGCACGCTTAACTGTGGAGTTCTGATGGGATCCGGTGCATTAGTGCTGGTATGATCGCACCCGATATAACTATCCATGCTTATTGCTTTTATGTCTTAAAAGACGTAGAACCTCCTTTGTTTTCGTACGCGAGGCGTGGGACCCACGTGACCGATCGGCTCCGTTCCAAAAATACGAAAACTATCACCCATGAAGCGGAGGCCACCCGAGCATAGAAATAGCAAGAAAGAAAAAAAAACAAAAAAAAAACCGCACGTAAAATCTAAAAAAACGCAAACGGGCAACGAAAAAGGGGGGTGCAACACGAGGACTTCCCGGGGGTCACCCATCCTAGTACTACTCTCGCCCAAGCACGCTTAACTGCGGAGTTCTGATGGGATCCGGTGCATTAGTGCTGGTATGATCGCACCCGATA
Organism: Lactuca virosa; assembly: GCF_052849685.1. Taxonomy (NCBI): domain Eukaryota; kingdom Viridiplantae; phylum Streptophyta; class Magnoliopsida; order Asterales; family Asteraceae; genus Lactuca; species Lactuca virosa. The sequence goes on along the minus strand of NC_136426.1, from coordinate 260,300,491 downwards.
TAACTATCCATGCTTTTTGCTTTTATATCTTAAAAGACGCAGAACCTCCTTTGTTTTCGTACGCGAGGCGTGGGACCCACGTGACCGATCAGCTCCGTTCCAAAAATACGAAAACCATGAACCATGAATCGGAGGCCACGCGAGCAAAGAAATAGCAAGAAAGAAAAAAAAAACAAAAAAACCACACGTAAAATCTTAAAAAACGCAAACGGGCAATGAAAAAGGGGGGTGCAACACGAGGACTTCCCAGGGGGTCACCCATCCTAGTACTACTCTCGCCCAAGCACGCATCACAGCGGAGTTCTGATGGGATCCGGTGCATTAGTGCTGGTATGATCGCACCCGAAATACTATCCATGCTTATTGTTTTTATGTCTTAAAAGACGCAGAACCTCCTTTGTTTTCGTACGCGAGGCGTGGGACCCACGTGACCGATCGGCTCCGTTCCAAAAATACGAAAACCATGAACCATGAAACAGAGGCCACCCGAGCATAGAAATACCAAGAAAGAAAAAAAAAACAAAAAAAAACCGCACGTAAAATCTAAAAAAACGCAAACGGGCAACGAAAAAGGGGGGTGCAACACGAGGACTTCCCAAGGGGTCACCCATCCTAGTACTACTCTCGCCCAAGCACGCTTCACCGCGGAGTTCTGATGGGATCCGGTGCATTAGTGCTGGTATGATCGCACCCGAAATACTATGCATGCTTATTGTTTTTATGTCTTAAAAGACGCAGAACCTCCTTTGTTTTCGTACGCGAGGCGTGGGACCCACGTGACCGATCAGCTCCGTTCCAAAAATACGAAAACCATGAACCATGAAGCGGAGGCCACGCGAGCATAGAAATAGCAAGAAAGAAAAAAAAAACAAAAAAAACCACACGTAAAATCTAAAAAAACGCAAACGGGCAACGAAAAAGGGGGGTGCAACACGACAACTTCCCAGGGGGTCACCCATCCTAGTACTACTCTCGCCCAAGCACGCTTCACAGCGGAGTTCTGATGGGATCCGATGCATTAGTGCTGGTATGATCGCACCCGAAATACTATCCATGCTTATTGCTTTTATGTCTTAAAAGACGCAGAACCTCCTTTGTTTTCGTACGCGAGGCGTGGGACCCACGTGACCAATCGGCTCCGTTCCAAAAATACGAAAAGTATCAACCATGAAGCGGAGGCCACCCGAGCATAGAAATACCAAGAAAGAAAAAAAACCGCACGTAAAATCTAAAAAAACGCAAACGGGCAACGAAAAAAGGGGTGCAACACGAGGACTTCCCAAGGGGTCACCCATCCTAGTACTACTCTCGCCCAAGCACGCTTAACTGCGGAGTTCTGATGGGATCCGGTGCATTAGTGCTGGTATGATCGCACCCGATATAACTATCCATGCTTATTGCTTTTATGTCTTAAAAGACGCAGAACCTCCTTTGTTTTCTTACGCGAGGCGTGGGACCCACGTGTCCGATCGGCTCCGTTCCAAAAATACGAAAACTATCACCCATGAAGCGGAGGCCACCCGAGCATAGAAATAGCAAGAAAGAAAAAAAACAAAAAAAAAACCGCACGTAAAATCTAAAAAAACGCAAACGGGCAACGATAAAGGGGGGTGCAACACGAGGACTTCCCGGGGGTCACCCATCCTAGTACTACTCTCGCCTAAGCACGCTTAACTGCGGAGTTCTGATGGGATCCGGTGCATTAGTGCTGGTATGATCGCACCCGATATAACTATCCATGCTTATTGCTTTTATGTCTTAAAAGACGCAGAACCTCCTTTGTTTTCGTACGCGAGGCGTGGGACCCACGTGACCGATCAGCTCCGTTCCAAAAATACGAAAACCATGAACCATGAATTGGAGGCCACGCGAGCATAGAAATAGCAAGAAAGAAAAAAAAACAAAAAAACCACACGTAAAATCTTAAAAAACGCAAACGGGCAAAGAAAAAGGGGGGTGCAACACGAGGACTTCCCAGGGGTTCACCCATCCTAGTACTACTCTCGCCCAAGCACGCTTCACAGCGGAGTTCTGATGGGATCCGGTGCATTAGTGCTGGTATGATCGCACCCGAAATACTATCCATGCTTATTGCTTTTATGTCTTAAAAGACGCAGAACCTCCTTTGTTTTCGTACGCGAGGCGTGGGACCCACATGACCGATCGGCTCCGTTCCAAAAATACGAAAACCATGAACCATGAAACGGAGGCCACCCGAGCATAGAAATAGCAAGAAAGAAAAAAAAACAAAAAAAAACCGCACGTAAAATCTAAAAAAACGCAAACGGGCAACGAAAAAGGGGGGGTGCAACACGAGGACTTCCCAGGGGGTCACCCATCCTAGTACTACTCTCGCCCAAGCACGCTTAACTGCGGAGTTCTGATGGGATCCGGTGCATTAGTGCTGGTATGATCGCACCCGAAATACTATTCATGCTTATTGCTTTTATGTCTTAAAAGACGCAGAACCTCCTTTGTTTTCGTACACGAGGCGTGGAACCCACGTGACCGATCGGCTCTGTTCCAAAAATACGATAACCATCAACCATGAAGCGGAGGCCACCCGAGCATAGAAATAGCAAGAAAGAAAAAAAACAAAAAAAAACCGCACGTAAAATTTAAAAAAATGCAAACGGGCAACGAAAAAGGGGGGTGCAACATGAGGACTTCCCAAGGGGTCACACATCCTAGTACTACTCTCGCCCAAGCACGCTTAACTGCGGAGTTCTGATGGGATCCAGTGAATTAGTGCTGGTATGATCGCACCCGAAATACTATCCATGCTTATTGCTTTTATGTCTTAAAAGACGCAGAACCTCCTTTGTTTTCATACGCGAGGCGTGGGACCCACGTGACCGATCGGCTTCGTTCCAAAAATACGAAAACCATCAACCATGAAGCGGAGGCCACCCGAGCATAGAAATAGCAAGAAAGAAAAAAAACAAAAAAAAACCGCACGTAAAATCTAAAAAAACGCAAACGGGCAACGAAAAAGGGGGGGTGCAACACGAGGACTTTCCGGGGGTCACCCATCCTAGTACTACTCTCGCCCAAGCACACTTAACTGCGGAGTTCTGATGGGATCCGGTGCAATAGTGCTGGTATAATCGCACCCGATATAACTATCCATGCTTATTGCTTTTATGTCTTAAAAGACGCAGAATCTCCTTTTTTTCGTACGCGAGGCGTGGGACCCACGTGACCGATCAGCTCCGTTCCAAAAATACGAAAACCATGAACCATGAAGCGGAGGCCACGCGAGCATAGAAATAGCAAGAAAGAAAAAAAAACAAAAAAAACCACACGTAAAATCTAAAAAAACGCAAACGGGCAACGAAAAAGGGGGGTGCAACACGAGGACTTCCCGGTGGGTCACCCATCCTAGTACTGCTCTCGCCCAAGCACGCATCACAGCGGAGTTCTGATGGGATCCGGTGCATTAGTGCTGGTATGATCGCACCCGAAATACTATCCATGCTTATTGCTTTTATGTATTAAAAGACGCAAAACCTCCTTTGTTTTCGTACGCGAGGCGTGGAACCCACGTGACCGATCGGCTCCGTTCCAAAAATACGAAAAGCATCAACCATGAAGTGGAGGCCACCCGAGCATAGAAATAGCAAGAAAGAAAAAAAAACAAAAAAAAACCGCACGTAAAATCTAAAAAAACGTAAATGGGCAACGAAAAAGGGGGGTGCAACACGAGGACTTCCCAGGGGGTCACCCATCCTAGTACTACTCTCGCCCAAGCACGCTTAACTGCGGAGTTTTGATGTGATCTGGTGCATTAGTGCTGGTATGATCGCACCCGAAATACTATTCATGCTTATTGCTTTTATATCTTAAAAGACGCAGAACCTCCTTTATTTTCGTACGCGAGGCGTGGGACCCACGTGACCGATCGGCTCCGTTCCAAAAATACGAAAAGCATCAACCATGAAGCGGAGGCCACCCGAGCATAGAAATAGCAAGAAAGAAAAAAAAATAAAAAAACCGCACGTAAAATCTAAAAAAACGCAAACGGGCAACGAAAAAAGGGGGTGCAACACGAGGACTTCCCTGCGGTCACCCATCCTAGTACTACTCTCGCCCAAGCACACTTAACTGCGGAGTTGTGATGGGATCCGGTGCATTAGTGCTGGTATGATCGCACCCGATATAACTATCCATGCTTATTGCTTTTATGTCTTAAAAGACGCAGAACCTCCTTTGTTTTCGTACGCGAGGCGTGGGACCCACGTGACCAATCAGCTCCGTTCCAAAAATACGAAAAGCATCAACCATGAAGCGGAGGCCACCCGAGCATAGAAATAGCAAGAAAGAAAAAAAAAACCGCACATAAAATCTAAAAAAACGCAAACGGGCAACGAAAAAAGGGGTGCAACACGAGGACTTCCCAATGGGTCACCCATCCTAGTACTACTCTCGCCCTAGCACGCTTAACTGTGGAGTTCTGATGGGATCCGGTGCATTAGTGCTGGTATGATCGCACCCGATATAACTATCCATGCTTATTGCTTTTATGTCTTAAAAGACGTAGAACCTCCTTTGTTTTCGTACGCGAGGCGTGGGACCCACGTGACCGATCGGCTCCGTTCCAAAAATACGAAAACTATCACCCATGAAGCAGAGGCCACCCGAGCATAGAAATAGCAAGAAAGAAAAAAAAACAAAAAAAAACCGCACGTAAAATCTAAAAAAACGCAAACGGGCAACGAAAAAGGGGGGTGCAACACGAGGACTTCCCGGGGGTCACCCATCCTAGTACTACTCTCGCCCAAGCACGCTTAACTGCGGAGTTCTGATGGGATCCGGTGCATTAGTGCAGGTATGATCGCACCCGATATAACTATCCATGCTTATTGCTTTTATGTCTTAAAAGACGCAGAACCTCCTTTGTTTTCGTACGCGAGGCGTGGGACCCACGTGACCGATCAGCTCCGTTCCAAAAATACGAAAACCATGAACCATGAATCGGAGGCCACGCGAGCATAGAAATAGCAAGAAAGAAAAAAAAACAAAAAAACCACACGTAAAATCTTAAAAAACGCAAACGGGCAATGAAAAAGGGGGGTGCAACACGAGGACTTCCCAGGGGGTCACCCATCCTAGTACTACTCTCGCCCAAGCACGCATCACAGCGGAGTTCTGATGGGATCCGGTGCATTAGTGCTGGTATGATCGCACCCGAAATACTATCCATGCTTATTGTTTTTATGTCTTAAAAGACGCAGAACCTCCTTTGTTTTCGTACGCGAGGCGTGGGACCCACGTGACCGATCGGCTCCGTTCCAAAAATACGAAAACCATGAACCATGAAACAGAGGCCACCCGAGCATAGAAATACCAAGAAAGAAAAAAAAAACAAAAAAAAAACCGCACGTAAAATCTAAAAAAACGCAAACGGGCAACGAAAAAGGGGGGTGCAACACGAGGACTTCCCAAGGGGTCACCCATCCTAGTACTACTCTCGCCCAAGCACGCTTCACCGCGGAGTTCTGATGGGATCCGGTGCATTAGTGCTGGTATGATCGCACCCGAAATACTATGCATCCTTATTGTTTTTATGTCTTAAAAGACGCAGAACCTCCTTTGTTTTCGTACGCGAGGAGTGGGACCCACGTGACCGATCGGCTCCGTTCCAAAAATACGAAAACCATGAACCATGAAGCGGAGGCCACGCGAGCATAGAAATAGCAAGAAAGAAAAAAAAACAAAAAAAAACCGCACGTAAAATGTAAAAAAACGCAAACGGGCAACGTAAAAGGGGGGTGCAACACGAGGACTTCCCAGGGGGTCACCCATCCTAGTACTACTCTCGCCCATGCACGCTTCACAGCAGAGTTCTGATGGGATCCGGTGCATTAGTGCTGGTATGATCGCACCCGAAATACTATCCATGGTTATTGCTTTTTTGTCTTAAAAGACGCAGAACCTCCTTTGTTTTCGTACGCGAGGCGTGGGACCCACGTGACCGATCGGCTCCGTTCCAAAAATACGAAAACCATGAACCATGAAACGGAGGCCACCCGAGCATAGAAATAGCAAGAAAGAAAAAAAAAAAGAAAAAAAAAACCGCACGTAAAATCTAAAAAAACGCAAACGGGCAACGAAAAAGGGGGGTGCAACACGAGGACTTCCCAGGGGGTCACCCATCCTAGTACTACTCTCGCCCAAGCACGCTTCACAGCGGAGTTCTGATGGGATCCGGTGCATTAGTGATGGTATGATCGCACCCGAAATACTATCCATGCTTATTGCTTTTATGTCTTAAAAGACGCAGAACCTCCTTTGTTTTCGTACGCGAGGCGTGGAACCCACGTGACCGATCGGCTCCGTTCCAAAAATACGAAAAGCATCAACCATGAAGCGGAGGCCACCCGAGCATAGAAATAGCAAGAAAGAAAAAAAAACAAAAAAAAACCGCACGTAAAATCTAAAAAAACGTAAATGGGCAACGAAAAAGGGGGGTGCAACACGAGGACTTCCCAGGGGGTCACCCATCCTAGTACTACTCTCGCCCAAGCACGCTTAACTGCGGAGTTTTGATGTGATCTGGTGCATTAGTGCTGGTATGATCGCACCCGAAATACTATTCATGCTTATTGCTTTTATATCTTAAAAGACGCAGAACCTCCTTTGTTTTCGTACGCGAGGCGTGGGACCCACGTGACCGATCGGCTCCGTTCCAAAAATACGAAAAGCATCAACCATGAAGCGGAGGCCACCCGAGCATAGAAATAGCAAGAAAGAAAAAAAAATAAAAAAACCGCACGTAAAATCTAAAAAAACGCAAACGGGCAACGAAAAAAGGGGGTGCAACACGAGGACTTCCCTGGGGTCACCCATCCTAGTACTACTCTCGCCCAAGCACACTTAACTGCGGAGTTGTGATGGGATCTGGTGCATTAGTGCTGGTATGATCGCACCCGATATAACTATCCATGCTTATTGCTTTTATGTCTTAAAAGACGCAGAACCTCCTTTGTTTTCGTACGCGAGGCGTGGGACCCACGTGACCAATCAGCTCCGTTCCAAAAATACGAAAAGCATCAACCATGAAGCGGAGGCCACCCGAGCATAGAAATAGCAAGAAAGAAAAAAAAAACCGCACATAAAATCTAAAAAAACGCAAACGGGCAACGAAAAAAGGGGTGCAACACGAGGACTTCCCAATGGGTCACCCATCCTAGTACTACTCTCGCCCTAGCACGCTTAACTGTGGAGTTCTGATGGGATCCGGTGCATTAGTGCTGGTATGATCGCACCCGATATAACTATCCATGCTTATTGCTTTTATGTCTTAAAAGACGCAGAACCTCCTTTGTTTTCGTACGCGAGGCGTGGGACCCACGTGACCGATCGGCTCCGTTCCAAAAATACGAAAACTATCACCCATGAAGCGGAGGCCACCCGAGCATAGAAATAGAAGAAAAGAAAAAAAAACAAAAAAAAACCGCACGTAAAATCTAAAAAAACGAAACGGGCAACGAAAAAGGGGGGTGCAACACGAGGACTTCCCGGGGGTCACCCATCCTAGTACTACTCTCGCCCAAGCACGCTTAACTGCGGAGTTCTGATGGGATCCGGTGCATTAGTGCTGGTATGATCGCACCCGATATAACTATCCATGCTTATTGCTTTTATGTCTTAAAAGACGCAGAACCTCCTTTGTTTTCGTACGCGAGGCGTGGGACCCACGTGACCGATCAGCTCCGTTCCAAAAATACGAAAACCATGAACCATGAATCGGAGGCCACGCGAGCATAGAAATAGCAAGAAAGAAAAAAAAAACAAAAAAACCACACGTAAAATCTTAAAAAACGCAAACGGGCAATGAAAAAGGGGGGTGCAACACGAGGACTTCCCAGAGGGTCACCCATCCTAGTACTACTCTCGCCTAAGCACGCATCACAGCGGCGTTCTGATGGGATCCGGTGCATTAGTGCTGGTATGATCGCATCCGAAATACTATCCATGCTTATTGTTTTTATGTCTTAAAAGACGCAGAACCTCATTTGTTTTCGTACGCGAGGCGTGGGACCCACGTGACCGATCGGCTCCGTTCCAAAAATACGAAAACCATGAACCATGAAACAGAGGCCACCCGAGCATAGAAATAGCAAGAAAGAAAAAAAAACAAAAAAAAACCGCACGTAAAATCTAAAAAAACGCAAACGGGCAACGAAAAAGTGGGGTGCAACACAACAACTTCCCAGGAGGTCACCCATCCTAGTACTACTCTCGCCCAAGCACGCTTAACTGCGGAGTTCTGATGGGATCCGGTGCATTAGTGCTGGTATGATCGCACCCGATATAACTATCCATGCTTATTGCTTTTATGTCTTAAAAGACGCAGAACCTCCTTTGTTTTCGTACGCGAGGCGTGGGACCCACGTGACCGATCAGCTCCGTTCCAAAAATACGAAAAGCATCAACCATGAAGCGGAGGCCACGCGAGCATAGAAATAGCAAGAAAGAAAAAAAAACAAAAAAACCACACGTAAAATCTTAAAAAACGCAAACGGGCAATGAAAAAGGGGGGTGCAACACGAGGACTTCCCAGGGGGTCACCCATCCTAGTACTACTCTCGCCCAAGCACGCATCACAGCGGAGTTCTGATGGGATCCGGTGCATTAGTGCTGGTATGATCGCACCCGAAATACTATCCATGCTTATTGTTTTTATGTCTTAAAAGACGCAGAACCTCCTTTGTTTTCGTACGCGAGGCGTGGGACCCACGTGACCGATCGGCTCCGTTCCAAAAATACGAAAACCATGAACCATGAAACAGAGGCCACCCGAGCAAAGAAATACCAAGAAAGAAAAAAAAACAAAAAATAAACCGCACGTAAAATCTAAAAAAACGCAAACGGGCAACGAAAAAGGGGGGTGCAACACGAGGACTTCCCAGGGGGTCACCCATCCTAGTACTACTCTCGCCCAAGTACGCTTCACCGCGGAGTTCTGATGGGATCCGGTGCATTAGTGCTGGTATGATCGCACCCGAAATACTATGCATGCTTATTGTTTTTATGTCTTAAAAGACGCAGAACCTCCTTTGTTTTCGTACGCGAGGAGTGGGACCCACGTGACCGATCAGCTCCGTTCCAAAAATACGAAAACCATGAACCATGAAGCGGAGGCCACGCGAGCATAGAAATAGCAAGAAAGAAAAAAAAACAAAAAAAAACCGCACGTAAAATCTAAAAAAACGCAAACGGGCAACGAAAAACGGGGGTGCAACACGAGGACTTCCCAGGGGGTCACCCATCCTAGTACTACTCTCGCCCAAGCACGCTTCACAGCAGAGTTCTGATGGGATCCGGTGCATTAGTGCTGGTATGATCGCACCCGAAATACTATCCATGGTTATTGCTTTTTTGTCTTAAAAGATGCAGAACCTCCTTTGTTTTCGTACGCGAGGCGTGGGACCCACATGACCGATCGGCTCCGTTCCAAAAATACGAAAACCATGAACCATGAAACGGAGGCCACCCGAGCATAGAAATAGCAAGAAAGAAAAAAAAACAAAAAAAAAAACTGCACGTAAAATCTAAAAAAACGCAAACGGGCAACGAAAAAGGGGGGTGCAACACGAGGACTTCCCAGGGGGTCACCCATCCTAGTACTACTCTCGCCCAAGCACGCTTCACAGCGGAGTTCTGATGGGATCCGGTGCATTAGTGATGGTATGATCGCACCCGAAATACTATCCATGCTTATTGCTTTTATGTCTTAAAAGACGCAGAACCTTCTTTGTTTTCGTACGCGAGGCGTGGGACCCACGTGACCGATCAGCTCCGTTCCAAAAATACGAAAACCATGAACCATGAAGCGGAGGCCACGCGAGCATAGAAATAGCAAGAAAGAAAAAAAAACAAAAAAAACCACACGTAAAATCTAAAAAAACGCAAACGGGCAACGAAAAAGTGGGGTGCAACACGACAACTTCCCAGGGGGTCACCCATCCTAGTACTACTCACGCCCAAGCACGCTTCACAGCGGAGTTCTGATGGGATCCGGTGCATTAGTGCTGGTATGATCGCACCCGAAATACTATCCATGCTTATTGCTTGTATGTCTTAAAAGACGCAGAACCTGCTTTGTTTTCGTACGCGAGGCGTGGGACCCACGTGACCAATCAGCTCCATTCCAAAAATACGAAAAGCATCAACCATGAAGCGGAGGCCACCCGAGCATAGAAATAGCAAGAAAGAAAAAACAAATCGCACGTAAAATCTAAAAAAACGCAAACGGGCAACGAAAGGGGTGCAACACGAGGACTTCCCAAGGGGTCACCTATCCTAGTACTACTCTCGCCCAAGCACGCTTAACTGCGGAGTTCTGATGGGATCCGGTGCATTAGTGCTGGTATGATCGCACCCGATATAACTATCCATGCTTATTGCTTTTATATCTTAAAAGACGCAGAACCTCCTTTGTTTTCGTACGCGAGGCTTGGGACCCACGTGACCGATCGGCTCCGTTCCAAAAATACGAAAACTATCACCCATGAAGCGGAGGCCACGCGAGCATAGAAATAGCAAGAAAGAAAAAAATCAAAAAAAAAAAAACCGCACGTAAAATCTAAAAAAACGCAAACGGGCAACGAAAAAGGGGGGTGCAACACGAGGACTTCCCGGGGGTCACCCATCCTAGAACTACTCTCGCCCAAGCACGCTTAACTGCGGAGTTCTGATGGGATCCGGTGCATTAGTGCTGGTATGATCGCACCCGATATAACTATCCATGCTTATTGCTTTTATGTCTTAAAAGACGCAGAACCTCCTTTGTTTTCGTACGCGAGGCGTGGGACCCACGTGACCGATCAGCTCCGTTCCAAAAATACGAAAACCATGAACCATGAATCGGAGGCCACGCGAGCATAGAAATAGCAAGAAAGAAAAAAAAAACAAAAAAAACTACACGTAAAATCTTAAAAAACGCAAACGGGCAACGAAAAAGGGGGTGCAACACGAGGACTTCCCAGGGGGTCACCCATCCTAGTACTACTCTCGCCCAAACACGCTTCACAGCGGAGTTCTGATGGGATCCGGTGCATTAGTGCTGGTATGATCGCACCCGAAATACTATCCATGCTTATTGCTTTTATGTCTTAAAATACGCAGAACCTCCTTTGTTTTCGTACGCGAGGCGTGGGACCCACGTGACCGATCGGCTCCGTTCCAAAAATACGAAAACCATGAACCATGAAACGGAGGCCACCCGAGCATAGAAATACCAAGAAATAAAAAAAAACAAAAAAAAAAAGCGCACGTAAAATCTAAAAAAACGCAAACGGGCAACGAAAAAGGAAGTGCAACACGAGGACTTCCCAGGGGGTCACCCATCCTAGTACTACTCTCGCCCAAGCACGCTTCACAGCAGAGTTCTGATGGGATCCGGTGCATTAGTGCTGGTATGATCGCACCCGAAATACTATCCATGGTTATTGCTTTTATGTCTTAAAAGACGCAGAACCTCCTTTGTTTTCGTACGCGAGGCGTGGGACCCACGTGACCGATCGGCTCCGTTCCAAAAATACGAAAACCATGAACCATGAAACGGATGCCACCCGAGCATAGAATTAGCAAGAAAGAAAAAAAAACAAAAAAAAAACTGCACGTAAAATCTAAAAAAACGCAAACGGGCAACGAAAAAGGGGGTGCAACACGAGAACTTCCCAGGGGGTCACCCATCCTAGTACTACTCTCGCCCAAGCACGCTTCACAGCGGAGTTCTGATGGGATCCGGTGCATTAGTGCTGGTATGATCGCACCCGAAATACTATCCATGCTTATTGCTTTTATGTCTTAAGAGACGCAGAACCTCCTTTGTTTTCGTACGCGAGGCGTGGGACCCACGTGACCGATCGGCTCCGTTCCAAAAATACGAAAACCATCAACCATGAAGCGTAGGCCACCCGAGCATAGAAACAGCACGAAAGAAAAAAAACAAAAAAAACCGCACGTAAAATCTAAAAAAACGCAAACGGGCAACGAAAAAAGGGGTGCAACACGAGGACTTCCCGGGGGTCAACCATCCTAGTACTACTCTCGCCCAAGCACACTTAACTGCGGAGTTCTGATGGGATCCGGTGCATTAGTGCTGGTATGATCGCACCCGATATAACTATCCATGCTTATTGCTTTTATGTCTTAAAAGACGCAGAACCTCCTTTGTTTTCGTACGCGAGGCGTGGGACCCACGTGACCGATCAGCCCCGTTCCAAAAATACGAAAACCATGAACCATGAAGCGGAGGCCACGCGAGCATAGAAATAGCAAGAAAGAAAAAAAAAACAAAAAAAACCACATGTAAAATCTAAAAAAATGCAAACGGGCAACGAAAAAGGGGGGTGCAACACGACAACTTCCCAGGGGGTCACCCATCCTAGTACTACTCACGCCCAAGCACGCTTCACAGCGGAGTTCTGATGGGATCCGGTGCATTAGTGCTGCTATGATCGCACCCGAAATACTATCCATGCTTATTGCTTTTATGTCTTAAAAGACGCAGAACCTCCTTTGTTTTCGTACGCGAGGCGTGGGACCCACGTGACCAATCGGCTCCGTTCCAAAAATACGAAAAGCATCAACCATGAAGCGGAGGCCACCCGAGCATAGAAATAGCAAGAAAGAAAAAAAAAACCGCACGTAAAATCTAAAAAAACGCAAACGGGCAACGAAAAAAGGGGTGCAACACGAGGACTTCCCAAGGGGTCACCTATCCTAGTACTACTCTCGCCCAAGCACGCTTAACTGCGGAGTTCTGATGGGATCCGGTGCATTAGTGCTGGTATGATCGCACCCGATATAACTATCCATGCTTATTGCTTTTATGTCTTAAAAGACGTAGAACCTCCTTTGTTTTCGTACGCAAGGCTTGGGACCCACGTGACCGATCGGCTCCGTTCCAAAAATACGAAAACTATCACCCATGAAGCGGAGGCCACGCGAGCATAGAAATTGCAAGAAAGAAAAAAATCAAAAAAAAAACCGCACGAAAAATCTAAAAAAACGCAAACGGGCAACGAAAAAGGGGGGTGCAACACGAGGACTTCCCGGGGGTCACCCATCCTAGTACTACTCTCGCCCAAGCACGCTTAACTGCGGAGTTCTGATGGGATCCGGTGCATTAGTGCTGGTATGATCGCACCCGATATAACTATCCATGCTTATTGCTTTTATGTCTTAAAAGACGCAGAACCTCCTTTGTTTTCGTACGCGAGGCGTGGGACCCACGTGACCGATCAGCTCCGTTCCAAAAATACGAAAACCATGAACCATGAATCGGAGGCCACGCGAGCATAGAAATAGCAAGAAAGAAAAAAAAACAAAAAAAACTACACGTAAAATCTTAAAAAACGCAAACGGGCAACGAAAAAGGGGGTGCAACACGAGGACTTCCCAGGGGGTCACCCATCCTAGTACTACTCTCGCCCAAACACGCTTCACAGCGGAGTTCTGATGGGATCCGGTGCATTAGTGCTGGTATGATCGCACCCGAAATACTATCCATGCTTATTGCTTTTATGTCTTAAAATACGCAGAACCTCCTTTGTTTTCGTACGCGAGGCGTGGGACCCACGTGACCGATCGGCTCCGTTTCCAAAAATACGAAAACCATGAACCATGAAACGGAGGCCACCCGAGCATAGAAATACCAAGAAAGAAAAAAAAACAAAAAAAAAAGCGCACGTAAAATCTAAAAAAACGCAAACGGGCAACGAAAAAGTAAGTGCAACACGAGGACTTCCCAGGGGGTCACCCATCCTAGTACTACTCTCGCCCAAGCACGCTTCACAGCAGAGTTCTGATGGGATCCGGTGCATTAGTGTTGGTATGATCGCACCCGAAATACTATCCATGGTTATTGCTTTTATGTCTTAAAAGACGCAGAACCTCCTTTGTTTTCGTACGCGAGGCGTGGGACCCACGTGACCGATCGGCTCCGTTCCAAAAATACGAAAACCATGAACCATGAAACGGATGCCACCCGAGCATAGAAATAGCAAGAAAGAAAAAAAAACAAAAAAAAAACTGCACGTAAAATCTAAAAAAACGCAAACGGGCAACGAAAAAGGGGGGTGCAACACGACAACTTCCCAGGGGGTCACCCATCCTAGTACTACTCTCGCCCAAGCACGCTTCACAGCGGAGTTCTGATGGGATCCGGTGCATTAGTGCTGGTATGATCGCACCCGAAATACTATCCATGCTTATTGCTTTTATGTCTTAAAAGACGCAGAACCTCCTTTGTTTTCGTACGCGAGGCGTGGGACCCACGTGACCGATCGGCTCCGTTCCAAAAATACGAAAATCATCAACCATGAAGCGTAGGCCACCCGAGCATAGAAACAGCAAGAAAGAAAAAAAAACAAAAAAAACCGCACGTAAAATCTAAAAAAACGCAAACGGGCAACGAAAAAAGGGGGTGCAACACGAGGACTTCCCGGGGGTCACCCATCCTAGTACTACTCTCGCCCAAGCACACTTAACTGCGGAGTTCTGATGGGATCCGGTGCATTAGTGCTGGTATGATCGCACCCGATATAACTATCCATGCTTATTGCTTTTATGTCTTAAAAGACGCAGAACCTCCTTTGTTTTCGTACGCGAGGCGTGGGACCCACGTGACCGATCAGCTCCGTTCCAAAAATACGAAAACCATGAACCATGAAGCGGAGGCCACGCGAGCATAGAAATAGCAAGAAAGAAAAAAAAACAAAAAAAACCACACGTAAAATCTAAAAAAATGCAAACGGGCAACGAAAAAGGGGGGTGCAACACGACAACTTCCCAGGGGGTCACCCATCCTAGTACTACTCACGCCCAAGCACGCTTCACAGCGGAGTTCTGATGGGATCCGGTGCATTAGTGCTGCTATGATCGCACCCGAAATACTATCCATGCTTATTGCTTTTATGTCTTAAAAGACGCAGCACCTCCTTTGTTTTCGTACGCGAGGCGTGGGACCCACGTGACCAATCGGCTCCGTTCCAAAAATACAAAAAGCATCAACCATGAAGCGGAGGCCACCCGAGCATAGAAATAGCAAGAAAGAAAAAAAAACCGCACGTAAAATCTAAAAAAAACGCAAACGGACAACGAAAAAAGGGGTGCAACACGAGGACTTCCCAAGGGGTCACCTATCCTAGTACTACTCTCGCCCAAGCACGCTTAACTGCGGAGTTCTGATGGGATCCGGTGCATTAGTGCTGGTATGATCGCACCCGATATAACTATCCATGCTTATTGCTTTTATGTCTTAAAAGACGCAGAACCTCCTTTGTTTTCGTACGCGAGGCTTGGGACCCACGTGACCGATCGGCTCTGTTCCAAAAATACGAAAACTATCACCCATGAAGCGGAGGCCACGCGAGCATAGAAATTGCAAAAAGAAAAAAATCAAAAAAAAACCGCACGAAAAATCTAAAAAAACGCAAACGGGCAACGAAAAAGGGGGGTGCAACACGAGGACTTCCCGGGGGTCACCCATCCTAGTACTACTCTCGCCCAAGCACGCTTAACTGCGGAGTTCTGATGGGATTCGGTGCATTAGTGCTGGTATGATCGCACCCGATATAACTATCCATGCTTATTGCTTTTATGTCTTAAAAGACGCAGAACTTCCTTTGTTTTCGTACGCGAGGCGTGGGACCCACGTGACCGATCAGCTCCGTTCCAAAAATACGAAAACCATGAACCATGAATCGGAGGCCACGCGAGCATAGAAATAGCAAGAAAGAAAAAAAACAAAAAAAACCACACGTAAAATCTTAAAAAACGCAAACGGGCAACGAAAAAGGGGGTGCAACACGAGGACATCCCAGGGGGTCACCCATCCTAGTACTACTCTTGCCCAAGCACGCTTCACAGCGGAGTTCTGATGGGATCCGGTGCATTAGTGCTGGTATGATCGCACCCGAAATACTATCCGTGCTTATTGCTTTTATGTCTTAAAAGACGCAGAACCTCCTTTGTTTTCGTACGCGAGGCGTGGGACCCACGTGACCGATCGGCTCTGTTCCAAAAATACGAAAACCATGAACCATGAAACGGAGGCCACCCGAGCATAGAAATACCAAGAAAGAAAAAAAAACAAAAAAAAAAGCGCACATAAAATCTAAAAAAACGCAAACGGGCAACGAAAAAGGAGGTGCAACACGAGGACTTCCCAGGGGGTCACCCATCCTAGTACTACTCTCGCCCAAGCACGCTTCACAGCAGAGTTCTGATGGGATCCAGTGCATTAGTGCTGGTATGATCGCACCCGAAATACTATCCATGGTTATTGCTTTTATGTCTTAAAAGACGCAGAACCTCCTTTGTTTTCGTACGCGAGGCGTGGGACCCACGTGACCGATCGGCTCCGTTCCAAAAATACGAAAACCATCAACCATGAAGCGTAGGCCACCCGAGCATAGAAACAGCACGAAAGAAAAAAAACAAAAAAAACCGCACGTAAAATCTAAAAAAACGCAAACGGGCAACGAAAAAAGGGGGTGCAACACGAGGACTTCCCGGGGGTCACCCATCCTAGTACTACTCTCGCCCAAGCACACTAAACTGCGGAGTTCTGATGGGATCCGGTGCATTAGTGCTGGTATGATCGCACCCGATATAACTATCCATGCTTATTGCTTTTATGTCTTAAAAGACGCAGAACCTCCTTTGTTTTCGTACGCGAGGCGTGGGACCCACGTGACCGATCAGCTCCGTTCCAAAAATACGAAAACCATGAACCATGAATCGGAGGCCACGCGAGCATAGAAATAGCAAGAAAGAAAAAAAAAACAAAAAAAACCACACGTAAAATCTAAAAAAATGCAAACGGGCAACGAAAAAGGGGGGTGCAACACGACAACTTCCCAGGGGGTCACCCATCCTAGTACTACTCATGCCCAAGCACGCTTCACAGCGGAGTTCTGATGGGATCCGGTGCATTAGTGCTGCTATGATCGCACCCGAAATACTATCCATGCTTATTGCTTTTATGTCTTAAAAGACGCAGAACCTCCTTTGTTTTCGTACGCGAGGCGTGGGACCCACGTGACCAATCGGCTCCGTTCCAAAAATACGAAAAGCATCAACCATGAAGCGGAGGCCACCCGAGCATAGAAATAGCAAGAAAGAAAAAAAAACCGTACGTAAAATCTAAAAAAACGCAAACGGGCAACGAAAAAAGGGGTGCAACACGAGGACTTCCCAAGGGGTCACCTATCCTAGTACTACTCTCGCCCAAGCACGCTTAACTGCGGAGTTCTGATGGGATCCGGTGCATTAGTGCTGGTATGATCGCACCCGATATAACTATCCATGCTTATTGCTTTTATGTCTTAAAAGACGCAGAACCTCCTTTGTTTTCGTACGCGAGGCTTGGGACCCACGTGACCGATCGGCTCCGTTCCAAAAATACGAAAACCATGAACCATGAATCGGAGGCCACGCGAGCATAAAAATAGCAAGAAAGAAAAAAAAAACAAAAAAAAACTACACGTAAAATCTTAAAAAACGCAAACGGGCAACGAAAAAGGGGGTGCAACACGAGGACTTCCCAGGGGGTCACCCATCCTAGTACTACTCTCGCCCAAACACGCTTCACAGCGGAGTTCTGATGGGATCCGGTGCATTAGTGCTGGTATGATCGCACCCGAAATACTATCCATGCTTATTGCTTTTATGTCTTAAAATACGCAGAACCTCCTTTGTTTTCGTACGCGAGGCGTGGGACCCACGTGACCGATCGGCTCCGTTCCAAAAATACGAAAACCATGAACCATGAAACGGAGGCCACCCGAGCATAGAAATACCAAGAAAGAAAAAAAAACAAAAAAAAAAGCGCACGTAAAATCTAAAAAAACGCAAACGGGCAACGAAAAAGGAAGTGCAACACGAGGACTTCCCAGGGGGTCACCCATCCTAGTACTACTCTCGCCCAAGCACGCTTCACAGCAGAGTTCTGATGGGATCCGGTGCATTAGTGTTGGTATGATCGCACCCGAAATACTATCCATGGTTATTGCTTTTATGTCTTAAAAGACGCAGAACCTCCTTTGTTTTCGTACGCGAGGCGTGGGACCCACGTGACCGATCGGCTCCGTTCCAAAAATACGAAAACCATGAACCATGAAACGGATGCCACCCGAGCATAGAAATAGCAAGAAAGAAAAAAAAAACAAAAAAAAAATTGCACGTAAAATCTAAAAAAACGCAAACGGGCAACGAAAAAGGGGGGTGCAACACGAGGACTTCCCAGGGGGTCACCCATCCTAGTACTACTCTCGCCCAAGCACGCTTCACAGCGGAGTTCTGATGGGATCCGGTGCATTAGTGCTGGTATGATCGCACCTGAAATACTATCCATGCTTATTGCTTTTATGTCTTAAAAGACGCAGAACCTCCTTTGTTTTCGTACGCGAGGCGTGGGACCCACGTGACCGATCGGCTCCGTTCCAAAAATACGAAAACCATCAACCATGAAGCGTAGGCCACCCGAGCATAGAAACAGCAAGAAAGAAAAAAAACAAAAAAAACCGCACGTAAAATCTAAAAAAACGCAAACGGGCAACGAAAAAAGGGGGTGCAACACGAGGACTTCCCGGGGGTCACCAATCCTAGTACTACTCTCGCCCAAGCACACTTAACTGCGGAGTTCTGATGGGATCCGGTGCATTAGTGCTGGTATGATCGCACCCGATATAACTATCCATGCTTATTGCTTTTATGTCTTAAAAGACGCAGAACCTCATTTGTTTTCGTACGCGAGGCGTGGGACCCACGTGACCGATCAGCTCCGTTCCAAAAATACGAAAACCATGAACCATGAAGCGGAGGCCACGCGAGCATAGAAATAGCAAGAAAGAAAAAAAAAACAAAAAAAACCACACGTAAAATCTAAAAAAATGCAAACGGGCAACGAAAAAGGGGGGTGCAACACGACAACTTCCCAAGGGGTCACCCATCCTAGTACTACTCACGCCCAAGCACGCTTCACAGCGGAGTTCTGATGGGATCCGGTGCATTAGTGCTGCTATGATCGCACCCGAAATACTATCCATGCTTATTGCTTTTATGTCTTAAAAGACGCAAAACCTCCTTTGTTTTCGTACGTGAGGCGTGGGACCCACGTGACCAATCGGCTCCGTTCCAAAAATACGAAAAGCATCAACCATGAAGCGGAGGCCACCCGAGCATAGAAATAGCAAGAAAGAAAAAAAAACCGCACGTAAAATCTAAAAAAAACGCAAATGGGCAACGGAAAAAGGGGTACAACACGAGGACTTCCCAAGGGGTCACCTGTCCTAGTACTACTCTCGCCCAAGCACGCTTAACTGCGGAGTTCTGATGGGATCCGGTGCATTAGTGCTGGTATGATCGCACCCGATATAACTATCCATGCTTATTGCTTTTATGTCTTAAAAGACGCAGAACCTCCTTTGTTTTCGTACGCGAGGCTTGGGACCCACGTGACCGATCGGCTCCGTTCCAAAAATACGAAAACTATCACCCATGAAGCGGAGGCCACGCGAGCATAGAAATAGCAAGAAAGAAAAAAATCAAAAAAAAAACCGCACGAAAAATCTAAAAAAACGCAAACGGGCAACGAAAAAGGGGGGTGCAACACGAGGACTTCCCGGGGGTCACCCATCCTAGTACTACTCTCGCCCAAGCACGCTTAACTGCGGAGTTCTGATGGGATCCGGTGCATTAGTGCTGGTATGATCGCACCCGATATAACTATCCATGCTTATTGCTTTTATGTCTTAAAAGACGCAGAACCTCCTTTGTTTTCGTACGCGAGGCGTGGGACCCACGTGACCGATCAGCTCCGTTCCAAAAATACGAAAACCATGAACCATGAATCGGAGGCCACGCGAGCATAGAAATAGCAAGAAAGAAAAAAAAAACAAAAAAAACTACACGTAAAATCTTAAAAAACGCAAACGGGCAACGAAAAAGGGGGTGCAACACGAGGACTTCCCAGGGGGTCACCCATCCTAGTACTACTCTCGCCCAAACACGCTTCACAGCGGAGTTCTGATGGGATCCGGTGCATTAGTGCTGGTATGATCGCACCCGAAATACTATCCATGCTTATTGCTTTTATGTCTTAAAATACGCAGAACCTCCTTTGTTTTCGTACGCGAGGCGTGGGACCCACGTGACCGATCGGCTCCGTTCCAAAAATACGAAAACCATGAACCATGAAACGGAGGCCACCCGAGCATAGAAATACCAAGAAAGAAAAAAAAACAAAAAAAAAGCGCACGTAAAATCTAAAAAAACGCAAACGGGCAACGAAAAAGGGGGGTGCAACACGAGGACTTCCCAGGGGGTCACCCATCCTAGTACTACTCTCGCCCAAGCACGCTTCACAGCGGAGTTCTGATGGGATCCGGTGCATTAGTGCTGGTATGATCGCACCTGAAATACTATCCATGCTTATTGCTTTTATGTCTTAAAAGACGCAGAACCTCCTTTGTTTTCGTACGCGAGGCGTGGGACCCACGTGACCGATCGGCTCCGTTCCAAAAATACGAAAACCATCGACCATGAAGCGTAGGCCACCCGAGCATAGAAACAGCAAGAAAGAAAAAAAACAAAAAAAACCGCACGTAAAATCTAAAAAAACGCAAACGGGCAACGAAAAAAGGGGGTGCAACACGAGGACTTCCCGGGGGTCACCCATCCTAGTACTACTCTCGCCCAAGCACACTTAACTGCGGAGTTCTGATGGGATCCGGTGCATTAGTGCTCGTATGATCGCACCCGATATAACTATCCATGCTTATTGCTTTTATGTCTTAAAAGACGCAGAACCTCCTTTGTTTTCGTACGCGAGGCGTGGGACCCACGTGACCGATCAGCTCCGTTCCAAAAATACGAAAACCATGAACCATGAAGCGGAGGCCACGCGAGCATAGAAATAGCAAGAAAGAAAAAAAAAACAAAAAAAACCACACGTAAAATCTAAAAAAATGCAAACGGGCAACGAAAAAGGGGGGTGCAACACGACAACTTCCCAGGGGGTCACCCATCCTAGTACTACTCACGCCCAAGCACGCTTCACAGCGGAGTTCTGATGGGATCCGGTGCATTAGTGCTGCTATGATCGCACCCGAAATACTATCCATGCTTATTGCTTTTATGTCTTAAAAGACGCAGAACCTCCTTTGTTTTCGTACGCGAGGCGTGGGACCCACGTGACCAATCGGCTCCGTTCCAAAAATACGAAAAGCATCAACCATGAAGCGGAGGCCACCCGAGCATAGAAATAGCAAGAAAGAAAAAAAAACCGCACGTAAAATCTAAAAAAAACGCAAACGGGCAACGAAAAAAGGGGTGCAACACGAGGACTTCCCAAGGGGTCACCTATCCTAGTACTACTCTCGCCCAAGCACGCTTAACTGCGGAGTTCTGATGGGATCCGCTGCATAAGTGCTGGTATGATCGCACCCGATATAACTATCCATGCTTATTGCTTTTATGTCTTAAAAGACGCAGAACCTCCTTTGTTTTCGTACGCGAGGCTTGGGACCCACGTGACCGATCGGCTCCGTTCCAAAAATACGAAAACTATCACCCATGAAGCGGAGGCCACGCGAGCATAGAAATAGCAAGAAAGAAAAAAATCAAAAAAAAAACCGCACGAAAAATCTAAAAAAACGCAAACGGGCAACGAAAAAGGGGGGTGCAACACGAGGACTTCCCGGGGGTGACCCATCCTAGTACTACTCTCGCCCAAGCACGCTTAACTGCGGAGTTCTGATGGGATCCGGTGCATTAGTGCTGGTATGATCGCACCCGATATAACTATCCATGCTTATTGCTTGTATGTCTTAAAAGACGCAGAACCTCCTTTGTTTTCGTACGCGAGGCGTGGGACCCACGTGACCGATCAGCTCCGTTCCAAAAATTCGAAAACCATGAACCATGAATCGGAGGCCACGCGAGCATAGAAATAGCAAGAAAGAAAAAAAAACAAAAAAAACTACACGTAAAATCTTAAAAAACGCAAACGGGCAACGAAAAAGGGGGTGCAACACGAGGACTTCCCAGGGGGTCACCCATCCTAGTACTACTCTCGCCCAAACACGCTTTACAGCGGAGTTCTGATGGGATCCGGTGCATTAGTGCTGGTATGATCGCACCCGAAATACTATCCATGCTTATTGCTTTTATGTCTTAAAATACGCAGAACCTCCTTTGTTTTCGTACGCGAGGCGTGGGACCCACGTGACCGATCGGCTCCGTTCCAAAAATACGAAAACCATGAACCATGAAACGGAGGCCACCCGAGCATAGAAATACCAAGAAAGAAAAAAAAACAAAAAAAAAGCGCACGTAAAATCTAAAAAAACGCAAACGGGCAACGAAAAAGGGGGGTGCAACACGAGGACTTCCCAGGGGGTCACCCATCCTAGTACTACTCTCGCCCAAGCACGCTTCACAGCGGAGTTCTGATGGGATCCGGTGCATTAGTGCTGGTATGATCGCACCTGAAATACTATCCATGCTTATTGCTTTTATGTCTTAAAAGACGCAGAACCTCCTTTGTTTTCGTACGCGAGGCGTGGGACCCACGTGACCGATCGGCTCCGTTCCAAAAATACGAAAACCATCGACCATGAAGCGTAGGCCACCCGAGCATAGAAACAGCAAGAAAGAAAAAAAAACAAAAAAAACCGCACGTAAAATCTAAAAAAAACGCAAACGGGCAACGAAAAAAGGGGGTGCAACACGAGGACTTCCCGGGGGTCACCCATCCTAGTACTACTCTCGCCCAAGCACACTTAACTGCGGAGTTCTGATGGGATCCGGTGCATTAGTGCTGGTATGATCGCACCCGATATAACTATGCATGCTTATTGCTTTTATGTCTTAAAAGACGCAGAACCTCCTTTGTTTTCGTACGCGAGGCGTGGGACCCACGTGACCGATCAGCTCCGTTCCAAAAATACGAAAACCATGAACCATGAAGCGGAGGCCACGCGAGCATAGAAATAGCAAGAAAGAAAAAAAAACAAAAAAAACCACACGTAAAATCTAAAAAAATGCAAACGGGCAACGAAAAAGGGGGGTGCAACACGACAACTTCCCAGGGGGTCACCCATCCTAGTACTACTCACGCCCAAGCACGCTTCACAGCGGAGTTCTGATGGGATCCGGTGCATTAGTGCTGCTATGATCGCACCCGAAATACTATCCATGCTTATTGCTTTTATGTCTTAAAAGACGCAGAACCTCCTTTGTTTTCGTACGCGAGGCGTGGGACCCACGTGACCAATCGGCTCCGTTCCAAAAATACGAAAAGCATCAACCATGAAGCGGAGGCCACCTGAGCATAGAAATAGCAAAAAAGAAAAAAAAACCGCACGTAAAATCTAAAAAAAACGCAAACGGGCAACGAAAAAAGGGGTGCAACACGAGGACTTCCCAAGGGGTCACCTATCCTAGTACTACTCTCGCCCAAGCACGCTTAACTGCGGAGTTCTGATGGGATCCGGTGCATTAGTGCTGGTATGATCGCACCCGATATAACTATCCATGCTTATTTGTTTTATGTCTTAAAAGACGCAGAACCTCCTTTGTTTTCGTACGCGAGGCTTGGGACCCACGTGACCGATCGGCTCCGTTCCAAAAATACGAAAACTATCACCCATGAAGCGGAGGCCACACGAGCATAGAAATAGCAAGAAAGAAAAAAATCAAAAAAAAAACCGCACGAAAAATCTAAAAAAACGCAAACGGGCAACGAAAAAGGGGGGTGCAACACGAGGACTTCCCGGGGGTCACCCATCCTAGTACTACTCTCGCCCAAGCACGCTTAACTGCAGAGTTCTGATGGGATCCGGTGCATTAGTGCTGGTATGATCGCACCCGATATAACTATCCATGCTTATTGCTTTTATGTCTTAAAAGACGCAGAACCTCCTTTGTTTTCGTACGCGAGGCGTGGGACCCACGTGACCGATCAGCTCCGTTCCAAAAATACGAAAACCATGAACCATGAATCGGAGGCCACGCGAGCATAGAAATAGCAAGAAAGAAAAAAAACAAAAAAAACCACACGTAAAATCTTAAAAAACGCAAACGGGCAACGAAAAAGGGGGTGCAACACGAGGACTTCCCAGGGGGTCACCCATCCTAGTACTACTCTTGCCCAAGCACGCTTCACAGCGGAGTTCTGATGGGATCCGGTGCATTAGTGCTGGTATGATCGCACCCGAAATACTATCCATGCTTATTGCTTTTATGTCTTAAAAGACGCAGAACCTCCTTTGTTTTCGTACGCGAGGCGTGGGACCCACGTGACCGATCGGCTCTGTTCCAAAAATACGAAAACCATGAACCATGAATCGGAGGCCACGCGAGCATAGAAATAGCAAGAAAGAAAAAAAAACAAAAAAAACTACACGTAAAATCTTAAAAAACGCAAACGGGCAACGAAAAAGGGGGTGCAACACGAGGACTTCCCGGGGGTCACCCATCCTAGTACTACTCTCGCCCAAGCACGCTTAACTGCGGAGTTCTGATGGGATCCGGTGCATTAGTGCTGGTATGATCGCACCCGATATAACTATCCATGCTTATTGCTTTTATGTCTTAAAAGACGCAGAACCTCCTTTGTTTTCGTACGCGAGGCTTGGGACCCACGTGACCGATCGGCTCCGTTCCAAAAATACGAAAACTATCACCCATGAAGCGGATGCCACGCGAGCATAGAAATAGCAAGAAAGAAAAAAATTAAAAAAAAAAACCGCACGAAAAATCTAAAAAAACGCAAACGGGCAACGAAAAAGGGGGGTGCAACACGAGGACTTCCCGGGGGTCACCCATCCTAGTACTACTCTCGCCCAAGCACGCTTAACTGCGGAGTTCTGATGGGATCCGGTGCATTAGTGCTGGTATGATCGCACCCGATATAACTATCCATGCTTATTGCTTGTATGTCTTAAAAGACGCAGAACCACCTTTGTTTTCGTACGCGAGGCGTGGGACCCACGTGACCGATCAGCTCCGTTCCAAAAATACGAAAACCATGAACCATGAATCGGAGGCCACGCGAGCATAGAAATAGCAAGAAAGAAAAAAAAACAAAAAAAACTACACGTAAAATCTTAAAAAACGCAAACGGGCAACGAAAAAGGGGGTGCAACACGAGGACTTCCCAGGGGGTCACCCATCCTAGTACTACTCTCGCCCAAACACGCTTTACAGCGGAGTTCTGATGGGATCCGGTGCATTAGTGCTGGTATGATCGCACCCGAAATACTATCCATGCTTATTGCTTTTATGTCTTAAAATACGCAGAACCTCCTTTGTTTTCGTACGCGAGGCGTGGGACCCACGTGACCGATCGGCTCCGTTCCAAAAATACGAAAACCATGAACCATGAAACGGAGGCCACCCGAGCATAGAAATACCAAGAAAGAAAAAAAACAAAAAAAAAGCGCACGTAAAATCTAAAAAAACGCAAACGGGCAACGAAAAAGGAAGTGTAACACGAGGACTTCCCAGGGGGTCACTCATCCTAGTACTACTCTCGCCCAAGCACGCTTCACAGCAGAGTTCTGATGGGATCCGGTGCATTAGTGTTGGTATGATCGCACCCGAAATACTATCCATGGTTATTGCTTTTATGTCTTAAAAGACGCAGAACCTCCTTTGTTTTCGTACGCGAGGCGTGGGACCCACGTGACCGATCGGCTCCGTTCCAAAAATACGAAAACCATGAACCATAAAACGGATGCCACCCGAGCATAGAAATAGCAAGAAAGAAAAAAAAACAAAAAAAAACTGCACGTAAAATCTAAAAAAACGCAAACGGGCAACGAAAAAGGGGGGTGCAACACGAGGACTTCCCAGGGGGTCACCCATCCTAGTTCTACTCACGCCCAAGCACGCTTCACAGCGGAGTTCTGATGGGATCCGGTGCATTAGTGCTGCTATGATCGCACCCGAAATACTATCCATGCTTATTGCTTTTATGTCTTAAAAGACGCAGAACCTCCTTTGTTTTCGTACGCGAGCCGTGGGACCCACGTGACCAATCGGCTCCGTTCCAAAAATACGAAAAGCATCAACCATGAAGCGGAGGCCACCCGAGCATAGAAATAGCAAGAAAGAAAAAAAAACCGCACGTAAAATCTAAAAAAACGCAAACGGGCAACGAAAAAAGGGGTGCAACACGAGGACTTCCCAAGGGGTCACCTATCCTAGTACTACTCTCGCCCAAGCACGCTTAACTGCGGAGTTCTGATGGGATCCGGTGCATTAGTGCTGGTATGATCGCACCCGATATAACTATCCATGCTTATTGCTTGTATGTCTTAAAAGACGCAGAACCTCCTTTGTTTTCGTACGCGAGGCGTGGGACCCACGTGACCGATCAGCTCCGTTCCAAAAATACGAAAACCATGAACCATGAATCGGAGGCCACGCGAGCATAGAAATAGCAAGAAAGAAAAAAAACAAAAAAAACCACACGTAAAATCTAAAAAAACGCAAACGGGCAACGAAAAAGGGGGTGCAACACGAGGACTTCCCAGGGGGTCACCCATCCTAGTACTACTCTTGCCCAAGCACGCTTCACAGCGGAGTTCTGATGGGATCCGGTGCATTAATGCTGGTATGATCGCACCCGAAATACTATCCATGCTTATTGCTTTTATGTCTTAAAAGACGCAGAACCTCCTTTGTTTTCGTACGCGAGGCGTGGGACCCACGTGACCGATCGGCTCGGTTCCAAAAATACGAAAACCATGAACCATGAAACGGAGGCCACCCGAGCATAGAAATACCAAGAAAGAAAAAAAAACAAAAAAAAAAAGCGCACGTAAAATCTAAAAAAACGCAAACGGGCAACGAAAAAGGAGGTGCAACACGAGGACTTCCCAGGGGGTCACCCATCCTAGTACTACTCTCGCCCAAGCACGCTTCACAGCAGAGTTCTGATGGGATCCGGTGCATTAGTGCTGGTATGATCGCACCCGAAATACTATCCATGGTTATTGCTTTTATGTCTTAAAAGACGCAGAACCTCCTTTGTTTTCGTACGCGAGGCGTGGGACCCACGTGACCGATCGGCTCCGTTCCAAAAATACGAAAACCATGAACCATGAAACGGAGGCCACCCGAGCATAGAAATAGCAAGAAAGAAAAAAAAAACGAAAAAAAAACTGCACGTAAAATCTAAAAAAACGCAAACGGGCAACGAAAAAGGGGGGTGCAACACGAGGACTTCGCAGGGGGTCACCCATCCTAGTACTACTCTCGCCCAAGCACGCTTCACAGCGGAGTTCTGATGGGATCCGGTGCATTAGTGCTGGTATGATCGCACCCGAAATACTATCCATGCTTATTGCTTTTATGTCTTAAAAGACGCAGAACCTCCTTTGTTTTCATACGCGAGGCGTGGGACCCACGTGACCGATCGGCTCCGTTCCAAAAATACGAAAACCATCAACCATGAAGCGTAGGCCACCCGAGCATAGAAACAGCAAGAAAGAAAAAAAAGAAAAAAAACCGCATGTAAAATCTAAAAAAACGCAAACGGGCAACGAAAAAAGGGGGTGCAACACGAGGACTTCCCGGGGGTCACCCATCCTAGTACTACTCTCGCCCAAGCACACTTAACTGCGGAGTTCTGATGGGATCCGGTGCATTAGTGCTGGTATGATCGCACCCGATATAACTATCCATGCTTATTTCTTTTATGTCTTAAAAGACGCAGAACCTCCTTTGTTTTCGTACGCGAGGCGTGGGACCCACGTGACCGATCAGCTCCGTTGCAAAAATACGAAAACCATGAACCATGAAGCGGAGGCCACGCGAGCATAGAAATAGCAAGAAAGAAAAAAAAACAAAAAAACCACACGTAACATCTAAAAAAACGCAAACGGGCAACGAAAAAGGGGGGTGCAACACGACTACTTCCCAGGGGGTCACCCATCCTAGTACTACTCACGCCCAAGCACGCTTCACAGCGGAGTTCTGATGGGATCCGGTGCATTAGTGCTGCTATGATCGCACCCGAAATACTATCCATGCTTATTGCTTTTATGTCTTAAAAGACGCAGAACCTCCTTTGTTTTCGTACGCGAGGCGTGGGACCCACGTGACCGATCGGCTCCGTTCCAAAAATACGAAAAGCATCAACCATGAAGCGGAGGCCACCCGAGCATAGAAATAGCAAGAAAGAAAAAAAAAACCGCACGTAAAATCTAAAAAAACGCAAACGGGCAACGAAAAAAGGGGTGCAGCACGAGGACTTCCCAAGGGGTCACCTATCCTAGTACTACTCTCGCCCAAGCACGCTTAACTGCGGAGTTCTGATGGGATCCGTTGCATTAGTGCTGGTATGATCGCACCCGATATAACTATCCATGCTTATTGCTTTTATGTCTTAAAAGACGCAGAACCTCCTTTGTTTTCGTACGCGAGGCCTGGGACCCACGTGACCGATCGGCTCCGTTCCAAAAATACGAAAACTGTCACCCATGAAGCGGAGGCCACGCGAGCATAGAAATAGCAAGAAAGAAAAAAATCAAAAAAAAAACCGCACGTAAAATCTAGAAAAACGCAAACGGGCAACGAAAAAGGGGGTGCAACACGAGAACTTCCCGGGGGTCACCCATCCTAGTACTACTCTCGCCCAAGCACGCTTAACTGCGGAGTTCTGATGGGATCTGGTGCATTAGTGCTGGTATGATCGCACCTGATATAACTATCCATGCTTATTGCTTTTATGTCTTAAAAGACGCAGAACCTCCTTTGTTTTCGTACGCGAGGCGTGGGACCCACGTGACCGATCAGCTCCGTTCCAAAAATACGAAAACCATGAACCATGAATCGGAGGCCACGCGAGCATAGAAATAGCAAGAAAGAAAAAAAAAACAAAAAAAACCACACGTAAAATCTTAAAAAACGCAAACGGGCAACGAAAAAAGGGGTGCAACACGAGGACTTCCCAGGGGGTCACCCATCCTCGTACTACTCTCGCCCAAGCACGCTTCACAGCGGAGTGCTGATGGGATCCGGTGCATTAGTGCTGGTATGATCGCACCCGAAATACTATCCATGCTTATTGCTTTTATGTCTTAAAAGACGCAGAACCTCCTTTGTTTTCGTACGCGAGGCGTGGGACCCACGTGACCGATCGGCTCCGTTCCAAAAATACGAAAACCATGAACCATGAAACGGAGGCCACCCGAGCATAGAAATACCAAGAAAGAAAAAAAAAACAAAAAAAAAAGCGCACGTAAAATCTAAAAAAACGCAAACGGGCAACGAAAAAGGAGGTGCAACACGAGGACTTCCCAGGGGGTCACCCATCCTAGTACTACTCTCGCCCAAGCACGCTTCACAGCAGAGTTCTGATGGGATCCGGTGCATTAGTGTTGGTATGATCGCACCCGAAATACTATCCATGGTTATTGCTTTTATGTCTTAAAAGACACAGAACCTCCTTTGTTTTCGTACGCGAGGCGTGGGACCCACGTGACCGATCGGCTCCGTTCCAAAAATACGAAAACCATGAACCATGAAACGGAGGCCACCCGAGCATAGAAATAGCAAGAAAGAAAAAAAAACAAAAAAAAAACTGCACGTAAAATCTAAAAAAACGCAAGCGGGCAACGAAAAAGGGGGGTGCAACACGAGGACTTCCCAGGGGGTCACCCATCCTAGTACTACTCTCGCCCAAGCACGCTTCACAGCGGAGTTCTGATGGGATCCGGTGCATTAGTGCTGGTATGATCGCACCCGAAATACTATCCATGCTTATTGCTTTTATGTCTTAAAAGACGCAGAACCTCCTTTGTTTTCGTACGCGAGGCGTGGGACCCACGTGACCGATCGGCTCCGTTCCAAAAATACGAAAAGCATCAACCATGAAGCGGAGGCCACTCGAGCATAGAAATAGCAAGAAAGAAAAAAAAAACAAAAAAAAACCGCACGTAAAATCTAAAAAAACGCAAACGGGCAACGAAAAAGGAGGTGCAACACAAGGACTTCCCAGGGGGTCACCCATCCTAGTACTACTCTCGCCCAAGCACGCTTAACTGAGGGGTTCTGATGGGATCCGGTGCATTAGTGCTGGTATGATCGCACCCGAAATACTATCCATGCTTATTGCTTTTATGTCTTAAAAGACGCAGAACCTCCTTTGTTTTCGTACGTGAGGCGTAGGACCCACGTGACCGATCGGCTCCGTTCCAAAAATACGAAAACCATGAACCATGAAACGGAGGCCAACCGAGCATAGAAATAGCAAGAAAGAAAAAAAAACAAAAAAAAAACCGCACGTAAAATCTAAAAAAACGCAAACGGACAACGAAAAAAGGGGGGTGCAACACGACAACTTCCCAGGGGGTCACCCATCCTAGTACTACTCTCGCCCAAGCACGCTTAACTGCGGAGTTCTGATGTGATCCGGTGCATTAGTGCTGGTATGATCGCACCCGAAATACTATCCATGCTTATTGCTTTTATATCTTAAAAGACGCAGAACCTCCTTTGTTTTCGTACGCGAGGCGTGGAACCCACGTGACCGATCGGCTCTGTTCAAAAAATACGAAAACCATCAACCATGAAGTGGAGGCCACCCGAGCATAGAAATAGCAAGAAAGAAAAAAAAACAAAAAAAAACTGCACGTAAAATCTAAAAAAACGCAAACGGGCAACGAAAAAGGGGGGTGCAACACGAGGACTTCCCAGGGGGTCACCCATCCTAGTACTACTCTCGCCCAAGCACGCTTAGCTGCGGAGTTCTGATGGGATCCGGTGAATTAGTGCTGGTATGATCGCACCCGAAATACTATCCATGCTTATTGCTTTTATGACTTAAAAGACGCAGAACCTCCTTTGTTTTCGTACGCGAGGCGTGGGACCCATGTGACCGATCGGCTCTGTTCCAAAAATACGAAAAGCATCAACCATGAAGCGGAGGCCACTCGAGCATAGAAATAGCAAGAAAGAAAAAAAAAACAAAAAAAAACCGCACGTAAAATCTAAAAAAACGCAAACGGGCAACGAAAAAGGAGGTGCAACACAAGGACTTCCCAGGGGGTCACCCATCCTAGTACTACTCTCGCCCAAGCACGCTTAACTGAGGGGTTCTGATGGGATCCGGTGCATTAGTGCTGGTATGATCGCACCCGAAATACTATCCATGCTTATTGCTTGTATGTCTTAAAAGACGCAGAACCTCCTTTGTTTTCGTACGCGAGGCGTGGGACCCACGTGACCGATCGGCTCCGTTCCAAAAATACGAAGACCATGAACCATGAAACGGAGGCCACCCGAGCATAGAAATAGCAAGAAAGAAAAAAAAACAAAAAAAAAACAGCACGTAAAATCTAAAAAAACGCAAACGGGCAACAAAAAAGGGGGTGCAACACGAGGGCTTCCCAGGGGGTCACCCATCCTAGTACTACTCTCGCCCAAGCACGCTTAACTGCGGAGTTCTGATGTGATCCGGTGCATTAGTGCTGGTATGATCGCACCAGAAATACTATTCATGCTTATTGTTTTTATATCTTAAAAGACGCAGAACCTCCTTTGTTTTCGTACGCGAGGCGTGGAACCCACGTGACCGATCGGCTCTGTTCAAAAAATACGAAAACCATCAACCATGAAGCGGAGGCCACCCGAGCATAGAAATAGCAAGAAAGAAAAAAAAACAAAAAAAAACCGCACGTAAAATCTTAAAAAACGCAAACCGGCAACGAAAAAGGGGGGTGCAACACGAGGACTTCCCAAGGGGTCACCCATCCTAGTACTACTCTCGCCCAAGCACGCTTAGCTGCAGAGTTCTGATGGGATCCGGTGAATTAGTGCTGGTATGATCGCACCCGAAATACTATCCATGCTTATTGCTTTTATGACTTAAAAGACGCAGAACCTCCTTTGTTTTCGTACGCGAGGCGTGGGACCCACGTGACCGATCGGCTCCGTTCCAAAAATACGAAAACCATCAACCATGAAGCGGAGGCCACCCGAGCATAGAAATAGCAAGAAAGAAAAAAAACAAAACAAACCGCACGTAAAATCTAAAAAAACGCAAACGGGCAACGAAAAAAGGGGGTGCAACACGAGGACTTCCCGGGGGTCACCCATCCTAGTACTACTCTCGCCCAAGCACACTTAACTGCGGAGTTCTGATGGGATCCGGTGCATTAGTGCTGGTATGATGGCACCCGATATAACTATCCATGCTTATTGCTTTTATGTCTTAAAAGACGCAGAACCTCCTTTGTTTTCGTATGCGAGGCGTGGGACCCACGTGACCGATCGGCTCTGTTCCAAAAATACGAAAAGCATCAACCATGAAGCGGAGGCCACTCGAGCATAGAAATAGCAAGAAAGAAAAAAAAACAAAAAAAAACCGCACGTAAAATCTAAAAAAACGCAAACGGGCAACGAAAAAGGAGGTGCAACACAAGGACTTCCCAGGGGGGTCACCCATCCTAGTACTACTCTCGCCCAAGCACGCTTAACTGAGGGGTTCTGATGGGATCCGGTGCATTAGTGCTGGTATGATCGCACCCGAAATACTATCCATGCTTATTGCTTGTATGTCTTAAAAGACGCAGAACCTCCTTTGTTTTCGTACGCGAGGCGTGGGACCCAAGTGACCGATCGGCTCCGTTCCAAAAATACGAAGACCATGAACCATGAAACGGAGGCCACCCGAGCATAGAAATAGCAAGAAAGAAAAAAAAACAAAAAAAAACCGCACGTAAAATCTAAAAAAAACGCAAACGGGCAACAAAAAAGGGGGTGCAACACGAGGACTTCCCAGGGGGTCACCCATCCTAGTACTACTCTCGCCCAAGCACGCTTAACTGCGGAGTACTGATGTGATCCGGTGCATTAGTGCTGGTATGATCGCACCCGAAATACTATTCATGCTTATTGCTTTTATATCTTAAAAGACGCAGAACCTCCTTTGTTTTCGTACGCGAGGCGTGGAACCCACGTGACCGATCGGCTCTGTTCAAAAAATACGAAAACCATCAACCATGAAGCGGAGGCCACCCGAGCATAGAAATAGCAAGAAAGAAAAAAAAACAAAAAAAAACCGCACGTAAAATCTAAAAAAACGCAAACGGGCAACGAAAAAAGGGGGGTGCAACACGACAACTTCCCAGGGGGTCACCCATCCTAGTACTACTCTCGCCCAAGCACGCTTAACTGCGGAGTTCTGATGTGATCCGGTGCATTAGTGCTGGTATGATCGCACCCGAAATACTATTCATGCTTATTGCTTTTATATCTTAAAAGACGCAGAACCTCCTTTGTTTTCGTACGCGAGGCGTGGGACCCACGTGACCGATCGGCTCTGTTCCAAAAATACGAAAACCATCAACCATGAAGCGGAGGCCACTCGAGCATAGAAATAGCAAGAAAGACAAAAAAACAAAAAAAAAACCGCACGTAAAATCTAAAAAAACGCAAACGGGCAACGAAAAAAGGGGGGGTGCAACACGACAACTTCCCAGGGGGTTACCCATCCTAGTACTACTCTCGCCCAAGCACGCTTAACTGCGGAGTTCTGATGTGATCCGGTGCATTAGTGCTGGTATGATCGCACCCGAAATACTATTCATGCTTATTGCTTTTATATCTTAAAAGACGCAGAACCTCATTTGTTTTCGTACGCGAGGCGTGGAACCCACGTGACCGATCGGCTCTGTTCAAAAAATACGAAAACCATCAACCATGAAGCGGAGGCCACCCGAGCATAGAAATAGCAAGAAAGAAAAAAAAACCGCACGTAAAATCTAAAAAAACGCAAACGGGCAACGAAAAAGGGGGGTGCAACACGAGGACTTCCCAGGGGGTCACCCATCCTAGTACTACTCTCGCCCAAGCACGCTTAGCTGCGGAGTTCTGATGGGATCCGGTGAATTAGTGCTGGTATGATCGCACCCGAAATACTATCCATGCTTATTGCTTTTATGACTTAAAAGACGCAGAACCTCCTTTGTTTTCGTACGCGAGGCGTGGGACCCACGTGACCGATCGGCTCTGTTCCAAAAATACGAAAAGCATCAACCATGAAGCGGAGGCCACTCGAGCATAGAAATAGCAAGAAAGAAAAAAAAACAAAAAAAAACCGCACGTAAAATCTAAAAAAACGCAAACGGGCAACGAAAAAAGGGGGGGTGCAACACGACAACTTCCCAGGGGGTTACCCATCCTAGTACTACTCTCGCCCAAGCACGCTTAACTGCGGAGTTCTGATGTGATCCGGTGCAGTAGTGCTGGTATGATCGCACCCGAAATACTATTCATGCTTATTGCTTTTATATCTTAAAAGACGCAGAACCTCATTTGTTTTCGTACGCGAGGCGTGGAACCCACGTGACCGATCGGCTCTGTTCAAAAAATACGAAAACCATCAACCATGAAGCGGAGGCCACCCGAGCATAGAAATAGCAAGAAAGAAAAAAAAACCGCACGTAAAATCTAAAAAAACGCAAACGGGCAACGAAAAAGGGGGGTGCAACACGAGGACTTCCCAGGGGGTCACCCATCCTAGTACTACTCTCGCCCAAGCACGCTTAGCTGCGGAGTTCTGATGGGATCCGGTGAATCAGTGCTGGTATGATCGCACCCGAAATACTATCCATGCTTATTGCTTTTATGACTTAAAAGACGCAGAACCTCCTTTGTTTTCGTACGCGAGGCGTGGGACCCACGTGACCGATCGGCTCTGTTCCAAAAATACGAAAAGCATCAACCATGAAGCGGAGGCCACTCGAGCATAGAAATAGCAAGAAAGAAAAAAAAACAAAAAAAAACCGCACGTAAAATCTAAAAAAACGCAAACGGGCAACGAAAAAGGAGGTGCAACACAAGGACTTCCAAGGGGGTCACCCATCCTAGTACTACTCTCGCCCAAGCACGCTTAACTGAGGGGTTCTGATGGGATCCGGTGCATTAGTGCTGGTATGATCGCACCCGAAATACTATCCATGCTTATTGCTTGTATGTCTTAAAAGACGCAGAACCTCCTTTGTTTTCGTACGCGAGGCGTGGGACCCACGTGACCGATCGGCTCCGTTCCAAAAATACGAAGACCATGAACCATGAAACGGAGGCCACCCGAGCATAGAAATAGCAAGAAAGAAAAAAAAACAAAAAAAAACCGCACGTAAAATCTAAAAAAACGCAAACGGGCAACAAAAAAGGGGGTGCAACACGAGGACTTCCCAGGGGGTCACCCATCCTAGTACTACTCTCGCCCAAGCACGCTTAACTGCGGAGTTCTGATGTGATCCGGTGCATTAGTGCTGGTATGATTGCACCCGAAATACTATTCATGCTTATTGCTT
Organism: Lactuca virosa; assembly: GCF_052849685.1. Taxonomy (NCBI): domain Eukaryota; kingdom Viridiplantae; phylum Streptophyta; class Magnoliopsida; order Asterales; family Asteraceae; genus Lactuca; species Lactuca virosa. The sequence goes on along the minus strand of NC_136426.1, from coordinate 260,265,137 downwards.
TTATATCTTAAAAGACGCAGAACCTCCTTTGTTTTCGTACGCGAGGCGTGGAACCCACGTGACCGATCGGCTCTGTTCAAAAAATACGAAAACCATCAACCATGAAGCGGAGGCCACCCGAGCATAGAAATAGCAAGAAAAGAAAAAAAAACAAAAAAAAACCGCACGTAAAATCTAAAAAAACGCAAACGAGCAACGAAAAAGGGGGGTGCAACACGAGGACTTCCCAGGGGGTCACCCATCCTAGTACTACTCTCGCCCAAGCACGCTTAGCTGCGGAGTTCTGATGGGATCCGGTGAATTAGTGCTGGTATGATCGCACCCGAAATACTATCCATGCTTATTGCTTTTATGACTTAAAAGACGCAGAACCTCCTTTGTTTTCGTACGCGAGGCGTGGGACCCACGTGACCGATCGGCTCCGTTCCAAAAATACGAAAACCATCAACCATGAAGCGGAGGCCACCCGAGCATAGAAATAGCAAGAAAGAAAAAAAACAAAACAAACCGCACGTAAAATCTAAAAAAACGCAAACGGGCAACGAAAAAAGGGGGTGCAACACGAGGACTTCCCGGGGGTCACCCATCCTAGTACTACTCTCGCCCAAGCACACTTAACTGCGGAGTTCTGATGGGATCCGGTGCATTAGTGCTGGTATGATGGCACCCGATATAACTATCCATGCTTATTGCTTTTATGTCTTAAAAGACGCAGAACCTCCTTTGTTTTCGTACGCGAGGCGTGGGACCCACGTGACCGATCGGCTCCGTTCCAAAAATACGAAAAGCATCAACCATGAAGCGGAGGCCACTCGAGCATAGAAATAGCAAGAATGAAAAAAAAAACCGCACGTAAAATCTAAAAAAACGCAAACGGGCAACGAAAAAGGAGGTGCAACACAAGGACTTCCCAGGGGGTCACCCATCCTAGTACTACTCTCGCCCAAGCACGCTTAACTGAGGGGTTCTGATGGGATCCGGTGCATTAGTGCTGGTATGATCGCACCCGAAATACTATCCATGCTTATTGCTTTTATGTCTTAAAAGACGCAGAACCTCCTTTGTTTTCGTACGTGAGGCGTAGGACCCACGTGACCGATCGGCTCCGTTCTAAAAATACGAAAACCATGAACCATGAAACGGAGGCCAACCGAGCATAGAAATAGCAAGAAAGAAAAAAAAACAAAAAAAAACCGCACGTAAAATCTAAAAAAACGCAAACGGGCAACGAAAAAGGAGGTGCAACACAAGGACTTCCCAGGGGGTCACCCATCCTAGTACTACTCTCGCCCAAGCACGCTTAACTGAGGGGTTCTGATGGGATCCGGTGCATTAGTGCTGGTATGATCGCACCCGAAATACTATCCATGCTTATTACTTTTATGTCTTAAAAGACGTAGAACCTCCTTTGTTTTCGTACGTGAGGCGTAGGACCCACGTGACCGATCGGCTCCGTTCCAAAAATACGAAAACCTTGAACCATGAAACGGAGGCCAACCGAGCATACAAATAGCAAGAAAGAAAAAAAAACAAAAAAAAACCGCACGTAAAATCTAAAAAAACACAAACGGGCAACGAAAAAAGGGGGGTGCAACACGACAACTTCCCAGGGGGTCACCCATCCTAGTACTACTCTCGCCCAAGCACGCTTAACTGCGGAGTTCTGATGTGATCCGGTGCATTAGTGCTGGTATGATCGCACCCGAAATACTATTCATGCTTATTGCTTTTATATCTTAAAAGACGCAGAACCTCCTTTGTTTTCGTACGCGAGGCGTGGAACCCACGTGACCGATCGGCTCTGTTCAAAAAATACGAAAACCATCAACCATGAAGCGGAGGCCACCCGAGCATAGAAATAGCAAGAAAAAAAAAACAAAAAAAAACCGCACGTAAAATCTAAAAAAACGCAAACCGGCAACGAAAAAGGGGGGTGCAACACAAGGACTTCCCAGGGGGTCACCCATCCTAGTACTACTCTCGCCCAAGCACGCTTAGCTGCGGAGTTCTGATGGGATCCGGTGAATTAGTGCTGGTATGATCGCACCCGAAATACTATCCATGCTTATTGCTTTTATGACTTAAAAGACGCAGAACCTCCTTTGTTTTCGTACGCGAGGCGTGGGACCCACGTGACCGATCGGCTCTGTTCCAAAAATACGAAAAGCATCAACCATGAAGCGGAGGCCACTCGAGCATAGAAATAGCAAGAAAGAAAAAAAAACAAAAAAAAAACCGCACGTAAAATCTAAAAAAATGCAAACGGGCAACGAAAAAGGAGGTGCAACACAAGGACTTCCCAGGGGGTCACCCATCCTAGTACTACTCTCGCCCAAGCACGCTTAACTGAGGGGTTCTGATGGGATCCGGTGCATTAGTGCTGGTATGATCGCACCCGAAATACTATTCATGCTTATTGCTTTTATATCTTAAAAGACGCAGAACCTCCTTTGTTTTCGTACGCGAGGCGTGGAACCCACGTGACCGATCGGCTCTGTTCAAAAAATACGAAAACCATCAACCATGAAGCGGAGGCCACCCGAGCATAGAAATAGCAAGAAAGAAAAAAAAACAAAAAAAAACCGCACGTAAAATCTAAAAAAACGCAAACGGGCAACGAAAAAGGGGGGTGCAACACGAGGACTTCCCAGGGGGTCACCCATCCTAGTACTACTCTCGCCCAAGCACGCTTAGCTGCGGAGTTCTGATGGGATCCGGTGAATTAGTGCTGGTATGATCGCACCCGAAATACTATCCATGCTTATTGCTTTTATGACTTAAAAGACGCAGAACCTCCTTTGTTTTCGTACGCGAGGCGTGGGACCCACGTGACCGATCGGCTCCGTTCCAAAAATACGAAAAGCATCAACCATGAAGCGGAGGCCACTCGAGCATAGAAATAGCAAGAAAGAAAAAAAAACAAAAAAAACCGCACGTAAAATCTAAAAAAACGCAAACGGGCAACGAAAAAGGATGTGCAACACAAGGTCTTCCCAGGGGGTCACCCATCCTAGTACTACTCTCGCCCAAGCACGCTTAACTGAGGGGTTCTGATGGGATCCGGTGCATTAGTGCTGGTATGATCGCACACGAAATACTATCCATGCTTATTGCTTGTATGTCTTAAAAGACGCAGAACCTCCTTTGTTTTCGTACACGAGGCGTGGGACCCACGGGACCGATCGGCTCCGTTCCAAAAATACGAAGACCATGAACCATGAAACGGAGGCCACCCGAGCATAGAAATAGCAAGAAAGAAAAAAAAACAAAAAAAAACCGCACGTAAAATCTAAAAAAACGCAAACGGGCAACAAAAAAGGGGGTGCAACACGAGGACTTCCCAGGGGGTCACCCATCCTAGTACTACTCTCGCCCAAGCACGCTTAGCTGCGGAGTTCTGATGGGATCCGGTGAATTAGTGCTGGTATGATCGCACCCGAAATACTATCCATGCTTATTGCTTTTATGACTTAAAAGACGCAGAACCTCCTTTGTTTTCGTACGCGAGGCGTGGGACCCACGTGACCGATCGGCTCCGTTCCAAAAATACGAAAAGCATCAACCATGAAGCGGAGGCCACTCGAGCATAGAAATAGCAAGAAAGAAAAAAAAACAAAAAAAACCGCACGTAAAATCTAAAAAAACGCAAACGGGCAACGAAAAAGGAGGTGCAACACAAGGTCTTCCCAGGGGGTCACCCATCCTAGTACTACTCTCGCCCAAGCACGCTTAACTGAGGGGTTCTGATGGGATCCGGTGCATTAGTGCTGGTATGATCGCACACGAAATACTATCCATGCTTATTGCTTGTATGTCTTAAAAGACGCAGAACCTCCTTTGTTTTCGTACACGAGGCGTGGGACCCACGTGACCGATCGGCTCCGTTCCAAAAATACGAAGACCATGAACCATGAAACGGAGGCCACCCGAGCATAGAAATAGCAAGAAAGAAAAAAAAACAAAAAAAAACCGCACGTAAAATCTAAAAAAACGCAAACGGGCAACAAAAAAGGGGGTGCAACACGAGGACTTCCCAGGGGGTCACCCATCCTAGTACTACTCTCGCCCAAGCACGCTTAACTGCGGAGTTCTGATGTGATCCGGTGCATTAGTGCTGGTATGATCGCACCCGAAATACTATTCATGCTTATTGCTTTTATATCTTAAAAGACGCAGAACCTCCTTTGTTTTCGTACGCGAGGCGTGGAACCCACGTGACCGATCGGCTCTGTTCAAAAAATACGAAAACCATCAACCATGAAGCGGAGGCCACCCGAGCATAGAAATAGCAAGAAAGAAAAAAAAACAAAAAAAAACCGCACGTAAAATCTAAAAAAACGCAAACGGGCAACGAAAAAAGGGGGGTGCAACACGACAACTTCCCAGGGGGTCACCCATCCTAGTACTACTCTCGCCCAAGCACGCTTAACTGCGGAGTTCTGATGTGATCCGGTGCATTAGTGCTGGTATGATCGCACCCGAAATACTATTCATGCTTATTGCTTTTATATCTTAAAAGACGCAGAACCTCCTTTGTTTTCGTACGCGAGGCGTGGGACCCACGTGACCGATCGGCTCTGTTCCAAAAATACGAAAACCATCAACCATGAAGCGGAGGCCACTCGAGCATAGAAATAGCAAGAAAGACAAAAAAACAAAAAAAAAACCGCACGTAAAATCTAAAAAAACGCAAACGGGCAACGAAAAAAGGGGGGGTGCAACACGACAACTTCCCAGGGGGTTACCCATCCTAGTACTACTCTCGCCCAAGCACGCTTAACTGCGGAGTTCTGATGTGATCCGGTGCATTAGTGCTGGTATGATCGCACCCGAAATACTATTCATGCTTATTGCTTTTATATCTTAAAAGACGCAGAACCTCATTTGTTTTCGTACGCGAGGCGTGGAACCCACGTGACCGATCGGCTCTGTTCAAAAAATACGAAAACCATCAACCATGAAGCGGAGGCCACCCGAGCATAGAAATAGCAAGAAAGAAAAAAAAACCGCACGTAAAATCTAAAAAAACGCAAACGGGCAACGAAAAAGGGGGGTGCAACACGAGGACTTCCCAGGGGGTCACCCATCCTAGTACTACTCTCGCCCAAGCACGCTTAGCTGCGGAGTTCTGATGGGATCCGGTGAATTAGTGCTGGTATGATCGCACCCGAAATACTATCCATGCTTATTGCTTTTATGACTTAAAAGACGCAGAACCTCCTTTGTTTTCGTACGCGAGGCGTGGGACCCACGTGACCGATCGGCTCTGTTCCAAAAATACGAAAAGCATCAACCATGAAGCGGAGGCCACTCGAGCATAGAAATAGCAAGAAAGAAAAAAAAACAAAAAAAAACCGCACGTAAAATCTAAAAAAACGCAAACGGGCAACGAAAAAAGGGGGGGTGCAACACGACAACTTCCCAGAGGGTTACCCATCCTAGTACTACTCTCGCCCAAGCACGCTTAACTGCGGAGTTCTGATGTGATCCGGTGCAGTAGTGCTGGTATGATCGCACCCGAAATACTATTCATGCTTATTGCTTTTATATCTTAAAAGACGCAGAACCTCATTTGTTTTCGTACGCGAGGCGTGGAACCCACGTGACCGATCGGCTCTGTTCAAAAAATACGAAAACCATCAACCATGAAGCGGAGGCCACCCGAGCATAGAAATAGCAAGAAAGAAAAAAAAACCGCACGTAAAATCTAAAAAAACGCAAACGGGCAACGAAAAAGGGGGGTGCAACACGAGGACTTCCCAGGGGGTCACCCATCCTAGTACTACTCTCGCCCAAGCACGCTTAGCTGCGGAGTTCTGATGGGATCCGGTGAATCAGTGCTGGTATGATCGCACCCGAAATACTATCCATGCTTATTGCTTTTATGACTTAAAAGACGCAGAACCTCCTTTGTTTTCGTACGCGAGGCGTGGGACCCACGTGACCGATCGGCTCTGTTCCAAAAATACGAAAAGCATCAACCATGAAGCGGAGGCCACTCGAGCATAGAAATAGCAAGAAAGAAAAAAAAACAAAAAAAAACCGCACGTAAAATCTAAAAAAACGCAAACGGGCAACGAAAAAGGAGGTGCAACACAAGGACTTCCAAGGGGGTCACCCATCCTAGTACTACTCTCGCCCAAGCACGCTTAACTGAGGGGTTCTGATGGGATCCGGTGCATTAGTGCTGGTATGATCGCACCCGAAATACTATCCATGCTTATTGCTTGTATGTCTTAAAAGACGCAGAACCTCCTTTGTTTTCGTACGCGAGGCGTGGGACCCACGTGACCGATCGGCTCCGTTCCAAAAATACGAAGACCATGAACCATGAAACGGAGGCCACCCGAGCATAGAAATAGCAAGAAAGAAAAAAAAACAAAAAAAAACCGCACGTAAAATCTAAAAAAACGCAAACGGGCAACAAAAAAGGGGGTGCAACACGAGGACTTCCCAGGGGGTCACCCATCCTAGTACTACTCTCGCCCAAGCACGCTTAACTGCGGAGTTCTGATGTGATCCGGTGCATTAGTGCTGGTATGATTGCACCCGAAATACTATTCATGCTTATTGCTTTTATATCTTAAAAGACGCAGAACCTCCTTTGTTTTCGTACGCGAGGCGTGGAACCCACGTGACCGATCGGCTCTGTTCAAAAAATACGAAAACCATCAACCATGAAGCGGAGGCCACCCGAGCATAGAAATAGCAAGAAAAGAAAAAAAAACAAAAAAAAACCGCACGTAAAATCTAAAAAAACGCAAACGAGCAACGAAAAAGGGGGGTGCAACACGAGGACTTCCCAGGGGGTCACCCATCCTAGTACTACTCTCGCCCAAGCACGCTTAGCTGCGGAGTTCTGATGGGATCCGGTGAATTAGTGCTGGTATGATCGCACCCGAAATACTATCCATGCTTATTGCTTTTATGACTTAAAAGACGCAGAACCTCCTTTGTTTTCGTACGCGAGGCGTGGGACCCACGTGACCGATCGGCTCCGTTCCAAAAATACGAAAACCATCAACCATGAAGCGGAGGCCACCCGAGCATAGAAATAGCAAGAAAGAAAAAAAACAAAACAAACCGCACGTAAAATCTAAAAAAACGCAAACGGGCAACGAAAAAAGGGGGTGCAACACGAGGACTTCCCGGGGGTCACCCATCCTAGTACTACTCTCGCCCAAGCACACTTAACTGCGGAGTTCTGATGGGATCCGGTGCATTAGTGCTGGTATGATGGCACCCGATATAACTATCCATGCTTATTGCTTTTATGTCTTAAAAGACGCAGAACCTCCTTTGTTTTCGTACGCGAGGCGTGGGACCCACGTGACCGATCGGCTCCGTTCCAAAAATACGAAAAGCATCAACCATGAAGCGGAGGCCACTCGAGCATAGAAATAGCAAGAATGAAAAAAAAAACCGCACGTAAAATCTAAAAAAACGCAAACGGGCAACGAAAAAGGAGGTGCAACACAAGGACTTCCCAGGGGGTCACCCATCCTAGTACTACTCTCGCCCAAGCACGCTTAACTGAGGGGTTCTGATGGGATCCGGTGCATTAGTGCTGGTATGATCGCACCCGAAATACTATCCATGCTTATTGCTTTTATGTCTTAAAAGACGCAGAACCTCCTTTGTTTTCGTACGTGAGGCGTAGGACCCACGTGACCGATCGGCTCCGTTCTAAAAATACGAAAACCATGAACCATGAAACGGAGGCCAACCGAGCATAGAAATAGCAAGAAAGAAAAAAAAACAAAAAAAAACCGCACGTAAAATCTAAAAAAACGCAAACGGGCAACGAAAAAGGAGGTGCAACACAAGGACTTCCCAGGGGGTCACCCATCCTAGTACTACTCTCGCCCAAGCACGCTTAACTGAGGGGTTCTGATGGGATCCGGTGCATTAGTGCTGGTATGATCGCACCCGAAATACTATCCATGCTTATTACTTTTATGTCTTAAAAGACGTAGAACCTCCTTTGTTTTCGTACATGAGGCGTAGGACCCACGTGACCGATCGGCTCCGTTCCAAAAATACGAAAACCTTGAACCATGAAACGGAGGCCAACCGAGCATACAAATAGCAAGAAAGAAAAAAAAACAAAAAAAAACCGCACGTAAAATCTAAAAAAACACAAACGGGCAACGAAAAAAGGGGGGTGCAACACGACAACTTCCCAGGGGGTCACCCATCCTAGTACTACTCTCGCCCAAGCACGCTTAACTGCGGAGTTCTGATGTGATCCGGTGCATTAGTGCTGGTATGATCGCACCCGAAATACTATTCATGCTTATTGCTTTTATATCTTAAAAGACGCAGAACCTCCTTTGTTTTCGTACGCGAGGCGTGGAACCCACGTGACCGATCGGCTCTGTTCAAAAAATACGAAAACCATCAACCATGAAGCGGAGGCCACCCGAGCATAGAAATAGCAAGAAAAAAAAAAACAAAAAAAAACCGCACGTAAAATCTAAAAAAACGCAAACCGGCAACGAAAAAGGGGGGTGCAACACAAGGACTTCCCAGGGGGTCACCCATCCTAGTACTACTCTCGCCCAAGCACGCTTAGCTGCGGAGTTCTGATGGGATCCGGTGAATTAGTGCTGGTATGATCGCACCCGAAATACTATCCATGCTTATTGCTTTTATGACTTAAAAGACGCAGAACCTCCTTTGTTTTCGTACGCGAGGCGTGGGACCCACGTGACCGATCGGCTCTGTTCCAAAAATACGAAAAGCATCAACCATGAAGCGGAGGCCACTCGAGCATAGAAATAGCAAGAAAGAAAAAAAAACAAAAAAAAACCGCACGTAAAATCTAAAAAAATGCAAACGGGCAACGAAAAAGGAGGTGCAACACAAGGACTTCCCAGGGGGTCACCCATCCTAGTACTACTCTCGCCCAAGCACGCTTAACTGAGGGGTTCTGATGGGATCCGGTGCATTAGTGCTGGTATGATCGCACCCGAAATACTATTCATGCTTATTGCTTTTATATCTTAAAAGACGCAGAACCTCCTTTGTTTTCGTACGCGAGGCGTGGAACCCACGTGACCGATCGGCTCTGTTCAAAAAATACGAAAACCATCAACCATGAAGCGGAGGCCACCCGAGCATAGAAATAGCAAGAAAGAAAAAAAAACAAAAAAAAACCGCACGTAAAATCTAAAAAAACGCAAACGGGCAACGAAAAAGGGGGGTGCAACACGAGGACTTCCCAGGGGGTCACCCATCCTAGTACTACTCTCGCCCAAGCACGCTTAGCTGCGGAGTTCTGATGGGATCCGGTGAATTAGTGCTGGTATGATCGCACCCGAAATACTATCCATGCTTATTGCTTTTATGACTTAAAAGACGCAGAACCTCCTTTGTTTTCGTACGCGAGGCGTGGGACCCACGTGACCGATCGGCTCCGTTCCAAAAATACGAAAAGCATCAACCATGAAGCGGAGGCCACTCGAGCATAGAAATAGCAAGAAAGAAAAAAAAACAAAAAAAACCGCACGTAAAATCTAAAAAAACGCAAACGGGCAACGAAAAAAGATGTGCAACACAAGGTCTTCCCAGGGGGTCACCCATCCTAGTACTACTCTCGCCCAAGCACGCTTAACTGAGGGGTTCTGATGGGATCCGGTGCATTAGTGCTGGTATGATCGCACACGAAATACTATCCATGCTTATTGCTTGTATGTCTTAAAAGACGCAGAACCTCCTTTGTTTTCGTACACGAGGCGTGGGACCCACGGGACCGATCGGCTCCGTTCCAAAAATACGAAGACCATGAACCATGAAACGGAGGCCACCCGAGCATAGAAATAGCAAGAAAGAAAAAAAAACAAAAAAAAACCGCACGTAAAATCTAAAAAAACGCAAACGGGCAACAAAAAAGGGGGTGCAACACGAGGACTTCCCAGGGGGTCACCCATCCTAGTACTACTCTCGCCCAAGCACGCTTAGCTGCGGAGTTCTGATGGGATCCGGTGAATTAGTGCTGGTATGATCGCACCCGAAATACTATCCATGCTTATTGCTTTTATGACTTAAAAGACGCAGAACCTCCTTTGTTTTCGTACGCGAGGCGTGGGACCCACGTGACCGATCGGCTCCGTTCCAAAAATACGAAAAGCATCAACCATGAAGCGGAGGCCACTCGAGCATAGAAATAGCAAGAAAGAAAAAAAAACAAAAAAAACCGCACGTAAAATCTAAAAAAACGCAAACGGGCAACGAAAAAGGAGGTGCAACACAAGGTCTTCCCAGGGGGTCACCCATCCTAGTACTACTCTCGCCCAAGCACGCTTAACTGAGGGGTTCTGATGGGATCCGGTGCATTAGTGCTGGTATGATCGCACACGAAATACTATCCATGCTTATTGCTTGTATGTCTTAAAAGACGCAGAACCTCCTTTGTTTTCGTACACGAGGCGTGGGACCCACGTGACCGATCGGCTCCGTTCCAAAAATACGAAGACCATGAACCATGAAACGGAGGCCACCCGAGCATAGAAATAGCAAGAAAGAAAAAAAAACAAAAAAAAACCGCACGTAAAATCTAAAAAAACGCAAACGGGCAACAAAAAAGGGGGTGCAACACGAGGACTTCCCAGGGGGTCACCCATCCTAGTACTACTCTCGCCCAAGCACGCTTAACTGCGGAGTTCTGATGTGATCCGGTGCATTAGTGCTGGTATGATCGCACCCGAAATACTATTCATGCTTATTGCTTTTATATCTTAAAAGACGCAGAACCTCCATTGTTTTCGTACGCGAGGCGTGGAACCCACGTGACCGATCGGCTCTGTTCAAAAAATACGAAAACCATCAACCATGAAGCGGAGGCCACCCGACCATAGAAATAGCAAGAAAGAAAAAAAAACAAAAAAAAACCGCACGTAAAATCTAAAAAAACGCAAACGGGCAACGAAAAAGGGGGGTGCAACACGAGGACTTCCCAGGGGTCACCCATCCTAGTACTACTCTCGCCCAAGCACGCTTAGCTGCAGAGTTCTGATGGGATCCGGTGAATTAGTGCTGGTATGATCGCACCCGAAATACTATCCATGCTTATTGCTTTTATGACTTAAAAGACGCAGAACCTCCTTTGTTTTCGTACGCGAGACGTGGGACCCACGTGACCGATCGGCTCCGTTCCAAAAATACGAAAACCATCAACCATGAAGCGGAGGCCACCCGAGCATAGAAATAGCAAGAAAGAAAAAAAACAAAACAAACCGCACGTAAAATCTAAAAAAACGCAAACGGGCATCGAAAAAAGGGGGTGCAACACGAGGACTTCCCGGGGGTCACCCATCCTAGTACTACTCTCGCCCAAGCACACTTAACTGCGGAGTTCTGATGGGATCCGGTGCATTAGTGCTGGTATGATGGCACCCGATATAACTATCCATGCTTATTGCTTTTATGTCTTAAAAGACGCAGAACCTCCTTTGTTTTCGTACGCGAGGCGTGGGACCCACGTGACCGATCGGCTCCGTTCCAAAAATACGAAGACCATGAACCATGAAACGGAGGCCACCCGAGCATAGAAATAGCAAGAAAGAAAAAAAAACAAAAAAAAAACCGCACGTAAAATCTAAAAAAACGCAAACGGGCAACAAAAAAGGGGGTGCAACACAAGGACTTCCCAGGGGGTCACCCATCCTAGTACTACTCTCGCCCAAGCACGCTTAACTGCGGAGTTCTGATGTGATCCGGTGCATTAGTGCTGGTATGATCGCACCCGAAATACTATTCATGCTTATTGCTTTTATATCTTAAAAGACGCAGAACCTCCTTTGTTTTCGTACGCGAGGCGTGGAACCCACGTGACCGATCGGCTTTGTTCAAAAAATACGAAAACCATCAACCATGAAGCGGAGGCCACCCGAGCATAGAAATAGCAAGAAAGAAAAAAAAACAAAAAAAAACCGCACGTAAAATCTAAAAAAACGCAAACGGGCAACGAAAAAGGGGGGTGCAACACGAGGACTTCCCAGGGGGTCACCCATCCTAGTACTACTCTCGCCCAAGCACGCTTAGCTGCGGAGTTCTGATGGGATCCGGTGAATTAGTGCTGGTATGATCGCACCCGAAATACTATCCATGCTTATTGCTTTTATGACTTAAAAGACGCAGAACCTCCTTTGTTTTCGTACGCGAGGCGTGGGACCCACGTGACCGATCGGCTCCGTTCCAAAAATACGAAAACCATCAACCATGAAGCGGAGGCCACCCGAGCATAGAAATAGCAAGAAAGAAAAAAAACAAAACAAACCGCACGTAAAATCTAAAAAAACGCAAACGGGCAACGAAAAAAGGGGGTGCAACACGAGGACTTCCCGGGGGTCACCCATCCTAGTACTACTCTCGCCCAAGCACACTTAACTGCGGAGTTCTGATGGGATCCGGTGCATTAGTGCTGGTATGATCGCACCCGATATAACTATCCATGCTTATTGCTTTTATGTCTTAAAAGACGCAGAACCTCCTTTGTTTTCGTACGCGAGGCGTGGGACCCACGTGACCGATCAGCTCCGTTCCAAAAATACGAAAACCATGAACCATGAAGCGGAGGCCACGCGAGCATAGAAATAGCAAGAAAGAAAAAAAAACAAAAAAAACCACATGTAAAATCTAAAAAAACGCAAACGGGCAACGAAAAAGGGGGGTGCAACACGACAACTTCCCAGGGGGTCACCCATCCTAGTACTACTCACGCCGAAGCACGCTTCACAGCGAAGTTCTGATGGGATCCGGTGCATTAGTGCTGGTATGATCGCACCCGAAATACTATCCATGCTTATTGCTTTTATGTCTTAAAAGACGCAGAACCTCCTTTGTTTTCGTACGCGAGGCGTGGGACCCACGTGACCAATAGGCTCCGTTCCAAAAATACGAAAAGCATCAACCATGAAGCGGAGGCCACCCGAGCATAGAAATAGCAAGAAAGAAAAAAAAAACCGCACGTAAAATCTAAAAAAACGCAAACGGGCAACGAAAAAAGGGGTGCAACACGAGGACTTCCCAAAGGGTCACCTATCCTAGTACTACTCTCGCCCAAGCACGCTTAACTGCGGAGTTCTGATGGGATCCGGTGCATTAGTGCTGGTATGATCGCACCCGATATAACTATCCATGCTTATTGCTTTTATGTCTTAAAAGACGCAGAACCTCCTTTGTTTTCGTACGCGAGGCTTGGGACCCACGTGACCGATCGGCTCCGTTCCAAAAATAGGAAAAGCATCAACCATGAAGCGGATGCCACCCGAGCATAGAAATAGCAAGAAAGAAAAAAAAACAAAAAAAAACCACACGTAAAATCTAAAAAAACGCAAACGGGCAACGAAAAAAGGGGGGTGCAACACGACAACTTCCCAGGGGGTCACCCATCCTAGTACTACTCTCGCCCAAGCACGCTTAACTGCAGAGTTCTGATGTGATCCGGTGCATTAGTGCTGGTATGATCGCACCCGAAATACTATTCATGCTTATTGCTTTTATATCTTAAAAGACGCAGAACCTCCTTTGTTTTCGTACGCGAGGCGTGGAACCCACGTGACCGATCGGCTCTGTTCAAAAAATACGAAAACCATCAACCATGAAGCGGAGGCCACCCGAGCATAGAAATAGCAAGAAAGAAAAAAAAACAAAAAAAAAACCGCACGTAAAATCTAAAAAAACGCAAACGGGCAACGAAAAAGGGGGGTGCAACACGAGGACTTCCCAGGGGGTCACCCATCCTAGTACTACTCTCGCCCAAGCACGCTTAGCTGCGGAGTTCTGATGGGATCCGGTGAATTAGTGCTGGTATGATCGCACCCGAAATACTATCCATGCTTATTGCTTTTATGACTTAAAAGACGCAGAACCTCCTTTGTTTTCGTACGCGAGGCGTGGGACCCACGTGACCGATCGGCTCCGTTCCAAAAATACGAAAAGCATCAACCATGAAGCGGAGGCCACTCGAGCATAGAAATAGCAAGAAAGAAAAAAAAACAAAAAAAAAAACGCACGTAAAATCTAAAAAAACGCAAACGGGCAACGAAAAAGGAGGTGCAACACAAGGACTTCCCAGGGGGTCACCCATCCTAGTACTACTCTCGCCCAAGCACGCTTAACTGAGGGGTTCTGATGGGATCCGGTGAATTAGTGCTGGTATGATCGCACCCGAAATACCATCCATGCTTATTGCTTTTATGTCTTAAAAGACGCAGAACCTCCTTTGTTTTCGTACGCGAGGCGTAGGACCCACGTGACCGATCGGCTCCGTTCCAAAAATACGAAAACCATGAACCATGAAACGGAGGCCACCCGAGCATAGAAATAGCAAGAAAGAAAAAAAAACAAAAAAAAACCGCACGTAAAATCTAAAAAAACGCAAACGGGCAACGAAAAAGGGGGGGTGCAACACGACCACTTCCCAGGGGGTCACCCATCCTAGTAATACTCTCTCCCAAGCACGCTTAACTGCGGAGTTCTGATGTGATCCGGTGCATTAGTGCTGGTATGATCGCACCCGAAATACTATTCATGCTTATTGCTTTTATATCTTAAAAGACGCAGAACCTCCTTTGTTTTCGTACGCGAGGCGTGGAACCCACGTGACCGATCGGCTCTGTTCAAAAAATACGAAAACCATCAACCATGAAGCGGAGGCCACCCGAGCATAGAAATACCAAGAAAGAAAAAAAAACAAAAAAAAACCACACGTAAAATCTAAAAAAACGCAAACGGGCAACGAAAAAGGGGGGTGCAACACGAGGACTTCCCAGGGGGTCACCCATCCTACTACTACTCTCGCCCAAGCACGCTTAGCTGCGGAGTTCTGATGGGATCCGGTGAATTAGTGCTGGTATGATCACACCCGAAATACTATCCATGCTTATTGCTTTTATGACTTAAAAGACGCAGAACCTCCTTTGTTTTCGTACGCGAGGCGTGGGACCCACGTGACCGATCGGCTCCGTTCCAAAAATACGAAAAGCATCAACCATGAAGCGGAGGCCACCCGAGCATAGAAATAGCAAGAAAGAAAAAAAAAACCGCACGTAAAATCTAAAAAAACGCAAACGGGCAACGAAAAAAGGGGTGCAACACGAGGACTTCCCAAGGGGTCACCTATCCTAGTACTACTCTCGCCCAAGCACGCTTAACTGCGGAGTTCTGATGGGATCCGGTGCATTAGTGCTGGTATGATCGCACCCGATATAACTATCCATGCTTATTGCTTTTATGTCTTAAAAGACGCAGAACCTCCTTTGTTTTCGTACGCGAGGCGTGGGACCCACGTGACCGATCGGCTCCGTTCCAAAAATACGAAGACCATGAACCATGAAACGGAGGCCACCCGAGCATAGAAATAGCAAGAAAGAAAAAAAAACAAAAAAAAAACCGCACGTAAAATCTAAAAAAACGCAAACGGGCAACAAAAAAGGGGGTGCAACACAAGGACTTCCCAGGGGGTCACCCATCCTAGTACTACTCTCGCCCAAGCACGCTTAACTGCGGAGTTCTGATGTGATCCGGTGCATTAGTGCTGGTATGATCGCACCCGAAATACTATTCATGCTTATTGCTTTTATATCTTAAAAGACGCAGAACCTCCTTTGTTTTCGTACGCGAGGCGTGGAACCCACGTGACCGATCGGCTCTGTTCAAAAAATACGAAAACCATCAACCATGAAGCGGAGGCCACCCGAGCATAGAAATAGCAAGAAAGAAAAAAAAACAAAAAAAAACCGCACGTAAAATCTAAAAAAACGCAAACGGGCAACGAAAAAGGGGGGTGCAACACGAGGACTTCCCAGGGGGTCACCCATCCTAGTACTACTCTCGCCCAAGCACGCTTAGCTGCGGAGTTCTGATGGGATCCGGTGAATTAGTGCTGGTATGATCGCACCCGAAATACTATCCATGCTTATTGCTTTTATGACTTAAAAGACGCAGAACCTCCTTTGTTTTCGTACGCGAGGCGTGGGACCCACGTGACCGATCGGCTCCGTTCCAAAAATACGAAAACCATCAACCATGAAGCGGAGGCCACCCGAGCATAGAAATAGCAAGAAAGAAAAAAAACAAAACAAACCGCACGTAAAATCTAAAAAAACGCAAACGGGCAACGAAAAAAGGGGGTGCAACACGAGGACTTCCCGGGGGTCACCCATCCTAGTACTACTCTCGCCCAAGCACACTTAACTGCGGAGTTCTGATGGGATCCGGTGCATTAGTGCTGGTATGATCGCACCCGATATAACTATCCATGCTTATTGCTTTTATGTCTTAAAAGACGCAGAACCTCCTTTGTTTTCGTACGCGAGGCGTGGGACCCACGTGACCGATCAGCTCCGTTCCAAAAATACGAAAACCATGAACCATGAAGCGGAGGCCACGCGAGCATAGAAATAGCAAGAAAGAAAAAAAAAACAAAAAAAACCACATGTAAAATCTAAAAAAACGCAAACGGGCAACGAAAAAGGGGGGTGCAACACGACAACTTCCCAGGGGGTCACCCATCCTAGTACTACTCACGCCGAAGCACGCTTCACAGCGGAGTTCTGATGGGATCCGGTGCATTAGTGCTGGTATGATCGCACCCGAAATACTATCCATGCTTATTGCTTTTATGTCTTAAAAGACGCAGAACCTCCTTTGTTTTCGTACGCGAGGCGTGGGACCCACGTGACCAATAGGCTCCGTTCCAAAAATACGAAAAGCATCAACCATGAAGCGGAGGCCACCCGAGCATAGAAATAGCAAGAAAGAAAAAAAAAACCGCACGTAAAATCTAAAAAAACGCAAACGGGCAACGAAAAAAGGGGTGCAACACGAGGACTTCCCAAGGGGTCACCTATCCTAGTACTACTCTCGCCCAAGCACGCTTAACTGCGGAGTTCTGATGGGATCCGGTGCATTAGTGCTGGTATGATCGCACCCGATATAACTATCCATGCTTATTGTTTTTATGTCTTAAAAGACGCAGAACCTCCTTTGTTTTCGTACGCGAGGCTTGGGACCCACGTGACCGATCGGCTCCGTTCCAAAAATAGGAAAAGCATCAACCATGAAGCGGATGCCACCCGAGCATAGAAATAGCAAGAAAGAAAAAAAAACAAAAAAAAACCACACGTAAAATCTAAAAAAACGCAAACGGGCAACGAAAAAAGGGGGGTGCAACACGACAACTTCCCAGGGGGTCACCCATCCTAGTACTACTCTCGCCCAAGCACGCTTAACTGCGGAGTTCTGATGTGATCCGGTGCATTAGTGCTGGTATGATCGCACCCGAAATACTATTCATGCTTATTGCTTTTATATCTTAAAAGACGCAGAACCTCCTTTGTTTTCGTACGCGAGGCGTGGAACCCACGTGACCGATCGGCTCTGTTCAAAAAATACGAAAACCATCAACCATGAAGCGGAGGCCACCCGAGCATAGAAATAGCAAGAAAGAAAAAAAAACAAAAAAAAACCGCACGTAAAATCTAAAAAAACGCAAACGGGCAACGAAAAAGGGGGGTGCAACACGAGGACTTCCCAGGGGGTCACCCATCCTAGTACTACTCTCGCCCAAGCACGCTTAGCTGCGGAGTTCTGATGGGATCCGGTGAATTAGTGCTGGTATGATCGCACCCGAAATACTATCCATGCTTATTGCTTTTATGACTTAAAAGACGCAGAACCTCCTTTGTTTTCGTACGCGAGGCGTGGGACCCACGTGACCGATCGGCTCCGTTCCAAAAATACGAAAAGCATCAACCATGAAGCGGAGGCCACTCGAGCATAGAAATAGCAAGAAAGAAAAAAAAAAACAAAAAAAAAACGCACGTAAAATCTAAAAAAACGCAAACGGGCAACGAAAAAGGAGGTGCAACACAAGGACTTCCCAGGGGGTCACCCATCCTAGTACTACTCTCGCCCAAGCACGCTTAACTGAGGGGTTCTGATGGGATCCGGTGAATTAGTGCTGGTATGATCGCACCCGAAATACCATCCATGCTTATTGCTTTTATGTCTTAAAAGACGCAGAACCTCCTTTGTTTTCGTACGCGAGGCGTAGGACCCACGTGACCGATCGGCTCCGTTCCAAAAATACGAAAACCATGAACCATGAAACGGAGGCCACCCGAGCATAGAAATAGCAAGAAAGAAAAAAAAACAAAAAAAAACCGCACGTAAAATCTAAAAAAACGCAAACGGGCAACGAAAAAGGGGGGGTGCAACACGACCACTTCCCAGGGGGTCACCCATCCTAGTAATACTCTCTCCCAAGCACGCTTAACTGCGGAGTTCTGATGTGATCCGGTGCATTAGTGCTGGTATGATCGCACCCGAAATACTATTCATGCTTATTGCTTTTATATCTTAAAAGACGCAGAACCTCCTTTGTTTTCGTACGCGAGGCGTGGAACCCACGTGACCGATCGGCTCTGTTCAAAAAATACGAAAACCATCAACCATGAAGCGGAGGCCACCCGAGCATAGAAATACCAAGAAAGAAAAAAAAACAAAAAAAAACCACACGTAAAATCTAAAAAAACGCAAACGGGCAACGAACAAGGGGGGTGCAACACGAGGACTTCCCAGGGGGTCACCAATCCTACTACTACTCTCGCCCAAGAACGCTTAGCTGCGGAGTTCTGATGGGATCCGGTGAATTAGTGCTGGTATGATCACACCCGAAATACTATCCATGATTATTGCTTTTATGACTTAAAAGACGCAGAACCTCCTTTGTTTTCGTACGCGAGGCGTGGGACCCACGTGACCGATCGGCTCCGTTCCAAAAATACGAAAAGCATCAACCATGAAGCGGAGGCCACCCGAGCATAGAAATAGCAAGAAAGAAAAAAAAAACCGCACGTAAAATCTAAAAAAACGCAAACGGGCAACGAAAAAAGGGGTGCAACACGAGGACTTCCCAAGGGGTCACCTATCCTAGTACTACTCTCGCCCAAGCACGCTTAACTGCGGAGTTCTGATGGGATCCGGTGCATTAGTGCTGGTATGATCGCACCCGATATAACTATCCATGCTTATTGCTTTTATGTCTTAAAAGACGCAGAACCTCCTTTGTTTTCGTACGCGAGGCTTGGGACCCACGTGACCGATCGGCTCCGTTCCAAAAATAGGAAAAGCATCAACCATGAAGCGGATGCCACCCGAGCATAGAAATAGCAAGAAAGAAAAAAAAACAAAAAAAAACCACACGTAAAATCTAAAAAAACGCAAACGGGCAACGAAAAAAGGGGGGTGCAACACGACAACTTCCCAGGGGGTCACCCATCCTAGTACTACTCTCGCCCAAGCACGCTTAACTGCGGAGTTCTGATGTGATCCGGTGCATTAGTGCTGGTATGATCGCACCCGAAATACTATTCATGCTTATTGCTTTTATATCTTAAAAGACGCAGAACCTCCTTTGTTTTCGTACGCGAGGCGTGGAACCCACGTGACCGATCGGCTCTGTTCAAAAAATACGAAAACCATCAACCATGAAGCGGAGGCCACCCGAGCATAGAAATAGCAAGAAAGAAAAAAAAACAAAAAAAAACCGCACGTAAAATCTAAAAAAACACAAACGGGCAACGAAAAAGGGGGGTGCAACACGAGGACTTCCCAGGGGGTCACCCATCCTAGTACTACTCTCGCCCAAGCACGCTTAGCTGCGGAGTTCTGATGGGATCCGGTGAATTAGTGCTGGTATGATCGCACCCGAAATACTATCCATGCTTATTGCTTTTATGACTTAAAAGACGCAGAAC
This sequence comes from Lactuca virosa, assembly GCF_052849685.1. Classification (NCBI taxonomy): domain Eukaryota; kingdom Viridiplantae; phylum Streptophyta; class Magnoliopsida; order Asterales; family Asteraceae; genus Lactuca; species Lactuca virosa. The sequence continues at coordinate 260,245,371 of NC_136426.1, read as the reverse complement.
CTCCTTTGTTTTCGTACGCGAGGCGTGGGACCCACGTGACCGATCGGCTCCGTTCCAAAAATACGAAAAGCATCAACCATGAAGCGGAGGCCACTCGAGCATAGAAATAGCAAGAAAGAAAAAAAAACAAAAAAAAAACGCACGTAAAATTTAAAAAAAGGCACACGGGCAACGAAAAAGGAGGTGCAACACAAGGACTTCCCAGGGGGTCACCCATCCTAGTACTACTCTCGCCCAAGCACGCTTAACTGAGGGGTTCTGATGGGATCCGGTGAATTAGTGCTGGTATGATCGCACCCGAAATACCATCCATGCTTATTGCTTTTATGTCTTAAAAGACGCAGAACCTCCTTTGTTTTCGTACGCGAGGCGTAGGACCCACGTGACCGATCGGCTCCGTTCCAAAAATACGAAAACCATGAACCATGAAACGGAGGCCACCCGAGCATAGAAATAGCAAGAAAGAAAAAAAAACAAAAAAAAACCGCACGTAAAATCTAAAAAAACGCAAACGGGCAACGAAAAAGGGGGGGTGCAACACGACCACTTCCCAGGGGGTCACCCATCCTAGTAATACTCTCTCCCAAGCACGCTTAACTGCGGAGTTCTGATGTGATCCGGTGCATTAGTGCTGGTATGATCGCACCCGAAATACTATTCATGCTTATTGCTTTTATATCTTAAAAGACGCAGAACCTCCTTTGTTTTCGTACGCGAGGCGTGGAACCCACGTGACCGATCGGCTCTGTTCAAAAAATACGAAAACCATCAACCATGAAGCGGAGGCCACCCGAGCATAGAAATACCAAGAAAGAAAAAAAACAAAAAAAAACCACACGTAAAATCTAAAAAAACGCAAACGGGCAACGAAAAAGGGGGGTGCAACACGAGGACTTCCCAGGGGGTCACCCATCCTACTACTACTCTCGCCCAAGCACGCTTAGCTGCGGAGTTCTGATGGGATCTGGTGAATTAGTGCTGGTATGATCGCACCCGAAATACTATCCATGCTTATTGCTTTTATGACTTAAAAGACGCAGAACCTCCTTTGTTTTCGTACGCGAGGCGTGGGACCCACGTGACCGATCGGCTCCGTTCCAAAAATACGAAAACCATCAACCATGAAGCGGAGGCCACCCGAGCATAGAAATAGCAAGAAAGAAAAAAAAACAAAACAAACCGCACGTAAAATCTAAAAAAAACGCAAACGGGCAACGAAAAAAGGGGGTGCAACACGAGGACTTCCCGGGGGTCACCCATCCAAGTACTACTCTCGCCCAAGCACACTTAACTGCGGAGTTCTGATGGGATCCGGTGCATTAGTGCTGGTATGATCGCACCCGATATAACTATCCATGCTTATTGCTTTTATGTCTTAAAAGACGCAGAACCTCCTTTCTTTTCGTACGCGAGGCGTGGGACCCACGTGACCGATCAGCTCCGTTCCAAAAATACGAAAACCATGAACCATGAAGCGGAGGCCACGCGAGCCTAGAAATAGCAAGAAAGAAAAAAAACAAAAAAAACCACATGTAAAATCTAAAAAAACGCAAACGGGCAACGAAAAAGGGGGGTGCAACACGACAACTTCCCAGGGGGTCAACCATCCTAGTACTACTCACGCCCAAGCACGCTTCACAGCGGAGTTCTGATGGGATCCGGTGCATTAGTGCTGGTATGATCGCACCCGAAATACTATCCATGCTTATTGCTTTTATGTCTTAAAAGACGCAGAACCTCCTTTGTTTTCGTACGCGAGGCGTGGGACCCACGTGACCAATAGGCTCCGTTCCAAAAATACGAAAAGCATCAACCATGAAGCGGAGGCCACCCGAGCATAGAAATAGCAAGAAAGAAAAAAAAAACCGCACGTAAAATCTAAAAAAACGCAAACGGGCAACGAGAAAAGGGGTGCAACACGAGGACTTCCCAAGGGGTCACCTATCCTAGTACTACTCTCGCCCAAGCACGCTTAACTGCGGAGTTCTGATGGGATCCGGTGCATTAGTGCTGGTATGATCGCACCCGATATAACTATCCATGCTTATTGCTTTTATGTCTTAAAAGACGCAGAATCTCCTTTGTTTTCGTACGCGAGGCTTGGGACCCACGTGACCGATCGGCTCCGTTCCAAAAATAGGAAAAGCATCAACCATGAAGCGGATGCCACCCGAGCATAGAAATAGCAAGAAAGAAAAAAAAACAAAAAAAAACCACACGTAAAATCTAAAAAAACGCAAACGGGCAACGAAAAAAGGGGGTGCAACACGACAACTTCCCAGGGGGTCACCCATCCTAGTACTACTCTCGCCCAAGCACGCTTAACTGCGGAGTTCTGATGGGATCCGGTGCATTAGTGCTGGTATGATCGCACCCGATATAACTATCCATGCTTATTGCTTTTATGTCTTAAAAGACGCAGAACCTCCTTTGTTTTCGTACGCGAGGCGTGGGACCCACGTGACCGATCGGCTCCGTTCCAAAAATACGAAGACCATGAACCATGAAACGGAGGCCACCCGAGCATAGAAATAGCAAGAAAGAAAAAAAAACAAAAAAAAAACCGCACGTAAAATCTAAAAAAACGCAAACGGGCAACAAAAAAGGGGGTGCAACACAAGGACTTCCCAGGGGGTCACCCATCCTAGTACTACTCTCGCCCAAGCACGCTTAACTGCGGAGTTCTGATGTGATCCGGTGCATTAGTGCTGGTATGATCGCACCCGAAATACTATTCATGCTTATTGCTTTTATATCTTAAAAGACGCAGAACCTCCTTTGTTTTCGTACGCGAGGCGTGGAACCCACGTGACCGATCGGCTCTGTTCAAAAAATACGAAAACCATCAACCATGAAGCGGAGGCCACCCGAGCATAGAAATAGCAAGAAAGAAAAAAAAACAAAAAAAAACCGCACGTAAAATCTAAAAAAACGCAAACGGGCAACGAAAAAGGGGGGTGCAACACGAGGACTTCCCAGGGGGTCACCCATCCTAGTACTACTCTCGCCCAAGCACGCTTAGCTGCGGAGTTCTGATGGGATCCGGTGAATTAGTGCTGGTATGATCGCACCCGAAATACTATCCATGCTTATTGCTTTTATGACTTAAAAGACGCAGAACCTCCTTTGTTTTCGTACGCGAGGCGTGGGACCCACGTGACCGATCGGCTCCGTTCCAAAAATACGAAAACCATCAACCATGAAGCGGAGGCCACCCGAGCATAGAAATAGCAAGAAAGAAAAAAAACAAAACAAACCGCACGTAAAATCTAAAAAAAACGCAAACGGGCAACGAAAAAAGGGGGTGCAACACGAGGACTTCCCGGGGGTCACCCATCCTAGTACTACTCTCGCCCAAGCACACTTAACTGCGGAGTTCTGATGGGATCCGGTGCATTAGTGCTGGTATGATCGCACCCGATATAACTATCCATGCTTATTGCTTTTATGTCTTAAAAGACGCAGAACCTCCTTTGTTTTCGTACGCGAGGCGTGGGACCCACGTGACCGATCAGCTCCGTTCCAAAAATACGAAAACCATGAACCATGAAGCGGAGGCCACGCGAGCATAGAAATAGCAAGAAAGAAAAAAAAACAAAAAAAACCACATGTAAAATCTAAAAAAACGCAAACGGGCAACGAAAAAGGGGGGTGCAACACGACAACTTCCCAGGGGGTCACCCATCCTAGTACTACTCACGCCGAAGCACGCTTCACAGCGGAGTTCTGATGGGATCCGGTGCATTAGTGCTGGTATGATCGCACCCGAAATACTATCCATGCTTATTGCTTTTATGTCTTAAAAGACGCAGAACCTCCTTTGTTTTCGTACGCGAGGCGTGGGACCCACGTGACCAATAGGCTCCGTTCCAAAAATACGAAAAGCATCAACCATGAAGCGGAGGCCACCCGAGCATAGAAATAGCAAGAAAGAAAAAAAAAACCGCACGTAAAATCTAAAAAAACGCAAACGGGCAACGAAAAAAGGGGTGCAACACGAGGACTTCCCAAGGGGTCACCTATCCTAGTACTACTCTCGCCCAAGCACGCTTAACTGCGGAGTTCTGATGGGATCCGGTGCATTAGTGCTGGTATGATCGCACCCGATATAACTATCCATGCTTATTGCTTTTATGTCTTAAAAGACGCAGAACCTCCTTTGTTTTCGTACGCGAGGCTTGGGACCCACGTGACCGATCGGCTCCGTTCCAAAAATAGGAAAAGCATCAACCATGAAGCGGATGCCACCCGAGCATAGAAATAGCAAGAAAGAAAAAAAAACAAAAAAAAACCACACGTAAAATCTAAAAAAACGCAAACGGGCAACGAAAAAAGGGGGGTGCAACACGACAACTTCCCAGGGGGTCACCCATCCTAGTACTACTCTCGACCAAGCACGCTTAACTGCGGAGTTCTGATGTGATCCGGTGCATTAGTGCTGGTATGATCGCACCCGAAATACTATTCATGCTTATTGCTTTTATATCTTAAAAGACGCAGAACCTCCTTTGTTTTCGTACGCGAGGCGTGGAACCCACGTGACCGATCGGCTCTGTTCAAAAAATACGAAAACCATCAACCATGAAGCGGAGGCCACCCGAGCATAGAAATAGCAAGAAAGAAAAAAAAACAAAAAAAAACCGCACGTAAAATCTAAAAAAACGCAAACGGGCAACGAAAAAGGGGGGTGCAACACGAGGACTTCCCAGGGGGTCACCCATCCTAGTACTACTCTCGCCCAAGCACGCTTAGCTGCGGAGTTCTGATGGGATCCGGTGAATTAGTGCTGGTATGATCGCACCCGAAATACTATCCATGCTTATTGCTTTTATGACTTAAAAGACGCAGAACCTCCTTTGTTTTCGTACGCGAGGCGTGGGACCCACGTGACCGATCGGCTCCGTTCCAAAAATACGAAAAGCATCAACCATGAAGCGGAGGCCACTCGAGCATAGAAATAGCAAGAAAGAAAAAAAAAACAAAAAAAAAACGCACGTAAAATCTAAAAAAACGCAAACGGGCAACGAAAAAGGAGGTGCAACACAAGGACTTCCCAGGGGGTCACCCATCCTAGTACTACTCTCGCCCAAGCACGCTTAACTGAGGGGTTCTGATGGGATCCGGTGAATTAGTGCTGGTATGATCGCACCCGAAATACCATCCATGCTTATTGCTTTTATGTCTTAAAAGACGCAGAACCTCCTTTGTTTTCGTACGCGAGGCGTAGGACCCACGTGACCGATCGGCTCCGTTCCAAAAATACGAAAACCATGAACCATGAAACGGAGGCCACCCGAGCATAGAAATAGCAAGAAAGAAAAAAAAACAAAAAAAAACCGCACGTAAAATCTAAAAAAACGCAAACGGGCAACGAAAAAGGGGGGGTGCAACACGACCACTTCCCAGGGGGTCACCCATCCTAGTAATACTCTCTCCCAAGCACGCTTAACTGCGGAGTTCTGATGTGATCCGGTGCATTAGTGCTGGTATGATCGCACCCGAAATACTATTCATGCTTATTGCTTTTATATCTTAAAAGACGCAGAACCTCCTTTGTTTTCGTACGCGAGGCGTGGAACCCACGTGACCGATCGGCTCTGTTCAAAAAATACGAGAACCATCAACCATGAAGCGGAGGCCACCCGAGCATAGAAATACCAAGAAAGAAAAAAAAACAAAAAAAAACCACACGTAAAATCTAAAAACACGCAAACGGGCAACGAAAAAGGGGGGTGCAACACGAGGACTTCCCAGGGGGTCACCAATCCTACTACTACTCTCGCCCAAGCACGCTTAGCTGCGGAGTTCTGATGGGATCCGGTGAATTAGTGCTGGTATGATCACACCCGAAATACTATCCATGATTATTGCTTTTATGACTTAAAAGACGCAGAACCTCCTTTGTTTTCGTACGCGAGGCGTGGGACCCACGTGACCGATCGGCTCCGTTCCAAAAATACGAAAAGCATCAACCATGAAGCGGAGGCCACCCGAGCATAGAAATAGCAAGAAAGAAAAAAAAAACCGCACGTAAAATCTAAAAAAACGCAAACGGGCAACGAAAAAAGGGGTGCAACACGAGGACTTCCCAAGGGGTCACCTATCCTAGTACTACTCTCGCCCAAGCACGCTTAACTGCGGAGTTCTGATGGGATCCGGTGCATTAGTGCTGGTATGATCGCACCCGATATAACTATCCATGCTTATTGCTTTTATGTCTTAAAAGACGCAGAACCTCCTTTGTTTTCGTACGCGAGGCTTGGGACCCACGTGACCGATCGGCTCCGTTCCAAAAATAGGAAAAGCATCAACCATGAAGCGGATGCCACCCGAGCATAGAAATAGCAAGAAAGAAAAAAAAACAAAAAAAAACCACACGTAAAATCTAAAAAAACGCAAACGGGCAACGAAAAAAGGGGTGTGCAACACGACAACTTCCCAGGGGGTCACCCATCCTAGTACTACTCTCGCCCAAGCACGCTTAACTGCGGAGTTCTGATGTGATCCGGTGCATTAGTGCTGGTATGATCGCACCCGAAATACTATTCATGCTTATTGCTTTTATATCTTAAAAGACGCAGAACCTCCTTTGTTTTCGTACGCGAGGCGTGGAACCCACGTGACCGATCGGCTCTGTTCAAAAAATACGAAAACCATCAACCATGAAGCGGAGGCCACCCGAGCATAGAAATAGCAAGAAAGAAAAAAAAACAAAAAAAAACCGCACGTAAAATCTAAAAAAACGCAAACGGGCAACGAAAAAGGGGGGTGCAACACGAGGACTTCCCAGGGGGTCACCCATCCTAGTACTACTCTCGCCCAAGCACGCTTAGCTGCGGAGTTCTGATGGGATCCGGTGAATTAGTGCTGGTATGATCGCACCCGAAATACTATCCATGCTTATTGCTTTTATGACTTAAAAGACGCAGAACCTCCTTTGTTTTCGTACGCGAGGCGTGGGACCCACGTGACCGATCGGCTCCGTTCCAAAAATACGAAAAGCATCAACCATGAAGCGGAGGCCACTCGAGCATAGAAATAGCAAGAAAGAAAAAAAAACAAAAAAAAAAACGCACGTAAAATCTAAAAAAACGCAAACGGGCAACGAAAAAGGAGGTGCAACACAAGGACTTCCCAGGGGGTCACCCATCCTAGTACTACTCTCGCCCAAGCACGCTTAACTGAGGGGTTCTGATGGAATCCGATGAATTAGTGCTGGTATGATCGCACCCGAAATACCATCCATGCTTATTGCTTTTATGTCTTAAAAGACGCAGAACCTCCTTTGTTTTCGTACGCGAGGCGTAGGACCCACGTGACCGATCGGCTCCGTTCCAAAAATACGAAAACCATGAACCATGAAACGGAGGCCACCCGAGCATAGAAATAGCAAGAAAGAAAAAAAAAACAAAAAAAAACCGCACGTAAAATCTAAAAAAACGCAAACGGGAAACGAAAAAGGGGGGGTGCAACACGACCACTTCCCAGGGGGTCACCCATCCTGGTAATACTCTCTCCCAAGCACGCTTAACTGCGGAGTTCTGATGTGATCCGGTGCATTAGTGCTGGTATGATCGCACCCGAAATACTATTCATGCTTATTGCTTTTATATCTTAAAAGACGCAGAACCTCCTTTGTTTTCGTACGCGAGGCGTGGAACCCACGTGACCGATCGGCTCTGTTCAAAAAATACGAAAACCATCAACCATGAAGCGGAGGCCACCCGAGCATAGAAATACCAAGAAAGAAAAAAAAACAAAAAAAACCACACGTAAAATCTAAAAAAACGCAAACGGGCAACGAAAAAGGGGGGTGCAACACGAGGACTTCCCAGGGGGTCACCCATCCTATTACTACTCTCGCCCAAGCACGCTTAGCTGCGGAGTTCTGATGGGATCCGGTGAATTAGTGCTGGTATGATCGCACCCGAAATACTATCCATGCTTATTGCTTTTATGACTTAAAAGACGCAGAACCTCCTTTGTTTTCGTACGCGAGGCGTGGGACCCACGTGACCGATCGGCTCCGTTCCAAAAATACGAAAACCATCAACCATGAAGCGGAGGCCACCCGAGCATAGAAATAGCAAGAAAGAAAAAAAAACAAAACAAACCGCATGTAAAATCTAAAAAAACGCAAACGGGCAACGAAAAAAGGGGGTGCAACACGAGGACTTCCCGGGGGTCACCCATCCTAGTACTACTCTCGCCCAAGCACACTTAACTGCGGAGTTCTGATGGGATCCGGTGCATTAGTGCTGGTATGATCGCACCCGATATAACTATCCATGCTTATTGCTTTTATGTCTTAAAAGACGCAGAACCTCCTTTGTTTTCGTACGCGAGGCGTGGGACCCACGTGACCGATCAGCTCCGTTCCAAAAATACGAAAACCATGAACCATGAAGCGGAGGCCACGCGAGCATAGAAATAGCAAGAAAGAAAAAAAAACAAAAAAAACCACATGTAAAATCTAAAAAAACGCAAACGGGCAACGAAAAAGGGGGGTGCAACACGACAACTTCCCAGGGGGTCACCCATCCTAGTACTACTCACGCCCAAGCACGCTTCACAGCGGAGTTCTGATGGGATCCGGTGCATTAGTGCTGGTATGATCGCACCCGAAATACTATCCATGCTTATTGCTTTTATGTCTTAAAAGACGCAGAACCTCCTTTGTTTTCGTACGCGAGGCGTGGGACCCACGTGACCAATAGGCTCCGTTCCAAAAATACGAAAAGCATCAACCATGAAGCGGAGGCCACCCGAGCATAGAAATAGCAAGAAAGAAAAAAAAACCGCACGTAAAATCTAAAAAAACGCAAACGGGCAACGAAAAAAGGGGTGCAACACGAGGACTTCCCAAGGGGTCACCTATCCTAGTACTACTCTCGCCCAAGCACGCTTAACTGCGGAGTTCTGATGGGATCCGGTGCATTAGTGCTGGTATGATCGCACCCGATATAACTATCCATGCTTATTGCTTTTATGTCTTAAAAGACGCAGAACCTCCTTTGTTTTCGTACGCGAGGCTTGGGACCCACGTGACCGATCGGCTCCGTTCCAAAAATAGGAAAAGCATCAACCATGAAGCGGATGCCACTCGAGCATAGAAATAGCAAGAAAGAAAAAAAAACAAAAAAAAACCGCATGTAAAATCTAAAAAAAAACGCAAACGGGCAACGAAAAAAGGGGGGTGCAACACGACAACTTCCCAGGGGGTCACCCATCCTAGTACTACTCTCGCCCAAGCACGCTTAACTGCGGAGTTCTGATGTGATCCGGTGCATTAGTGCTGGTATGATCGCACCCGAAATACTATTCATGCTTATTGCTTTTATATCTTAAAAGACGCAGAACCTCCTTTGTTTTCGTACGCGAGGCGTGGAACCCACGTGACCGATCGGCTCTGTTCAAAAAATACGAAAACCATCAACCATGAAGCGGAGGCCACCCGAGCATAGAAATAGCAAGAAAGAAAAAAAAACAAAAAAAAACCGCACGTAAAATCTAAAAAAACGCAAACGGGCAACGAAAAAGGGGGGTGCAACACGAGGACTTCCCAGGGGGTCACCCATCCTAGTACTACTCTCGCCCAAGCACGCTTAGCTGCGGAGTTCTGATGGGATCCGGTGAATTAGTGCTGGTATGATCGCACCCGAAATACTATCCATGCTTATTGCTTTTATGACTTAAAAGACGCAGAACCTCCTTTGTTTTCGTACGCGAGGCGTGGGACCCACGTGACCGATCGGCTCCGTTCCAAAAATACGAAAAGCATCAACCATGAAGCGGAGGCCACTCGAGCATAGAAATAGCAAGAAAGAAAAAAAAAACAAAAAAAAAAACGCACGTAAAATCTTAAAAAACGCAAACGGGCAACGAAAAAGGAGGTGCAACACAAGGACTTCCGAGGGGGTCACCCATCCTAGTACTACTCTCGCCCAAGCACGCTTAACTGAGGGGTTCTGATGGGATCCGGTGAATTAGTGCTGGTATGATCGCACCCGAAATACCATCCATGCTTATTGCTTTTATGTCTTAAAAGACGCAGAACCTCCTTTGTTTTCGTACGCGAGGCGTAGGACCCACGTGACCGATCGGCTCCGTTCCAAAAATACGAAAACCATGAACCATGAAACGGAGGCCACCCGAGCATAGAAATAGCAAGAAAGAAAAAAAACAAAAAAAAACCGCACGTAAAATCTAAAAAAACGCAAACGGGCAACGAAAAAGGGGGGGTGCAACACGACCACTTCCCAGGGGGTCACCCATCCTAGTACTACTCTCTCCCAAGCACGCTTAACTGCGGAGTTCTGATGTGATCCGGTGCATTAGTGCTGGTATGATCGCACCCGAAATACTATTCATGCTTATTGCTTTTATATCTTAAAAGACGCAGAACCTCCTTTGTTTTCGTACGCGAGGCGTGGAACCCACGTGACCGATCGGCTCTGTTCAAAAAATACGAGAACCATCAACCATGAAGCGGAGGCCACCCGAGCATAGAAATACCAAGAAAGAAAAAAAACAAAAAAAAACCACACGTAAAATCTAAAAAAACGCAAACGGGCAACGAAAAAGGGGGGTGCAACACGAGGACTTCCCAGGGGGTCACCCATCCTACTACTACTCTCGCCCAAGCACGCTTAGCTGCGGAGTTCTGATGGGATCCGGTGAATTAGTGCTGGTATGATCGCACCCGAAATACTATCCATGCTTATTGCTTTTATGACTTAAAAGACGCAGAACCTCCTTTGTTTTCGTACGCGAGGCGTGGGACCCACGTGACCGATCGGCTCCGTTCCAAAAATACGAAAACCATCAACCATGAAGCGGAGGCCACCCGAGCATAGAAATAGCAAGAAAGAAAAAAAAACAAAACAAACCGCACGTAAAATCTAAAAAAACGCAAACGGGCAACGAAAAAAGGGGTGCAACACGAGGACTTCCCGGGGGTCACCCATCCTAGTACTACTCTCGCCCAAGCACACTTAACTGCGGAGTTCTGATGGGATCCGGTGCATTAGTGCTGGTATGATCGCACCCGATATAACTATCCATGCTTATTGCTTTTATGTCTTAAAAGACGCAGAACCTCCTTTGTTTTCGTACGCGAGGCGTGGGACCCACGTGACCGATCAGCTCCGTTCCAAAAATACGAAAACCATGAACCATGAAGCGGAGGCCACGCGAGCATAGAAATAGCAAGAAAGAAAAAAAAACAAAAAAAACCACATGTAAAATCTAAAAAAACGCAAACGGGCAACGAAAAAGGGGGGTGCAACACGACAACTTCCCAGGGGGTCACCCATCCTAGTACTACTCACGCCCAAGCACGCTTCACAGCGGAGTTCTGATGGGATCCGGTGCATTAGTGCTGGTATGATCGCACCCGAAATACTATCCATGCTTATTGCTTTTATGTCTTAAAAGACGCAGAACCTCCTTTGTTTTCGTACGCGAGGCGTGGGACCCACGTGACCAATAGGCTCCGTTCCAAAAATACGAAAAGCATCAACCATGAAGCGGAGGCCACCCGAGCATAGAAATACCAAGAAAGAAAAAAAAACCGCACGTAAAATCTAAAAAAACGCAAACGGGCAACGAAAAAAGGGGTGCAACACGAGGACTTCCCAAGGGGTCACCTATCCTAGTACTACTCTCGCCCAAGCACGCTTAACTGCGGAGTTCTGATGGGATCCGGTGCATTAGTGCTGGTATGATCGCACCCGATATAACTATCCATGCTTATTGCTTGTATGTCTTAAAAGACGCAGAACATCCTTTGTTTTCGTACGCGAGGCGTGGGACCCACGTGACCGATCGGCTCCGTTCCAAAAATACGAAGACCATGAACCATGAAACGGAGGCCACCCGAGCATAGAAATAGCAAGAAAGAAAAAAAAACAAAAAAAAACCGCACGTAAAAAATCTAAAAAAACGCAAACGGGCAACAAAAAAGGGGGTGCAACACGAGGACTTCCCAGGGGGTCACCCATCCTAGTACTACTCTCGCCCAAGCACGCTTAACTGCGGAGTTCTGATGTGATCCGGTGCATTAGTGCTGGTATGATCGCACCCGAAATACTATTCATGCTTATTGCTTTTATATCTTAAAAGACGCAGAACCTCCTTTGTTTTCGTACGCGAGGCGTGGAACCCACGTGACCGATCGGCTCTGTTCAAAAAATACGAAAACCATCAACCATGAAGCGGAGGCCACCCGAGCATAGAAATAGCAAGAAAGAAAAAAAAACAAAAAAAAACCGCACGTAAAATCTAAAAAAACGCAAACGGGCAACGAAAAAGGGGGGTGCAACACGAGGACTTCCCAGGGGGTCACCCATCCTAGTACTACTCTCGCCCAAGCACGCTTAGCTGCGGAGTTCTGATGGGATCCGGTGAATTAGTGCTGGTATGATCGCACCCGAAAGACTATCCATGCTTATTGCTTTTATGACTTAAAAGACGCAGAACCTCCTTTGTTTTCGTACGCGAGGCGTGGGACCCACGTGACCGATCGGCTCCGTTCCAAAAATACGAAAACCATCAACCATGAAGCGGAGGCCACCCGAGCATAGAAATAGCAAGAAAGAAAAAAAACAAAACAAACCGCACGTAAAATCTAAAAAAACGCAAACGGGCAACGAAAAAAGGGGGTGCAACACGAGGACTTCCCGGGGGTCACCCATCCTAGTACTACTCTCGCCCAAGCACACTTAACTGCGGAGTTCTGATGGGATCCGGTGCATTAGTGCTGGTATGATCGCACCCGATATAACTATCCATGCTTATTGCTTTTATGTCTTAAAAGACGCAGAACCTCCTTTGTTTTCGTACGCGAGGCGTGGGACCCACGTGACCGATCAGCTCTGTTCCAAAAATACGAAAACCATGAACCATGAAGCGGAGGCCACGCGAGCATAGAAATAGCAAGAAAGAAAAAAAAACAAAAAAAACCACATGTAAAATCTAAAAAAACGCAAACGGGCAACGAAAAAGGGGGGTGCAACACGACAACTTCCCAGGGGGTCACCCATCCTAGTACTACTCACGCCCAAGCACGCTTCACAGCGGAGTTCTGATGGGATCCGGTGCATTAGTGCTGGTATGATCGCACCCGAAATACTATCCATGCTTATTGCTTTTATGTCTTAAAAGACGCAGAACCTCCTTTGTTTTCGTACGCGAGGCGTGGGACCCACGTGACCAATAGGCTCCGTTCCAAAAATACGAAAAGCATCAACCATGAAGCGGAGGCCACCCGAGCATAGAAATAGCAAGAAAGAAAAAAAAACCGCACGTAAAATCTAAAAAAACGCAAACGGGCAACGAAAAAAGGGGTGCAACACGAGGACTTCCCAAGGGGTCACCTATCCTAGTACTACTCTCGCCCAAGCACGCTTAACTGCGGAGTTCTGATGTGATCCGGTGCATTAGTGCTGGTATGATCGCACCCGAAATACTATTCATGCTTATTGCTTTTATATCTTAAAAGACGCAGAACCTCCTTTGTTTTCGTACGCGAGGCGTGGAACCCACGTGACCGATCGGCTCTGATCAAAAAATACGAAAACCATCAACCATGAAGCGGAGGCCACCCGAGCATAGAAATAGCAAGAAAGAAAAAAAAACAAAAAAAAACCGCACGTAAAATCTAAAAAAACGCAAACGGGCAACGAAAAAGGGGGGTGCAACACGACAACTTCCCAGGGGGTCACCCATCCTAGTACTACTCTCGCCCAAGCACGCTTAGCTGCGGAGTTCTGATGGGATCCGGTGAATTAGTGCTGGTATGATCGCACCCGAAATACTATCCATGCTTATTGCTTTTATGACTTAAAAGACGCAGAACCTCCTTTGTTTTCGTACGCGAGGCGTGGGACCCACGTGACCGATAGGCTCCGTTCCAAAAATACGAAAAGCATCAACAATGAAGCGGAGGCCACCCGAGCATAGAAATAGCAAGAAAGAAAAAAAAAACCGCACGTAAAATCTAAAAAAACGCAAACGGGAAACGAAAAAAGGGGTGCAACACGAGGACTTCCCAAGGGGTCACCTATCCTAGTACTACTCTCGCCCAAGCACGCTTAACTGCGGAGTTCTGATGTGATCCGGTGCATTAGTGCTGGTATGATCGCACCCGATATAACTATCCATGCTTATTGCTTTTATGTCTTAAAAGACGCAGAACCTCCTTTGTTTTCGTACGCGAGGCTTGGGACCCACGTGACCGATCGGCTCCGTTCCAAAAATAGGAAAAGCATCAACCATGAAGCGGAGGCCACCCGAGCATAGAAATAGCAAGAAAGAAAAAAAACAAAAAAAAACCGCACGTAAAATCTAAAAAAACGCAAACGGGCAACGAAAAAAGGGGGGTGCAACACGACAACTTCCCAGGGGGTCACCCATCCTAGTACTACTCTCGCCCAAGCACGCTTAACTGCGGAGTTCTGATGTGATCCGGTGCATTAGTGCTGGTATGATCGCACCCGAAATACTATTCATGCTTATTGCTTTTATATCTTAAAAGACGCAGAACCTCCTTTGTTTTCGTACGCGAGGCGTGGAACCCACGTGACCGATCGGCTCTGTTCAAAAAATACGAAAACCATCAACCATGAAGCGGAGGCCACCCGAGCATAGAAATAGCAAGAAAGAAAAAAAAACAAAAAAAAACCGCACGTAAAATCTAAAAAAACGCAAACGGGCAACGAAAAAGGGGGGTGCAACACGAGGACTTCCCAGGGGGGTCACCCATCCTAGTACTACTCTCGCCCAAGCACGCTTAGCTGCGGAGTTCTGATGGGATCCGGTGAATTAGTGCTGGTATGATCGCACCCGAAATACTATCCATGCTTATTGCTTTTATGACTTAAAAGACGCAGAACCTCCTTTGTTTTCGTACGCGAGGCGTGGGACCCACGTGACCGATCGGCTCCGTTCCAAAAATACGAAAAGCATCAACCATGAAGCGGAGGCCACTCGAGCATAGAAATAGCAAGAAAGAAAAAAAAACAAAAAAAAAACCGCACGTAAAATCTAAAAAAACGCAAACGGGCAACGAAAAAGGAGGTGCAACACAAGGACTTCCCAGGGGGTCACCCATCCTAGTACTACTCTCGCCCAAGCACGCTTAACTGAGGGGTTCTGATGGGATCCGGTGCATTAGTGCTGGTATGATCGCACCCGAAATACTATCCATGCTTATTGCTTTTATGTCTTAAAAGACGCAGAACCTCCTTTGTTTTCGTACGCGAGGCGTAGGACCCACGTGACCGATCGGCTTCGTTCCAAAAATACGAAAACCATGAACCATGAAACGGAGGCCACCCGAGCATAGAAATAGCAAGAAAGAAAAAAAAAACAAAAAAAAACCGCACGTAAAATCAAAAAAAACGCAAACGGGCAACGAAAAAGGGGGGGTGCAACACGACAACTTCCCAGGGGGTCACCCATCCTAGTACTACTCTCTCCCAAGCACGCTTAACTGCGGAGTTCTGATGTGATCCGGTGCATTAGTGCTGGTATGATCGCACCCGAAATACTATTCATGCTTATTGCTTTTATATCTTAAAAGACGCAGAACCTCCTTTGTTTTCGTACGCGAGGCGTGGAACCCACGTGACCGATCGGCTCTGTTCAAAAAATACGAAAACCATCAACCATGAAGCGGAGGCCACCCGAGCATAGAAATACCAAGAAAGAAAAAAAAACAAAAAAAAACCGCACGTAAAATCTAAAAAAACGCAAACGGGCAACGAAAAAGGGGGTGCAACACGAGGACTTCCCAGGGGGTCACCCATCCTACTACTACTCTCGCCCAAGCACGCTTAGCTGCGGAGTTCTGATGGGATCCGGTGAATTAGTGTTGGTATGATCGCACCCGAAATACTATCCATGCTTATTGCTTTTATGACTTAAAAGACGCAGAACCTCCTTTGTTTTCGTACGCGAGGCGTGGGACCCACGTGACCGATCGGCTCCGTTCCAAAAATACGAAAAGCATCAACCATGAAGCGGAGGCCACTCGAGCATAGAAATAGCAAGAAAGAAAAAAAAACAAAAAAAAACCGCACGTAAAATCTAAAAAAACGCAAACGGGCAACGAAAAAGGAGGTGCAACACAAGGACTTCCCAGGGGGTCACCCATCCTAGTACTACTCTCGCCCAAGCACGCTTAACTGAGGGGTTCTGATGGGATCCGGTGCATTAGTGCTGGTATGATCGCACCCGAAATACTATCCATGCTTATTGCTTGTATGTCTTAAAAGACGCAGAACCTCCTTTGTTTTCGTACGCGAGGCGTGGGACCCACGTGACCGATCGGCTCCGTTCCAAAAATACGAAGACCATGAACCATAAAACGGAGGCCACCCGAGCATAGAAATAGCAAGAAAGAAAAAAAAACAAAAAAAAACCGCACGAAAAATCTAAAAAAACGCAAACGGGCAACAAAAAAGGGGGTGCAACACGAGGACTTCCCAGGGGGTCACCCATTCTAGTACTACTATCGCCCTAGCACGCTTAACTGCGGAGTTCTGATGTGATCCGGTGCATTAGTGCTGGTATGATCGCACCCGAAATAGTATTCATGCTTATTGCTTTTATATCTTAAAAGACGCAGAACCTCCTTTGTTTTCGTACGCGAGGCGTGGAACCCACGTGACCGATCGGCTCTGTTCAAAAAATACGAAAACGATCAACCATGAAGCGGAGGCCACCCGAGCATAGAAATAGCAAGAAAGAAAAAAAAACAAAAAAAAACCGCACGTAAAATCTAAAAAAACGCAAACGGGCAACGAAAAAGGGGGGTGCAACACGAGGACTTCCCAGGGGGTCACCCATCCTAGTACTACTCTCGCCCAAGCACGCTTAGCTGCGGAGTTCTGATGGGATCCGGTGAATTAGTGCTGGTATGATCGCACCCGAAATACTATCCATGCTTATTGCTTTTATGACTTAAAAGACGCAGAACCTCCTTTGTTTTCGTACGCGAGGCGTGGGACCCACGTGACCGATCGGCTCCGTTCCAAAAATACGAAAAGCATCAACCATGAAGCGGAGGCCACTCGAGCATAGAAATAGCAAGAAAGAAAAAAAACAAAAAAAAACCGCACGTAAAATCTAAAAAAACGCAAACGGGCAACGAAAAAGGAGGAGCAACACAAGGACTTCCCAGGGGGTCACCCATCCTAGTACTACTCTCGCCCAAGCACGCTTAACTGAGGGGTTCTGATGGGATCCGGTGCATTAGTGCTGGTATGATCGCACCCGAAATACTATCCATGCTTATTGCTTTTATGTCTTAAAAGACGCAGAACCTCCTTTGTTTTCGTACGCGAGGCGTAGGACCCACGTGACCGATCGGCTCCGTTACAAAAATACGGAAACCATGAACCATGAAACGGAGGCCACCCGAGCATAGAAATAGCAAGAAAGAAAAAAAAAACAAAAAAAAACCGCACGTAAAATCTAAAAAAACGCAAACGGGCAACGAAAAAGGGGGGTGCAACACGACAACTTCCCAGGGGGTCACCCATCCTAGTACTACTCTCTCCCAAGCACGCTTAACTGCGGAGTTCTGATGTGATCCGGTGCATTAGTGCTGGTATGATCGCACCCGAAATACTATTCATGCTTATTGCTTTTATATCTTAAAAGACGCAGAACCTCCTTTGTTTTCGTACGCGAGGCGTGGAACCCACGTGACCGATCGGCTCTGTTCAAAAAATACGAAAACCATCAACCATGAAGCGGAGGCCACCCGAGCATAGAAATACCAAGAAAGAAAAAAAAACAAAAAAAACCGCACATAAAATCTAAAAAAACGCAAACGGACAACGAAAAAGGGGGGTGCAACACGAGGACTTCCCAGGGGTCACCCATCCTACTACTACTCTCGCCCAAGCACGCTTAGCTGTGGAGTTCTGATGGGATCCGGTGAATTAGTGCTGGTATGATCGCACCCGAAATACTATCCATGCTTATTGCTTTTATGACTTAAAAGACGCAGAACCTCCTTTGTTTTCGTACGCGAGGCGTGGGACCCACGTGACCGATCGGCTCCGTTCCAAAAATACGAAAACCATCAACCATGAAGCGGAGGCCACCCGAGCATAGAAATAGCAAGAAAGAAAAAAAACAAAACAAACCGCACGTAAAATCTAAAAAAACGCAAACGGGCAACGAAAAAAGGGGGTGCAACACGAGGACTTCCCGGGGGTCACCCATCCTAGTACTACTCTCGCCCAAGCACACTTAACTGCGGAGTTCTGATGGGATCCGGTGCATTAGTGCTGGTATGATCGCACCCGATATAACTATCCATGCTTATTGCTTTTATGTCTTAAAAGACGCAGAACCTCCTTTGTTTTCGTACGCGAGGCGTGGGACCCACGTGACCGATAGGCTCCGTTCCAAAAATACGAAAAGCATCAACAATGAAGCGGAGGCCACCCGAGCATAGAAATAGCAAGAAAGAAAAAAAAAACCGCACGTAAAATCTAAAAAAACGCAAACGGGCAACGAAAAAAGGGGTGCAACACGAGGACTTCCCAAGGGGTCACCTATCCTAGTACTACTCTCGCCCAAGCACGCTTAACTGCGGAGTTCTGATGGGATCCGGTGCATTAGTGCTGGTATGATCGCACCCGATATAACTATCCATGCTTATTGCTTTTATGTCTTAAAAGACGCAGAACCTCCTTTGTTTTCGTACGCGAGGCTTGGGACCCACGTGACCGATCGGCTCCGTTCCAAAAATAGGAAAAGCATCAACCATGAAGCGGAGGCCACCCGAGCATAGAAATAGCAAGAAAGAAAAAAAACAAAAAAAACCGCACGTAAAATCTAAAAAAACGCAAACGGGCAACGAAAAAAGGGGGGTGCAACACGACAACTTCCCAGGGGGTCACCCATCCTAGTACTACTCTCGCCCAAGCACGCTTAACTGCGGAGTTCTGATGTGATCCGATGCATTAGTGCTGGTATGATCGCACCCGAAATACTATTCATGCTTATTGCTTTTATATCTTAAAAGACGCAGAACCTCCTTTGTTTTCGTACGCGAGGCGTGGAACCCACGTGACCGATCGGCTCTGTTCAAAAAATACGAAAACCATCAACCATGAAGCGGAGGCCACCCGAGCATAGAAATAGCAAGAAAGAAAAAAAAACAAAAAAAAACCGCACGTAAAATCTAAAAAAACGCAAACGGGCAACGAAAAAGGGGGGTGCAACACGAGGACTTCCCAGGGGGGTCACCCATCCTAGTACTACTCTCGCCCAAGCACGCTTAGCTGCGGAGTTCTGATGGGATCCGGTGAATTAGTGCTGGTATGATCGCACCCGAAATACTATCCATGCTTATTGCTTTTATGACTTAAAAGACGCAGAACCTCCTTTGTTTTCGTACGCGAGGCGTGGGACCCACGTGACCGATCGGCTCCGTTCCAAAAATACGAAAAGCATCAACCATGAAGCGGAGGCCACTCGAGCATAGAAATAGCAAGAAAGAAAAAAAAACAAAAAAAAACCGCACGTAAAATCTAAAAAAACGCAAACGGGCAACGAAAAAGGAGGTGCAACACAAGGACTTCCCAGGGGGTCACCCATCCTAGTACTACTCTCGCCCAAGCACGCTTAACTGAGGGGTTCTGATGGGATCCGGTGCATTAGTGCTGGTATGATCGCACCCGAAATACTATCCATGCTTATTGCTTTTATGTCTTAAAAGACGCAGAACCTCCTTTGTTTTCGTACGCGAGGCGTATGACCCACGTGACCGATCGGCTTCGTTCCAAAAATACGAAAACCATGAACCATGAAACGGAGGCCACCCGAGCATAGAAATAGCAAGAAAGAAAAAAAAAACAAAAAAAAACCGCACGTAAAATCCAAAAAAACGCAAACGGGCAACGAAAAAGGGGGGGTGCAACACGACAACTTCCCAGGGGGTCACCCATCCTAGTACTACTCTCTCCCAAGCACGCTTAACTACGGAGTTCTGATGTGATCCGGTGCATTAGTGCTGGTATGATCGCACCCGAAATACTATTCATGCTTATTGCTTTTATATCTTAAAAGACGCAGAACCTCCTTTGTTTTCGTACGCGAGGCGTGGAACCCACGTGACCGATCGGCTCTGTTCAAAAAATACGAAAATCATCAACCATGAAGCGGAGGCCACCCGAGCATAGAAATACCAAGAAAGAAAAAAAAACAAAAAAAAAACCGCACGTAAAATCTAAAAAAACGCAAACGGGCAACGAAAAAGGGGGTGCAACACGAGGACTTCCCAGGGGGTCACCCATCCTACTACTACTCTCGCCCAAGCACGCTTAGCTGCGGAGTTCTGATGGGATCCGGTGAATTAGTGTTGGTATGATCGCACCCGAAATACTATCCATGCTTATTGCTTTTATGACTTAAAAGACGCAGAACCTCCTTTGTTTTCGTACGCGAGGCGTGGGACCCACGTGACCGATCGGCTCCGTTCCAAAAATACGAAAAGCATCAACCATGAAGCGGAGGCCACTCGAGCATAGAAATAGCAAGAAAGAAAAAAAAACAAAAAAAAACCGCACGTAAAATCTAAAAAAACGCAAACGGGCAACGAAAAAGGAGGTGCAACACAAGGACTTCCCAGGGGGTCACCCATCCTAGTACTACTCTCGCCCAAGCACGCTTAACTGAGGGGTTCTGATGGGATCCGGTGCATTAGTGCTGGTATGATCGCACCCGAAATACTATCCATGCTTATTGCTTGTATGTCTTAAAAGACGCAGAACCTCCTTTGTTTTCGTACGCGAGGCGTGGGACCCACGTGACCGATCGGCTCCGTTCCAAAAATACGAAGACCATGAACCATAAAACGGAGGCCACCCGAGCATAGAAATAGCAAGAAAGAAAAAAAAACAAAAAAAAACCGCACGAAAAATCTAAAAAAACGCAAACGGGCAACAAAAAAGGGGGTGCAACACGAGGACTTCCCAGGGGGTCACCCATTCTAGTACTACTATCGCCCAAGCACGTTTAACTGCGGAGTTCTGATGTGATCCGGTGCATTAGTGCTGGTATGATCGCACCCGAAATAGTATTCATGCTTATTGCTTTTATATCTTAAAAGACGCAGAACCTCCTTTGTTTTCGTACGCGAGGCGTGGAACCCACGTGACCGATCGGCTCTGTTCAAAAAATACGAAAACGATCAACCATGAAGCGGAGGCCACCCGAGCATAGAAATAGCAAGAAAGAAAAAAAAACAAAAAAAAACCGCACGTAAAATCTAAAAAAACGCAAACGGGCAACGAAAAAGGGGGGTGCAACACGAGGACTTCCCAGGGGGTCACCCATCCTAGTACTACTCTCGCCCAAGCACGCTTAGCTGCGGAGTTCTGATGGGATCCGGTGAATTAGTGCTGGTATGATCGCACCCGAAATACTATCCATGCTTATTGCTTTTATGACTTAAAAGACGCAGAACCTCCTTTGTTTTCGTACGCGAGGCGTGGGACCCACGTGACCGATCGGCTCCGTTCCAAAAATACGAAAAGCATCAACCATGAAGCGGAGGCCACTCGAGCATAGAAATAGCAAGAAAGAAAAAAAACAAAAAAAAACCGCACGTAAAATCTAAAAAAACGCAAACGGGCAACGAAAAAGGAGGTGCAACACAAGGACTTCCCAGGGGGTCACCCATCCTAGTACTACTCTCGCCCAAGCACGCTTAACTGAGGGGTTCTGATGGGATCCGGTGCATTAGTGCTGGTATGATCGCACCCGAAATACTATCCATGCTTATTGCTTTTATGTCTTAAAAGACGCAGAACCTCCTTTGTTTTCGTACGCGAGGCGTAGGACCCACGTGACCGATCGGCTCCGTTACAAAAATACGGAAACCATGAACCATGAAACGGAGGCCACCCGAGCATAGAAATAGCAAGAAAGAAAAAAAAAAACAAAAAAAAACCGCACGTAAAATCTAAAAAAACGCAAACGGGCAACGAAAAAGGGGGGTGCAACACGACAACTTCCCAGGGGGTCACCCATCCTAGTACTACTCTCTCCCAAGCACGCTTAACTGCGGAGTTCTGATGTGATCCGGTGCATTAGTGCTGGTATGATCGCACCCGAAATACTATTCATGCTTATTGCTTTTATATCTTAAAAGACGCAGAACCTCCTTTGTTTTCGTACGCGAGGCGTGGAACCCACGTGACCGATCGGCTCTGTTCAAAAAATACGAAAACCATCAACCATGAAGCGGAGGCCACCCGAGCATAGAAATACCAAGAAAGAAAAAAAAACAAAAAAAACCGCACATAAAATCTAAAAAAACGCAAACGGACAACGAAAAAGGGGGGTGCAACACGAGGACTTCCCAGGGGTCACCCATCCTACTACTACTCTCGCCCAAGCACGCTTAGCTGTGGAGTTCTGATGGGATCCGGTGAATTAGTGCTGGTATGATCGCACCCGAAATACTATCCATGCTTATTGCTTTTATGACTTAAAAGACGCAGAACCTCCTTTGTTTTCGTACGCGAGGCGTGGGACCCACGTGACCGATCGGCTCCGTTCCAAAAATACGAAAACCATCAACCATGAAGCGGAGGCCACCCGAGCATAGAAATAGCAAGAAAGAAAAAAAAACAAAACAAACCGCACGTAAAATCTAAAAAAACGCAAACGGGCAACGAAAAAAGGGGGTGCAACACGAGGACTTCCCGGGGGTCACCCATCCTAGTACTACTCTCGCCCAAGCACACTTAACTGCGGAGTTCTGATGGGATCCGGTGCATTAGTGCTGGTATGATCGCACCCGATATAACTATCCATGCTTATTGCTTTTATGTCTTAAAAGACGCAGAACCTCCTTTGTTTTCGTACGCGAGGCGTGGGACCCACGTGACCGATCAGCTCCGTTCCAAAAATACGAAAACCATGAACCATGAAGCGGAGGCCACGCGAGCATAGAAATAGCAAGAAAGAAAAAAAACAAAAAAAACCACATGTAAAATCTAAAAAAACGCAAACGGGCAACGAAAAAGGGGGGTGCAACACGACAACTTCCCAGGGGGTCACCCATCCTAGTACTACTCACGCCCAAGCACGCTTCACAGCGGAGTTCTGATGGGATCCGGTGCATTAGTGCTGGTATGATCGCACCGGAAATACTATCCATGCTTATTGCTTTTATGTCTTAAAAGACGCAGAACCTCCTTTGTTTTCGTACGCGAGGCGTGGGACCCACGTGACCAATAGGCTCCGTTCCAAAAATACCAAAAGCATCAACCATGAAGCGGAGGCCACCCGAGCATAGAAATAGCAAGAAAGAAAAAAAAAATCGCACGTAAAATCTAAAAAAACGCAAACGGGCAACGAAAAAAGGGGTGCAACACGAGGACTTCCCAAGGGGTCACCTATCCTAGTACTACTCTCGCCCAAGCACGCTTAACTGCGGAGTTCTGATGGGATCCGGTGCATTAGTGCTGGTATGATCGCACCCGATATAACTATCCATGCTTATTGCTTTTATGTCTTAAAAGACGCAGAACCTCCTTTGTTTTCGTACGCGAGGCTTGGGACCCACGTGACCGATCGGCTCCGTTCCAAAAATAGGAAAAGCATCAACCATGAAGCGGAGGCCACCCGAGCATAGAAATAGCAAGAAAGAAAAAAAAACAAAAAAAAACCGCACGTAAAATCTAAAAAAACGCAAACGGGCAACGAAAAAAAGGGGGGTGCAACACGACAACTTCCCAGGGGGTGACCCATCCTAGTACTACTCTCGCCCAAGCACGCTTAACTGCGGAGTTCTAATGTGATCCGGTGCATTAGTGCTGGTATGATCGCAACCGAAATACTATTCATGCTTATTGCTTTTATATCTTAAAAGACGCAGAACCTCCTTTGTTTTCGTACGCGAGGCGTGGAACCCACGTGACCGATCGGCTCTGTTCAAAAAATACGAAAACCATCAACCATGAAGCGGAGGCCACCCGAGCATAGAAATAGCAAGAAAGAAAAAAAAACAAAAAAAACCGCACGTAAAATCTAAAAAAACGCAAACGGGCAACGAAAAAGGGGGGTGCAACACGAGGACTTCCCAGGGGGTCACCCATCCTAGTACTACTCTCGCCCAAGCACGCTTAGCTGCGGAGTTCTGATGGGATCCGGTGAATTAGTGCTGGTATGATCGCACCCGAAATACTATCCATGCTTATTGCTTTTATGACTTAAAAGACGCAGAACCTCCTTTGTTTTCGTACGCGAGGCGTGGGACCCACGTGACCGATCGGCTCCGTTCCAAAAATACGAAAAGCATCAACCATGAAGCGGAGGCCACTCGAGCATAGAAATAGCAAGAAAGAAAAAAAAACAAAAAAAAACCGCACGTAAAATCTAAAAAAACGCAAACGGGCAACGAAAAAGGAGGTGCAACCCAAGGACTTCCCAGGGGGTCACCCATCCTAGTACTACTCTCGCCCAAGCACGCATCCTAGTACTACTCTCGCCCAAGCACGCTTAACTGAGGGGTTCTGATGGGATCCGGTGCATTAGTGCTAGTATGATCGCACCCGAAATACTATCCATGCTTATTGCTTTTATGTCTTAAAAGACGCAGAACCTCCTTTGTTTTCGTACGCGAGGCGTAGGACCCACGTGACCGATCGGCTCCGTTCCAAAAATACGAAAACCATGAACCATGAAACGGAGGCCACCCGAGCATAGAAATAGCAAGAAAGAAAAAAAACAAAAAAAAAACGCACGTAAAATCTAAAAAAACGCAAACGGGCAACGAAAAAGGGGGGGTGCAACACGACAACTTCCCAGGGGGTCACCCATCCTAGTACTACTCTCTCCCAAGCACACTCTTAACTGCGGAGTTCTGATGTGATCCGGTGCATTAGTGCTGGTATGATCGCACCAAAAATACTATTCATGCTTATTGCTTTTATATCTTAAAAGACGCAGAACCTCCTTTGTTTTCGTACGCGAGGCGTGGAACCCACGTGACCGATCGGCTCTGTTCAAAAAATACGAAAACCATCAACCATGAAGCGGAGGCCACCCGAGCATAGAAATAGCAAGAAAGAAAAAAAAAAACAAAAAAAAACCGCACGTAAAATCTAAAAAAACGCAAACGGGCAACGAAAAAGGGGGGTGCAACACGTGGACTTCCCAGGGGGTCACCCATCCTAGTACTACTCTCGCCCAAGCACGCTTAGCTGCGGAGTTCTGATGGGATCCGGTGAATTAGTGCTGGTATGATCGCACCCGAAATACTATCCATGCTTATTGCTTTTATGACTTAAAAGACGCAGAACCTCCTTTGTTTTCGTACGCGAGGCGTGGGACCCACGTGACCGATCGGCTCCGTTCCAAAAATACGAAAACCATCAACCATGAAGCGGAGGCCACCCGAGCATAGAAATAGCAAGAAAGAAAAAAAACAAAACAAACCGCACGTAAAATCTAAAAAAACGCAAACGGGCAACGAAAAAAAGGGGTGCAACACGAGGACTTCCCGGGGGTCACCCATCCTAGTACTACTCTCGCCCAAGCACACTTAACTGCGGAGTTCTGATGGGATCCGGTGCCTTAGTGCTGGTATGATCGCACCCGATATAACTATCCATGCTTATTGCTTTTATGTCTTAAAAGACGTAGAACCTCCTTTGTTTTCGTACGCGAGGCGTGGGACGCACGTGACCGATCAGCTCCGTTCCAAAAATACGAAAACCATGAACCATGAAGCGGAGGCCACGCGAGCATAGAAATAGCAAGAAAGAAAAAAAAACAAAAAAAACCACACGTAAAATCTAAAAAAATGCAAACGGGCAACGAAAAAGGGGGGTGCAACACGACAACTTCCCAGGGGGTCACCCATCCTAGTACTACTCACGCCCAAGCACGCTTCACAGCGGAGTTCTGATGGGATCCGGTGCATTAGTGCTGGTATGATCGCACCCGAAATACTATCCATGCTTATTGCTTTTATGTCTTAAAAGACGCAGAACCTCCTTTGTTTTCGTACGCGAGGCGTGGGACCCACGTGACCAATAGGCTCCGTTCCAAAAATACGAAAAGCATCAACCATGAAGCGGAGGCCACCCGAGCATAGAAATAGCAAGAAAGAAAAAAAAAACCGCACGTAAAATCTAAAAAAACGCAAACGGGCAACGAAAAAAGGGGTGCAACACGAGGACTTCGCAAGGGGTCACCTATCCTAGTACTACTCTCGCACAAGCACGCTTAACTGCGGAGTTCTGATGGGATCCGGTGCATTAGTGCTGGTATGATCGCACCCGATATAACTATCCATGCTTATTGCTTTTATGTCTTAAAAGACGCAGAACCTCCTTTGTTTTCGTACGCGAGGCTTGGGACCCACGTGACCGATCGGCTCCGTTCCAAAAATACGAAAACTATCACCCATGAAGCGGAGGCCACGCGAGCATAGAAATAGCAAGAAAGAAAAAAATCAAAAAAAAAACCGCACGTAAAATCTAAAAAAACGCAAACGGGCAACGAAAAAGGGGGGTGCAACACGAGGACTTCCCGGGGGTCACCCATCCTAGTACTACTCTCGCCCAAGCACGCTTAACTGCGGAGTTCTGATGGGATCCGGTGCATTAGTGCTGGTATGATCGCACCAGATATAACTATCCATGCTTATTGCTTTTATGTCTTAAAAGACGCAGAACCTCCTTTGTTTTCGTACGCGAGGCGTGGGACCCACGTGACCGATCAGCTCCGTTCCAAAAATACGAAAACCATGAACCATGAATCGGAGGCCACGCGAGCATAGAAATAGCAAGAAATAAAAAAAAACAAAAAAAACCACACGTAAAATCTTAAAAAACGCAAACGGGCAACGAAAAAGGGGGGTGCAACACGAGGACTTCCCAGGGGGTCACCCATCCTAGTACTACTCTCGCCCAAGCACGCTTCACAGCAGAGTTCTGATGGGATCCGGTGCATTAGTGCTGGTATGATCGCACCCGAAATA
Source organism: Lactuca virosa (assembly GCF_052849685.1). Taxonomy (NCBI): domain Eukaryota; kingdom Viridiplantae; phylum Streptophyta; class Magnoliopsida; order Asterales; family Asteraceae; genus Lactuca; species Lactuca virosa. The sequence continues at coordinate 260,218,349 of NC_136426.1, read as the reverse complement.
CTATCCATGCTTATTGCTTTTATGTCTTAAAAGACGCAGAACCTCCTTTGTTTTCGTACGCGAGGCGTGGGACCCACGTGACCGATCGGCTCCGTTCCAAAAATACGAAAACCATGAACCATGAAACGGAGGCCACCCGAGCATAGAAATACCAAGAAAGAAAAAAAAACAAAAAAAAACCGCACGTAAAATCTAAAAAAACGCAAACGGGCAACGAAAAAGGGGGGTGCAACACGAGGACTTCCCAGGGGGTCACCCATCCTAGTACTACTCTCGCCCAAGCACGCTTCACAACGAAGTTCTGATGGGATCCGGTGCATTAGTGCTGGTATGATCGCACCCGAAATACTATCCATGCTTATTGCTTTTATGTCTTAAAAGACGCACAACCTCCTTTGTTTTCGTACGCGAGGCGTGGGACCCACGTGACCGATCGGCTCCGTTCCAAAAATACGAAAACCATGAACCATGAAACGGTGGCCACCCGAGCATAGAAATAGCAAGAAAGAAAAAAAAACAAAAAAAAACCGCACGTAAAATCTAAAAAAACGCAAACGGGCAACGAAAAAGGAGGGTGCAACACGAGGACTTCCCAGGGGGTCACCCATCCTAGTACTACTCTCGCGCAAGCACGCTTCACAGCGGAGTTCTGATGGATCCGGTGCATTAGTGCTGGTATGATCGCACCCGAAATACTATTCATGCTTATTGCTTTTATGTCTTAAAAGACGCAGAACCTCCTTTGTTTTCGTACACGAGGCGTGGGACCCACGTGACCGATCGGCTCCGTTCCAAAAATAGGAAAAGCATCAACCATGAAGCGGAGGCCACCCGAGCATAGAAATAGCAAGAAAGAAAAAAAAACAAAAAAAAAACCGCACGTAAAATCTAAAAAAACGCAAACGGGCACCGAAAAAGGAGGTGCAACACAAGGACTTCCCAGGGGGTCACCCATTCTAGTACTACTCTCGCCCAAGCACGCTTAACTGCGGAATTCTGATGGGATCCGGTGCATTAGTGCTGGTATGATCGCACCCAAAATACTATCCATGCTTATTGCTTTTATGTCTTAAAAGACGCAGAACCTCCTTTGTTTTCGTACGTGAGGCGTAGGACCCACGTGACCGATCGGCTCCGTTCCAAAAATACGAAAACCATGAACCATGAAACGGAGGCCACCCGAGCATAGAAATAGAAAGAAAGAAAAAAAAAAAAAAAACCGCACGTAAAATCTAAAAAAACGCAAACGGGCAACGAAAAAGGAGATGCAACACAAGTACTTCCCAGAGGGTCACCCATCCTAGTACTACTCTCGCCCAAGCACGCTTAACTGCGGAGTTCTGATGGGATCCGGTGCAATAGTGCTGGTATAATCGCACCCGATATAACTATCCATGCTTATTGCTTTTATGTCTTAAAAGACGCATAATCTCCTTTGTTTTCGTACGCGAGGCGTGGGACCCACATGACCGATCAGCTCCGTTCCAAAAATACGAAAACCATGAACCATGAAGCGGAGGCCACGCGAGCATAGAAATAGCAAGAAAGAAAAAAAAACAAAAAAAACCACACGTAAAATCTAAAAAAACGCAAACGGGCAACGAAAAAGGGGGGTGCAACACGGACTTCCCAGGGGGTCACCCATCCTAGTACTACTCTCGCCCAAGCACACTTCACTGCGGAGTTCTGATGGGATCCGGTGCATTAGTGTTGGTATGATCGCACCCGAAATACTATCCATGCTTATTGCTTTTATGTCTTAAAAGACGCATAACCTCCTTTGTTTTCGTACGCGAGGCGTGGGACCCACGTGACCGATCGGCTCCGTTCCAAAAATACGAAAACCATGAACAATGAAACGGAGGCCACCCGAGCATAGAAATAGCAAGAAAGAAAAAAAAAACAAAAAAAAAACTGCGCGTAATGCAACACAAGGACTTCCCAGGGGGTCACCCATCCTAGTACTACTCTCGCCCAAGCACGCTTAACTGCGGAGTTCTGATGGGATCTGGTGGATTAGTGCTGGTATGATCGCACCCGAAATACTATCCATTCTTATTTCTTTTATGTCTTAAAAGACGCAGAACCTCCTTTGTTTTCGTACGCGAGGCGTGGGACCCACGTGACGGATCGGCTCCGTTCCAAAAATACGAAAACTATCAACCATGAAGCGGAGGCCACCCGAGCATAGAAATAGCAAGAAAGAAAAAAACAAAAAAAAACCGCACGTAAAATCTAAAAAAACGCAAACGGGCAACGAAAAAGGGGGGTGCAACACGAGGACTTCCCAGGGGGTCACCCATCCTAGTACTACTCTCACCAAAGCACGCTTAACTGCGGAGTTCTGATGGGATCCGGTGCATTAGTGCTGTTATGATCGCACCCGATATACTATCCATGCTTATTGCTTTTATATCTTAAAAGACGCAGAACCTCCTTTGTTTTCGTACGCGAGGTGTGGAACCCATGTGACCGATCGGCTCAGTTCCAAAAATACGAAAACCATCAACCATGAAGCGGAGGCCACCCGAGTATAGAAATAGCAAGAAAGAAAAAAAAACAAAAAAAAACCGCACTTAAAATCTAAAAAAACGCAAACGGGCAACGAAAAAGGGGGGGTGCAACACGAGGACTTCCCAGTGGGTCACCCATCCTAGTACTACTCTCGCCCAAGCACGCTTAACTGCAGAGTTCTGATGGGATCCGGTGCATTAGTGCTGCTATGATCGCACCCGAAATACTATCCATTCTTATTACTTTTATGTCTTAAAAGACGCAGAACCTCCTTTGTTTTCGTACGCGAGGCGTGGAACCACGTGACCGATCGGCTCCATTCCAAAAATACGAAAACCATGAACCATGAAACGGAGGCCACCCGAGCATAGAAATAGCAAGAAAGAAAAAAAAACAAAAAAAAACCGCACGTAAAATCTAAAAAAACGCAAACGGGCAACGAAAAAGGAGGTGCAACAGAAGGACTTCCTAGGGGGTCACCCATCCTAGTACTACTCTCGCCCAAGCACGCTTAACTGCGGAGTTCTTATGGGATCCGGTGCATTAGTGCTGGTATGATCGCACCCGAAATACTATCCATGCTTATTGCTTTTATGTCTTAAAAGACGCAGAACCTCCTTTCTTTTCGTACGCGAGGCGTTGGACCCACGTGACCGATCGGCTCCGTTACAAAAATACGAAAACCATTAACCATGAAGCGGAGGCCACCCGAGCATAGAAATAGCAAGAAAGAAAAAAAAACAAAAAAAACCGCATGTAAAATCTAAAAAAACGCAAACGGGCAACGAAAAAGGGGGGGTGCAACACGAGGACTTCCCGGGGGTCACCCATCCTAGTACTACTCTCGCCCAAGCACACTTAACTGCGGAGTTCTGATGGGATCCGGTGCAATAGTGCTGGTATAATCACACCCGATATAACTATCAATGCTTATTGCTTTTATGTCTTAAAAGACGCAGAATCTCCTTTGTTTTCGTACGCGAGGCGTGGGACCCACGTGACCGATCAGCTCCGTTCCAAAAATACGAAAACCATGAACCATGAAGCGGAGGCCACGCGAGCATAGAAATAGCAAGAAAGAAAAAAAAACAAAAAAAACCACACGTAAAATCTAAAAAAACGCAAACGGGCAACGAAAAAGGGGGGTGCAACACGAGCACTTCCCAGGGGGTCACCCATCCTAGTACTACTCTCGCCCAAGCACGCTTCACAGCGGAGTTCTGATGGGATCCGGTGCATTAGTGCTGGTATGATCGCACCCGAAATACTATCCATGCTTATTGCTTTTATGTCTTAAAAGACGCAGAACCTCCTTTGTTTTCGTACGCGAGGCGTGGGACCCACTTGACCGATCAGCTCCGTTCCAAAAATACGAAAATCATCAACCATGAAGCGGAGGCCACCCGAGCATAGAAATAGCAAGAAAGAAAAAAAAACAAAACAAAAACCGCTCATAAAATCTAAAAAACCGCAAACGGGCAACAAAAAAAGGGGTGCAACACGAGGACTTCCCAAGGGGTCACCCATCCTAGTACTACTTTCGCCCAAGCACGCTTAACTGCGGAGTTCTGATGGGATCCGGTGCATTAGTGTTGGTATGATCGCACCCGAAATACTATCCATGCTTATTGCTTTTATGTCTTAAAAGACGCAGAACCTCCTTTGTTTTCGTACGCGAGGCGTGGGACCCACGTGACCGATCGGCTCCGTTCCAAAAATACGAAAACCATGAACCATGAAACGGAGGCCACCCGAGCATAGAAATAGCAAGAAAGAAAAAAAAACAAAAAAAAACCGCACGTAAAATCTAAAAAAACGCAAACGGGCAACGAAAAAGGGGGGTGCAACACGACAACTTCCCAGGGGGTCACCCATCCTAGTACTACTCTCGCCCAAGCACGCTTAACTGCGGAGTTCAGATGGGATCCGATGCATTAGTGTTGGTATGATCGCACCCAAAATACTATCCATGCTTATTGCTTTTATGTCTTAAAAGACGCAGAACCTCCTTTGTTTTCGTACGCGAGGCGTGGGACCCACGTAACCGATCGGCTCCGTTCCAAAAATACGAAAACCATGAACCATGAAGCGGAGGCCACCCGAGCATAGAAATAGCAAGAAAGAAAAAAAAACAAAAAAAACCGCACGTAAAATCTAAAAAAACGCAAACGGGCAACGAAAAAAGGGGGGTGCAACACGACAACTTCCCAGGGGCTAACCCATCCTAGTACTACTCTCGCCCAAGCACGCTTAACTGCGGAGTTCTGATGTGATCCGGTGCATTAGTGCTGGTATGATCGCACCCGAAATACTATTCATGCTTATTGCTTTTATATCTTAAAAGACGCAGAACCTCCTTTGTTTTCGTACGCGAGGCGTGGAACCCACGTGACCGATCGGCTCTGTTCAAAAAATACGAAAACCATCAACCATGAAGCGGAGGCCACCCGAGCATAGAAATAGCAAGAAAGAAAAAAAAACAAAAAAAAACCGCACGTAAAATCTAAAAAAACGCAAACGGGCAACGAAAAAGGGGGGTGCAACACGAGGACTTCCCAGGGGGTCACCCATCCTAGTACTACTCTCGCCCAAGCACGCTTAGCTGCGGAGTTCTGATGGGATCCGGTGAATTAGTGCTGGTATGATCGCACCCGAAATACTATCCATGCTTATTGCTTTTATGACTTAAAAGACGCAGAACCTCCTTTGTTTTCGTACGCGAGGCGTGGGACCCACGTGACCGATAGGCTCCGTTCCAAAAATACGAAAAGCATCAACAATGAAGCGGAGGCCACCCGAGCATAGAAATAGCAAGAAAGAAAAAAAAAACCGCACGTAAAATCTAAAAAAACGCAAACGGGCAACGAAAAAAGGGGTGCAACACGAGGACTTCCCAAGGGGTCACCTATCCTAGTACTACTCTCGCCCAAGCACGCTTAACTGCGGAGTTCTGATGGGATCCGGTGCATTAGTGCTGGTATGATCGCACCCGATATAACTATCCATGCTTATTGCTTTTATGTCTTAAAAGACGCAGAACCTCCTTTGTTTTCGTACGCGAGGCTTGGGACCCACGTGACCGATCGGCTCCGTTCCAAAAATAGGAAAAGCATCAACCATGAAGCGGAGGCCACCCGAGCATAGAAATAGCAAGAAAGAAAAAAAAACAAAAAAAAACCGCACGTAAAATCTAAAAAAACGCAAACGGGCAACGAAAAAAGGGGGGTGCAACACGACAACTTCCCAGGGGGTCACCCATCCTAGTACTACTCTCGCCCAAGCACGCTTAACTGCGGAGTTCTGATGTGATCCGGTGCATTAATGCTGGTATGATCGCACCCGAAATACTATTCATGCTTATTGCTTTTATATCTTAAAAGACGCAGAACCTCCTTTGTTTTCGTACGCGAGGCGTGGAACCCACGTGACCGATCGGCTCTGTTCAAAAAATACGAAAACCATCAACCATGAAGCGGAGGCCACCCGAGCATAGAAATAGCAAGAAAGAAAAAAAAACAAAAAAAAACCGCACGTAAAATCTAAAAAAACGCAAACGGGCAACGAAAAAGGGGGGTGCAACACGAGGACTTCCCAGGGGGTCACCCATCCTAGTACTACTCTCGCCCAAGCACGCTTAGCTGCGGAGTTCTGATGGGATCCGGTGAATTAGTGCTGGTATGATCGCACCCGAAATACTATCCATGCTTATTGCTTTTATGACTTAAAAGACGCAGAACCTCCTTTGTTTTCGTACGCGAGGCGTGGGACCCACGTGACCGATCGGCTCCGTTCCAAAAATACGAAAACCATGAACCATGAAACGGAGGCCACCCGAGCATAGAAATAGCAAGAAAGAAAAAAAAACAAAAAAAAACCGCACGTAAAATCTAAAAAAACGCAAACGGGCAACGAAAAAGGGGGGTGCAACACGACAACTTCCCAGGGGGTCACCCATCCTAGTACTACTCTCGCCCAAGCACGCTTAACTGCGGAGTTCAGATGGGATCCGATGCATTAGTGTTGGTATGATCGCACCCAAAATACTATCCATGCTTATTGCTTTTATGTCTTAAAAGACGCAGAACCTCCTTTGTTTTCGTACGCGAGGCGTGGGACCCACGTAACCGATCGGCTCCGTTCCAAAAATACGAAAACCATGAACCATGAAGCGGAGGCCACCCGAGCATAGAAATAGCAAGAAAGAAAAAAAAACAAAAAAAACCGCACGTAAAATCTAAAAAAACGCAAACGGGCAACGAAAAAAGGGGGGTGCAACACGACAACTTCCCAGGGGCTAACCCATCCTAGTACTACTCTCGCCCAAGCACGCTTAACTGCGGAGTTCTGATGTGATCCGGTGCATTAGTGCTGGTATGATCGCACCCGAAATACTATTCATGCTTATTGCTTTTATATCTTAAAAGACGCAGAACCTCCTTTGTTTTCGTACGCGAGGCGTGGAACCCACGTGACCGATCGGCTCTGTTCAAAAAATACGAAAACCATCAACCATGAAGCGGAGGCCACCCGAGCATAGAAATAGCAAGAAAGAAAAAAAAACAAAAAAAATCGCACGTAAAATCTAAAAAAACGCAAACGGGCAACGAAAAAGGGGGGTGCAACACGAGGACTTCCCAGGGGGTCACCCATCCTAGTACTACTCTCGCCCAAGCACGCTTAGCTGCGGAGTTCTGATGGGATCCGGTGAATTAGTGCTGGTATGATCGCACCCGAAATACTATCCATGCTTATTGCTTTTATGACTTAAAAGACGCAGAACCTCCTTTGTTTTCGTACGCGAGGCGTGGGACCCACGTGACCGATAGGCTCCGTTCCAAAAATACGAAAAGCATCAACAATGAAGCGGAGGCCACCCGAGCATAGAAATAGCAAGAAAGAAAAAAAAAAACCGCACGTAAAATCTAAAAAAACGCAAACGGGCAACGAAAAAAGGGGTGCAACACGAGGACTTCCCAAGGGGTCACCTATCCTAGTACTACTCTCGCCCAAGCACGCTTAACTGCGGAGTTCTGATGGGATCCGGTGCATTAGTGCTGGTATGATCGCACCCGATATAACTATCCATGCTTATTGCTTTTATGTCTTAAAAGACGCAGAACCTCCTTTGTTTTCGTACGCGAGGCTTGGGACCCACGTGACCGATCGGCTCCGTTCCAAAAATAGGAAAAGCATCAACCATGAAGCGGAGGCCACCCGAGCATAGAAATAGCAAGAAAGAAAAAAAAACAAAAAAAAACCGCACATAAAATCTAAAAAAACGCAAACGGGCAACGAAAAAAGGGGGGTGCAACACGACAACTTCCCAGGGGGTCACCCATCCTAGTACTACTCTCGCCCAAGCACGCTTAACTGCGGAGTTCTGATGTGATCCGGTGCATTAGTGCTGGTATGATCGCACCCGAAATACTATTCATGCTTATTGCTTTTATATCTTAAAAGACGCAGAACCTCCTTTGTTTTCGTACGCGAGGCGTGGAACCCACGTGACCGATCGGCTCTGTTCAAAAAATACGAAAACCATCAACCATGAAGCGGAGGCCACCCGAGCATAGAAATAGCAAGAAAGAAAAAAAAACAAAAAAAAACCGCACGTAAAATCTAAAAAAACGCAAACGGGCAACGAAAAAGGGGGGTGCAACACGAGGACTTCCCAGGGGGTCACCCATCCTAGTACTACTCTCGCCCAAGCACGCTTAGCTGCGGAGTTCTGATGGGATCCGGTGAATTAGTGCTGGTATGATCGCACCCGAAATACTATCCATGCTTATTGCTTTTATGACTTAAAAGACGCAGAACCTCCTTTGTTTTCGTACGCGAGGCGTGGGACCCACGTGACCGATCGGCTCCGTTCCAAAAATACGAAAAGCATCAACCATGAAGCGGAGGCCACTCGAGCATAGAAATAGCAAGAAAGAAAAAAAAACAAAAAAAAAACCGCACGTAAAATCTAAAAAAACGCAAACGGGCAACGAAAAAGGAGGTGCAACACAAGGACTTCCCAGGGGGTCACCCATCCTAGTACTACTCTCGCCCAAGCACGCTTAACTGAGGGGTTCTGATGGGATCCGGTGCATTAGTGCTGGTATGATCGCACCCGAAATACTATCCATGCTTATTGCTTTTATGTCTTAAAAGACGCAGAACCTCCTTTGTTTTCGTACGCGAGGCGTAGGACCCACGTGACCGATCGGCTTCGTTCCAAAAATACGAAAACCATGAACCATGAAACGGAGGCCACCCGAGCATAGAAATAGCAAGAAAGAAAAAAAAAACAAAAAAAAACCGCACGTAAAATCCAAAAAAACGCAAACGGGCAACGAAAAAGGGGGGGTGCAACACGACAACTTCCCAGGGGGTCACCCATCCTAGTACTACTCTCTCCCAAGCACGCTTAACTGCGGAGTTCTGATGTGATCCGGTGCATTAGTGCTGGTATGATCGCACCCGAAATACTATTCATGCTTATTGCTTTTATATCTTAAAAGACGCAGAACCTCCTTTGTTTTCGTACGCGAGGCGTGGAACCCACGTGACCGATCGGCTCTGTTCAAAAAATACGAAAACCATCAACCATGAAGCGGAGGCCACCCGAGCATAGAAATACCAAGAAAGAAAAAAAAACAAAAAAAAACCGCACGTAAAATCTAAAAAAACGCAAACGGGCAACGAAAAAGGGGGTGCAACACGAGGACTTCCCATGGGGTCACCCATCCTACTACTACTCTCGCCCAAGCACGCTTAGCTGCGGAGTTCTGATGGGATCCGGTGAATTAGTGTTGGTATGATCGCACCCGAAATACTATCCATGCTTATTGCTTTTATGACTTAAAAGACGCAGAACCTCCTTTGTTTTCGTACGCGAGGCGTGGGACCCACGTGACCGATCGGCTCCGTTCCAAAAATACGAAAAGCATCAACCATGAAGCGGAGGCCACTCGAGCATAGAAATAGCAAGAAAGAAAAAAAAACAAAAAAAAACCGCACGTAAAATCTAAAAAAACGCAAACGGGCAACGAAAAAGGAGGTGCAACACAAGGACTTCCCAGGGGGTCACCCATCCTAGTACTACTCTCGCCCAAGCACGCTTAACTGAGGGGTTCTGATGGGATCCGGTGCATTAGTGCTGGTATGATCGCACCCGAAATACTATCCATGCTTATTGCTTGTATGTCTTAAAAGACGCAGAACCTCCTTTGTTTTCGTACGCGAGGCGTGGGACCCACGTGACCGATCGGCTCCGTTCCAAAAATACGAAGACCATGAACCATAAAACGGAGGCCACCCGAGCATAGAAATAGCAAGAAAGAAAAAAAAACAAAAAAAAACCGCACGAAAAATCTAAAAAAACGCAAACGGGCAACAAAAAAGGGGGTGCAACACGAGGACTTCCCAGGGGGTCACCCATTCTAGTACTACTATCGCCCAAGCACGCTTAACTGCGGAGTTCTGATGTGATCCGGTGCATTAGTGCTGGTATGATCGCACCCGAAATACTATTCATGCTTATTGCTTTTATATCTTAAAAGACGCAGAACCTCCTTTGTTTTCGTACGCGAGGCGTGGAACCCACGTGACCGATCGGCTCTGTTCAAAAAATACGAAAACGATCAACCATGAAGCGGAGGCCACCCGAGCATAGAAATAGCAAGAAAGAAAAAAAAACAAAAAAAAACCGCACGTAAAATCTAAAAAAACGCAAACGGGCAACGAAAAAGGGGGGTGCAACACGAGGACTTCCCAGGGGGTCACCCATCCTAGTACTACTCTCGCCCAAGCACGCTTAGCTGCGGAGTTCTGATGGGATCCGGTGAATTAGTGCTGGTATGATCGCACCCGAAATACTATCCATGCTTATTGCTTTTATGACTTAAAAGACGCAGAACCTCCTTTGTTTTCGTACGCGAGGCGTGGGACCCACGTGACCGATCGGCTCCGTTCCAAAAATACGAAAAGCATCAACCATGAAGCGGAGGCCACTCGAGCATAGAAATAGCAAGAAAGAAAAAAAAACAAAAAAAAACCGCACGTAAAATCTAAAAAAACGCAAACGGGCAACGAAAAAGGAGGTGCAACACAAGGACTTCCCAGGGGGTCACCCATCCTAGTACTACTCTCGCCCAAGCACGCTTAACTGAGGGGTTCTGATGGGATCCGGTGCATTAGTGCTGGTGTGATCGCACCCGAAATACTATCCATGCTTATTGCTTTTATGTCTTAAAAGACGCAGAACCTCCTTTGTTTTCGTACGCGAGGCGTAGGACCCACGTGACCGATCGGCTCCGTTACAAAAATACGGAAACCATGAACCATGAAACGGAGGCCACCCGAGCATAGAAATAGCAAGAAAGAAAAAAAAAACAAAAAAAAACCGCACGTAAAATCTAAAAAAACGCAAACGGGCAACGAAAAAGGGGGTGCAACACGACAACTTCCCAGGGGGTCACCCACCCTAGTACTACTCTCTCCCAAGCACGCTTAACTGCGGAGTTCTGATGTGATCCGGTGCATTAGTGCTGGTATGATCGCACCCGAAATACTATTCATGCTTATTGCTTTTATATCTTAAAAGACGCAGAACCTCCTTTGTTTTCGTACGCGAGGCGTGGAACCCACGTGACCGATCGGCTCTGTTCAAAAAATACGAAAACCATCAACCATGAAGCGGAGGCCACCCGAGCATAGAAATACCAAGAAAGAAAAAAAAACAAAAAAAACCGCACATAAAATCTAAAAAAACGCAAACGGACAACGAAAAAGGGGGTGCAACACGAGGACTTCCCAGGGGTCACCCATCCTACTACTACTCTCGCCCAAGCACGCTTAGCTGCGGAGTTCTGATGGGATCCGGTGAATTAGTGCTGGTATGATCGCACCCGAAATACTATCCATGCTTATTGCTTTTATGACTTAAAAGACGCAGAACCTCCTTTGTTTTCGTACGCGAGGCGTGGGACCCACGTGACCGATCGGCTCCGTTCCAAAAATACGAAAACCATCAACCATGAAGCGGAGGCCACCCGAGCATAGAAATAGCAAGAAAGAAAAAAAACAAAACAAACCGCACGTAAAATCTAAAAAAACGCAAACGGGCAACGAAAAAAGGGGGTGCAACACGAGGACTTCCCGGGGGTCACCCATCCTAGTACTACTCTCGCCCAAGCACACTTAACTGCGGAGTTCTGATGGGATCCGGTGCATTAGTGCTGGTATGATCGCACCCGATATAACTATCCATGCTTATTGCTTTTATGTCTTAAAAGATGCAGAACCTCCTTTGTTTTCGTACGCGAGGCGTGGGACCCACGTGACCGATCAGCTCCGTTCCAAAAATACGAAAACCATGAACCATGAAGCGGAGGCCACGCGAGCATAGAAATAGCAAGAAAGAAAAAAAACAAAAAAAACCACATGTAAAATCTAAAAAAACGCAAACGGGCAACGAAAAAGGGGGGTGCAACACGACAACTTCCCAGGGGGTCACCCATCCTAGTACTACTCACGCCCAAGCACGCTTCACAGCGGAGTTCTGATGGGATCCGGTGCATTAGTGCTGGTATGATCGCACCCGAAATACTATCCATGCTTATTGCTTTTATGTCTTAAAAGACGCAGAACCTCCTTTGTTTTCGTACGCGAGGCGTGGGACCCACGTGACCAATAGGCTCCGTTCCAAAAATACGAAAAGCATCAACCATGAAGCGGAGGCCACCCGAGCATAGAAATAGCAAGAAAGAAAAAAAAAACCGCACGTAAAATCTAAAAAAACGCAAACGGGCAACGAAAAAAGGGGTGCAACACGAGGACTTCCCAAGGGGTCACCTATCCTAGTACTACTCTCGCCCAAGCACGCTTAACTGCGGAGTTCTGATGGGATCCGGTGCATTAGTGCTGGTATGATCGCACCCGATATAACTATCCATGCTTATTGCTTTTATGTCTTAAAAGACGCAGAACCTCCTTTGTTTTCGTACGCGAGGCTTGGGACCCACGTGACCGATCGACTCCGTTCCAAAAATAGGAAAAGCATCAACCATGAAGCGGAGGCCACCCGAGCATAGAAATAGCAAGAAAGAAAAAAAAACAAAAAAAAACCGCACGTAAAATCTAAAAAAACGCAAACGGGCAACGAAAAAAAGGGGGGTGCAACACGACAACTTCCCAGGGGGTGACCCATCCTAGTACTACTCTCGCCCAAGCACGCTTAACTGCGGAGTTCTAATGTGATCCGGTGCATTAGTGCTGGTATGATCGCAACCGAAATACTATTCATGCTTATTGCTTTTATATCTTAAAAGACGCAGAACCTCCTTTGTTTTCGTACGCGAGGCGTGGAACCCACGTGACCGATCGGCTCTGTTCAAAAAATACGAAAACCATCAACCATGAAGCGGAGGCCACCCGAGCATAGAAATAGCAAGAAAGAAAAAAAAAACAAAAAAAACCGCACGTAAAATCTAAAAAAACGCAAACGGGCAACGAAAAAGGGGGGTGCAACACGAGGACTTCCCAGGGGGTCACCCATCCTAGTACTACTCTCGCCCAAGCACGCTTAGCTGCGGAGTTCTGATGGGATCCGGTGAATTAGTGCTGGTATGATCGCACCCGAAATACTATCCATGCTTATTGCTTTTATGACTTAAAAGACGCAGAACCTCCTTTGTTTTCGTACGCGAGGCGTGGGACCCACGTGACCGATCGGCTCCGTTCCAAAAATACGAAAAGAATCAACCATGAAGCGGAGGCCACTCGAGCATAGAAATAGCAAGAAAGAAAAAAAAACAAAAAAAAACCGCACGTAAAATCTAAAAAAACGCAAACGGGCAACGAAAAAGGAGGTGCAACACAAGGACTTCCCAGGGGGTCACCCATCCTAGTACTACTCTCGCCCAAGCACGCTTAACTGAGGGGTTCTGATGGGATCCGGTGCATTAGTGCTAGTATGATCGCACCCGAAATACTATCCATGCTTATTGCTTTTATGTCTTAAAAGACGCAGAACCTCCTTTGTTTTCGTACGCGAGGCGTAGGACCCACGTGACCGATCGGCTCCGTTCCAAAAATACGAAAACCATGAACCATGAAACGGAGGCCACCCGAGCATAGAAGTAGCAAGAAAGAAAAAAAAACAAAAAAAAACGCACGTAAAATCTAAAAAAACGCAAACGGGCAACGAAAAAGGGGGGGTGCAACACGACAACTTCCCAGGGGGTCACCCATCCTAGTACTACTCTCTCCCAAGCACGCTTAACTGCGGAGTTCTGATGTGATCCGGTGCATTAGTGCTGGTATGATCGCACCAAAAATACTATTCATGCTTATTGCTTTTATATCTTAAAAGACGCAGAACCTCCTTTGTTTTCGTACGCGAGGCGTGGAACCCACGTGACCGATCGGCTCTGTTCAAAAAATACGAAAACCATCAACCATGAAGCGGAGGCCACCCGAGCATAGAAATAGCAAGAAAGAAAAAAAAAACAAAAAAAAACCGCACGTAAAATCTAAAAAAACGCAAACGGGCAACGAAAAAGGGGGGTGCAACACGTGGACTTCCCAGGGGGTCACCCATCCTAGTACTACTCTCGCCCAAGCACGCTTAGCTGCGGAGTTCTGATGGGATCCGGTGAATTAGTGCTGGTATGATCGCACCCGAAATACTATCCATGCTTATTGCTTTTATGACTTAAAAGACGCAGAACCTCCTTTGTTTTCGTACGCGAGGCGTGGGACCCACGTGACCGATCGGCTCCGTTCCAAAAATACGAAAACCATCAACCATGAAGCGGAGGCCACCCGAGCATAGAAATAGCAAGAAAGAAAAAAAACAAAACAAACCGCACGTAAAATCTAAAAAAACGCAAACGGGCAACGAAAAAAAGGGGTGCAACACGAGGACTTCCCGGGGGTCACCCATCCTAGTACTACTCTCGCCCAAGCACACTTAACTGCGGAGTTCTGATGGGATCCGGTGCATTAGTGCTGGTATGATCGCACCCGATATAACTATCCATGCTTATTGCTTTTATGTCTTAAAAGACGTAGAACCTCCTTTGTTTTCGTACGCGAGGCGTGGGACGCACGTGACCGATCAGCTCCGTTCCAAAAATACGAAAACAATGAACCATGAAGCGGAGGCCACGCGAGCATAGAAATAGCAAGAAAGAAAAAAAAAACAAAAAAAACCACACGTAAAATCTAAAAAAATGCAAACGGGCAACGAAAAAGGGGGGTGCAACACGACAACTTCCCAGGGGGTCACCCATCCTAGTACTACTCACGCCCAAGCACGCTTCACAGCGGAGTTCTGATGGGATCCGGTGCATTAGTGCTGGTATGATCGCACCCGAAATACTATCCATGCTTATTGCTTTTATGTCTTAAAAGACGCAGAACCTCCTTTGTTTTCGTACGCGAGGCGTGGGACCCACGTGACCAATAGGCTCCGTTCCAAAAATACGAAAAGCATCAACCATGAAGCGGAGGCCACCCGAGCATAGAAATAGCAAGAAAGAAAAAAAAAACAGCACGTAAAATCTAAAAAAACGCAAACGGGCAACGAAAAAAGGGGTGCAACACGAGGACTTCGCAAGGGGTCACCTATCCTAGTACTACTCTCGCACAAGCACGCTTAACTGCGGAGTTCTGATGGGATCCGGTGCATTAGTGCTGGTATGATCGCACCCGATATAACTATCCATGCTTATTGCTTTTATGTCTTAAAAGACGCAGAACCTCCTTTGTTTTCGTACGCGAGGCTTGGGACCCACGTGACCGATCGGCTCCGTTCCAAAAATACGAAAACTATCACCCATGAAGCGGAGGCCACGCGAGCATAGAAATAGCAAGAAAGAAAAAAATCAAAAAAAAAACCGCACGTAAAATCTAAAAAAACGCAAACGGGCAACGAAAAAGGGGGGTGCAACACGAGGACTTCCCGGGGGTCACCCATCCTAGTACTACTCTCGCCCAAGCACGCTTAACTGCGGAGTTCTGATGGGATCCGGTGCATTAGTGCTGGTATGATCGCACCAGATATAACTATCCATGCTTATTGCTTTTATGTCTTAAAAGACGCAGAACCTCCTTTGTTTTCGTACGCGAGGCGTGGGACCCACGTGACCGATCAGCTCCGTTCCAAAAATACGAAAACCATGAACCATGAATCGGAGGCCACGCGAGCATAGAAATAGCAAGAAATAAAAAAAAAACAAAAAAAACCACACGTAAAATCTTAAAAAACGCAAACGGGCAACGAAAAAGGGGGGTGCAACACGAGGACTTCCCAGGGGGTCACCCATCCTAGTACTACTCTCGCCCAAGCACGCTTCACAGCAGAGTTCTGATGGGATCCGGTGCATTAGTGCTGGTATGATCGCACCCGAAATACTATCCATGCTTATTGCTTTTATGTCTTAAAAGACGCAGAACCTCCTTTGTTTTCGTACGCGAGGCGTGGGACCCACGTGACCGATCGGCTCCGTTCCAAAAATACGAAAACCATGAACCATGAAACGGAGGCCACCCGAGCATAGAAATACCAAGAAAGAAAAAAAAACAAAAAAAAAACCGCACGTAAAATCTAAAAAAACGCAAACGGGCAACGAAAAAGGGGGGTGCAACACGAGGACTTCCCAGGGGGTCACCCATCCTAGTACTACTCTCGCCCAAGCACGCTTCACAGCGAAGTTCTGATGGGATCCGGTGCATTAGTGCTGGTATGATCGCACCCGAAATACTATCCATGCTTATTGCTTTTATGTCTTAAAAGACGCAGAACCTCCTTTGTTTTCGTACGCGAGGCGTGGGACCCACGTGACCGATCGGCTCCGTTCCAAAAATACGAAAACCATGAACCATGAAACGGTGGCCACCCGAGCATAGAAATAGCAAGAAAGAAAAAAAAACAAAAAAAAACCGCACGTAAAATCTAAAAAAACGCAAACGGGCAACGAAAAAGGAGGGTGCAACACGAGGACTTCCCAGGGGGTCACCCATCCTAGTACTACTCTCGCGCAAGCACGCTTCACAGCGGAGTTCTGATGGATCCGGTGCATTAGTGCTGGTATGATCGCACCCGAAATACTATTCATGCTTATTGCTTTTATGTCTTAAAAGACGCAGAACCTCCTTTGTTTTCGTACACGAGGCGTGGGACCCACGTGACCGATCGGCTCCGTTCCAAAAATAGGAAAAGCATCAACCATGAAGCGGAGGCCACCCGAGCATAGAAATAGCAAGAAAGAAAAAAAAAACAAAAAAAAAACCGCACGTAAAATCTAAAAAAACGCAAACGGGCAACGAAAAAGGAGGTGCAACACAAGGACTTCCCAGGGGGTCACCCATTCTAGTACTACTCTCGCCCAAGCACGCTTAACTGCGGAATTCTGATGGGATCCGGTGCATTAGTGCTGGTATGATCGCACCCAAAATACTATCCATGCTTATTGCTTTTATGTCTTAAAAGACGCAGAACCTCCTTTGTTTTCGTACGTGAGGCGTAGGACCCACGTGACCGATCGGCTCCGTTCCAAAAATACAAAAACCATGAACCATGAAACGGAGGCCACCCGAGCATAGAAATAGAAAGAAAGAAAAAAAACAAAAAAAAACCGCACGTAAAATCTAAAAAAACGCAAACGGGCAACGAAAAAGGAGATGCAACACAAGTACTTCCCAGAGGGTCACCCATCCTAGTACTACTCTCGCCCAAGCACGCTTAACTGCGGAGTTCTGATGGGATCCGGTGCAATAGTGCTGGTATAATCGCACCCAATATAACTATCCATGCTTATTGCTTTTATGTCTTAAAAGACGCAGAATCTCCTTTGTTTTCGTACGCGAGGCGTGGGACCCACATGACCGATCAGCTCCGTTCCAAAAATACGAAAACCATGAACCATGAAGCGGAGGCCACGCGAGCATAGAAATAGCAAGAAAGAAAAAAAAACAAAAAAAACCACACGTAAAATCTAAAAAAACGCAAACGGGCAACGAAAAAGGGGGGTGCAACACGGACTTCCCAGGGGGTCACCCATCCTAGTACTACTCTCGCCCAAGCACGCTTCACTGCGGAGTTCTGATGGGATCCGGTGCATTAGTGCTGGTATGATCGCACCCGAAATACTATCCATGCTTATTGCTTTTATGTCTTAAAAGACGCATAACCTCCTTTGTTTTCGTACGCGAGGCGTGGGACCCACGTGACCGATCGGCTCCGTTCCAAAAATACGAAAACCATGAACAATGAAACGGAGGCCACCCGAGCATAGAAATAGCAAGAAAGAAAAAAAAAACAAAAAAAAAACTGCGCG
The DNA here is from genome assembly GCF_052849685.1 of Lactuca virosa. Lineage (NCBI taxonomy): Eukaryota > Viridiplantae > Streptophyta > Magnoliopsida > Asterales > Asteraceae > Lactuca > Lactuca virosa. Next base: position 260,200,506 of record NC_136426.1, on the reverse strand, counting down.
TAATGCAACACGAGGACTTCCCAGGGGGTCACCCATCCTAGTACTACTCTCGCCCAAGCACGCTTAACTGCGGAGTTCTGATGGGATCTGGTGGATTAGTGCTAGTATGATCGCACCCGAAATACTATCCATTCTTATTTCTTTTATGTCTTAAAAGACGCAGAACCTCCTTTGTTTTCGTACGCGAGGCGTGGGACCCACGTGACGGATCGGCTCCGTTCCAAAAATACGAAAACTATCAACCATGAAGCGGAGGCCACCCGAGCATAGAAATAGCAAGAAAGAAAAAAACAAAAAAAAACCGCACGTAAAATCTAAAAAAACGCAAACGGGCAACGAAAAAGGGGGGTGCAACACGAGGACTTCCGAGGGGGTCACCCATCCTAGTACTACTCTCACCAAAGCACGCTTAACTGCGGAGTTCTGATGGGATCCGGTGCATTAGTGCTGTTATGATCGCACCCGAAATACTATCCATTCTTATTACTTTTATGTCTTAAAAGACGCAGAACCTCCTTTGTTTTCGTACGCGAGGCGTGGAACCACGTGACCGATCGGCTCCATTCCAAAAATACGAAAACCATGAACCATGAAACGGAGGCCACCCGAGCATAGAAATAGCAAGAAAGAAAAAAAAACAAAAAAAACCGCACGTAAAATCTAAAAAAACGCAAACGGGCAACGAAAAAGGAGGTGCAACAGAAGGACTTCCTAGGGGGTCACCCATCCTAGTACTACTCTCGCCCAAGCACGCTTAACTGCGGAGTTCTTATGGGATCCGGTGCATTAGTGCTGGTATGATCGCACCCGAAATACTATCCATGCTTATTGCTTTTATGTCTTAAAAGACGCAGAACCTCCTTTCTTTTCGTACGCGAGGCGTGGGACCCACGTGACCGATCGGCTCCGTTACAAAAATACGAAAACCATTAACCATGAAGCGGAGGCCACCCGAGCATAGAAATAGCAAGAAAGAAAAAAAAACAAAAAAAACCGCATGTAAAATCTAAAAAAACGCAAACGGGCAACGAAAAAGGGGGGGTGCAACACGAGGACTTCCCGGGGGTCACCCATCCTAGTACTACTCTCGCCCAAGCACACTTAACTGCGGAGTTCTGATGGGATCCGGTGCAATAGTGCTGGTATAATCACACCCGATATAACTATCAATGCTTATTGCTTTTATGTCTTAAAAGACGCAGAATCTCCTTTGTTTTCGTACGCGAGGCGTGGGACCCACGTGACCGATCAGCTCCGTTCCAAAAATACGAAAACCATGAACCATGAAGCGGAGGCCACGCGAGCATAGAAATAGCAAGAAAGAAAAAAAAACAAAAAAACCACACGTAAAATCTAAAAAAACGCAAACGGGCAACGAAAAAAGGGGGTGCAACACGAGGACTTCCCAGGGGGTCACCCATCCTAGTACTACTCTCGCCCAAGCACGCTTCACAGCGGAGTTCTGATGGGATCCGGTGCATTAGTGCTGGTATGATCGCACCCGAAATACTATCCATGCTTATTGCTTTTATGTCTTAAAAGACGCAGAACCTCCTTTGTTTTCGTACGCGAGGCGTGGGACCCACTTGACCGATCAGCTCCGTTCCAAAAATACGAAAATCATCAACCATGAAGCGGAGGCCACCCGAGCATAGAAATAGCAAGAAAGAAAAAAAAACAAAACAAAAACCGCTCATAAAATCTAAAAAACCGCAAACGGGCAACGAAAAAAGGGGTGCAACACGAGGACTTCCCAAGGGGTCACCCATCCTAGTACTACTTTCGCCCAAGCACGCTTAACTGCGGAGTTCTGATGGGATCCGGTGCATTAGTGTTGGTATGATCGCACCCGAAATACTATCCATGCTTATTGCTTTTATGTCTTAAAAGACGCAGAACCTCCTTTGTTTTCGTACGCGAGGCGTGGGACCCACGTGACCGATCGGCTCCGTTCCAAAAATACGAAAACCATGAACCATGAAACGGAGGCCACCCGAGCATAGAAATAGCAAGAAAGAAAAAAAAACAAAAAAAAACCGCACGTAAAATCTAAAAAAACGCAAACGGGCAACGAAAAAGGGGGGTGCAACACGACAACTTCCCAGGGGGTCACCCATCCTAGTACTACTCTCGCCCAAGCACGCTTAACTGCGGAGTTCAGATGGGATCCGATGCATTAGTGTTGGTATGATCGCACCCAAAATACTATCCATGCTTATTGCTTTTATGTCTTAAAAGACGCAGAACCTCCTTTGTTTTCGTACGCGAGGCGTGGGACCCACGTAACCGATCGGCTCCGTTCCAAAAATACGAAAACCATGAACCATGAAGCGGAGGCCACCCGAGCATAGAAATAGCAAGAAAGAAAAAAAAAACAAAAAAACCGCACGTAAAATCTAAAAAAACGCAAAAGGGCAACGAAAAAGGGGGGGTGCAACACGAGGACTTCCCAGGGGGTCACCCATCCTAGTACTACTCTCGCCCAAGCACGCTTAACTGCGGAGTTCTGATGGGATCCGGTGCAATAGTGCTGGTATGATCACACCCGATATAACTATCCATGCTTATTTCTTTTATGCCTTAAAAGACGCAGAACCTCCTTTGTTTTCGTACGCGAGGCGTGGGACCCACGTGACTGATCGGCTCCGTTCCAAAAATACGAAAACCATGAACCATGAAACGGAGGCCACCCGAGCATAGAAATAGCAAGAAAGAAAAAAAAACAAAAAAAAACCGCACGTAAAATCTAAAAAAACGCAAACGGGCAACGAAAAAGGGGGGTGCAACACGACCACTTCCCAGGGGGTCACCCATCCTAGTACTACTCTCTCCCAAGCACGCTTAACTGCGGAGTTCTGATGTGATCCGGTGCATTAGTGCTGGTATGATCGCACCAAAAATACTATTCATGCTTATTGCTTTTATATCTTAAAAGACGCAGAGCCTCCTTTGTTTTCGTACGCGAGGCGTGGAACCCACGTGACCGATCGGCTCTGTTCAAAAAATACGAAAACCATCAACCATGAAGCGGAGGCCACCCGAGCATAGAAATAGCAAGAAAGAAAAAAAAAACAAAAAAAAACCGCACGTAAAATCTAAAAAAACGCAAACGGGCAACGAAAAAGGGGGGTGCAACACGTGGACTTCCCAGGGGGTCACCCATCCTAGTACTACTCTCGCCCAAGCACGCTTAGCTGCGGAGTTCTGATGGGATCCGGTGAATTAGTGCTGGTATGATCGCACCCGAAATACTATCCATGCTTATTGCTTTTATGACTTAAAAGACGCAGAACCTCCTTTGTTTTCGTACGCGAGGCGTGGGACCCACGTGACCGATCGGCTCCGATCCAAAAATACGAAAACCATCAACCATGAAGCGGAGGCCACCCGAGCATAGAAATAGCAAGAAAGAAAAAAAACAAAACAAACCGCACGTAAAATCTAAAAAAACGCAAACGGGCAACGAAAAAAAGGGGTGCAACACGAGGACTTCCCGGGGGTCACCCATCCTAGTACTACTCTCGCCCAAGCACACTTAACTGCGGAGTTCTGATGGGATCCGGTGCATTAGTGCTGGTATGATCGCACCCGATATAACTATCCATGCTTATTGCTTTTATGTCTTAAAAGACGTAGAACCTCCTTTGTTTTCGTACGCGAGGCGTGGGACGCACGTGACCGATCAGCTCCGTTCCAAAAATACGAAAACCATGAACCATGAAGCGGAGGCCACGCGAGCATAGAAATAGCAAGAAAGAAAAAAAAAACAAAAAAAACCACACGTAAAATCTAAAAAAACGCAAACGGGCAACGAAAAAGGGGGGTGCAACACAAGGACTTCCCAAGGGGTCACCCATCCTAGTACTACTCACGCCCAAGCACGCTTCACAGCGGAGTTCTGATGGGATCCGGTGCATTAGTGCTGGTATGATCGCACCCGAAATACTATCCATGCTTATTGCTTTTATGTCTTAAAAGACGCAGAACCTCCTTTGTTTTCGTACGCGAGGCGTGGGACCCACGTGACCAATAGGCTCCGTTCCAAAAATACGAAAAGCATCAACCATGAAGCGGAGGCCACCCGAGCATAGAAATAGCAAGAAAGAAAAAAAAAACCGCACGTAAAATCTAAAAAAACGCAAACGGGCAACGAAAAAAGGGGTGCAACACGAGGACTTCGCAAGGGGTCACCTATCCTAGTACTACTCTCGCACAAGCACGCTTAACTGCGGAGTTCTGATGGGATCCGGTGCATTAGTGCTGGTATGATCGCACCCGATATAACTATCCATGCTTATTGCTTTTATGTCTTAAAAGACGCAGAACCTCCTTTGTTTTCGTACGCGAGGCTTGGGACCCACGTGACCGATCGGCTCCGTTCCAAAAATACGAAAACTATCACCCATGAAGCGGAGGCCACGCGAGCATAGAAATAGCAAGAAAGAAAAAAATCAAAAAAAAAACCGCACGTAAAATCTAAAAAAACGCAAACGGGCAACGAAAAAGGGGGGTGCAACACGAGGACTTCCCGGGGGTCACCCATCCTAGTACTACTCTCGCCCAAGCACGCTTAACTGCGGAGTTCTGATGGGATCCGGTGCATTAGTGCTGGTATGATCGCACCAGATATAACTATCCATGCTTATTGCTTTTATGTCTTAAAAGACGCAGAACCTCCTTTGTTTTCGTACGCGAGGCGTGGGACCCACGTGACCGATCAGCTCCGTTCCAAAAATACGAAAACTATGAACCATGAATCGGAGGCCACGCGAGCATAGAAATAGCAAGAAAGAAAAAAAAACAAAAAAAACCACACGTAAAATCTTAAAAAACGCAAACGGGCAACGAAAAAGGGGGGTGCAACACGAGGACTTCCCAGGGGGTCACCCATCCTAGTACTACTCTCGCCCAAGCACGCTTCACAGCAGAGTTCTGATGGGATCCGGTGCATTAGTGCTGGTATGATCGCACCCGAAATACTATCCATGCTTATTGCTTTTATGTCTTAAAAGACGCAGAACCTCCTTTGTTTTCGTACGCGAGGCGTGGGACCCACGTGACCGATCGGCTCCGTTCCAAAAATACGAAAACCATGAACCATGAAACGGAGGCCACCCGAGCATAGAAATACCAAGAAAGAAAAAAAACAAAAAAAAACCGCACGTAAAATCTAAAAAAACGCAAACGGGCAACGAAAAAGGGGGGTGCAACACGAGGACTTCCCAGGGGGTCACCCATCCTAGTACTACTCTCGCCCAAGCACGCTTCACAGCGAAGTTCTGATGGGATCCGGTGCATTAGTGCTGGTATGATCGCACCCGAAATACTATCCATGCTTATTGCTTTTATGTCTTAAAAGACGCAGAACCTCCTTTGTTTTCGTACGCGAGGCGTGGGACCCACGTGACCGATCGGCTCCGTTCCAAAAATACGAAAACCATCAACCATGAAACGGTGGCCACCCGAGCATAGAAATAGCAAGAAAGAAAAAAAAACAAAAAAAAAACCGCACGTAAAATCTAAAAAAACGCAAACGGGCAACGAAAAAGGAGGGTGCAACACGAGGACTTCCCAGGGGGTCACCCATCCTAGTACTACTCTCGCGCAAGCACGCTTCACAGCGGAGTTCTGATGGATCCGGTGCATTAGTGCTGGTATGATCGCACCCGAAATACTATTCATGCTTATTGCTTTTATGTCTTAAAAGACGCAGAACCTCCTTTGTTTTCGTACACGAGGCGTGGGACCCACGTGACCGATCGGCTCCGTTCCAAAAATAGGAAAAGCATCAACCATGAAGCGGAGGCCACCCGAGCATAGAAATAGCAAGAGAGAAAAAAAAAACAAAAAAAAAACCGCACGTAAAATCTAAAAAAACGCAAACGGGCAACGAAAAAGGAGGTGCAACACAAGGACTTCCCAGGGGGTCACCCATTCTAGTACTACTCTCGCCCAAGCACGCTTAACTGCGGAATTCTGATGGGATCCGGTGCATTAGTGCTGGTATGATCGCACCCAAAATACTATCCATGCTTATTGCTTTTATGTCTTAAAAGACGCAGAACCTCCTTTGTTTTCGTACGTGAGGCGTAGGACCCACGTGACCGATCGGCTCCGTTCCAAAAATACGAAAACCATGAACCATGAAACGGAGGCCACCCGAGCATAGAAATTGAAAGAAAGAAAAAAAACAAAAAAAAACCGCACGTAAAATCTAAAAAAACGCAAACGGGCAACGAAAAAGGAGATGCAACACAAGTACTTCCCAGAGGGTCACCCATCCTAGTACTACTCTCGCCTAAGCACGCTTAACTGCGGAGTTCTGATGGGATCCGGTGCAATAGTGCTGGTATAATCGCACCCGATATAACTATCCATGCTTATTGCTTTTATGTCTTAAAAGACGCAGAATCTCCTTTGTTTTCGTACGCGAGGCGTGGGACCCACATGACCGATCAGCTCCGTTCCAAAAATACGAAAACCATGAACCATGAAGCGGAGGCCACGCGAGCATAGAAATAGCAAGAAAGAAAAAAAAACAAAAAAAACCACACGTAAAATCTAAAAAAACGCAAACGGGCAACGAAAAAGGGGGGTGCAACACGGACTTCCCAGGGGGTCACCCATCCTAGTACTACTCTCGCCCAAGCACGCTTCACTGCGGAGTTCTGATGGGATCCGGTGCATTAGTGCTGGTATGATCGCACCCGAAATACTATCCATGCTTATTGCTTTTATGTCTTAAAAGACGCATAACCTCCTTTGTTTTCGTACGCGAGGCGTGGGACCCACGTGACCGATCGGCTCCGTTCCAAAAATACGAAAACCATGAACAATGAAACGGAGGCCACCCGAGCATAGAAATAGCAAGAAAGAAAAAAAAAAACAAAAAAAAAACTGCGCGTAATGCAACACGAGGACTTCCCAGGGGGTCACCCATCCTAGTACTACTCTCGCCCAAGCACGCTTAACTGCGGAGTTCTGATGGGATCTGGTGGATTAGTGCTGGTATGATCGCACCCGAAATACTATCCATTCTTATTTCTTTTATGTCTTAAAAGACGCAGAACCTCCTTTGTTTTCGTACGCGAGGCGTGGGACCCACGTGACGGATCGGCTCCGTTCCAAAAATACGAAAACTATCAACCATGAAGCGGAGGCCACCCGAGCATAGAAATAGCAAGAAAGAAAAAAACAAAAAAAAACCGCACGTAAAATCTAAAAAAACGCAAACGGGCAACGAAAAAGGGGGGTGCAACACGAGGACTTCCCAGGGGGTCACCCATCCTAGTACTACTCTCACCAAAGCACGCTTAACTGCGGAGTTCTGATGGGATCCGGTGCATTAGTGCTGTTATGATCGCACCCGATATACTATCCATGCTTATTGCTTTTATATCTTAAAAGACGCAGAACCTCCTTTGTTTTCGTACGCGAGGTGTGGAACCCATGTGACCGATCGGCTCAGTTCCAAAAATACGAAAACCATCAACCATGAAGCGGAGGCCACCCGAGTATAGAAATAGCAAGAAAGAAAAAAAACAAAAAAAAACCGCACTTAAAATCTAAAAAAACGCAAACGGGCAACGAAAAAGGGGGGGTGCAACACGAGGACTTCCCAGTGGGTCACCCATCCTAGTACTACTCTCGCCCAAGCACGCTTAACTGCAGAGTTCTGATGGGATCCGGTGCATTAGTGCTGCTATGATCGCACCCGAAATACTATCCATTCTTATTACTTTTATGTCTTAAAAGACGCAGAACCTCCTTTGTTTTCGTACGCGAGGCGTGGAACCACGTGACCGATCGGCTCCTTTCCAAAAATACGAAAACCATGAACCATGAAACGGAGGCCACCCGAGCATAGAAATAGCAAGAAAGAAAAAAAAACAAAAAAAAACCGCACGTAAAATCTAAAAAAACGCAAACGGGCAACGAAAAAGGAGGTGCAACAGAAGGACTTCCTAGGGGGTCACCCATCCTAGTACTACTCTCGCCCAAGCACGCTTAACTGCGGAGTTCTTATGGGATCCGGTGCATTAGTGCTGGTATGATCGCACCCGAAATACTATCCATGCTTATTGCTTTTATGTCTTAAAAGACGCAGAACCTCCTTTCTTTTCGTACGCGAGGCGTGGGACCCACGTGACCGATCGGCTCCGTTACAAAAATACGAAAACCATTAACCATGAAGCGGAGGCCACCCGAGCATAGAAATAGCAAGAAAGAAAAAAAAACAAAAAAAACCGCATGTAAAATCTAAAAAAACGCAAACGGGCAACGAAAAAGGGGGGGTGCAACACGAGGACTTCCCGGGGGTCACCCATCCTAGTACTACTCTCGCCCAAGCACACTTAACTGCGGAGTTCTGATGGGATCCGGTGCAATAGTGCTGGTATAATCACACCCGATATAACTATCAATGCTTATTGCTTTTATGTCTTAAAAGACGCAGAATCTCCTTTGTTTTCGTACGCGAGGCGTGGGACCCACGTGACCGATCAGCTCCGTTCCAAAAATACGAAAACCATGAACCATGAAGCGGAGGCCACGCGAGCATAGAAATAGCAAGAAAGAAAAAAAAACAAAAAAAACCACACGTAAAATCTAAAAAAACGCAAACGGGCAACGAAAAAGGGGGGTGCAACACGAGGACTTCCCAGGGGGTCACCCATCCTAGTACTACTCTCGCCCAAGCACGCTTCACAGCGGAGTTCTGATGGGATCCGGTGCATTAGTGCTGGTATGATCGCACCCGAAATACTATCCATGCTTATTGCTTTTATGTCTTAAAAGACGCAGAACCTCCTTTGTTTTCGTACGCGAGGCGTGGGACCCACTTGACCGATCAGCTCCGTTCCAAAAATACGAAAATCATCAACCATGAAGCGGAGGCCACCCGAGCATAGAAATAGCAAGAAAGAAAAAAAAACAAAACAAAAACCGCTCATAAAATCTAAAAAACCGCAAACGGGCAACGAAAAAAGGGGTGCAACACGAGGACTTCCCAAGGGGTCACCCATCCTAGTACTACTTTCGCCCAAGCACGCTTAACTGCGGAGTTCTGATGGGATCCGGTGCATTAGTGTTGGTATGATCACACCCGAAATATTATCCATGCTTATTGCTTTTATGTCTTAAAAGACGCAGAACCTCCTTTGTTTTCGTACGCGAGGCGTGGGACCCACGTGACCGATCGGCTCCGTTCCAAAAATACGAAAACCATGAACCATGAAATGGAGGCCACCCGAGCATAGAAATAGCAAGAAAGAAAAAAAAACAAAAAAAAACCGCACGTAAAATCTAAAAAAACGCAAACGGGCAACGAAAAAGGGGGGTGCAACACGACAACTTCCCAGGGGGTCACCCATCCTAGTACTACTCTCGCCCAAGCACGCTTAACTGCGGAGTTCAGATGGGATCCGATGCATTAGTGTTGGTATGATCGCACCCAAAATACTATCCATGTTTATTGCTTTTATGTCTTAAAAGACGCAGAACCTCCTTTGTTTTCGTACGCGAGGCGTGGGACCCACGTAACCGATCGGCTCCGTTCCAAAAATACGAAAACCATGAACCATGAAGCGGAGGCCACCCGAGCATAGAAATAGCAAGAAAGAAAAAAAAACAAAAAAACCGCACGTAAAATCTAAAAAAACGCAAAAGGACAACGAAAAAGGGGGGGTGCAACACGAGGACTTCCCAGGGGGTCACCCATCCTAGTACTACTCTCGCCCAAGCACGCTTAACTGCGGAGTTCTGATGTGATCCGGTGGATTAGTGCTGGTATGATCTCACCCGAAATACTATCCATTCTTATTTCTTTTATGCCTTAAAAGACGCAGAACCTCCTTTGTTTTCGTACGCGAGGCGTGGGACCCACGTGACTGATCGGCTCCGTTCCAAAAATACGAAAACCATCAACCATGAAGCGGAGGCCACCCGAGCATAGAAATAGCAACAACAAAAAAACAAAAAAAAAACCGCACGTAAAATCTAAAAAAACGCAAACGGGCAACGAAAAAGGGGGGTGCAACACGAGGACTTCCCAGGGGGTCACCCATCCTAGTACTACTCTCGCCCAAGCACGCTTAACTGCGGAGTTCTGATGGGATCCAGTGCATTAGTGCGGGTTTGATCGCACCCGATATACTATCCATGCTTATTGCTTTTATGTCTTAAAAGACGCAGAACCTCCTTTGTTTTCGTACCCGAGGCGTGGGACCCACGTGACCGATCGGCTCCGTTCCAAAAATACGAAAACCATGAACCATGAAACAGTGGCCACCCGAGCATAGAAATAGCAAGAAAGAAAAAAAAAAAAAAAACCGCACGTAAAATCTAAAAAAACGCAAACGGGCAACGAAAAAGGAGGGTGCAACACGAGGACTTCCCAGGGGGTCACCCATCCTAGTACTACTCTCGCGCAAGCACGCTTCACAGCGGAGTTCTGATGGATCCGGTGCATTAGTGCTGGTATGATCGCACCCGAAATACTATTCATGCTTATTGCTTTTATGTCTTAAAAGACGCAGAACCTCCTTTGTTTTCGTACACGAGGCGTGGAACCCACGTGACCGATCGGCTCTGTTCCAAAAATAGGAAAAGCATCAACCATGAAGCGGAGGCCACCCGAGCATAGAAATAGCAAGAAAGAAAAAAAAACAAAAAAAAAAACCGCACGTAAAATCTAAAAAAACGCAAACGGGCAACGAAAAAGGAGGTGCAACACAAGGACTTCCCAGGGGGTCACCCATCCTAGTACTACTCTCGCCCAAGCACGCTTAACTGCGGAATTCTGATGGGATCCGGTGCATTAGTGCTGGTATGATCGCACCCGAAATACTATCCATGCTTATTGCTTTTATGTCTTAAAAGACGCAGAACCTCCTTTGTTTTCGTACGTGAGGCGTAGGACCCACGTGACCGATCGTCTCCGTTCCAAAAATACGAAAACCATGAACCATGAAACGGAGGCCACCCGAGCATAGAAATAGAAAGAAAGAAAAAAAACAAAAAAAAACCGCACGTAAAATCTAAAAAAACGCAAACGGACAACGAAAAAGGAGATGCAACACAAGGACTTCCCAGAGGGTCACCCATCCTAGTACTACTCTCGCCCAAGCACGCTTAAATGCGGAGTTCTGATGGGATCCGGTGCAATAGTGCTGGTATAATCGCACCCGATATAACTATCCATGCTTATTGCTTTTATGTCTTAAAAGACGCAGAATCTCCTTTGTTTTCGTACGCGAGGCGTGGGACCCACATGACCGATCAGCTCCGTTCCAAAAATACGAAAACCATGAACCATGAAGCGGAGGCCACGCGAGCATAGAAATAGCAAGAAAGAAAAAAAAACAAAAAAAACCACACGTAAAATCTAAAAAAACGCAAACGGGCAACGAAAAAGGGGGGTGCAACACGGACTTCCCAGGGGGTCACCCATCCTAGTAATACTCTCGCCCAAGCACGCTTCACTGCGGAGTTCTGATGCGATCCGGTGCATTAGTGCTGGTATGATCGCACCCGAAATACTATCCATGCTTATTGCTTTTATGTCTTAAAAGACGCATAACCTCCTTTGCTTTCGTACGCGAGGCGTGGGACCCACGTAACCGATCGGCTCCGTTCCAAAAATACGAAAACCATGAACAATGAAACGGAGGCCACCCGAGCATAGAAATAGCAAGAAAGAAAAAAAAAACAAAAAAAAAATTACGCGTAATGCAACACGAGGACTTCCCAGGGGGTCACCCATCCTAGTACTACTCTCGCCCAAGCACGCTTAACTGCGGAGTTCTGATGGGATCTGGTGGATTAGTGCTGGTATGATCGCACCCGAAATACTATCCATTCTTATTTCTTTTATGTCTTAAAAGACGCAGAACCTCCTTTGTTTTCGTACGCGAGGCGTGGGACCCACGTGACCGATCGGCTCCGTTCCAAAAATACGAAAACTATCAACCATGAAGCGAAGGCCACCCGAGCATAGAAATAGCAAGAAAGAAAAAAACAAAAAAAAACCGCACGTAAAATCTAAGAAAACGCAAACGGGCAACGAAAAAGGGGGGTGCAACACGAGGACTTCCCAGGGGGTCACCCATCCTAGTACTACTCTCGCCAAAGCACGCTTAACTGCGGAGTTCTGATGGGATCCGGTGCATTAGTGCTGTTATGATCGCACCCGATATACTATCCATGCTTATTGCTTTTATATCTTAAAAGACGCAGAACCTCCTTTGTTTTCGTACGCGAGGTGTGGAACCACGTGACCGATCGGCTCCATTCCAAAAATACGAAAACCATGAACCATGAAACGGAGGCCACCCGAGCATAGAAATAGCAAGAAAGAAAAAAAAACAAAAAAAAACCGCACGTAAAATCTAAAAAAACGCAAACGGGCAACGAAAAAGGAGGTGCAACAGAAGGACTTCCTAGGGGGTCACCCATCCTAGTACTACTCTCGCCCAAGCACGCTTAACTGCGGAGTTCTTATGGGATCCGGTGCATTAGTGCTGGTATGATCGCACCCGAAATACTATCCATGCTTATTGCTTTTATGTCTTAAAAGACGCAGAACCTCCTTTCTTTTCGTACGCGAGGCGTGGGACCCACGTGACCGATCGGCTCCGTTACAAAAATACGAAAACCATTAACCATGAAGCGGAGGCCACCCGAGCATAGAAATAGCAAGAAAGAAAAAAAAACAAAAAAAACCGCATGTAAAATCTAAAAAAACGCAAACGGGCAACGAAAAAGGGGGGGTGCAACACGAGGACTTCCCGGGGGTCACCCATCCTAGTACTACTCTCGCCCAAGCACGCTTAACTGCGGAGTTCTGATGGGATCCGGTGCAATAGTGCTGGTATAATCACACCCGATATAACTATCCATGCTTATTGCTTTTATGTCTTAAAAGACGCAGAATCTCCTTTGTTTTCGTACGCGAGGCGTGAGACCCACGTGACCGATCAGCTCCGTTCCAAAAATACGAAAACCATGAACCATGAAGCGGAGGCCACGCGAGCATAGAAATAGCAAGAAAGAAAAAAAAACAAAAAAAACCACACGTAAAATCTAAAAAAACGCAAACGGGCAACGAAAAAGGGGGGTGCAACACGAGGACTTCCCAGGGGGTCACCCATCCTAGTACTACTCTCGCCCAAGCACGCTTCACAACGGAGTTCTGATGGGATCCGGTGCATTAGTGCTGGTATGATCGCACCCGAAATACTATCCATGCTTATTGCTTTTATGTCTTAAAAGACGCAGAACCTCCTTTGTTTTCGTACGCGAGGCGTGGGACCCACTTGACCGATCAGCTCCGTTCCAAAAATACGAAAATCATCAACCATGAAGCGGAGGCCACCCGAGCATAGAAATAGCAAGAAAGAAAAAAAAAACAAAACAAAAACCGCTCATAAAATCTAAAAAACCGCAAACGAGCAACGAAAAAAGGGGTGCAACACGAGGACTTCCCAAGGGGTCACCCATCCTAGTACTACTTTCGCCCAAGCACGCTTAACTGCGGAGTTCTGATGGGATCCGGTGCATTAGTGTTGGTATGATCGCACCCGAAATACTATCCATGCTTATTGCTTTTATGTCTTAAAAGACGCAGAACCTCCTTTGTTTTCGTACGCGAGGCGTGGGACCCACGTGACCGATCGGCTCCGTTCCAAAAATACGAAAACCATGAACCATGAAACGGAGGCCACCCGAGCATAGAAATAGCAAGAAAGAAAAAAAAACAACAAAAAACCGCACGTAAAATCTAAAAAAACGCAAACGGGCAACGAAAAAGGGTGGTGCAACACGACAACTTCCCAGGGGGTCACCCATCCTAGTACTACTCTCGCCCAAGCACGCTTAACTGCGGAGTTCAGATGGGATCCGATGCATTAGTGTTGGTATGATCGCACCCAAAATACTATCCATGCTTATTGCTTTTATGTCTTAAAAGACGCAGAACCTCCTTTGTTTTCGTACGCGAGGCGTGGGACCCACGTAACCGATCGGCTCCGTTCCAAAAATACGAAAACCATGAGCCATGAAGCGGAGGCCACCCGAGCATAGAAATAGCAAGAAAGAAAAAAAAACAAAAAAACCGCACGTCAAATCTAAAAAAACGCAAACAGGCAACGAAAAAGGGGGGGTGCAACACGAGGACTTCCCAGGGGGTCACCCATCCTAGTACTACTCTCGCCCAAGCACGCTTAACTGCGGAGTTCTGATGGGATCCGGTGGATTAGTGCTGGTATGATCTCACCCGAAATACTATCCATTCTTATTTCTTTTATGCCTTAAAAGACGCAGAACCTCCTTTGTTTTCGTACGCGAGGCGTGGGACCCACGTGACTGATCGGCTCCGTTGAAAAAATACGAAAACCATCAACCATGAAGCGGAGGCCACCCGAGCATAGAAATAGCAACAAGAAAAAAACAAAAAAAAAACCGCACGTAAAATCTAAAAAAACGCAAACGGGCAACGAAAAAGGGGGGTGCAACACGAGGACTTCCCAGGGGGTCACCCATCCTAGTACTACTCTCGCACAAGCACGCTTAACTGCGGAGTTCTGATGGGATCCAGTGCATTAGTGCGGGTATGATCGCACCCGATATACTATCCATGCTTATTGCTTTTATGTCTTAAAAGACGCAGAACCTCCTTTGTTTTCGTACCCGAGGCGTGGGACCCACGTGACCGATCGGCTCCGTTCCAAAAATACGAAAACCATCAACCATGAAGGGGAGGCCACCCGAGCATAGAAATAGCAAGAAAGAAAAAAAAACAAAAAAAAAACCGCACGTAAAATCTAAAAAAACGTAAACGGGCAACGAAAAAGAGGGTGCAACACAACGACTTCCCAGGGGGTCACCCATCCTAGTACTACTCTCGCCCAAGCACGCTTAACTGCGGAGTTCTGATGGGATCCGGTGCATTAGTGCTGGTATGATCGAACCCGAAATACTATCCATGCTTATTGCTTTTATGTCTTAAAAGACGCAGAATCTCCTTTGTTTTCGTACGCGAGGCGTGGGACCCACGTGACCGATCGGCTCCGTTCCAAAAATACGAAAAGCATCAACAATGAAGCGGAGGCCACCCGAGCATAGAAATAGCAAGAAAGAAAAAAAAAAGAAAAAAAAAACCCAAACGGGCAACGAAAAAAGGGGTGCAACACGAGGACTTCCCAAGGGGTCACCCATCCTAGTACTACTCTCGCCCAAGCACGCTTAACTGCGTAGTTCTGATGGGATCCGGTGCATTAGTGCTGGTATAATCGCACCCGAAATACTATCCATGCTTATTGCTTTTATGTCTTAAAAGACGCAGAACCTCCTTTGTTTTCGTACGCGAGGCGTGGGACCCACGTGACCGATCGTCTCCGTTCCAAAAATACAAAGTCCATGAACCATGAAACGGAGGCCACCCCAACATAGAAATAGCAACAAGAAAAAAACAAAAAAAAAACCGCACGTAAAATCTAAAAAAAACGCAAACGGGCAACGAAAAAGGGGGGTGCAACACGAGGACTTCCCAGGGGGTCACCCATCCTAGTACTACTCTCGCCCAAGCACGCTTAACTGCGGAGTTCTGATGGGATCCAGTGCATTAGTGCGGGTATGATCGCACCCGATATACTATCCATGCTTATTGCTTTTATGTCTTAAAAGACGCAGAACCTCCTTTGTTTTCGTACCCGAGGCGTGGGACCCACGTGACCGATCGGCTCCGTTCCAAAAATACGAAAACCATCAACCATGAAGGGGAGGCCACCCGAGCATAGAAATAGCAAGAAAGAAAAAAAAACAAAAAAAAAACCGCACGTAAAATCTAAAAAAACGTAAACGGGCAACGAAAAAGAGGGTGCAACACAACGACTTCCCAGGGGGTCACCCATCCTAGTACTACTCTCGCCCAAGCACGCTTAACTGCGGAGTTCTGATGGGATCCGGTGCATTAGTGCTGGTATGATCGAACCCGAAATACTATCCATGCTTATTGCTTTTATGTCTTAAAAGACGCAGAACCTCCTTTGTTTTCGTACGCGAGGCGTGGGACCCACGTGACCGATCGGCTCCGTTCCAAAAATACGAAAAGCATCAACAATGAAGCGGAGGCGACCCGAGCATAGAAATAGCAAGAAAGAAAAAAAAAAGAAAAAAAAAACCCAAACGGGCAACGAAAAAAGGGGTGCAACACGAGGACTTCCCAAGGGGTCACCCATCCTAGTACTACTCTCGCCCAAGCACGCTTAACTGCGTAGTTCTGATGGGATCCGGTGCATTAGTGCTGGTATAATCGCACCCGAAATACTATCCATGCTTATTGCTTTTATGTCTTAAAAGACGCAGAACCTCCTTTGTTTTCGTACGCGAGGCGTGGGACCCACGTGACCGATCGGCTCCGTTCCAAAAATACAAAGTCCATGAACCATGAAACGGAGGCCACCCCAACATAGAAATAGCAAGAAAGAAAAAAAAACAAAAAAAAACCGCACGTAAAATCTAAAAAAACGCAAACGGGCAACGAAAAAGAGGGGTGCAACACGATGGCTTCCCAGGGGGTCACCCATCCTAGTACTACTCTCGCCCAACCACGCTTAACTGCGGAGTTCTGATGGGATCCAGTGCATTAGTGCGGGTATGATCGCACCCGAAATACTATCCATGCTTATTGCTTTTATGTCTTAAAAGACGCAGAACCTCCTTTGTTTTCGTACCCGAGGCGTGGGACCCACGTGACCGATCGGCTCCGTTCCAAAAATACGAAAACCATCAACCATGAAGCGGAGGCCACCCGAGCATAGAAATAGCAAGAAAGAAAAACAAAACAAAAAAAAACCGCACGTAAAATCTAAAAAAACGCAAACGGGCAACGAAAAAGGGGGGTGCAACACGAGGACTTCCCGAGGGTCACCCATCCTAGTACTACTCTCGCCCAAGCACGCTTAACTGCGGAGTTCTGATGGGATCCGGTGCATTAGTGCTGGTATGATCGCACCCGAAATACTATCCATGCTTATTGCTTTTATGTCTTAAAAGACGCAGAACCTCCTTTGTTTTCGTACGCGAGGCGTGGGACCCACGTGACCGATCGGCTCCGTTCCAAAAATACGAAAAGCATCAACCATGAAGCGGAGGCCACCCGAGCATAGAAATAGCAAGAAAGAAAAAAAAAACAAAAAAAACCACACGTAAAATCTAAAAAAACGTAAACGGGCAACGAAAAAGGGGGTGCAACACAACGACTTCCCAGGGGGTCACCCATCCTAGTACTACTCTCGCCCAAGCACGCTTAACTGCGGAGTTCTGATGGGATCCGGTGCATTAGTGCTGGTATGATCGCACCCGAAATACTATCCATGCTTATTGCTTTTATGTCTTAAAAGACGCAGAACCTCCTTTGTTTTCGTACGCGAGGCGTGGGACCCACGTGACCGATCGGCTCCGTTCCAAAAATACGAAAAGTATCAACAATGAAGCGGAGGCCACCCGAGCATAGAAATAGCAAGAAAGAAAAAAAAAAGAAAAAAAAAACCGCACGTAAAATTTAAAAAAACCGAAACGGGCAACGAAAAAAGGGGTGCAACACGAGGACTTCCCAAGGGGTCTCCCATCCTAGTACTACTCTCGCCCAAGCACGCTTAACTGCGTAGTTCTGATGGGATCCGGTGCATTAGTGCTGGTATGATCGCACCCGAAATACTATCCATGCTTATTGCTTTTATGTCTTAAAAGACGCAGAACCTCCTTTGTTTTCGTACGCGAGGCGTGGGACCCACGTGACCGATCGGCTCCGTTCCAAAAATACGAAAAGCATCAACCATGAAGCGGAGGCCACCCGAGCATAGAAATAGCAAGAAAGAAAAAAAAACAAAAAAAAAACTGCACGTAAAATCTAAAAAAGCGTAAACGGGCAACGAAAAAGGGGGTGCAACACAACGACTTCCCAGGGGGTCACCCATCCTAGTACTACTCTCGCCCAAGCACGCTTAACTGCGGAGTTCTGATGGGATCCGGTGCATTAGTGCTGGTATGATCGCACCCGAAATACTATCCATGCTTATTGCTTTTATGTCTTAAAAGACGCAGAACCTCCTTTGTTTTCGTACGCGAGGCGTGGGACCCACGTGACCGATCGGCTCCATTCTAAAAATACGAAAAGTATCAACAATGAAGCGGAGGCCACCCGAGCATAGAAATAGCAAGAAAGAAAAAAAAAAGAAAAAAAAAACCGCACGTAAAATCTAAAAAAACCCAAACGGGCAACGAAAAAAGGGGTGCAACACGAGGACTTCCCAAGGGGTCTCCCATCCTAATACTACTCTCGCCCAAGCACGCTTAACTGCGTAGTTCTGATGGGATCCGGTGCATTAGTGCTGGTATGATCGCACCCGAAATACTATCCATGCTTATTGCTTTTATGTCTTAAAAGACGCAGAACCTCCTTTGTTTTCGTACGCGAGGCGTGGGACCCACGTGACCGATCGGCTCCGTTCCAAAAATACAAAGACCATGAACCATGAAACGGAGGCCACCCCAACATAGAAATAGCAAGAAAGAAAAAAAAAACAAAAAAAAGCCGCACGTATAGCAAGAAAGAAAAAAAAAACAAAAAAAAAGGGGGGTGCAACACGAGGACTTTCCAGGGGGTCACCCATCCTAGTACTACTCTCGCCCAAGCACGCTTAACTGCGGAGTTCTGATGGGATCCGGTGCATTAGTGCTGGTATGATCGCAGCCAAAATACTATCCATGCTTATTGCTTTTATGTCTTAAAAGACGCAGAACCTCCTTTGTTTCCGTACGCGAGGCGTGGGACCCACGTGACCGATCGGCTCCGTTCCAAAAATACGAAAACCATGAACCATGAAGCGGAGGCCACCCGAGCATAGAAATAGCAAGAAAGAAAAAAAAACAAAAAAACCGAACGTAAAATCTAAAAAAACGCAAAAGGGCAACGAAAAAGGGGGGGTGCAACACGAGGACTTCCCAGGGGGTCACCCATCCTAGTACTACTCTCGCCCAAGCGCGCTTAACTGCGGAGTTCTGATGGGATCCGGTGGATTAGTGCTGGTATGATCGCACCTGAAATACTATCCATTCTTATTTCTTTTATGTCTTAAAAGACGCAGAACCTCCTTTGTTTTCGTACGCGAGGCGTGGGACCCACGTAACCGATCGGCTCCGTTCCAAAAATACGAAAACCATGAACCATGTAGCGGAGGCCACCCGAGCATAGAAATAGCAAGAAAGAAAAAAAAACAAAAAAACCGCACGTAAAATCTAAAAAAACGCAAACGGGCAACGAAAAAGGGGGGGTGCAACACGAGGACTTCCCAGGGGGTCACCCATCCTAGTACTACTCCCGCCAAAGCACGCTTAACTGCGGAGTTCTGATGGGATCCGGTGGATTAGTGCTAGTATGATCGCACCCGAAATACTATCAATTCTTATTTCTTTTATGTCTTAAAAGACGCAGAACCTCCTTTGTTTTCGTACGCGAGGCGTGGGACCCACGTGACTGATCGGCTCCGTTCCAAAAATACGAAAACTATCAACCATGAAGCGGAGGCCACCCGAGCATA
Source organism: Lactuca virosa (assembly GCF_052849685.1). Lineage (NCBI taxonomy): Eukaryota > Viridiplantae > Streptophyta > Magnoliopsida > Asterales > Asteraceae > Lactuca > Lactuca virosa. The sequence continues at coordinate 260,180,908 of NC_136426.1, read as the reverse complement.
GAAATAGCAAGAAAGAAAAAAACAAAAAAAAAACCGCACGTAAAATCTAAAAAAACGGAAACGGGCAACGAAAAAAGGGGGTGCAACACGAGGACTTCCCAGGGGGTCACCCATCCTAGTACTACTCTCGCCCAAGCACGCTTAACTGCGGAGTTCTGATGGGATCCCGTGCATTAGTGCTGTTATGATCGCACCCGATATACTATCCATGCTTATTGCTTTTATATCTTAAAAGACGCAGAACCTCCTTTGTTTTCGTACGCGAGGTGTGGAACCCACGTGACTGATCGGCTCAGTTCCAAAAATACGAAAACCATCAACCATGAAGCGGAGGCCACCCGAGCATAGAAATAGCAAGAAAGAAAAAAAAACAAAAAAAAAACCGCACGAAAAATCTAAAAAAACGCAAACGGGCAACGAAAAAGAGGGGTGCAACACGATGGCTTCCCAGGGGGTCACCCATCCTAGTACTACTCTCGCCCAAGCACGCTTAACTGCGGAGTTCTGATGGGATCCAGTGCAATAGTGCGGGTATGATCGCACCCGAAATACTATCCATGCTTATTGCGTTTATGTCTTAAAAGACGCAGAACCTCCTTTGTTTTCGTACGCGAGGCGTGGGACCCACGTGACCGATCGGCTCATTTCCAAAAATACGAAAACCATCAACCATGAAGCGGAGGCCACCCGAGCATAGAAATAGCAAGAAAGAAAAAAAAACAAAAAAAAACCGCACGTAAAATCTAAAAAAACGCAAACGGGCAACGAAAAAGAGGGGTGCAACACGATGGCTTCCCAGGGGGTCACCCATCCTAGTACTACTCTCGCCCAAGCACGCTTAACTGCGGAGTTCTGATGGGATCCAGTGCATTAGTGCGGGTATGATCGCACCCGAAATACTATCCATGCTTATTGCTTTTATGTCTTAAAAGACGCAGAACCTCCTTTGTTTTCGTACGCGAGGCGTGGGACCCACGTGACCGATCGGCTCCGTTCCAAAAATACGAAAAGCATCAACCATGAAGCGGAGGCCACCCGAGCATAGAAATAGCAAGAAAGAAAAAAAAAACAAAAAAAAACCGCACGTAAAATCTAAAAAAACGCAAACGGGCAACGAAAAAAGGGGTGCAACACGAGGACTTCCCGAGGGTCACCCATCCTAGTACTACTCTCGCCCAAGCACGCTTAACTGCGGAGTTCTGATGGGATCCGGTGCATTAGTGCTGGTATGATCGCACCCGATATAACTATCCATGCTTATTGCTTTTATGTCATAAAAGACGCATAACCTCCTTTGTTTTCGTACGCGAGGCGTGGGACCCACGTGACCGATCAGCTCCGTTCCAAAAATACGAAAACCGTGAACCATGAAGCGTAGGCCACGCGAGCATAGAAATAGCAAGAAAGAAAAAAAACAAAAAAAACCACACGTAAAATCTAAAAAAACGCAAACGGGCAACGAAAAATGGGGGTGCAACACGAGGACTTCCCAGGGGGTCACCCATCCTAGTACTACTCTCGCCCAAGCACGCTTCACAGCGGAGTTCTGATGGGATCCGGTGCATTAGTGCTGGTATGATCGCACCCGAAATACTATCCATGCTTATTGCTTTTATGTCTTAAAAGACGCATAACCTGCTTTGTTTTCGTACGCGAGGCGTGGGACCCACGTGACCGATCGGCTCCGTTCCAAAAATACGAAAAGCATCAACCATGAAGCGGAGGCCACCCGAGCATAGAAATAGCAAGAAAGAAAAAAAAAACAAAAAAAAAACCGCACGTAAAATCTAAAAAAACGTAAACGGGCAACGAAAAAGGGGGTGCAACACGACGACTTCCCAGGGGGTCACCCATCCTAGTACTACTCTTGCCCAAGCACGCTTAACTACGGAGTTCTGATGGGATCCGGTGCATTAGTGCTGGTATGATCGCACCCGAAATACTATCCATGCTTATTGCTTTTATGTCTTAAAAGACACAGAACCTCCTTTGTTTTCGTACGCGAGGCGTGGGACCCACGTGACCGATCGGCTCCGTTCCAAAAATACGAAAAGCATCAACAATGAAGCGGAGGCCACCCGAGCATAGAAATAGCAAGAAAGAAAAAAAAAAGAAAAAAAAACCGCACGTAAAATAAAAAAAAACGCAAACGGGCAACGAAAAAAGGGGTGCAACACGAGGACTTCCCAAGGGGTCACCCATCCTAGTACTACTCTCGCCCAAGCACGCTTAACTGCGGAGTTCTGATGGGATCCGGTGCATTAGTGCTGGTATCATCGCACCCGAAATACTATCCATGCTTATTGCTTTTATGTCTTAAAAGACGCAGAACCTCCTTTGTTTTCGTACGCGAGGCGTGGAACCCACGTGACCGATCGGCTCCGTTCCAAAAATACAAAAACCATGAACCATGAAACGGAGGCCACCCCAACATAGAAATAGCAAGAAAGAAAAAAAAAAACAAAAAAAAGCCGCACGTAAAATCTAAAAAAACGCAAACGGGCAACGAAAAAGGGGGGTGCAACACGAGGACTTTCCAGGGGGTCACCCATCCTAGTACTACTCTCGCCCAAGCACGCTTAACTGCGGAGTTCTGATGGGATCCGGTGCATTAGTGCTGGTATGATCGCAGCCAAAATACTATCCATGCTTATTGCTTTTATGTCTTAAAAGACGCAGAACCTCCTTTGTTTCCGTACGCGAGGCGTGGGACCCACGTGACCGATCGGCTCCGTTCCAAAAATACGAAAACCATGAACCATGAAGCGGAGGCCACCCGAGCATAGAAATAGCAAGAAAGAAAAAAAACAAAAAAACCGCACGTAAAATCTAAAAAAACGCAAACGGGCAACGAAAAAGGGGGGTGCAACACGAGGACTTCCCAGGGGGTCACCCATCCTAGTACTACTCTCGCCCAAGCACGCTTAACTGCGGAGTTCTGATGGGATCCGGTGCATTAGTGCTGGTATGATCGCACCCGAAATACTATCCATGCTTATTTTGCTTTTATATCTTAAAAGACGCAGAACCTCCTTTGTTTTCGAACGCGAGGCATGGAACCCACGTGACCGATCGGCTCCGTTCCAAAAATACGAAAACCATCAACCATGAAGCGGAGGCCACCCGAGCATAGAAATAGCAAGAAAGAAAAAAAAAACAAAAAAAAAACCGCACGTAAAATCTAAAAAAACGCAAACGGGCAACGAAAAAGAGGGGTGCAACACGAGGACTTCCCGGGGGTCACCCATCCTAGTACTACTCTCGCCCAAGCACGCTTAACTGCGGAGTTCTGATGGCATCCGGTGCATTAGTGCTGGTATGATCGCACCTGATATAACTATCCATGCTTATTGCTTTTATGTCATAAAAGACGCATAACCTCCTTTGTTTTCGTACGCGAGGCGTGGGACCCACGTGACCGATCAGCTCCGTTCCAAAAATACGAAAACCATGAACCATGAAGCGGAGGCCACGCGAGCATAGAAATAGCAAGAAAGAAAAAAAAACAAAAAAAACCACACGTAAAATCTAAAAAAACGCAAACGGGCAACGAAAAAGGGGGGTGCAACACGAGGACTTCCCAGGGGGTCACCCATCCTAGTACTACTCTCGCCCAAGCACGCTTCATAGCGGAGTTCTGATGGGATCCGATGCATTAGTGCTGGTATGATCGCACCCGAAATACTATCCATGCTTATTGCTTTTATGTCTTAAAAGACGCAGAACCTTCTTTGTTTTCGTACGCGAGGCGTGGGACCCACGTGACCGATCGGCTCCGTTCCAAAAATACGAAAAGCATCAACCATGAAGCGGAGGCCACTCGACCATAGAAATAGCAAGAAAGAAAAAAAACAAAAAAAAAAACCGCACGTAAAATCTAAAAAAACGTAAACGGGCAACGAAAAAGGGGGTGCAACACGAGGACTTCCCAGGGGGTCACTCATCCTAGTACTACTCTCGCCCAAGCACGCTTAACTGCGGAGTTCTGATTGGATCCGGTGCATTGGGCTGGTATGATCGCACCCGAATTACTATCCATGCTTATTGCTTTTATGTCTTAAAACACGCAGAACCTCCTTTGTTTTCGTACGCGAGGCGTGGGACCCACGTGACCGATCGGCTCCGTTCCAAAAATCCGAAAACCATGAACCTTGAAACGAAGGCCACCCGAGCATAGAAATAGCAAGAAAGAAAGAAAAAAGAAAAAAAAACCGCACGTAAAATCTAAAAAAACGCAAACGGGCAACGAAAAAGGGGGGTGCAACACGAGGACTTCCCAGGGGGTCACCCATCTTAGTACTACTCTCGCCCAAGCACGCTTAACTGCGGAGTTCTAATGGGAACCGGTGCATTAGTGCTGGTATGATCACACCCTAAATACTATCCATGCTTATTGCTTTTATGTCTTAAAAGACGCAGAACCTCCTTTGTTTTCATATGCGAGGCGTGGGACCCACGTGACTGATCGGCTCCGTTCCAAAAATACGAAAACCATGAACCATGAAGCGGAGGCCACCCGAGCATAGAAATAGCAAGAAAGAAAAAAAAAACAAAAAAACCGCACGTAAAATCTAAAAAAACGCAAACGGGCAACGAAAAAGGGGGGGGGGGGGTGCAACACGAGGACTTCCCAGGGGGTCACCCATCCTAGTACTACTCTCGCCCAAGCACGCTTAACTGCGGAGTTCTGATGGGATCCGGTGCATTAGTGCTGGTATGACCGCACCCGAAATACTATCCATTCTTATTGCTTTTATGTCTTAAAAGACGCAGAACCTCCTTAGTTTTCGTACGTGAGGCGTAGGGCCCACGTGACCGATCGGCTCCGTTCCAAAAATACGAAAACTATCAACCATGAAGCGGAGGCCACCCGAGCATAGAAATAGCAAAAAAGAAAAAAAAACAAAAAAAAAACCGCACGTAAAATCTAAAAAAACGCAAAGGGGCAACGAAAAAGGGGGGTGCAACACGAGGACTTCCCGGGGGTCACCCATCCTAGTACTACTCTCGCCCAAGCACGCTTAACTGCGGAGTTCTGATGGGATCCGGTGCATTAGTGCCGGTATGATCGCACCTGATATAACTATCCATGCTTATTGCTTTTATATCTTAAAAGACGCAGAACCTCTTTTGTTTTCGTACGCGAGGCGTGGAACCCACGTGACCGATCGGCTCCGTTCCAAAAATACGAAAACCATCAACCATGAAGCGGAGGCCACCCGAGCATAGAAATAGCAAGAAAGAAAAAAAAAACAAAAAAAAAAACCGCACGTAAAATCTAAAAAAACGCAAACGGGCAACGAAAAAGGGGGGTGCAACACGAGGACTTCCCAGGGGGTCACCCATCCTAGTACTACTCTCGCCCAAGCACGCTTCACAGCGGAGTTCTGATGGGTTCCGGTGCATTAGTGCTGGTATGATCGCACCCGAAATACTATCCATGCTTATTGCTTTTATGTCTTAAAAGACGCAGAACCTCCTTTGTTTTCGTACGCGAGGCGTGGGACCAACGTGACCGATCTGCTCCGTTCCAAAAATACGAAAACCATCAACCATGAAGCGGAGGCCACCCGAGCATAGAAATAGCAAGAAAGAAAAAAAAAACAAAAAAAAACCGCACGTAAAATCTAAAAAAACGCAAACGGGCAACGAAAAAGGGGGTGCAACACGAGGACTTCCCGGGGGTCACCCATCCTAGTACTACTCTCGCCCAAGCACGCTTAACTGCGGAGTTCTGATGGGATCCGGTGCATTAGTGCTGGTATGATCGCACCCGATATAACTATCCATGCTTATTGCTTTTATGTCTTAAAAGACGCAGAACCTCCTTTGTTTTCGTACGCGAGGCGTGGGACCCACGTGACCGATCAGCTCCGTTCCAAAAATACGAAAACCATGAACCCTGAAGCGGAGGCCACGCGAGCATAGAAATAGCAAGAAAGAAAAAAAAACAAAAAAAACCACACGTAAAATCTAAAAAAACGCAAACGGGCAACGAAAAAAGGGGGTGCAACACGAGGACTTCCCAGGGGGTCACCCATCCTTGTACTACTCTCGCCCAAGCACGCTTCACAGCGGAGTTCTGATGGGATCCGGTGCATTAGTGCTGGTATGATCGCACCCGAAATACTATCCATGCTTATTGCTTTTATGTCTTAGAAGACACAGAACCTCCTTTGTTTTCGTACGCGAGGCGTGGGACCCACGTGACCGATCGGCTCCGTTCCAAAAATACGAAAAGCATCAACCATGAAGCGGAGGCCACCCGAGCATAGAAATAGCAAGAAAGAAAAAAAAAACCGCACGTAAAATCTAAAAAAACGCAAACGGGCAACGAAAAAGGGGGGTGCAACACGAGGACTTCCCAGGGGGTCACCCATCCTAGTACTACTCTCGCCCAAGCACGCTTCACAGCGGAGTTCTGATGGGATCCGGTGCATTAGTGCTGGTATGATCGCACCCGAAATACTATCCATGCTTATTGCTTTTATGTCTTAAAAGACGCAGAACCTCCTTTGTTTTCGTACGCGAGGCGTGGGACCCACGTGACCGATCGGCTCCGTTCCAAAAATACGAAAAACATCAACCATGAAGTGGAGGCCACCCGAGCATAGAAATAGCAAGAAAGAAAAAAAAACAAAAAAAAAAAACCACACGTATAATCTAAAAAAACGCAAACGGGCAACGAAAAAGGGGGTGCAACACGAGGACTTCCCAAGGGGTCACCCATCCTAGTACTACTCTCGCCCAAGCACGCTTAACTGTGGAGTTCTGATGGGATCAGGTGCATTAGTGCTGGTATGATCGCACCCAAAATACTATCCATGCTTATTGCTTTTATGTCTTAAAAGACGCAGAACCTCCTTTGTTTTCGTACGCGAGGCGTGGGACCCACGTGACCGATCGGCTCCGTTCCAAAAATACGAAAACCATGAACCATGAAACGGAGGCCACCCGAGCATAGAAATAGCAAGAAAGAAAAAAAAACAAAAAAACCGCACGTAAAATCTAAAAAAACGCAAACGGGCAACGAAAAAGGGGGTGCAACACGACGACTTCCAAGGGGGTCACCCATCCTAATACTACTCTCGCCCAAGCACGCTTAACTGCGGAGTTCTGATGGGATCCGGTGCATTAGTGCTGGTATGATAGCACCCGATATAACTATCCATGCTTATTGCTTTTATGTCTTAAAAGACGCAGAACCTCCTTTGTTTTCGTACGCGAGGCGTGGGACCCACGTGACCGATCAGCTCCGTTCCAAAAATACGAAAACCATGAACCATGAAGCGGAGGCCACGCGAGCATAGAAATAGCAAGAAAGAAAAAAAAAACAAAAAAAAACCACACGTAAAATATAAAAAAACGCAAACAGGCAACGAAAAAGGGGGGTGCAACACGAGGACTTCCCAGGGGGTCACCCATCCTAGTACTACTCTCGCCCAAGCACGCTTCACAGCGGAGTTCTGATGGGATCCGGTGCATTAGTGCTGGTATGATCGCACCCGAAATACTATCCATGCTTATTGCTTTTATGTCTTAAAAGACGCAGAACCTCCTTTGTTTTCGTACGCGAGGCGTGGGACCCACGTGACCGATCGGCTCCGTTCCAAAAATACGAAAAGCATCAACCATGAAGCGGAGGCCACCCGAGCATAGAAATAGCAAGAAAGAAAAAAAAAACAAAAAAAAATCGCACGATAAATCTAAAAAAACGCAAACGGGCAACGAAAAAGGGGGGTGCAACACGAGGACTTCCCAGGGGGTCACCCATCCTAGTACTACTCTCGCCCAAGCACGCTTCACAGCGGAGTTCTGATGGGATCCGGTGCATTAGTGCTGGTATGATCGCACCCGAAATACTATCCATGCTTATTGCTTTTATGTCTTAAAAGACGCAGAACCTCCTTTGTTTTCGTACGCGAGGCGTGGGACCCACGTGACCGATCGGCTCTGTTCCAAAAATACGAAAACCATCAACCATGAAGCGGAGGCCACCCGAGCATAGAAATAGCAAGAAAGAAAAAAAAACAAAAAAAAACCGCACTTAAAATCTAAAAAAACGCAAACGGGCAACGAAAAAGGGGGGGTGCCACACGAGGACTTCCCAGGGAGTCACCCATCCTAGTACTACTCTCGCCCAAGCACGCTTAACTGCGGAGTTCTGATGGGATCCGGTGCATTAGTGCTGGTATGATCGCACCCGAAATACTATCCATGCTTATTGCTTTTATGTCTTAAAAGACGCAGAACTTCCTTTGTTTTCGTACGCGTGGCGTGGGACCCACGTGACCGATCGGCTCCGTTCCAAAAATACGAAAACCATCAACCATGAAGCGGAGGCCACCCGAGCATAGAAATAGCAAGAAAGAAAAAAAACAAAAAAAAACCGCACGTAAAATCTAAAAAAACGCAAACGGGCAACGAAAAGGGGGGGGGGGTGCAACACGAGGACTTCCCAAGGGGTCACCCATCCTAGTACTACTCTCGCCCAAGCACGCTTAACTGCGAAGTTCTGATGGGATCCGGTGCATTAGTGCTGGTATGATCGCAGCCGAAATACTATCCATGCTTATTGCTTTTATGTCTTAAAAGACGCAGAACCTCCTTTGTTTTCGTACGCGAGGCGTGGGACCCACGTGACTGATCGGCTCCGTTCCAAAAATACGAAACCATCAACCATGAAGCGGAGGCCACCCGAGCATAGAAATAGCAAGAAAGAAAAAAAACAAAAAAATACCGTACGTAAAATCTCAAAAAACGCAAACGGGCAACGAAAAAGGGGGGTGCAACACGAGGACTTCCAGGGGGTCACCCATCCTAGTACTACTCTTGCCCAATCACGCTTAACTGCGGAGTTCTGATGGGATCCGGTGCATTAGTGATGGTATGATCGCACCCGAAATACTATCCATGCTTATTGTTTTTATGTATTAAAAGACGCAGAACCTCCTTTGTTTTCGTACGCGAGGCGTGGGACCCACGTGACCGATCGGCTCCGTTCCAAAAATACGAAAACCATCAACCATGAAGCGGAGGCCACCCGAGCATAGAAATAGCAAGAAAGAAAAAGAAAACAAAAAAAACCGCACGTAAAATCTAAAAAAACGCAAACGGGCAACGAAAAAGGGGGGTGCAACACGAGGACTGTCCGAGGGGGTCACCCATCCTAGTACTACTCTCGCCCAAGCACGCTTAACTGCGGAGTTCTGATGGGATCCGGTGCATTAGTGCTGGTATGATCGCACCCGAAATACTATCCATGCTTATTGCTTTTATGTCTTAAAAGACGCAGAACTTCCTTTGTTTTCGTACGTGAGGCGTGGGACCCACGTGACCGATCGGTTCCGTTCCAAAAATACGAAAACCATCAACCATGAAGCGGGGGGCCACCCACGAGCATAGAAATAGCAAGAAAGAAAAAAAACAAAAAAAAACCGCACGTAAAATCTAAAAAAACGCAAACGGGCAATGTAAAAGGGGGGTGAAACACGACTTCCCTGGGGGTCACCCATCCTAGTACTACTTTCGCCCAAGCACGCTTAACTGCGGAGTTCTGATGGGATCCGGTGCATTAGTGCTGGTATGATCGCACCCGAAATACTATACATGCTTATTGCTTTTATGTCTTAAATGACGCAGAACCTCCTTTGTTTTCGTACGCGAGGCGTGGGACCCACGTCACCGATCGGCTCCGTTCCAAAAATACGAAAACCATCAACCATGAAGCGGAGGCCACCCGAGCATAGAAATAGCAAGAAAGAAAAAAAAAAAACCGCACGTAAAATCTAAAAAAACGCAAACAGGCAACGAAAAAGGGGGGTGCAACACGAGGACTTCCCAGGGGGTCACCCATCCTAGTACTACTCTCGCCCAAGCACGCTTCACAGCGGAGTTCTGATGGGATCCGGTGCATTAGTGCTGGTATGATCGCACCCGAAATACTATCCATGCTTATTGCTTTTATGTCTTAAAAGACGCAGAACCTCCTTTGTTTTCGTACGCGAGGCGTGGGACCCACGTGACCGATCGGCTCCGTTCCAAAAATACGAAAAACATCAACCATGAAGCGGAGGCCACCCGAGCATAGAAATAGCAAGAAAGAAAAAAAAACAAAAAAAAAAACCACACGTATAATCTAAAAAAACGCAAACGGGCAACGAAAAAGGGGGTGCAACACGAGGACTTCCCAAGGGGTCACCCATCCTAGTACTACTCTCGCCCAAGCACGCTTAACTGTGGAGTTCTGATGGGATCAGGTGCATTAGTGCTGGTATGATCGCACCCGAAATACTATCCATGCTTATTGCTTTTATGTCTTAAAAGACGCAGAACCTCCTTTGTTTTCGTACGCGAGGCGTGGGACCCACGTGACCGATCGGCTCCGTTCCAAAAATACGAAAACCATGAACCATGAAACGGAGGCCACCCGAGCATAGAAATAGCAAGAAAGAAAAAAAACAAAAAAAACCGCACGTAAAATCTAAAAAAACGCAAACGGGCAACGAAAAAGGGGGGTGCAACACGACGACTTCCCAGGGGGTCACCCATCCTAATACTACTCTCGCCCAAGCACGCTTAACTGCGGAGTTCTGATGGGATCCGGTGCATTAGTGCTGGTATGATAGCACCCGATATAACTATCCATGCTTATTGCTTTTATGTCTTAAAAGACGCAGAACCTCCTTTGTTTTCGTACGCGAGGCGTGGGACCCACGTGACCGATCAGCTCCGTTCCAAAAATACGAAAACCATGAACCATGAAGCGGAGGCCACGCGAGCATAGAAATAGCAAGAAAGAAAAAAAAACAAAAAACAACCACACGAAAAATATAAAAAAACGCAAACAGGCAACGAAAAAGGGGGGTGCAACACGAGGACTTCCCAGGGGGTCACCCATCCTAGTACTACTCTCGCCCAAGCACGCTTCACAGCGGAGTTCTGATGGGATCCGCTGCATTAGTGCTGGTATGATCGCACCCGAAATACTATCCATGCTTATTGCTTTTATGTCTTAAAAGACGCAGAACCTCCTTTGTTTTCGTACGCGAGGCGTGGGACCCACGTGACCGATCGGCTCCGTTCCAAAAATACGAAAAGCATCAACCATGAAGCCGAGGCCACCCGAGCATAGAAATAGCAAGAAAGAAAAAAAAACAAAAAAAAATCGCACGATAAATCTAAAAAAACGCAAACGGGCAACGAAAAAGGGGGGTGCAACACGAGGACTTCCCAGGGGGTCACCCATCCTAGTACTACTCTCGCCCAAGCACGCTTCACAGCGGAGTTCTGATGGGATCCGGTGCATTAGTGCTGGTATGATCGCACCCGAAATACTATCCATGCTTATTGCTTTTATGTCTTAAAAGACGCAGAACCTCCTTTGTTTTCGTACGCGAGGCGTGGGACCCACGTGACCGATCGGCTCTGTTCCAAAAATACGAAAACCATCAACCATGAAGCGGAGGCCACCCGAGCATAGAAATAGCAAGAAAGAAAAAAAAAACAAAAAAAAAACCGCACTTAAAATCTAAAAAAACGCAAACGGGCAACGAAAAAGGGGGGGTGCAACACGAGGACTTCCCAGGGAGTCACCCATCCTAGTACTACTCTCGCCCAAGCACGCTTAACTGCGGAGTTCTGATGGGATCCGGTGCATTAATGCTGGTATGATCGCACCCGAAATACTATCCATGCTTATTGCTTTTATGTCTTAAAAGACGCAGAACTTCCTTTGTTTTCGTACGCGTGGCGTGGGACCCACGTGACCGATCGGCTCCGTTCCAAAAATACGAAAACCATCAACCATGAAGCGGAGGCCACCCGAGCATAGAAATAGCAAGAAAGAAAAAAAAAACATAAAAAAACCGCACGTAAAATCTAAAAAAACGCAAACGGGCAACGAAAAAGGGGGGTGCAACACGAGGACTTCCCAGGGGGTCACCCATCCTAGTATTACTTTCGCCCAAGCACGCTTACCTGCGGAGTTCTGATGGGATCCGGTGCATTAGTGCTGGTATGATCGCACCCAAAATACTATCCATGCTTATTGCTTTTATATCTTAAATGACGTAGAACCTCCTTTGTTTTCGTACGCGAGGCGTGGGGCCCACGTGACCGATCGGCTCCATTCCAAAAATACGAAAACCATCAACAATGAAGCGGAGGCCACCCGAGCATAGAAATAGCAAGAAAGAAAAAAAAACAAAAAAAAACCGCACGTAAAATCTAAAAAAACGCAAACGGGCAACGAAAAGGGGGGGGGGGGTGCAACACGAGGACTTCCCAAGGGGTCACCCATCCTAGTACTACTCTCGCCCAAGCACGCTTAACTGCGAAGTTCTGATGGGATCCGGTGCATTAGTGCTGGTATGATCGCAGCCGAAATACTATCCATGCTTATTGCTTTTATGTCTTAAAAGACGCAGAACCTCCTTTGTTTTCGTACGCGAGGCGTGGGACCCACGTGACTGATCGGCTCCGTTCCAAAAATACGAAACCATCAACCATGAAGCGGAGGCCACCCGAGCATAGAAATAGCAAGAAAGAAAAAAAACAAAAAAATACCGTACGTAAAATCTCAAAAAACGCAAACGGGCAACGAAAAAGGGGGGTGCAACACGAGGACTTCCAGGGGGTCACCCATCCTAGTACTACTCTTGCCCAAGCACGCTTAACTGCGGAGTTCTGATGGGATCCGGTGGATTAGTGATGGTATGATCGCACCCGAAATACTATCCATGCTTATTGTTTTTATGTATTAAAAGACGCAGAACCTCCTTTGTTTTCGTACGCGAGGCGTGGGACCCACGTGACCGATCGGCTCCGTTCCAAAAATACGAAAACCATCAACGATGAAGCGGAGGCCACCCGAGCATAGAAATAGCAAGAAAGAAAAAGAAAACAAAAAAAACCGCACGTAAAATCTAAAAAAACGCAAACGGGCAACGAAAAAGGGGGGTGCAACACGAGGACTGCCGAGGGGGTCACCCATCCTAGTACTACTCTCGCCCAAGCACGCTTAACTGCGGAGTTCTGATGGGATCCGGTGCATTAGTGCTGGTATGATCGCACCCGAAATACTATCCATGCTTATTGCTTTTATGTCTTAAAAGACGCAGAACTTCCTTTGTTTTCGTACGTGAGGCGTGGGACCCACGTGACCGATCGGTTCCGTTCCAAAAATACGAAAACCATCAACCATGAAGCGGGGGGCCACCCACGAGCATAGAAATAGCAAGAAAGAAAAAAAACAAAAAAAACCGCACGTAAAATCTAAAAAAACGCAAACGGGCAATGTAAAAGGGGGGTGAAACACGACTTCCCTGGGGGTCACCCATCCTAGTACTACTTTCGCCCAAGCACGCTTAACTGCGGAGTTCTGATGGGATCCGGTGCATTAGTGCTGGTATGATCGCACCCGAAATACTATACATGCTTATTGCTTTTATATCTTAAATGACGCAGAACCTCCTTTGTTTTCGTACGCGAGGCGTGGGACCCACGTCACCGATCGGCTCCGTTCCAAAAATACGAAAACCATCAACCATGAAGCGGAGGCCACCCGAGCATAGAAATAGCAAGAAAGAAAAAAAAACAAAAAAAACCGCACGTAAAATCTAAAAAAACGCAAACGGGCAACGAAAAAGGAGGGTCGTGTGCCCCTTCGGGATCAAGTACTCGTTTCACAGTTTAACATTGTAATGTCTATACTTTCCACTAACTTGTGATGGATTATGTTTGTATATGCATATTTATATACATGAATGAGTTGTGGTATATGTGTAGGTGTATGTATACGTGTTTGTGAGATGTATGTGAACGTATTCATAAGCATTATAGTGTTAAACCACTAAACGAGTAATGGATCCCGTATGTGGACATGACGTTATGAACGATATTAGTAGCTATAAGTTAGTGAATATATAGATAATCATGTATAATAGAGGTGTGAAATAAACGGAGCGAGAAAAATGAAGTTTGGTGCCCGAAAAATCAAAAATAAGAATAATTCGTAGCTAATTAGCTACGGATTAGCTACGGTATTCTAACGGAAAGCGTATTTCGTAACTAATCCGTAGGTAATTAGCTACGGATTAGCTACAGATTTTTCTTATTTTCGATTTTTTGGGCACCAAACGTCGTTTTTTTCGCTTAGATTTTTTCACACCTCTGCTATACATGATTATCTATATTTTCACCAACTTATAGCTAATATTATCGTTCATAAAGTCGTGTGCCCCTTCGGGATCAAGTACCCATTTCACAGTCTAACATTGTAATGCATATACTTTCCACCAACTTGTGACAGATTATGTTTGTATATGTATATGTATATACACGAACGAGTTGTGGTATATGTGTATTTGCATATGTGTATGTATACGTGTTTGTGAGATGTATGTGAACGTATTCATAAGCATTATGATGTTAAACCACTGAACGAGTAACGGATCCCGTATGTGCACACGACTTTATGAACGATATTAATAGCTATAAGTTGGTGAAAATATAGATAATAATGTATAATAGAGGTGTGAAAAAAACAGAACGAGAAAAACGAAGTTTGGTGCCCGAAAAATTAAAAATAAGAAAAATCCGTAGTTAAACCGTAGCTAATTAGCTACGGATTAGCTACGGAATTCTAACAGAAAACATATTCCGTAGCCATTCTGTAGGTAATTAGCTACGAATTTTTCTTATTTTCGATTTTTTGGGCACCAAACGTCCTTTTTTTCTCTTCGATTTTTTCACACCTCTACTATACATGATTATCTATATTTTCACCAACTTATAACTATTAATATTGTTCATAAAGTCGTGTGCCCCTTCGGGATCAAGTACTCGTTTCACAGTTTAACATTGTAATGCCTATACTTTCCACCAACTTGTGATGGATTATGTTTGTATATGTATATTTATATACATGAATGAGTTGTGGTATATGTGTACGTGTATACGTGTATGTATACGTGTTTGTGAGATGTATGTGAACGTATTGATAATCATTATGGTGTTAAACCACTAAACGAGTAACGGATCCCGTATGTGCACACGACTTTATGAACGATATTAATAGCTATAAGTTGGTGAAAATATAGATAATAATGTTTAATAGAAGTGTGAAAAAAACGGAGCGAGAAAAACGAAGTTTGGTCCCCGAATAATCAAAAATAAGACCAATTCGTAGCTAATTAGCTACGGATTAGCTATGGTGTCTAACGTAAAGCATATTCCGTAGCTAATCCGTAGGTAATTAGCTACGGATTGGCTACATATTTCTCTTCTTTTCGATTTTTTAGGCAACAAACGTCGTTTTTTTCGCTTCAATTTTTTAACACCTCTACTATACATGATTATCTATATTTTCACCAACTTATAGCTATTAATATCGTTCATATAGTCGTGTGCCTCTTCGGGATCAAGTACTCGTTTCACAGTTTAACATTGTAATGTCTATACTTTCCACTAACTTGTGATGGATTATGTTTGTATATGCATATTTATATACATGAATGAGTTGTGGTATATGTGTAGGTGTATGTATACGTGTTTGTGAGATGTATATGAACGTATTTATAAGCATTATAGTGTTAAACCACTAAACGAGTAATGGATCCCGTATGTGGACATGACGTTATGAACGATATTACTAGCTATAAGTTAGTGAACATATAGATAATCATGTATAATAGAGGTGTGAAAAAAACGGAGCGAGAAAAATGAAGTTTGGTGCCCGAAAAATCAAAAATAAGAATAATCCGTAGCTAATTAGCTACGGATTAGCTACGGTATTCTAACGGAAAGCGTATTCCGTAACTAATCCGTAGGTAATTAGCAACGGATTAGCTACAGATTTTTCTTATTTTCGATTTTTTGAGCACCAAACGTCGTTTTTTTCGCTTAGATTTTTTCACACCTCTGCTATACATGATTATCTATATTTTCACCAACTTATAGCTAATATTATCGTTCATAAAGTCGTGTGCCCCTTCGGGATCAAGTACCCGTTTCACAGTCTAACATTGTAATGCCTATACTTTCCACCAACTTGTGACGGATTATGTTTGTATATGTATATGTATATACACGAACGAGTTGTGGTATATGTGTATGTATACGTGTTTGTGAGATGTATGTGAACGTATTCATAAGCATTATGATGTTAAACCACTGAACGAGTAACGGATCCCGTATGTGCACACGACTTTATGAACGATATTAATAGCTATAAGTTGGTGAAAATATAGATAATCATGTATAATAGAGGTGTGAAAAAAACAGAGCGAGAAAAACGAAGTTTGGTGCCCGAAAAATCAAAAATAAGAAAAATCCGTAGTTAAACCGTAGCTAATTAGCTACGGATTAGCTACGGAATTCTAACAGAAAACATATTACGTAGCTAATCCGTAGGTAATTAGCTACAAATTTTTCTTATTTTCGATTTTTTGGGCACCAAACGTCCTTTTTTTCTCTTCGATTTTTCACACCTCTACTGTACATGATTATCTATATTTTCATCAACTTATAACTATTAATATTGTTCATAAAGTCGTGTGCCCCTTCGGGATCAAGTACTCGTTTCACAGTTTAACATTGTAATGCCTATACTTTCCACCAACTTGTGATAGATTATGTTTGTATATGTATATTTATATACATGAATGAGTTGTGGTATATGTGTACGTGTACACGTGTATGTATACTTGTTTGTGAGATGTATGTGAACGTATTGATAATCATTATAGTGTTAAACCACTAAACGAGTAACGGATCACATATGTGCACACGACTTTATGAATGATATTAATAGCTATAAGTTGGTGAAAATATAGATAATCATGTATAATAGAGGTGTGAAAAATACGGAACGAGAAAAACGAAGTTTGGTGCCCGAATAATTAAAAATAAGAATAATCCGTAGCTAATTAGCTACGGGGTATAACGTAAAGCATATTCCGTAGCTAATCCGTAGGTAATTAGCTACGGATTGGCTACGAATTTCTCTTATTTTCTATTTTTTAGGAAACAAACGTCGTTTTTTTCTCTTCGATTTTTTAACACCTCTAATATACATGATTATCTATATTTTCACCAACTTATAGCTATTAATATCGTTCATAAAGTCGTGTGCCCCTTCGGTATCAAGTACTCGTTTCACAGTTTAACATTGTAATGCCTATACTTTCCACTAACTTGTAATGGATTATGTTTGTATATGCATATTTATATACATGAATGAGTTGTGGTATATGTGTACGTGTATGTATGTGTGTTTGTGAGATGTATGTGAACGTATTCATCAGCATTATAGTGTTAAACCACTAAACGAGTAATGGATCCCGTATGTGGACACGACTTTATGAACGATATTAATAACTATAAGTTAGTGAATATACAGATAATCATGTATAATAGAGGTGTGAAAAAATGGAGCGAGAAAAATGAAGTTTGGTGCCCGAAAAATCAAAAATAAGAATAATACGTAGCTAATTAGCTACGGATTTGCTACGGTATTCTAACGGAAAGCATATTCCGTAGCTAATCCGTAGGTAATTAGCTACATATTAGCTACAAATTTTTTTTCTTATTTTCGATTTTTTGGGCACCAAACGTCGTTTTTTTCGCTTCGATTTTTTCACACCTCTACTATACATGATTATCTATATTTTCATCAACTTATAGCTAATATTATCGTTCATAAAGTCGTGTGCCCCTTCGGGATCAAGTACCCGTTTCACAGTTTAACATTGTAATTCCTATACTTTCCACCAACTTGTGACGGATTATGTTTGTATATGTATATGTATATACACGAATGACTTGTGGTATATGTGTATTTGTATATGTGTATATATACGTGTTTGTGAGATTTATGTGAACGTATTCATAAGCATTATGATGTTAAACCACTGAACGAGTAACGGATCCCGTATGTGCACACGACTTTATGAACGATATTAATAGCTATAAGTTGGTGAAAATATAGATAATCATGTATAATAGAGGTGTGAAAAAAACAGAGCGAGAAAAACGAAGTTTGGTGCCCGAAAAATCAAAAATAAGAAAAATCCGTAGTTAAACCATAGCTAATTAGCTACGGATTAGCTACGGAATTCCAACAGAAAACATATTACGTAGCTAATCCGTAGGTAATTAGCTACATATTTTTCTTATTTTCGATTTTTTGGCCACCAAACGTCTTTTTTTTCTCTTCGATTTTTCACACCTCTACTATAC
The DNA here is from genome assembly GCF_052849685.1 of Lactuca virosa. Lineage (NCBI taxonomy): Eukaryota > Viridiplantae > Streptophyta > Magnoliopsida > Asterales > Asteraceae > Lactuca > Lactuca virosa. The sequence continues at coordinate 260,162,668 of NC_136426.1, read as the reverse complement.
ATGATTATCTATATTTTCACCAACTTATAACTATTAATATTGTTCATAAAGTCGTGTGCCCCTTCGGGATCAAGTACTCGTTTCACAGTTTAACATTGTAATGCCTATACTTTCCACCAACTTGTGATGTATTATGTTTGTATATGTATATTTATATACATGAATGAGTTGTGGTATATGTGTACGTGTATACCTGTATGTATACTTGTTTGTGAGATGTATGTGAACGTCTTGATAATCATTATAGTGTTAAACCACTAAAAGAGTAACGGATCACATATGTGCACACGACTTTATGAACGATATTAATAGCTATAAGTTTGTGAAAATATAGATAATCATGTATAATAGAGGTGTGAAAAAAACGGAGCGAGAAAAACGAAGTTTGGTGCCCGAATAATTAAAAATAAGAATAATCCGTAGCTAATTAGCTACGGGGTATAACGTAAAGCATATTCCGTAGCTAATCCGTAGGTAATTAGCTACGGATTGGCTACAAATTTCTCTTATTTTCGATTTTTTGGGAAATAAACGTCGTTTTTTTCTCTTCGATTTTTTAACACCTCTACTATACATGATTATCTATATTTTCACCAACTTATAGCTTTTAATATCGTTCATAAAGTCGTGTGCCCCTTCGGTATCAAGTACTCGTTTCACAGTTTAACATTGTAATGCCTATACTTTCCACTAACTTGTAATGGATTATGTTTGTATATGCATATTTATATACATGAATGAGTTGTGGTATATGTGTACTTGTATGTATATGTGTTTGTGAGATGTATGTGAACGTATTCATCAGCATTATAGTGTTAAACCACTAAACGAGTAATGGATCTCGTATGTGGACACGACTTTATGAACGATATTAATAACTATAAGTTAGTGAATATATAGATAATCATGTATAATAGAGGTGTGAAAAATATGGAGCAAGAAAAATGAAGTTTGGTGCCCGAAAAATCAAAAATAAGAATAATACGTAGCTAATTAGCTATAGATTTGCTACGGTATTCTAACGGAAAGCATATTCCGTAGCTAATCCGTAGGTAATTAGCTACATATTTTTTTTCTTATTTTCGATTTTTTGGGCACCAAACGTCGTTTTTTTCGCTTCAATTTTTTCACACCTCTGCTATACATGATTATCTATAATTTCATGAACTTATTGCTAATATTATCGTTCATAAAGTCGTGTGCCCCTTCGGGATCAAGTACCCGTTTCACAGTTTAACATTGTAATTCCTATACTTTCCACAAACTTGTGACGGATTATGTTTGTATATGTATATGTATATACACGAATGACTTGTGGTATATGTGTATTTGTATATGTGTATATATACGTGTTTGTGAGATTTATGTGAACATATTCATAAGCATTATGATGTTAAACCACTGACCGAGTAACGGATCCCGTATGTGCACACGACTTTATGAACGATATTAATAGCTATAAGTTGGTGAAAATATAGATAATCATGTATAATAGAGGTGTGAAAAAAACGGAGCGAGAAAAACGAAGTTTGGTGCCCGAAAAATCAAAAATAAGAAAAATCCGTAGTTAAACCGTAGTTAATTAGCTACAGATTAGCTACAGAATTCTAACAGAAAACATATTCCGTGGCTAATCCGTAGGTAATTAGCTATGGATTTTTCTTATTTTCGATTTTTTGGGCACCAAACGTCCTTTTTTTCTCTTCGATTTTTTCACACCTCTACTATACATGATTAGCTATATTTTCACCAACTTACAACTATTAATATTTTTCATAAAGTCGTGTGCCCCTTCGGGATCAAGTACTCGTTTCACAGTTTAACATTGTAATGTCTATACTTTCCACCAACTTGTGATGGATTATGTTTGTATATGTATATTTATATACATGAATGAGTTGTGGTATATGTGTACGTGTATACGTGTATGTATACGTGTTTGTGGGATGTATGTGAACGTATTGATAATCATTATAGTGTTAAACCACTAAACATGTAATGGATCCCGTATGTGCACACGACTTTATGAACGATATTAATAGCTATAAGTTGGTGAAAATATGGATAATCATTTATAATAGAGGTGTGAAAAAAACGGAGCGAGAAAAACGAAGTTTGGTGCCCGGAAAATAAAAAATAAGAATAATCCGTAGCTAATTAGCTACGGATTAGCTACGATATTCTAACGTAAAGCATATTCCGTAGCTAATCCGTAGGTAATTAGCTACGGATTAGCTACAGATTTCTCTTATTTTCGATTTTTTGGGCAACAAACGTCGTTTTTTTCGCTTCGATTTTTTCACAACTCTGCTATACATTATTATATATATTTTCACCAACTTATAGCTATTAGTATCGTTCATAAAGTCGTGTGCCCCTTCGGGATCAAGTACTCGTTTCACAGTTTAACATTGTAATGCCTATACTCTCCACCAACTTGTGATGGATTATTTTTGTATATGTATATATTTATATACATGAATGAGTTGTGGTATATGTGTACGTGTATGTATATGTGTTTGTGAGATTGATGTGAACGTATTCATAAGCATCATAGTGTTAAACCACTAAACGAATAATGGATCTCTAATGTGCACACGACTTTATGAACGATATTAATAGCTATAAGTTAGTGAAAATATAGATAATCATGTATAATAGAGGTGTGAAAAAAACGGAGCGAGAAGAACGAAGTTTGGTGCCCGAAAAATCAAAAATAAGAATAATCCGTAGCTAATTAGCTACGGATTAGCAACGGTATTCTAACGGAAAGCATATTCCGTAATTAATTCCGTAGGTAATTAGCTACAGATTTTTCTTATTTTCGATTTTTTTGGGCACCAAACGTCGATTTTTTGGCATCGATTTTTTCACACTTCTGCTATACATGATTATCTATGTTTTCACCAACTTATAGCTAATAATATCGTTCATAAAGTCATGTGCTCCATCGGGATCAAGTACTCGTTTCACAGTTTAACATTGTAATGCCTATACTTTCCACCAACTTGTGATGGATTATGTTTGTATATGTAAATGTATATACAAGAATGAGTTGTGGTATATGTGTATGTGTATATGTGTATATATACGTGTTTGTGAGATGTATGTGAACGTATTCGTAAGCATTATAGTGTTAAACCACTAAACAAGTAGCGGATCATGTATGTGCACACGACTTTATTAACGATATTAATAGCTATAACTTGGTGAAAATATAGATAATCATGTATAATTGAGGTGTGAAAAAAACGGAGCGAGAAAAACGAAGTTTGGTGCCCTAAAAATCAAAAATAAGAAAAATTTGTAGCTAATCCGTAGCTAATTAGCTACGGATTAGCTACGGATTTTTCTTATTTCCGATTTTTTGGGCACCAAACGTCCTTTTTTTCGCTTCGATTTTTTCACACCTCTACTATTCATGATTATTTATATTTTCACCAACTTATAACTATTAATATTATTCATAAAGTCGTGTGCCCCTTCGGGATCAAGTACTCGTTTCATAGTTTAACATTGTAATGCCTATTCTTTCCACCAACTTGTGATAGATTATGTTTGTATATGTATATTAATATACATGAATGAGTTGTCGTATATGTGTACATGTATATGTGTATGTATACGTATTTGTGAGATGTATGTGAACGTATTGATAATCATTATAGTGTTAAACCACTAAACGAGTAACGGATCCCGTATGTGCACACGACTTTATGAACGATATTAATAGCTATAAGTTGGTGAAAATATAGATAATAATGTATAATAGAGGTGTGAAAAAAACGGAGCGAGAAAAACGAAGTTTGGTGCCCCAAAAATCAAAAATAAGAAAACTCCGTAGCTAATCCGTAGCTAATTAGCTACGGAGTCTAACGTCAAGCATATTCCGTAGCTAATTAGCTACGGATTAGCTACGATATTCTAACGTAAAGCATATTCCGTAGCTAATCCGTAGGTAATTAGCTACGGATTAGCTATGAATTTCTTTTATTTTCGATTTTTTGGGCGACAAACGTCATTTTTTTCGCTTCGAATTTTTCACAACTCTGCTATACATTATTATATATATTTTCACCAACTTATAGCTATTAGTATCGTTCATAAAGTCGCGTGCCCCTTCGGGATCAAGTACTCGTTTCACAGTTTAACATTGTAATGCCTATACTTTCCACCAACTTGTGATGGATTATGTTTGTATATGTATATTTATATACATGAATGAGTTGTGGTATATGTGTATGTATACGTGTTTGTGAGATGTATGTGAACGTATTTATAATCATTATAGTGTTAAACCACTAAACGAGTAACGGACCTCGTATGTGCACACGACTTTATGAACGATGTTAATAGCTATAAGTTGGTGAAAATATAGATAATCATGTATAATAGAGGTGTGAAAAAAATGGAGCGAGAAAAACGAAGTTTGGTGCCCGAAAAATAAAAAATAAGAATAATCCGTAGCTAATTAGCTACGGATTAGCTACGGTGTTCTAACGGAAAGCATAATCCGTAGGTAATTAGCTGCGGATTAGCTACAGATTTTTCTTATTTTCAATTTTTTGGGCACCAAACGTCGTTTTTTTCGCTTCGATTTTCTCACAACGCTGCTATACATGATTATCTATATTTTCACCAACTTATAGCTAATATTATCGTTCATAAAGTCGTGTGCCCATTCGGGATCAAATACTCGTTTCACAGTCCTATACTTTCAACCAACTTGTGACGGATTATGTTTGTATATGTATATGTATATACATGAATGAGTTGTGGTATATGTGTATTTGTATATGTGTATGTATACGTGTTTCTGAGATGTATGTGAACGTATTCAAAATCATTATAGTGTTAAACCACTAAACGAGTAACGAATCCTGTATGTGCACACGACTTTATGAACGATATTAATAGCTATAAGTTGGTGAAAATATAGATAATCATGTATAATAGAGGTGTGAAAAAAACGGAGCGAGAAAAACAAAGTTTGGTAACCGAAAAATCAAAAATAAGAAAAATCCGTAGTTAATCCGTAGATAATTAGCTACGGATTAGCTACAGAATTCTAACAGAAAGCATATTCCGTAGCTAATCAGTAGGTAATTAGCTACGGATTAGCTATAGATTTTTCTTATTTTCGATTTTTTGGGTACCAAACGTCCTTTTTTTCGCTTCGATTTTTTCACACCTCTACTATACATTATTGTCTATATTTTCACAAACTTATAGCTATTAATATCGTTCATAAAGTCGTGTGCCCCTTCGGGATCAAGTACTCGTTTCACAGTTTAACATTGTACTGCCTATACTTTCCACCAACTTGTGATGGATTATGTTTGTATATGTATATTTATATAAATGAATGAGTTGTGGTATATGTGTATGTATACATGTTTGGGAGATGTATGTGAACGTATTGATAATCATTATAGTGTTAAACTACTAAACGAGTAACGGATCTCGTATGTGTACACAACTTTATGAAAGATGTTAATAGCTATAAGTTGGTGAAAATATAGGTAATCATTTATAATAGAGGTGTGAAAAAAATGGAGCGAGAAAAACGAAGTTTGGTGCCCGAAAAATTAAAAATAAGAAAACTCTGTAGCTAATCCGTAGCTAATTAGCTACTATCGAATTCTAAAGAAAAGCATATTCCGTACGTAATTCGTTACGGATTAGCTATAAATGTTTCTTATTTTCGATTTTTTGGGCACCAAACGTCCTTTTTTTTCACTTCGATTTTTTTAACACCTCTACTATACATGATTATCTATATTTTCACCAACTTATAGCTATTAATATCGTTCATAAAGTCGTGTGCCCCTTCTGGATCCAGTACTCGTTTTACAGTTTAACATTGTAATGTCTATACTTTCCACCAACTTGTGATGGATTATGTTTGTATATGTATATTTATATACATGAATGAGTTGTGGTATATGTGTACGTGTATACGTGTATGTATACGTGTTTATGAGATGTATGTGAACGTATTGATAATCATTATAGTGTTAAACTACTAAACGAGTAACGGATCCCGTATATGCACACGACTTTATGAACGATATTAATAGCTATAAGTTGGTGAAAATATAGATAATCATGTATAATAGAGGTGTAAAAAAAACGGAGCGAGAAAAACGAAGTTTGGTGCCCGAAAAATCAAAAATAAGAATAATCCGGAGCTAATTAGCTACGGATTAGCTACGGTATTCCAACGGAAAGCATAATCCGTAGCTAATCCGTAGGTAATTAGCTACGGATTAGCTACATATTATTCTTATTTTCGATTTTTTGGGCACCAAATGTCGTTTTGTTCGCTTCGATTTTTTCACCCCTCTGCTATACATGATTATCTATATTTTCACCAACTTATAGCTAATATTATCGTTCATAAAGTCACGTGCCCCTTCGGGATCAAGTACTCGTTTCATAGTTTAACATTGTAATGCCTATTCTTTCCACCAACTTGTGATAGATTATGTTTGTATATGTATATTAATATACATGAATGAGTTGTCGTATATGTGTACATGTATATGTGTATGTATACGTATTTGTGAGATGTATGTGAACGTATTGATAATCATTATAGTGTTAAACCACTAAACGAGTAACGGATCCCGTATGTGCACACGACTTTATGAACGATATTAACAACTATAAGTTGGTGAAAATATAGATAATAATGTATAATAGAGGTGTGAAAAAAACGGTGCGAGAAAAACGAAGTTTGGTGCCCCAAAAATCAAAAATAAGAAAACTCCGTAGCTAATTAGCTACGGAGTCTAAAGTAAAGCATATTCCGTAGCTAATCCGTAGGTAATTAGCTACGGATTAGCTACGATATTCTAACGTAAAGCATATTCCGTAGCTAATCCGTAGGTAATTAGCTACGGATTAGCTATGAATTTCTTTTATTTTCGATTTTTTGGGCGACAAACGTCGTTTTTTTCGCTTCGAATTTTTCACAACTCTGCTATACATTATTATATATATTTTCACCAACTTATAGCTATTAGTATCGTTCATAAAGTCGTGTGCCCCTTCGGGATCAAGTACTCGTTTCACAGTTTAACATTGTAATGCCTATACTTTCCACCAACTTGTGATGGATTATGTTTGTATATGTATATTTATATACATGAATGAGTTGTGGTATATGTGTATGTATACGTGTTTGTGAGATGTATGTGAACGTATTTATAATCATTATAGTGTTAAACCACTAAACGAGTAACGGGCCTCGTATTTGAACACGACTTTATGAACGATATTAATAGCTATAAGTTGGTGAAAATATAGATAATCATGTATAATAGAGGTGTGAAAAAAATGGAGCGAGAAAAACGAAGTTTGGTGCCCGAAAAATAAAAAATAAGAATAATCCGTAGCTAATTAGCTACGGATTAGCTACGGTGTTCTAACGGAAAGCATAATCCGTAGGTAATTAGCTGCGGATTAGCTACAGATTTTTCTTATTTTCAATTTTTTGGGCACCAAACGTCGTTTTTTTCGCTTCGATTTTCTCACAACTCTGCTATACATGATTATCTATATTTTCACCAACTTATAGCTAATATTATCGTTCATAAAGTCGTGTGCCCATTCGGGATCAAATACTCATTTCACAGTCCTATACTTTCAACCAACTTGTGACGGATTATGTTTCTATATGTATATGTATATACATGAATGAGTTGTGGTATATGTGTATTTGTATACGTGTATGTATACGTGTTTGTGAGATGTATGTGAACGTATTCAAAATCATTATAGTGTTAAACCACTAAACGAGTAACGAATCCTGTATGTGCACACGACTTTATGAACGATATTAATAGCTATAAGTTGGTGAAAATATAGATAATCATGTATAATAGAGGTGTGAAAAAAACGGAGCGAGAAAAACAAAGTTTGGTACCCGAAAAATCAAAAATAAAAAAAATCCGTAGTTAATCCGTAGATAATTAGCTACGGATTAGCTACAGAATTCTAACAGAAAGCATATTCCGTAGCTAATCAGTAGGTAATTAGCTACGGATTAGCTATAGATTTTTCTTATTTTCGATTTTTTGGGTACCAAACGTCCTTTTTTTCGCTTCGATTTTTTCACACCTCTACTATACATTATTGTCTATATTTTCACAAACTTATAGCTATTAATATCGTTCATAAAGTCGTGTGCCCCTTCGGGATCAAGTACTCGTTTCACAGTTTAACATTGTACTGCCTATACTTTCCACCAACTTGTGATGGATTATGTTTGTATATGTATATTTATATAAATGAATGAGTTGTGGTATATGTGTATGTATACATGTTTGGGAGATGTATGTGAACGTATTGATAATCATTATAGTGTTAAACTACTAAACGAGTAACGGATCTCGTATGTGTACACAACTTTATGAAAGATGTTAATAGCTATAAGTTGGTGAAAATATAGGTAATCATTTATAATAGAGGTGTGAAAAAAATGGAGCGAGAAAAACGAAGTTTGGTGCCCGAAAAATTAAAAATAAGAAAACTCTGTAGCTAATCCGTAGCTAATTAGCTACTATCGAATTCTAAAGAAAAGCATATTCCGTACGTAATTCGTTACGGATTAGCTACAAATGTTTCTTATTTTCGATTTTTTGGGCACCAAACGTCCTTTTTTTTCACTTCGATTTTTTTAACACCTCTACTATACATGATTATCTATATTTTCACCAACTTATAGCTATTAATATCGTTCATAAAGTCGTGTGCCCCTTCTGGATCCAGTACTCGTTTTACAGTTTAACATTGTAATGTCTATACTTTCCACCAACTTGTGATGGATTATGTTTGTATATGTATATTTATATACATGAATGAGTTGTGGTATATGTGTACGTGTATACGTGTATGTATACGTGTTTATGAGATGTATGTGAACGTATTGATAATCATTATAGTGTTAAACTACTAAACGAGTAACGGATCCCGTATATGCACACGACTTTATGAACGATATTAATAGCTATAAGTTGGTGAAAATATAGATAATCATGTATAATAGAGGTGTAAAAAAAACGGAGCGAGAAAAACGAAGTTTGGTGCCCGAAAAATCAAAAATAAGAATAATCCGGAGCTAATTAGCTACGGATTAGCTACGGTATTCCAACGGAAAGCATAATCCGTAGCTAATCCGTAGGTAATTAGCTACGGATTAGCTACATATTATTCTTATTTTCGATTTTTTGGGCACCAAATGTCGTTTTGTTCGCTTCGATTTTTTCACACCTCTGCTATACATGATTATCTATATTTTCACCAACTTATAGCTAATATTATCGTTCATAAAGTCACGTGCCCCTTCGGGATCAAGTACTCGTTTCATAGTTTAACATTGTAATGCCTATTCTTTCCACCAACTTGTGATAGATTATGTTTGTATATGTATATTAATATACATGAATGAGTTGTCGTATATGTGTACATGTATATGTGTATGTATACGTATTTGTGAGATGTATGTGAACGTATTGATAATCATTATAGTGTTAAACCACTAAACGAGTAACGGATCCCGTATGTGCACACGACTTTATGAACGATATTAACAACTATAAGTTGGTGAAAATATAGATAATAATGTATAATAGAGGTGTGAAAAAAACGGTGCGAGAAAAACGAAGTTTGGTGCCCCAAAAATCAAAAATAAGAAAACTCCGTAGCTAATTAGCTACGGAGTCTAAAGTAAAGCATATTCCGTAGCTAATCCGTAGGTAATTAGCTACGGATTAGCTACGATATTCTAACGTAAAGCATATTCCGTAGCTAATCCGTAGGTAATTAGCTACGGATTAGCTATGAATTTCTTTTATTTTCGATTTTTTGGGCGACAAACGTCGTTTTTTTCGCTTCGAATTTTTCACAACTCTGCTATACATTATTATATATATTTTCACCAACTTATAGCTATTAGTATCGTTCATAAAGTCGTGTGCCCCTTCGGGATCAAGTACTCGTTTCACAGTTTAACATTGTAATGCCTATACTTTCCACCAACTTGTGATGGATTATGTTTGTATATGTATATTTATATACATGAATGAGTTGTGGTATATGTGTATGTATACGTGTTTGTGAGATGTATGTGAACGTATTTATAATCATTATAGTGTTAAACCACTAAACGAGTAACGGACCTCGTATTTGAACACGACTTTATGAACGATATTAATAGCTATAAGTTGGTGAAAATATAGATAATCATGTATAATAGAGGTGTGAAAAAAATGGAGCGAGAAAAACGAAGTTTGGTGCCCGAAAAATAAAAAATAAGAATAATCCGTAGCTAATTAGCTACGGATTAGCTACGGTGTTCTAACGGAAAGCATAATCCGTAGGTAATTAGCTGCGGATTAGCTACAGATTTTTCTTATTTTCAATTTTTTGGGCACCAAACGTCGTTTTTTTCGCTTCGATTTTCTCACAACTCTGCTATACATGATTATCTATATTTTCACCAACTTATAGCTAATATTATCGTTCATAAAGTCGTGTGCCCATTCGGGATCAAATACTCGTTTCACAGTCCTATACTTTCAACCAACTTGTGACGGATTATGTTTCTATATGTATATGTATATACATGAATGAGTTGTGGTATATGTGTATTTGTATATGTGTATGTATACGTGTTTGTGAGATGTATGTGAACGTATTCAAAATCATTATAGTGTTAAACCACTAAACGAGTAACGAATCCTGTATGTGCACACGACTTTATGAACGATATTAATAGCTATAAGTTGGTGAAAATATAGATAATCATGTATAATAGAGGTGTGAAAAAAACGGAGCGAGAAAAACAAAGTTTGGTACCCGAAAAATCAAAAATAAAAAAAATCCGTAGTTAATCCGTAGATAATTAGCTACGGATTAGCTACAGAATTCTAACAGAAAGCATATTCCGTAGCTAATCAGTAGGTAATTAGCTACGGATTAGCTATAGATTTTTCTTATTTTCGATTTTTTGGGTACCAAACGTCCTTTTTTTCGCTTCGATTTTTTCACACCTCTACTATACATTATTGTCTATATTTTCACAAACTTATAGCTATTAATATCGTTCATAAAGTCGTGTGCCCCTTCGGGATCAAGTACTCGTTTCACAGTTTAACATTGTACTGCCTATACTTTCCACCAACTTGTGATGGATTATGTTTGTATATGTATATTTATATAAATGAATGAGTTGTGGTATATGTGTATGTATACATGTTTGGGAGATGTATGTGAACGTATTGATAATCATTATAGTGTTAAACTACTAAACGAGTAACGGATCTCGTATGTGTACACAACTTTATGAAAGATGTTAATAGCTATAAGTTGGTGAAAATATAGGTAATCATTTATAATAGAGGTGTGAAAAAAATGGAGCGAGAAAAACGAAGTTTGGTGCCCGAAAAATTAAAAATAAGAAAACTCTGTAGCTAATCCGTAGCTAATTAGCTACTATCGAATTCTAAAGAAAAGCATATTCCGTACGTAATTCGTTACGGATTAGCTACAGATGTTTCTTATTTTCCATTTTTTGGGCACCAAACGTCCTTTTTTTCGCTTCGATTTTTTTAACACCTCTACTATACATGATTATCTATATTTTCACCAACTTATAGCTATTAATATCGTTCATAAAGTCGTGTGCCCCGTCTGGATCAAGTACTCGTTTTACAGTTTAACATTGTAATGTCTATACTTTCCACCAACTTGTGATGGATTATGTTTGTAAATGTATATTTATATACATGAATGAGTTGTGGTATATGTGTACGTGTATACGTGTATGTATACGTGTTTATGAGATGTATGTGAACGTATTGATAATCATTATAGTGTTAAACTACTAAACGAGTAACGGATCCCGTATATGCACACGACTTTATGAACGATATTAATAGCTATAAGTTGGTGAAAATATAGATAATCATGTATAATAGAGGTGTAAAAAAAACGGAGCGAGAAAAACGAAGTTTGGTGCCCGAAAAATCAAAAATAAGAATAATCCGGAGCTAATTAGCTACGGTATTCCAACGGAAAGCATAAAACGTAGCTAATCCGTAGGTAATTAGCTACGGATTAGCTACAGATTATTCTTATTTTCGATTTTTTGGGCACCAAATGTCGTTTTGTTCGCTTCGATTTTTTCACACCTCTGCTATACATGATTATCTATATTTTCACCAACTTATAGCTAATATTATTGTTCATAAAGTCGCGTGCCCCTCCGGGATCAAGTACTCGTTTCACAGTCCTATACTTTCCACCAACTTGTGACGGATTATGTTTGTATATGTATATGTATATACATGAATGAGTTGTGGTATATGTGTATTTCTGTATGTGTATGTATACGTGTTTGTGAGATGTATGTGAACGTATTCATAAGCATTATAGTGTTAAACCACTAAACGAGTAACGGATCCTGTATGTGCATACGACTTTATGAACGATATTAATAGCTATAATTTGGTGAAAATATAGATAATCATGTATAATAGAGGTGTGAAAAAACCGGAGCGAGAAAAAAGAAGTTTGGTACCCGAAAAATCAAAAATAAGAAAAATTCGTAGTTAATCCGTAACTAATTAGCTACATATTAGCTACGGAATTCTAATAGAAAGCATATTTCGTAGCTAATCCATAGGTAATGAGCTACGAATTTTTTTTATGTTCGATTTTTTGGACACCAAACGTCCTTTTTTTCGCTTCGATTTTTTCACACCTTTTCTATACATGATTATCTATATTTTTTACCAACTTATAGCTATTAATATCGTTCATAAAGTCGTGTGCCCCTTCGGGATCAAGTTCTCGTTTCACAGTTTAACATTGTAATGCCTATACTTTCCACCAACTTGTGATGGATTATATTTGTATATGTATATTTATATACATGAATGAGTTGTGGTGTATATGTATGTATACGTGTTTGTGAGATGTATGTGAACGTATTGATAATCATTATAGTGTTAAACCACTAAACGAGTAACGGATCTCGTATGTGCACACGACTTTATGAACGATATTAATAGCTATAAGTTGGTGAAAATATAGATAATCATGTATAATAGAGGTGTAAAAAAAACGGAGCGAGAAAAACGAACTTTGGTGCCCGAAAAATCAAAAATAAGAATAATCCGGAGCTAATTAGCTACGGATTAGCTATGGTATTCCAACGGAAAGCATAATCCGTAGGTAATTAGCTACGGATTAGCTACGGATTATTCTTATTTTCGATTTTTTGGGCACCAAATGTCGTCCATAAAGTCGCGTGCCCCTTCGGGATCAATTACTCGTTTTTTTTTCACCAACTTATAGCTAATATTTTCACCAAACCTCTGCTATACATGAATATCTATATTTTCACCAACTTATAGCTAATATTATCGTCCATAAATTCGCGTGCCCCTTCGGGATCAATTACTCGTTTCACAGTTTAACATTGTAATGCCTATACTTTCCACCAACTTGTGATGAATTATGTTTGTATATGTATATTTATATACATGAATGAGTTGTGGTATATGTGTATGTATACGTGTTTGTGAGATGTATGTGAACGTATTGATAATCATTATAGTGTTAAACCACTAAACGAGTAACGGATCCCGTATGTGCACACGACTTTAAGAACGATATTAATAGCTATAAGTTGGTGAAAATATAGATAATCATGTATAATAGAGGTGTGAAAAAAACGGAGCAAGAAAAACGAAGTTTGGTGCCCGAAAAATAAAAAATAAGAATAATCCGTAGCTAATTAGCTTCGAATTAGCTACGGTATTCTAACGGAAAGCATAATCCGTTGGTAATTAGCTGCGGATTAGCTACATATTTTTCTTATTTTCGATTTTTTGGGCACCAAACGTCGTTTTTTTCGCTTCGATTTTTTCACAACTCTGATATACATGATTATCTATATTTTCACCAACTTATAGCTAATCTTATCGTTCATAAAGTCGTGTGCCCAATCGGGATCAAATACTCGTTTCACAATCCTATACTTTCAACCAACTTGTCACGGATTATGTTTCTATATGTATATGTATATACATGAATGAGTTGTGGTGTATGTGTATTTGTATATGTGTATGTATACGTGTTTCTGAGATGTATGTGAACGTATTCAAAAGCATTATAGTGTTAAACCACTAAACGAGTAATGAATCCTGTATGTGCACACGACTTTATGAACGATATTAATAGCTATAAGTTGGTGAAAATATAGATAATCCTGTATAATAGAGGTGTGAAAAAAACGGAGCGAGAAAAACGAAGTTTGGTACCCGAAAAATCAAAAATAAGAAGAATCCGTAGTTAATCCGTAGATAATTAGCTACGGATTAGCTATGCAATTCTAACAGAAAGCATATTCCGTAGCTAATCAGTAGGTAATTAGCTACGGATTAGCTACATATTTTTCTTATTTTCGATTTTTTGGGCACCAAACGTCCTTTTTTTCGCTTCGATTTTTTCACACCTCTAATATACATTATTATCTATATTTTCACCAACTTATAGCTAAGAATATCGATCATAAAGTCGTGTGCCCCTTCGGGATCAAGTACTCGTTTCACAGTTTAACATTGTAATGCCTATACTTTCCACCAACTTGTGATGGATTATGTTTGTATATGTATATTTATATACATGAATGAGTTGTGGTATATGTGTATGTATACATGTTTGTGAGATGTATGTGAACGTATTGATAATCATTATAGTGTTAAACCACCAAACGAGTAACGGATCCCGTATGTGCACACAACTTTATGAACGATATTAATAGCTATAAGTTGGTGAAAATATAGATAATCATGTATAATAGAGGTGTGAAAAAAACGGAGCGAGAAAAACGAAGTTTGGTGCCCGAAAAATTAAAAATAAGAAAACTCTGTAGCTAATCCGTAGCTAATTAGCTACTACCGAAGTCTAACGGAAAGCATATTCCGTAGCTAATCCCTAGGTAATTCGTTACGGATTAGCTACATATGTTTCTTATTTTCGATTTTTTGGGCACCAAACGTCCTTTTTTCGCTTCGATTTTTTCACACCTCTACTATACATGATTATCTATATTTTCACCAACTTATAGCTATTAATATCGTTCATAAAGCCATGTGCCCCTTCGGGATCAAGTACTCGTTTCACAGTTTAACATTGTAATGCCTATACTTTCCACCAACTTGTGATGGATTATGTTTGTACATGTATATTTATATACATGAATGAGTTGTGGTATATGTGTACGTGTATACGTGTATGTATACGTGTTTGTAAGATGTATGTGAACGTATTGATAATCATTATAGTGTTAAACCACTAAACGAGTAACGGATCCCATATGTGCACACGACTTTATGAACGATATTAAGAGCTATAAGTTGGTGAAAATATAGATAATCATGTATAATAGAGGTGTGAAAAAAACGGAGCGAGAAAAATGAAGTTTGGTGCCCGAAAAATCAAAAATAAGAATAATACGTAGCTAATTAGCTACGGATTAGCTACAGTATTCTAACGGAAAGCATATTCCGTAGCTAATCAGTAGGTAACTAGCTACGGATATTTCTTATTTTTGATTTTTTGGGAAACAAACGTTGTTTTTTACGCTTCGATTTTTTCACACCTCTGCTATACATGATTATCTATATATTCACCAACTTATAGCTAATATTATCGTTCATAAAGTCGTGTGCCCCTTCGGGATCAAGTTCTCGTTTCACAGTTTAACATTGTAATGCCTATACTTTCCACCAACTTGTGACGGATTATGTTTGTATATGTATATGTATATACACGAATGAGTTGTGGTATATGTGTATTTGTATATGTGTATGTATACGTGTTTGTGAGATGTATGTGAACGTATTCATAAGCATTATTGTCACACCCCGAAACCGATGACGGAAACGTTCCGGGGCGGAGTGACGTCATGCGTAGTACCACAACAATTGTATCATAACAAGCATAGTAAACACAACCAGACATGGAATACATATGAAAAAGGTTTACATTGTTTAATACATAGTTTTATTCACATCAAAAGTAAAATAGACAGACGCGACTCTAACGCTTCGTCTTCTCCGAACTCCTGGAAGTACCTGTTTACTAATTCCCTGAGAATACAAGCAGTTGTGAAAGGATATCAGCATAAAGCTGGTGAGTTCATAAGCATTTAGTTTTAGTGAGAAAATGTTCTTTGAATCCATTAGAAAAGTGTTCTTCAAGAAAATCCTGTATTTTCTTATGAAAAGCGGTCTTGAAAGAATGTCTATTAGTAGAAAATAAACCATAAGTTTTAGAAAACATGTTATCCGTCCTAGAGGTAGAGATGCCAGTTTAGAAGTCCTTGATTTCTATCAGCATATATAAAAGTAGTTTTATTACTTAAAATAAAACAAATGAAGAAGAGAGTCCATAAACAAAGTTAGTTTATACTTATTTGCGAGTCGTATAACCATACTTGATATGACCGAGAGACCTTTATAACGTTCTTCAGGCGTTAAGCTAAATGACATTTGTTCACCCCAGGCGTGCCCGCCCAACTGTAGCTAGCAGTTTAGGTGTGGGATTGTCAGTCTCGAATAGATCTATTCACAAATCTCACGCTCTCCCTCCGGGAGACTCTGGTTATACTAAAAGGATTTATCACTATACACCTAAGAGTAAAGTATTGAAGTAGCGCCTCACAATTCTGTATAATCTAGTTTACTAGCGAGAAATCAGTATAAAACAGTAATTATCCTTGAATAAATGTACTTTATACTTCTGAGAAAACATATAACATAAACTAAATCTGCCATAGTTTATATATATTTATTTATGAAATCTGATTAAGTAGAGACTGCCTAGAGGGTTATCCCAAACTATACCCATTATAGTTTATTCGAGTTGATATAGAGCTGCTTTGTAAAAACCTTTCTGAAAGCTATGAAGTTAGATTTCCAAAATAGTAGTCTCCCTTATGCTCAACATATTACAAAAAGGGATAAAACATCCGAATACGTTATTAACGTGGAAATCATTGGACTGCATTAATAAGTTTAAAACTTAATAAAATAATTTGAGTTTTGCTTGTATTCCCCCCGAAAACATTAAAAACACGGAAAATGTAGGGGTATGAACTCACCGTTTGACGTAGGATCTGGGTGTGTGATCGGTTACGAATGTTGAGTGTCAACCGATGTTTCGTACTCAAGTGGATCCTATTAACATGTGATTACACTTATGTGAATATACTTAGGGCATATAACCACTAATAGACACATGGACACACATCAGGGACATGAAACACTTAGAATTAAGTGTTACAAACACCTATTGAAGTCCCTAAATGAGTGTAGGGTCTTAGATTTGAGTGTAAGGCCACCAAACTCAACTTTTATGCGTGTGCGGCCAGGGTGTGCGGCCAGGCCGTGTGTGCGGTTGCACACATGAGTGTGCGGCCGTACAGAGGGTATGTGCGGCCGTACACAGGAGTGTGCGGCCGTACACTCCTCATTTGTTCCCGAAATGTCGATTTTGAGGTGTTCTTGTGCTAATACCAAGTCCTACTCGTGAATTAAGGCCAAACTCTTCACTTTGGAGAGTTTTAGTGTGTTTGCGGCCACCTTATGAAGGTGTGTAGCCGTACACCTTCAAAGGATGAAGAACACGAAGAACACTATGAGTTTTAGGCTTAGATTTAGGTGTCTTACCAAGATAACAAGCTGAATGATGAAGTGGATCACGTTTTTGAGTCCATTAGAGTGTTATTGGATGATGTTTCTAGAGAGAGAAAGTAGAGAGAGAGAGAGAGTAGGGTGCAGCCAAAAGAGGAAAAGAGTGAATGAAGGGGGTCTCCTCCAATATAGAGGGTCAGGTGTGAGGCTGGAGGGTGTGTGCGGTTGGGTGTGCGGCTGGTTGGCCGCACACACCTTCTTTGGTGTGTTTGGCCCGATTTTGTGATGCTACACACTTTCTAACCCTTCCTAAGACTCATTTCTAGGTTATACTAAGCCTAGAGCACTTATATGGACCCATAATTTCGTTAAAAGATGATAAATTCGAGTTTATTATTGATATACAGATCCATTGCACAGGATAAAAGTTTCGGGTTGTCTCATCATCCCCCCGTTAGAGGTAATTTCGTCCCGAAATTTGAAAATAGAATACAAATCATGAATTTGGAAAGAGATGGGGATATTTATGGTTCATCTGATCTTCGCGCTCCCAAGTGAATTCAGGTCCCCGCTTGGCATTCCAGCAAACCTTCACTATCAGGATGCGACTTTGTTTTGTTCTTTTGATCTCTCTATCCATGATTTCGATTGGTTCTACCACAAAGTTTAGATTCTCGTTGATTTCAATCTCATCGAGAGGGATAGCAAGAGTCTCGTTGGATAGACACTTCTTCAGGTTCGAGACGTGGAAGACGGGATGAATGTTACTAAGCTCTTGAGGTAATCGGAGTTTGTAGGCTACAGGACCGATCCTGGCGAGGATCTCGAACGGTCCTATGTATCTCGGGTTTAGCTTTCCATGCTTTCCAAAGCGTATCATGCCTTTCCAGGGTGAGAATTTTAGCAGGACACGGTCTCCAACCTGAAATTCCAAGGGTTTTCATCGTTTATCGGCGTAGCTCTTTTGTCTATCGCGAGAGGCCTTAAGTCGTTCTCGGATTTGTACAATCTTTTCTGTGGTTTCGCGGATGATTTCTAGACCAGTGAGAGTGCTATGGGGGACTTGCCCCTTGACTACCTGCGTGTCGCCCACCTCAGCCCAGCACAGAGGGGATCTGCACTTGCGGCCATAGAGAGCTTCGAAAGGCGCAGCCTTGATGCTGGTATGATAACTGTTGTTGTAGGAAAATTCAACCAATGGAAGACGAGTGTCCCATGACGCTCCGAAATCGATGACGCAGGCTCTCAACATGTCTTCCAAGGTTTGGATGGTTCTCTCACTCTGTCCATCTGTTTGAGGATGGTAAGCTGTGCTCATATCCAGCTTAGTTCCAAGAGCCTTCTACAGTGACTGCCAGAACCTCGAAGTGAACCTGCTATCTCGATCGGAGATAATGGACACAGACACGCCATGCAGTCGGACTATCTCTCGGATGTAGATTCTCGTGAGTCTCTCCATTTTGAAGTTTTCCTTGATAGGTAGGAAATGGGCGGATTTAGTCAGTCGGTCGACAATTACCCAGATGGCGTCGTACCCACTCGGAGATTTGGGTAATTTGGTGATGAAATCCATAGAAATCCTCTCCCACTTCCATTCGGGTATTTATGGTTGTTGGAGTAGACCTGAGGGTTTCTGATATTCGACCTTCACCTTGGCGCAAGTCAGACACTTGCCCACGAAGGTAGCGATTTCTGCTTTCATGTTCAGCCACCAATACAGTTTCTTGAGATCGAGGTACATCTTGTCCGAACCTGGGTGAATGGAGTATCTGGTCTTGTGAGCTTCGTTCATTACAACCTCTCTGTAACCACCGAACTTTGGGGTCCAGATCCGGTCCATGAAATAATAGACTCCGTCTCCCTTGATATCTAGGTTCTTTTCCATTCCTCTCAAGGTTTCATCCGACATGTTCTCTGGTCTTAAGGCTTCCAACTGAGCCTCTTTGATTTGCGCGGATAAATGGGAATGGATTGTCATGGTCAGTGCCTTCACTCTACAACCTGAGTACTCCTTCCGACTGAGGGCATCTGCTACCACATTGGCCTTGCCGGGATGGTAGCGGATTTCGCACTCGTAATCGCTGAGTAACTCAACCCATCGCCGTTGTCTCATGTTCAACTCCTTCTGATCGAATTTATGCTGCAAACTTTTATGGTCAGTGAAGATAGTGCACTTGGTTCCGTAGAGATAATGTCTCCATATTTTCAATACGAAGACCACTGCTCCCAATTCTAGGTCATGCGTCGTGTAGTTGACTTCGTGTGCTTTCAGCTGTCTTGAGGCATAAGCAATGAATTTTCCCCGTTGCATGAGCACACAGCCTAGGCCCTGATTGGATGCATCACAGTAGACAACAAAATATTCCGTCCCTTCGGGCAGAGACAAGATAGGTTCGCTGCATAGGGCCTGCTTCAACGTTTGGAACGCAGTGTCTTGCTTTTCACTCCAACAAAAAGGTACACCTTTCTGAGTTAGAGTGGCTAAGGGTTTGGCAATTCTGGAGAAATTCTGGATAAATCTACGATAGTAGCCAGCGAGACCCAAGAATTGACGGATTTCTGTGGGTGTCTTTGGTGCTGACAAGTTCTCTATCGCTTTGATCTTGGAGGGGTCCACGTGTATGCCTGCTTCGCTTACCACGTGACCTAGGAAGGTTACCTTTCGAATCCAGAATTCGCACTTGGAGAATTTCGCGTACAGTTTCTCCATCCTTAGGGTTTCCAGCACTGCTCTCAAGTGCTGTCGATGATCTTCCTCACCTCTAGAATAGAAAAGTATATCGTCGATGAACACGATTACGAACTTGTCCAGGGAAGAACGACACACCCGATTCATCAGGTCCATGAATACTGCCGGTGCGTTGGTTAGACCGAAGGGCATAAATACGAACTTGTAGTGACCATATCAAGTCCGAAATGCTGTTTTAGGAACATCACCCTCATGGACTCGTAGCTGATGGTACCCTGATCTTAAATCTATTTTCGAGAAGTAACTGGCTCCCTGAAGTTGGTCGAAGAGATCATCGATTCAAGGAAGAGGGTAACGGTTTTTGACTGTGAGCTTGTTCAGCTCTCGATAGTCAATGCACATCCGAAAGGATCCATCCTTCTTTTTCACAAACAAGATCGGGGCTCCCCAGGGTGAGGAACTCGGTCTTATGAATCCTTTGTTGAGCAGCTCATTGAGCTGACTAGATAGCTCCTGCATTTCTGCTGGTGCTAGGCGATATGGAGATTTAGCTACGGGAGTAGCTCCGGGGACTAAGTCGATGCGAAACTCGACTTGTCGTTCGGGAGGGATTCCCGGAAGATCTTCGTGAAAAACATCGGGAAAGTTGCAGACTTCGGGGATGCTCTCGAGGTCTTTAACTTCCGGCTTTTCGTTAATGACGTGGGCTAGGAATGCATAACACTCCTTCCGCAGGAGTTTCTGGGCTTTGATGCACGAAATGATGCGAAGGTTTGAACTGAGTTTATCGCCGTAGATTACAAGAGTTTCATCCGGGGAAAGGTTGAGACGGATAGCTTTTTCGAAACAAAGGATATCAGCACGATTGGGGCTTAACCAATCCATGCCGATGATGACATCAAAGCTTTTTATAGCGACTAGCATAAGATCGATGGGAAATGAATGGTCGTTCAGAGTAAGAGTACAACCCATGAATATGTCATTAGTGCTCTCTTTCTCACAGTTAGCCATTTCGACGGTAAATGTTTCGGTTAAGGGTTGAGGTTTATGTTTAAGAAAATGCTTGAATGCATGACTAACAAAACTTCTTTCAGCACCAGAATCGAAAAGAATGCATGCATAAGAGTTATCGAGGAGGAACGTACCCGTCACAACGATAGGGTCAGCCACGGCTTCCTCTTGCCCCATAGCTAGTACTCTTCCGGTGTTGCCAGTTGTTGCTGCCTTGGGGCAGTTTCTCTTGAAATGCCCGACTTCCCCACAGCCATAACAGGCTTTACCGACACCTGCTCCAGAGGCCTGATCAGTTGGTTGGACTGGTGCTCTGCAGTATCGGGTCGTGTGTCCCTTCCTTCCACAGTTGTTGCAATTCAAATCACGGCAGGGTCCGTGATGATGAAAAGCACACTTGTTGCACAGAGGTAGTTTCCCTGAATAACCACCGGTAGAAGCTTGGGTGGTTGGAGCAGCAGTGGGAGTAGCAGTAGGAGTAGTAGCAGCGTGGACTGCCACTGTTTGCTGTTTCTTTGAGGGCTCCTGCGAGGATTGTCCCTTTCTCTTCTTCCAGAATTTTCTCTTCTCACCACTCCCTTTAGCCGGTTCAGGGGTGGCGGTCACTTCATCGAGATCGACTCCATGATCGATCAGAGTCTGCGCCAGGCACTTGGAGCTATCAAATATAGCTGGCCGAGCAGCCACGACATTTCCTTTGGTCGGCTGGGTCAGCCCCCAAATGTATCTTTCAACCTTTTTGCTTTCTGGGGTGACCATCCCCGGGCAGAGAAGCGCTAGGTCTTCAAACCTAGATGTGTAGGCGGCAACGTCAGAACCCTTCATCTTTAGGTTCCAGAGTTCGTGCTCCAATTTCTGGATTTCGCCCCGTGGGCAGTACTCAGCAAGCATGAGCTCTTTCAAGCTCTCCCAACCCATAGCATTTGCTATTGGCAGGGTTAAGGACTTGACCCGGCCATTCCACCAGGTCAATGCTTTGTTGGCGAAAGTGCAAGCGACGAATTTCACCTTGTTGGCTTCAGAACAGGAACAGATTTCGAAGATGGACTCAATCTTCTCGATCCATTGAGTCAGGACAATAACACCTACAGTGCCGTCGAAGGATGTGGGTTTCGCATTCATGAAGTCCTTATAAGAGCACTCATTTTGGTGTCCCTGACCACCTTCATGATTTTGGGGATACGTACCACCTCCCTGTCCACCAGATCCTCCAGGATTCATCTGTGACATCGCGGCAGCCACAGCAGCAGTAACAGCTGCCTGAAACATAGCAGGATCAAACTGAGGGGGCGGTGGTGGTGGTGGAGTGTCGTTGTTCCTTCTGATAGGTCTTCTTCGGGGAGGCATCTTGTTGTAGAAGCAATCGGGAAGAACAGGACGGTAAGTCCTCGAGATATATGAAACAAAATATATCTCATCTTGAAAATAAAGTGTTCTACCGAGCGATAAGCAAAGGAAAGTTACTAATGCAAGTAAGTCATCGCTAAGAAACGAATAGGTAGCAACACTAGGAATGAATTTCTACAATGTATTCGGCTCTGACTAAAATACTCCTATAGTATTTTAAGTTGTATGGATACCGGGTAAGTTTTAGGCCTGTTGCAACACCAAAGTCACTCCCAAGCACATGTTGGTCATGTCTCGAATGAATATAGTTGATCAGGCTATATTGACCCTAGACATGATTACATAACTGCCCAGGTTTAACCGCAGTGTTCAACATCCAAAATACTTTTGTTTTGTTCCATTTAAGACACGGATTCTGGTACTCGGGCATACTTGTATACTTTTTGTAAAAATACTTATATTTTAGAAGTATACTTTTAGTTTAGAGCACTTAGGACCCTTAGTGTTTATAGTTGTATACCATGTAAGGTTCGGTATACTTAGTTCACTATAAACAATAGCTCTGATACCCAACTGTCACACCCCGAAACCGATGGCGGAAACGTTCCGGGGCGGAGTGACATCATGCGTAGTACCACAACAATTGTATCATAGCAAGCATAGTAAACACAACCAGACATTGAATACATATGAAAAAGGTTTACATTGTTTAATACATAGTTTTATTCACATCAAAAGTAAAATAGACAGACGCGACTCTAACGCTTCGTCTTCTCCGAACACCTGGAAGTACCTGTTTACTAATTCCCTGAGAATACAAGCAGTTGTGAAAGGATATCAGCATAAAGCTGGTGAGTTCATAAGCATTTAGTTTTAGTGAGAAAATGTTCTTTGAATCCATTAGAAAAGTGTTCTTCAAGAAAATCCTGTATTTTCTTATGAAAAGCGGTCTTGAAAGAGTGTCTATTAGTAGAAAATAAACCATAAGTTTTAGAAAACATGTTATCCGTCCTAGAGGTAGAGATGCCACTTTAGAAGTCCTTGATTTCTATCAGCATATATAAAAGTAGTTTTATTACTTAAAATAAAACAAATGAAGAAGAGAGTCCGTAAACAAAGTTAGTTTATACTTATTTGCGAGTCGTATAACCATACTTGATATGACCGAGAGACCTTTATAACGTTCTTCAGGCGTTAAGCTAAATGACATTTGTTCACCCCAGGCGTGCCCGCCCAACTGTAGCTAGCAGTTTAGGTGTGGGATTGTCAGTCCCGAATAGATCTATTTACAAATCTCACGCTCTCCCTCCGGGAGACTCTGGTTATACTAAAAGGATTTATCACTATACACCTAAGAGTAAAGTATTGAAGTAGCGCCTCACAATTCTGTATAATCTAGTTTACTAGCGAGAAATCAGTATAAAACAGTAATTATCCTTGAATAAATGTACTTTATACTTCTGAGAAAACATATAACATAAACTAAATCTGCCATAGTTTATATATATTTATTTATGAAATCTGATTAAGTAGAGACTGCCTAGAGGGTTATCCCAAACTATGCTCGTTATAGTTTATTCGAGTTGATATAGAGCTGCTTTGTAAAAACCTTTCTGAAAGCTATGAAGTTAGATTTCCAAAATAGTAGTTTCCCTTATGCTCAACATATTACAAAAAGGGATAAAACATCCGAATACGTTATTAACGTGGAAATCATTGGACTGCATTAATAAGTTTAAAAGTTAATAAAATACTTTGAGTTTGGCTTGTATTCCCCCCCTGAAAACATTAAAAACACGGAAAATGTAGGGGTATGAACTCACCGTTTGACGTAGGATATGGGTGTGTGATCGGTTACGAATGCTGAGTGTCAACCGATGTTTCGTACGCAAGTGGATCCTATTAACATGTGATTACACTTATGTGAATATACTTAGGGCATATAACCACTAATAGACACATGGACACACCTCAGGGACATGAAACACTTAGAATTAAGTGTTACAAACACCTATTGAAGTCCCTAAATGAGTGTAGGGTCTTAGATTTGAGTGTAAGGCCACCAAACTCAACTTTTATGCGTGTGCGGCCAGGTGTGCGGCCAGGCCGTGTGTGCGGTTGCATACAGGAGTGTGCGGCCGTATAGAGGGTGTGTGCGGCCGTACACAAGAGTGTGTCGCCGTACACTCCTCATTTGTGCCCGAAATGTCGATTTTGAGGTGTTCTTGTGCTAATACCAAGTCCTACTCGTGAATGAAGGCCAAACTCTTCACTTTGGAGAGTTTTAGTGTGTGTGCGGCCACCTTATGAAGGTGTGCAGCCGTACACCTTCAAAGGATGAAGAACACGAAGAACACTATGAGTTTTAGGCTTAGATTTAGGTGTCTTACCAAGATAACAAGCTGAATGATGAAGTGGATCACGTTTTTGAGGCCCTTAGAGTGTTCTTGGATGATGTTTCTAGAGAGAGAAAGTAGAGAGAGAGAGTAGGGTGCAACCAAAAGAGAAAAAGAGTGAATGAAGGGGGTATCCTCCAATATAAAGGGTCGGGTGTGAGGCTGGAGGGTGTGTGCGGTTGGGTGTGCGGCTGGCTGGCCGCACACGAGGGTGTGCGGCCGCACACAACTTCTTTGGTGTGTTTGGCCCGATTTTGTGATGCTACACACTTTCTAACCCTTCCTAAGACTCATTTCTAGGTTATACTAAGCCTAGAGCACTTATATGGACCCACAATTTCGTTAAAAGATGATAAATTCGAGTTTAATATTGATATACAGATCCATTGCACAGGATAAAAGTTTCGGGTTGTCACAATTATAGTGTTAAACCACTGAACGAGTAACGGATCCCGTATGTGCACACAACTTTATGAACGATATTAATAGCTATAAGTTGGTGAAAATATAGATAATCATGTATAATAGAGGTGTGAAAAAAACGGAGCGAGAAAAACGAACTTTGGTGACCGAAAAATCAAAAATAAGAAAAATCCGTACTTAAACCGTAGCTAATTAGCTACGGATTAGCTACGAAATTCTAACAGAAAACATATTCCGTAGCTAATCCGTAGGTAATTAGCTACGGATTTGCTACGGGTTATTCTTATTTTCGATTTTTGGGTACCAATCGTCCTTTTTTTTTCGCTTTGATTTTTTCACACCTCTACTATACATGATTATCTATATTTTAACCAACTTATAGCTATTAATATTGTTCATAAAGTCGTGTGCCCCTTCGGGATCAAGTACTCGTTTCATAGTTTAACATTGTAATGCCTATACTTTCCACCAACTTGTGATGGATTATGTTTGTATATGTATATTTATATACATGAATGATTTGTGGTGAATGTGTATGTACACGTGTTTGTGAGATGTATGTGAACGTATTGATAATCATTATAGTGTTAAACCACTAAACGAGTAACGGATCCCATATGTGCACACGACTTTATGAACGATATTAATAGCTATAAGTTGGTGAAAATATAGATAATCATGTATAATAGAGGTGTAAAAAAATCGGAGCAAGAAAAACGAAGTTTGGTGCCCGAAAAATAAAAAATAAGAATAATCCGTAGCTAATTAGCTAAGGATTAGCTACGGTATTCCAACGAAAAGCATAATCCGTAGGTAATTAGCTACAGATTTTTCTTATTTTCGATTTTTTGGGAACCAAACGTCGTTTTTTTCGCTTCGATTTTTTCACACCTCTGCTATACATGATTATCTATATTTCCACAAACTTATAGCTAATATTATCGTTTATAAAGTCGTGTGCCCCTTCGGGATCAAGTACTCGGTTCACAGTCCTATACTTTCCACCAACTTGTGACGGATTATGTTTGTATATGTATATGTATATACATGAATGAGTTGTGGTATATGTGTATTTGTGTATGTGTAGGTATACGTGTTTGTGAGATGTATGTGAACGTATTCATAAGCATTATAGTGTTAAACCACTAAACGAGTAACGGATCATGTATGTGCACACGACTTTATGAACGATATTAATAGCTATAAGTTGGTTAAAATATAGATAATCATGTATAATAGAGGTGTGAAAAAAACGGAGCGAGAAAAACGAAGTTTGGTACTCGAAAAATCAAAAATAAGAAATATCCATAGTTAATCCGTAGCTAATTAGCTACGGATTAGCTACGGACATCTAATAGAAAGCATATTCCGTAGCTAATCCGTAGGTAATTAGCTAAGGATTAGCTACAGATTTTTCTTATGTTCGATTTTTTAGGCACCAAACGTCCTTTTTTTCGCTTCGATTTTTTCACACCTCTACGATACATTATTATCTATATTTTAACCAACTTATAGCTATTAATATCGTTCATAAAGTCGTGTGCCCCTTCGGGATCAAGTACTCGTTTCACAGTTTAACATTGTAATGCCTATACTTTCCACCAACTTGTGATGGATTATATTTGTATATGTATATTTAAATACATGAATAATTTGTGGTGTATGTGTATGTATACGTGTTTGTGAGATGTATGTGAACGTATTGATAATCATTATAGTGTTTAACCACTAAATGAGTAACGGATCCCGTATGTGCACACGACTTTATGAACGATATTAATAGCTATAAGTTGGTGAAAATATAGATAATCATGTAAAATAGAGGTGTGAAAAAATGGAGCGAGAAAAACGAAGTTTGGTGCCCGAAAAATCAAAAATAAGAATTATCCGTAGCTAATTAGCTACGGATTAGCTATGGTATTCTAACGGAAAGCATAATCCGTAGCTAATCCGTAGGTAATTAGCTACGGATTTTTCTTATTTTCGATTTTTTTTGGCACCAAACGTCGTTTTTTTCGCTTCTATTTATTCACACCTCTGCTATACATTATTATCTATATTTTCACCAACTTATAGTTAATATTATCGTTCATAAAGTCGTGTGCCCCTTCGGGATCAAGTACTCGTTTCACAGTCCTATACTTTCCACCAACTTGTGACGGATTATATTTATATATGTATATGTATATACATGAATGAGTTGTGGTATATGTGTATTTGTATATGTGTATGTATACGTGTTTGTGAGATGTATGTGAACGTATTCATAAGCATTATAGTGTTAAACCACTGAACGAGTAACGGATCCCGTATGTGCACACGACTTTATGAACGATATTAACAGCTATAAGTTGATGAAAATATAGATAATCATATATAATAGAGGTGTGAAAAAAGCGGAGCGATAAAACAAACTTTGGTGACCGAAAAATCAAAAATAAGAAAAATCCGTACTTAAACCTAGCTAATTAGCTACGGATTAGCTACAGAATTCTAACAGAAAACATATACCGTAGCTAATCCGTAGGTAATTAGCTACGGATTAGCTACGAATTTTTCTTATTTTCGATTTTTTGGGCACCAAACGTCCTTTTTTTTTCGCTTCGATTTTTTCACACCTCTACTATACATGATTATCTATATTTTCACCAACTTATAGCTATTAATATTGTTCATAAAGTCGTGCGCCCCTTCGGGATCAAGTACTCGTTTCACAGTTTAACATTATAATGCCTATACTTTCCACCAACTTGTGATGGATTATGTTTGTATATGTATATTTATATACATGAATGAGTTGTGGTATATGTGTACGTGTATACGTGTATGTATACGTGTTTGTGAGATGTATGTGAACGTATTGATAATCATTATACTGTTAAACCACTAAAAGAGTAACGGATCCCGTATGTGCACACGACTTTATGAACGATATTAATAGCTATAAGTTGGTGAAAATATAGATAATCATATATAATAGAGGTGTAAAAAAATCGGAGCGATAAAAACGAAGTTTGGTGCCCGAAAAAACAAAAATAAGAATAATCCGTAGCTAATTACCTACGGATTAGCTACGGTATTCCAAAGAAAAGCATAATCCGTAGCTAATCCGTAGGTAATTAGCTACAAATTTTTCTTATTTTCGATTTTTTGGGAACCAAACGTCGTTTTTTTCGCTTCGATTTTTTCACACCTCTGCTATACATGATTATCTATATTTCCACCAACTTATAGCTAATATTATCGTTCATAAAGTCGTGTGCCCCTTCGGGATCAAGTACTCGTTTCACAGTCCTATACTTTCCACCAACTTGTGACAGATTATGTTTGTATATGTATATGTATATACATGAATGAGTTGTGGTATATGCGTATTTGTGTATGTGTATGTATACGTGTTTGTGAGATGTATGTGAACGTATTCATAAGCATTATAGTGTTAAACCACTAAACGAGTAACGGATAATGTATGTGCACACGACTTTATGAACGATATTAATAGCTATAAGTTGGTGAAAATATAGATAATCATGTATAATAGAGGTGTGAAAAAAACGGAGCGAGAAAAACGAAGTTTGGTACCCGAAAAATCAAAAATAAGAAATATCCGTAGTTAATCCGTAGCTAATTAGCTACGGATTAGCTACGGAATTCTAATAGAAAGCATATTCCGTAGCTAATGTATATTTATATACAAGAATGAGTTGTGGTATATGTGTACGTGTATACGTGTATGTATACGTGTTTGTGAGATGTATGTGAACGTATTGATAATCATTATAGTGTTCAACCACTAAACGAGTAACGGATCCCGTATGAGCACACCACTTTATGAACGATATTAATAGCTATAAGTTGGTGAAAATATAGATAATCATGTATAATAGAGGTGTAAAAAAAACGGAGCGAGAAAAACGAAGTTTGGTGCCCGAAAAATAAAAAATAAGAATAATCTGGAGCTAATTAGCTACGGATTAGCTACAGTATTCCAACGAAAAGCATAATCCGTAGCTAATCCGTAGGTAATTAGCTACGGATTAGTTACGAATTATTGTTATTTTCGATTTTTTGGGCACCAAACGTCGTTTTTTTCCCTTCGATTTTGTCACACCTCTGCTATACAGGATTATCTATATTTTCACCAACTTATAGCTAATATTATCGTTCATAAAGTCGCGTGACCCTTCGGGATCAAGTACTCGTTTCACAGTCCTATACTTTCCACCAACTTGTGACGGATTATGTTTGTATATGTATATGTATATACACGAATTAGCTACATAATTCTAATAGAAAGCATATTTCGTAGCTAATCCGTAGGTAATTAGTTACGAATTTTTTTTATGTTCGGTTTTTTGGGCACCAAACGTCCTTTTTTTCGCTTCGATTTTTTCACACCTCTACTATACATGATTATCTATATTTTCACCAACTTATAGCTATTAATATCGTTCATAAAGTCGTGTGCCCCTTCGGGATCAAGTACTCGTTTCACAGTTTAACATTGTAATGTCTATACTTTCCACCAACTTGTGATGGATTATATTTGTATACGTATATTTATATACATGAATGAGTTGTGGTGTATGTGTATGTATACGTGTTTGTGAGATGTATGTGAACGTATGATAATCATTATAGTGTTAAACCACTAAACGAGTAACGGATCTCATATGTGCACACGACTTTTGGGCACCAAACGTCCTTTTTTTCGCTTCTATTTTTTCACACCTCTGCTATACATGATTATCTATATTTTCACCAACTTATAGTTAATATTATCGTTCATAAAGTCGTGTGCCCCTTCGGGATCAAGTACTCGTTTCATAGTCCTATACTTTCCACCAACTTGTGACAGATTACGTTTGTATATGTATATGTATATACATGAATGAGTTGTGGTATATGTGTATTTGTATATGTGTATGTATACGTGTTTGTGAGATGTATGTGAACGTATTCATAAGCATTATAGTGTTAAACCACTGAACGAGTAACGGATCCCGTATGTGCACACGACTTTATGAACGATAGTAATAGCTATACGTTGGTGAAAATATAGATAATCATGTATAATAGAGGTGTGAAAAAACGGAGCGATAAAACGAACTTTAGTGACCGAAAAATCAAAAATATGAAAAATCCATACTTAAACTGTAGCTAATTAGCTACAGATTAGCTACGGAATTCTAACAGAAAACATAATCCGTAGCTAATCCGTAGGAAATTAGCTACGGATTAGCTACGAATTTTTCTTATTTTCGATTTTTTGGGCACCAAACGTCCTTTTTTTCGCTTCTATTTTTTCACACCTCTGCTATACATGATTATCTATATTTTCACCAACTTATAGCTATTATTATTGTTCATAAAGTCGTGTGCCCCTTCGGGATCAAGTACTCATTTCACAGTTTAACATTGTAATGCCTATACTTTCCACCAACTTGTGATGGATTGTGTTTGTATATGTATATTTATATACATGAATGAGTTGTGATATATGTAGACGTGTATACGTGTATGTATACGTGTTTGTGAGATGTATGTGAACGTATTGATAATCATTATAGTGTTAAACCACTAAACGAGTAACGGATCCCGTATGTGCACACGACTTTATGAACGGTATTAATAGCTATAAGTTGGTGAAAATATAGATAATCATGTATAATAGAGGTGTAAAAAAAACGGAGCGAGAAAAACGAAATTTGGATCCCGAAAAATCAAAAATAAGAATAATTCGTAGCTAATTAGCTACGGATTAGCTACGGTATTCCAACGGAAAGCATAATCCGTAGCTAATCCGTAGGTAATTAGCTACGGATTAGCTACAAATTTTCTTATTTTCGATTTTTTGGGCACCAAACGTCGTTTTTTTCGCTTCGATTTTCCACACCTCTGCTATGCATGATTATCTATATTTTCACCAACTTATAGCTAATATTATCGTTCATAAAGTCGTGTGCCCCTTCGGGATCGAGTACTCGTTTCACAGTCCTATACTTTCCACCAACTTGTGACGGATTATGTTTGTATATGTATATGTATATACATGAATGAGTTGTGGTATATGTGTAACATCCCAAAATTTAGAAGTATGGTTGAAGGACTTAAGTGTAAATTGAAGAAGGTACTTGAAGAGTAGGTATGCTTACTCGTCGAGTCGGAGCGGGTTCTGGTCGCAAGTTAAGTGACCAACTCGCCGAGTCGGCAGCTGGACTCGACGAGTTGTTGCTGAAAAGAGAAAACCCTAATCTTAAGGGTTGCACCCTATTTAAAGGACCATATGACCTCCCTTCAGCCTCCTTATTGCCCTTGAGAGTCAGTAAACCCTAAAATCGTGTGAGCTTCCATTGTTAAAGAGATTTGAGCTTTGGAGGAGGAATATTGAGAAGGAAGCTTGAAGATCAAGAGGCTAGCTATTAATATCGTTCATAAAGTCGTGTGCCCCTTCGGGATCAAGTACTCGTTTCACAGTTTAACATTGTAATGCCTATACTTTCCACCAACTTGTGATGGATTATGTTTGTATATGTATATTTATATACATGAATGAGTTGTGGTATATGTGTATGTATACGTGTGTGTGAGATGTATGTGAACATATTGATAATCATTATAGTGTTAAACCACTAAACGAGTAACGGATCCCGTATGTGTACACGACTTTATGAACGATATTAATAGCTATAAGTTGGTGAAAAATATAGATAATCATGTATAATAGAGGTGTGAAAAAAACGGAGCGAGAAAAACGAAGTTTGGTTCCCGAAAAATAAAAAATAAGAATAATCTGTAGCTAATTAGCTACGGATTAGCTTCGGTATTCTAACGGAAAGTATAATCCGTAGCTAATCCGTAGGTAATTAGTTGCGGATTAGCTACGGATTTTTCTTATTTTCGATTTTTTGGGCAACAAACGTCGTTTTTTTCTCTTCGATTTTTTCACAACTCTGCTATACATGATTATCTATATTTTCACCAACTTATAGCTAATGTTATCGTTCATAAAGTCGTGTGCCCATTCGGGATCAAATACTCGTTTCATAATCCTATACTTTCAACCAACTTGTCACGGATTATGTTTTTATATGTATATGTATATACATGAATGAGTTGTGGTATATGTGTATTTGTATATGTGTATGTATACGTGTTTCTGAGATGTATGTGAACGTATTCAAAAGCATTATAGTGTTAAACCACTAAACGAGTAACGAATCCTGTATGTGCACACGACTTTATGAACGATATTAATAGCTATAAGTTGGTGAAAATATAGATAATCATGTATAATAGAGGTGTGAAAAAAACGGAGCGATAAAAACAAAGTTTGGTACCCGAAAAATCAAAAAATAAGAAAAATCCGTAGTTAATCCGTAGATAATTAGCTACG
This sequence comes from Lactuca virosa, assembly GCF_052849685.1. Classification (NCBI taxonomy): domain Eukaryota; kingdom Viridiplantae; phylum Streptophyta; class Magnoliopsida; order Asterales; family Asteraceae; genus Lactuca; species Lactuca virosa. Next base: position 260,129,695 of record NC_136426.1, on the reverse strand, counting down.
GATTAGCTATGGAATTCTAACAGAAAGCATAATCCGTAGCTAATCAGTAGGTAATTAGCTATGGATTAGCTACCGATTTTTCTTATTTTCAATTTTTTGGGCACCAAACGTCCTTTTTTTTCGCTTCGATTTTTTCACACCTCTACAATACATTATTATCTATATTTTCACCAACTTATAGCTATTAATATCGTTCATAAGGTCGTGTGCCCCTTCGGTATCAAGTACTCGTTTCACAGTTTAACATTGTAATGCCTATACTTTCCACCAACTTGTGATGGATTATGTTTGTATATGTATATTTATATACATGAATGAGTTGTGGTATATGTGTATGTATACATGTTTGTGAGATGTATGTGAACGTATTGATAATCATTATAGTGTTAAACCACTAAACGAGTAACGGATCCCGTATGTGCACACGACTTTATCAACGATATTAATAACTATAAGTTGGTGAAAATATAGATAATCATGTATAATAGAGGTGTGAAAAAACGGAGCGAGAAAAACGAAGTTTGGTGCCCGAAAAATAAAAAATAAGAATTATCCGTAGCTAATTAGCTACAGATTAGCTATGGTATTCTAACGGAAAGCATAATCCGTAGGTAATCCGTAGGTAATTAGCTATAGATTTTCTTATTTTCGATTTTTTGGGCACCAAACGTCGTTTTTTTCGCTTCGATTTTTCACTCCTCTGCTATACATGATTATCTATATTTTCACCAACTTATAGCTAATATTATCGTTCATAAAGTCGTGTGCCCCTTCGGGATCAAGTACTCGTTTCACAGTCGTATAATTTCCACCAACTTGTGACGGATTATGTTTGTATATGTATATGTATATACATGAATGAGTTGTGGTATATGTGTAACATCCCAAAATTTAGAAGTATGGTTAAAGGACTTAAGTGTAAATTGGAGAAGGTACTTGACGAGTAGGTATGCTTACTCGTGGAGTCGGAGTGGGTTCTGGTTGCAAGTTAAGTGACCAACTCGCCGAGTCGGCAGCTGGACTCGACGAGTTGGTGCTGAAAAGAGAAAACCCTAATCTTAAGGGTTGCACCCTATTTAAAGGACCATATGACCTCCCTTCAGCCTCCTTATTGCCCATGAGAGTCAGTAAACCCTAAAATCGTGTGAGCTTCCATTGTTAAAGAGATTTGAGCTTTGGAGGAGGAATATTGAGAAGGAAGCTTGAAGATCAAGAGGCTAGCTATTAATATCGTTCATAAAGTCGTGTGCCCCTTCGGGATCAAGTACTCGTTTCACAGTTTAACATTGTAATGCCTATACTTTCCACCAACTTGTGATGGATTATGTTTGTATATGTATATTTATATACATGAATGAGTTGTGGTATATGTGTATGTATACGTGTTTGTGAGATGTATGTGAACGTATTGATAATCATTATAGTGTTAAACCACTAAACGAGTAACGGATCCCGTATGTGCATACGACTTTATGAACGATATTAATAGCTATAAGTTGGTGAAAATATAGATAATCATGTATAATAAAGGTGTGAAAAAAACGGAGCGAGAAAAACGAAGTTTGGTGCCCGAAAAATTACAAATAAGAAAACTCTGTAGCTAATCCGTTGCTAATTAGCTACTACCGAATTCTAACGGAAAGCATATTCCGTAGCTTATCTGTAGGTAATTCGTTACAGATTAGCTACATATGTTTCTTATTTTCGATTTTTTGGGTACCAAACGTCCTTTTTTTCGCTTCGATTTTCTCACACTTCTACTATACATGATTATCTATGATTTCACCAACTTATAGCTATTAATATCGTTTATAAAGCTGTGTGCCCCTTCGGGATCAAGTACTCGTTTCACAGTTTAACATTGTAATGCCTATACTTTCCACCAACTTGTGATGGATTATGTTTGTATATGTATATTTATATACATGAATGAGTTGTGGTATATGTGTACGTTTATACGTGTATGTATACGTGTTTGTGAGATGTATGTGAACGTATTGATTATCATTATAGTGTTAAACCACTAAACGAGTAACGAATCCCGTATGTGCACACGACTTTATGAACGATATTAATAGCTATAAGTTGATGAAAATATAGATAATCATGTATAATAGAGGTGTGAAAAAACTGAGCGAGAAAAACGAAGTTTGGTGCCCGAAAAATCAAAAATAAGAATAATCTGGAGCTAATTAGCTACGGATTAGCTACGGTATTCCAACGGAAAGCATAATCCGTAGGTAATTAGCTACAGATTTTTCTTATTTTCGATTTTTTGGGAACCAAACGTCGTTTTTTCGCTTCGATTTTTTCACACCTCTGCTATATATGATTATCTATATTTCCACCAACTTATAGCGAATATTATCGTTCATAAAGTCGTGTGCCCCTTCGGGATCAAGTACTCGTTTCACAGTTTAACATTGTAATGCCTATAATTTCCATCAACTTGTGATGGATTATATTTGTATATGTATATTTATATACATGAATGAGTTGTGGTGTATGTGTATGTATACGTGTTTGTGAGATGTATGTGAATGTATTGATAATCATTATAGTGTTAAACCACTAAACGAGTAACGGATCCCGTATGTGCACACGACTTTATGAACGATATTAATAGCTATAAGTTGGTGAAAATATAGATAATCATGTATAATAGAGGTGTGAAAAAAACAGAGCGAGAAAAACGAAGTTTGGTGCCCGAAAAATCAAAAATAAGAATTATCCGTAGCTAATTAGCTACCGATTAGCTACGGTATTCTAACGGAAAGCATAATCTGTAGCTAATCCGTAGGTAATTAGCTACAGATTTTTCTTATTTTCGATTTCTTGGGCACCAAACGTCGTTTTTTTCGCTTCTATTTTTTCACACCTCTGCTATACATGATTATCTATATTTTCACCAACTTATAGTTAATATTATCGTTCATAAAGTCGTGTGCCCCTTCGGGATCAAGTACTCGTTTCAGAGTCCTATACTTTCCACCAACTTGTGACGGATTATGATTGTATATGTATATGTATATACACGAATGAGTTGTGGTATATGTGTATTTGTATATGTGTATGTATACGTGTTTGTGAGATGTATGTGGACGTATTCATAAGCATTATAGTGTTAAACCACCGAACGAGTAACGGATCCCGTATGTGCACACGACTTTATAAACAATATTAATAGCTATAAGTTGGTGAAAATATAGATAATCATGTATAATAGAGGTGTGAAAAAAACGGAGCGAGAAAAACGAACTTTGCTGACCGAAAAATCAAAAATAAGAAAAATCCGTACTTAAACCGTAGCTAATTAGCTACGGATTAGCTACGGAATTCAAAAAGAAAACATATTTCGTTGCTAATCCGTAGGTAATTAGCTAAAGATTTTTCTTATTTTCAATTTTTTGGGCACCAAACGTCCTTATTTTTCGCTTCGCTTTTTTCACACCTCTACTATACAGGATTATCTATATTTTCACCAACTTATAGCTATTGATAATGTTCATAAAGTCGTGTCCCCCTTCGGGATCAAGTACTCGTTTCACAGTTTACATTGTAATGCCTATACTTTCCACCAACTTGTGATGGATTATGTTTGTATATGTATATTTATATAAATGAATGAGTTGTGGTATGCGTGGACGTGTATACGTGTATGTATACGTGTTTGTGAGATGTATGTGAACGTATTGATAATCATTATAGTGTTAAACCACTAAACGAGTAACGGATCCCGTATGTGCACACGACTTTATGAACGATATTAATAGCTATAAGTTGGTGAAAATATAGATAATCATGTATAATAGAAGTGTAAAAAAACGGAGCGAGAAAAACGAAGTTTGGCGCCCGAAAAATCAAAAATAAGAATAATCCGTAGCTAATTAGCTACGGATTAGCTACGGAATTCCAACGGAAAGCATAATCCGTAGCTAATCCGTAGGTAATTAGCTACGGAGTAGCTACCGATTATTCTTATTTTCGATTTTTTGGGTACCAAACATCGTTTTTTTGCTTCGATTTTTTCACACCTCAGCTATACATGATTATCTATATTTTCACCAACTTATAGCTAATATTATCGTTCATAAAGTCGTGTGCCCCTTCGGGATCAAGTACTCGGTTCACATTCCTATACTTTCCACCAACTTGTGACGGATTATGTTTGTATATGTATATGTATATACATGAATGAGTTGTGGTATATGTGTATTTGTGTATGTGTGTGTATACGTGTTTGTGAGATGTATGTGAACGTATTCATAAGCATTATAGTGTTAAACCACAAAACGAGTAACGGATCATGTATGTGCACACGACGTTATGAACGATATTAATAGCTATAAGTTGGTGAAAATATAGATAATCATGTATAATAGAGGTGTGAAAAAAACGGAGCGAGAAAAACGAAGTTTGGTACCCGAAAAATCAAAAATAAGAAAAATCCGTAGTTAATCCGTAGCTAATTAGCTACGGAATTCTAATAGAATGCATATTTCGTAGCTAATCCGTAGGTAATTAGCTACAGATTTTTCTTATGTTCGATTTTTTGGGCACCAAACGTCCTTTTTTTCGCTTCGATTTTTTCACACCTCTACTATACATGATTATCTTTTTTTTCACCAACTTATAGCTATTAATATCGTTCATAAAGCCGTGTGCCCCTTCGGGATCAAGTACTCGTTTCATAGTTTAACATTGTAATGCCTATACTTTCCACCAACTTGTGATGGATTATATTTGTATATGTATATTTATATACATGAATGACTTGTGGTGTATGTGTATGTATACGTGTTTGTGAGATGTATGTGAACGTATTGATAATCATTATAGTGTCAAACCACCAAACGAGTAACGGATCCCGTATGTGCACACGACTTTATGAACGATATTAATAGCTATAAGTTGGTGAAAATATAGATAATCATGTATAATAGAGGTATGAAAAAAACGGAGCGAGAAAAACGAAGTTTGGTACCCGAAAAATCAAAAATAAGAAAAATCCGTAGTTAATTAGCAACGGATTAGCTACGGAATTCTAATAGAAAGCATATTTCGTAGCTAATCCGTAGGTAATTAGCTACAGATTTTTCTTATGTTTGATTTTTTGGGCACCAAACGTCCTTTTTTTCGCTTCGATTTTTTCACACCTCTACTATACATGATTATCTATATTTTCACCAACTTATAGCTATTAATATCGCTCATAAAGTCGTGTGCCCCTTCGGGATCAAGTTATAGCTATTAATAGCTATTACAAATAAGCTATTAATAGCTATTATAGCTATTAATAGCTATTACAAATAAGAAAACTCTGTAGCTAATCCGTTGCTAATTAGATACTACCGAATTCTAACGGAAAGCATATTCTGTAGCTTATCCGTAGGTAATTCGTTACAGATTAGCTACATATGTTTCTTATTTTCGATTTTTTGGGTACCAAACGTCCTTTTTTTCGCTTCGATTTTCTCACACTTCTACTATACATGATTATCTATGATTTCACCAACTTATAGCTATTAATATCGTTTATAAAGCCGTGTGCCCCTTCGGGATCAAGTACTCGTTTCACAGTTTAACATTGTAATGCCTATACTTTCCACCAACTTGTGATGGATTATATTTGTATATGTATATTTATATACATGAATGACTTGTGGTCTATGCGTATGTATACGTGTTTGTGAGATGTATGTGAACGTATTGATAATCATTATAGTGTTAAACCACTAAACGAGTAACGGATCCCGTATGTACACACGACTTTATGAACGATATTAATAGCTATAAGTTGGTGAAAATATAGATAATCATGTATAATAGAGGTGTGAAAAAAACAGAGCGAGAAAAACGAAGTTTGGTGCCCGAAAAATCAAAAATAAGAATTATCCGTAGCTAATTAGCTACGTATTAGCTACGGTATTCTAACGGAAAGCATAATCCGTAGCTAATCCGTAGGTAATTAGCTACGAATTTTTCTTATTTTCTTTTTTTTGGGCACCAAACGTCGTTTTTTTCGCTTCTCTTTTTTCACACCTCTGCTATACATGATTATTTGTATTTTCACCAACTTATAGTTAATATTATCGTTCATAAAGTCGTGTGCCCCTTTGGGATCAAGTACTCGTTTCACAGTCCTATACTTTCCACCAACTTGTGACGACTTATGTTTGTATATGTATATGTATATACACGAATGAGTTGTGGTATATGTGTATTTGTATATCTGTATGTATACGTGTTTGTGAGATGTATGTGAACGTATTCATAAGCATTATAGTGTTAAAATACTGAACGAGTAACGGATGCCGTATGTGCACACGACTTTATGAACGATATTAATAGCTATAAGTTGGTGAAAATATAGTTAATCATGTATAATAGAGGTGTGAAAAAAACGGAGCGAGAAAAATGAACTTTGGTGACCGAAAAATCAAAAATAATAAAAATTTGTACTTAAACCGTAGCTAAGTAGCTAAGGATTAGCTACGGAATTCTAAAAGAAAACATATTCCGTAGTTAATCCGTAGGTAATTAGCTACGGATTTTTCTTATTTTCGATTTTTTGGGCACCAAACGTCCTTTTTTTTCGCTTCGATTTTTTCACACCTCTACTATAGATGATTATCTATATTTTCACCAACTTATAGCTATTAATATTGTTCATTAAGTCGTGTGCCCCTTCGGGATCAAGTACTCGTTTCACAGTTTAACATTGTAATGCATATACTTTCCACCAATTTGTGATGGATTGTGTTTGTATATGTATATTTATATACATGAATGAGTTGTGGTATATGTGGACGTGTATACGTGTATGTATACGTGTTTGTGAGATGTATGTGAAAGTATTGATAATCATTATAGTGTTAAACCACTAAACGAGTAACGGATCCCGTATGTGCACACGACTTTATCAACGATATTAATAACTATAAGTTGGTGAAAATATAGATAATCATGTATAATAGAGGTGTTAAAAAAAGGAGCGAGAAAAACGAAGTTTGGTGCCCGAAAAATCAAAAATAAGAATAATCCGTAGCTAATTAGCTACGGATTAGCTACGGTATTCCAACGGAAAGCATAATCCGTAGGTAATTAGCTACAGAGTAGCTACGAATTATTCTTATTTTCGATTTTTTGGGCACCAAACGTCGTTTTTTTTCGCTTCGATTTTTTCACACATCTGCTATACATGATTCTCTATATTTTTACCAACTTATAGCTAATATTATCGTTCATAAAGTCATGTGCCCCTTCGGGATCAAGTATTCGTTTCACAGTCCTATACTTTCCACCAACTTGTGACGGATTATGTTTGTATATGTATATGTATATACATGAATGAGTTGTGGTATATGTGTAACATCCCAAAATTTAGAAGTATGGTTGAAGGACTTAAGTGTAAATTGAAGAAGGTACTTGACGAGTAGGTATGCTTACTCGTCGAGTCGGAGCGGGTTCTGGTCGCAAGTTAAGTGACCAACTCGCCGAGTCGGTAGCTGGACTCGACGAGTTGGTGCTGAAAAGAGAAAACCCTAATCTTAAGGGTTGCACCCTACTTAAAGGACCATATGTCCTCCCTTCAGCCTCCTTATTGCCCTTGAGAGTCAGTAAACCCTAAAATCGTGTGAGCTTCCATTGTTAAAGAGATTTGAGCTTTGGAGGAGGAATATTGAGAAGGAAGCTTGAAGATCAAGAGGCTAGCATCAAGGGATTGGTGTAGATCCAGAATCTACTTCAGCTTGGGCACATTTTGGAGGTAACAAGCTGTTACCTTGACTCTATTGCATTTATATCTATTCAAGAATGAGATTTGGGGCTATTTTGGCATGTTAAGGATCTATTTCGGGTTACGGGTCTAGATCTGAGGTTGCTACTTCAGATCTAGACTTGTCTTGGTCCAGAAACTCACAAAGTATCAGCCATTGGCTTGTTGGTGAAGCATCCTTGTCTTAAACCTTAGACCTAGATTGATTTGGGCCTATAGCTCTTTGTTTTCACGTAAAGTTTGCAACTTTACGTGAGAGTCATGCTCTAGAAGAGTGGATCTACAGTTTGGAGCCCCTGCATGACTCAAAAAGCCTCTGTATGAATAAAGGACTGAAGAGACTCGGAGAGTCTGTTCTTGGACTCGACGAGTCTGTTGAAGATAGGCATGGGCTCGACGAGTTGGAGGAACAACTCGGCGAGTCTGTTGAAGATTGTCGTGGACTCGGCGAGTCTATTCTTGGACTCGGCGAGTCAGAACGCAAAACCCCAACCTCTTCTGGTTAAGACTCAAATCAGTGAGTTGGACATGATAGGACTCAGAGATTGTTGAACTCGACGAGTCATGGGGTGACTCGGCGAGTCGAGTCGTGATATAAGAGTTTTCTGAAGTTTGGGAACTCGGCGAGTCAGTGGGTTGACTCGGCGAGTAGGGTCAATCAGGAAGATTGACTTTGGCCAGGACTTTGACTTTGACCAGTTTGACCTTCAAGGGTATTATGGTAATTTGGATATTCATGTCAATGGATCATTAATGGCTATAGGTGTTGGAGTTTGGGGCAGTGCTTCGGGATTGTGCTTTCGTGGTTCGGTTCGGCAGTTGCAAGGTGAGTTATTCTCACTATACCCAAGGGTCTAAGGCACCAAGGCCGGCCCTTTGATTTGTTATTTGAGATAGTTACTACTGTGATATGTTAGTTGGCATCCTGGTAGATAGGATGGCTATATGATGGTATGCTCTGTTAGATCGGTATTCTGGTAGATTGGATGTGGCTATGCTTAGTGACTTGTAGTTGGTCTGACTGTCTGTATGTTGGTAGAGGGTATTCCATCCGGTAGGATGATAGGGCCCTAGTATGTTGTCTTGTAGACTGTTATATGGTTATTTGATAGGTGCACATGTTTGCTAGTATGTGGGCATTCCAACCCAATGGTTGAGGGCCAGGAGTATTCCATCCCGGTAGGATGATTGGACTCATAGTAGGTGGGCATTCCAACCTGATGGTTGAGGGCCTGGGGTATTCCATCCCGAGGGATGATTGGACCCGTAGTAGTTATTGTATGTATAGTAGGTGGGCATTCCAACCCGATGGTTGAGGGCCATGAGTATTGTGACAACCGTCAATTTTTGGCCAAGTCAAAGTCAACTAAAGTCAACAAGTCAAACCGGTCAACTCATCTAACCCTTGTATATTAGGGTTTCCATTATGATTCTTATTGTACTACTCGCAATCTTAATATAAAGTATCACTTAGAGTTTTCACGTGTTCGGAAATTCTAAACCCTAATCAGGGTAAGTGATGAATCTACTTGATAAAACATTATTCCATACCCCTCGAGAGCGTATAACATTCATAACAAGGCTTAACAGAGTGTAAGAACCTTGCGTTGCGAAGCCAAACACTCAAAAAGGCCACAAAAGAAGTCTCTCCCAATCTCTTTCACTCTGACTCTCCCAAAACTCTCTACGTAGGAGAAATCTTTCCAAGTATGTGAAATCTCTCCCAAATCTCTCTCTGAATGAGAAATCTCTCCAAGTATGTGAAATCTCTCCCAAATCTCTCTCTGAATGAGAAATCTCTCCAAGTGTGTGAAATCTCTCCCAAATCTCTCCAAGTATGTGAAATCTCTCCCAAATCTCTCTCTGAACGAGAAATCTCTCCAAGTATGAGAAATCTCTCCAAGTATGTCAAATCTCTCCAAGTATGTCAAATCTCTCCCAAATCTCTCTCGAAATCTCTCCAACCTGATGGTTGAGGGCCTAGGGTATTCCATCCCGAGGGATGATTGGACCCGTAGTAGTTATTACATGTATAGTAGGTGGGCATTCCAACCTGATGGTTGAGGGCCAGGAGTATTCCATCCCGAGGGATGATTGGACCCGTAGTAGTTATTACATGTATAGTAGGTGGGCATTCCAACCTGATGGTTGAGGGCCAGGAGTATTCCATCCCGGTAGGATGATTGGACTCATAGTAGGTGGACATTCCAACCTGATGGTTGAGGGCTTGGGGTATTCCATCCCGAGGGATGATTGGACCCATAGTAGTTATTGTATATAGGTGTGTGGGCATTCCAACCCGATGGTTGTGGGCCGAGAGTATTCCATCCTGAGGATGATTGGACTCGTAGTATGTTGGCATTCCAACCCGACGGTTGAGGGCCTGGGGTATTCCAACCTGTCGGTTGATTGGACTCATAGTATGTTGTTCATTGATGTATGTGTATGGTTATGTGTGTACGGGTATTTTGGGGGAACTCACTAAGCTTTCGAGCTTGCGGTTTTCAGTTTATTGTTTCAGGTACATCAGGTGATCGTGGGAAGGCAAAGGCGTGATCGTACCGCTCCTCATATTTCATGATTTTGTGATTTGGTTCTGGGGATACTCTAATGTTTAAACTATTTTGAAACCAAGTTGTAATAACTTAATGGTTTTTGAATGGGTTAAAATGTTTTGAATTGCCTTGAGTTTTATGGGTGTTACAAGTTGGTATCAGAGCCTTGGTTTGAGTGAATTGGAGGAACATTCGTGTGAATCCAGTCTCAAATCAAGGAAAGATTTTCAAATGGTTTCAAAATAAGTAAAGGAGGATGCAGAGGGTACGATCAGCCGGAGCCAGTAAGTAGACCCCAAAATACCACACAAGTTATTTGATTATGTGATATGATTAGAACATCATGCTAGTACTAGGCTAGGGATCTTCAGGAATGGCATGATAGAATTGCCTGATTACATGATGCCTGCTAGCCTAGGGTTTTCCTTGTATGAGATTGACATCATTACTGTAGTTACTTGTGTATGCATCACGGCTGTGTATAATTAAGATCTTATAGCCTGAGAATGTTTAATTCGGCCTTATGTTCTATTCTCATTGGTTAGGGCTTAGGGTAGGATCGAATATTCGAAAGTCTATGGGGTCCAGCGTTATGTATGGCTAGCATACACTAGTGCTGCAGGGTTGGTGGAAGTTGTTGGGTTTTGAGCATTCTAACACTTCCTAAGTGTACATGCAACCCTAATAACCTTGGATCTATGTTTGTCTAAGGTACATGCAAAATATTATTTTCCAAGGTTTATAACCTATCTAGCATGGCATGGGGTAATTTTAAACATAAAAGGACTAGATGAATTACATACCTTTTGTTAATTGTTGATTCCTTGGAGTTTGAGAGCCAAGCACCAATAATGTGAATGCCTCAAATGGAAATCACAAATCACCACAAACTTGGAAAATGTATGAGAGAGTATACTAACACTTAGAAATCGGCCACCACTATTACACACACCCTAGGGTAGTATTTCATGCAACATGAGCTTGTTTATATAGTGTGCATGGTTAGGGTGAAACCCTAATAACCCATGTCTTTTCCTCTTCCAAGGATCTATGGGTTAAAAGCTCCATGGATCATCCATGGACTTCCATATAAGCTTAGCCCATTAACAAATGAGCATTAGCCCACACCATATAAATACAATAGTCCATGATTTAATTAGTCTTCCTTTTAATCACTAAATCAATTCATAATTAATTCAAGATTAAAACTAATTAAATAACATGACTTTATATTAATATATTATAACTTATAATATATTAATAAATCGTAAGTATACAATTCTCATAAAATTATCCATAAACAGTTTGGGTGAAGTGCAACCCAAATGGACCATCCCGGGTCGGGTCAAGTATATACCAAATAAGTTATGGACTTAGACACCTTATCCAACAGTCTCCCACTTGGATAAGTCTAATAACTGTATTTGCGTATGTTACTTCAGGAACCAACCAGCAATCGTAGCTCTCGAAAACTCTGTTGAACTATGAAGCGCCATTTTAGATAAGTGATCATATAATCCTCTGTTCTCATGATATCAGTCGGATAAATACATGGAACAACGTCGTACTTATTGTCCAGCAGTTTGTTTCCCGATTTCCGATTTGTTTGACAAAGAACTAAATTGAACACATCAATTAGGTTCTGACCGGGCCCGGTACATAGGTCAAAACAAAATCATCGAGGGGACCAGATATCGCTTCTAATCCTCCAAGGACTAGAAGGAACAGATAAACTTCGACTCATATACTTGTTTCTACTACTTGTTGAATTATACACAAAGGCACGTTTTATAACATCAAGTTACTGATGCGTTTACGTGCAATCAATGCACAACCAAATCATAGGTAACAACTCATATCTCTAGGTTTGAAGACTTATATGATATTACCGTCTCACGATCACTCGAGATAAATTCCATGAAGTGATGCAAGTGAGCATGGGTTGAATCCAATACTCATAACTTATGAGCACTCATGAGTGTTGTAGCCATGTCCAACATCTTAGACCTCTACAACCAACTCATGACAATCTTGATTCATATCTACTTCCAACATATGACCGACTGTGGATGGTTTGAATAACTTAATCATTCGGAAAGAATAACCTAGTTATTATGGAAGTCAAAACATGCAAAGTGAAACACAATAATAATCGAATCCAATATGGTCTCAGAACCCTTTTGAAGATAAATAAAACCACCTTTTATTTATCACCATATTGATTACACATTATTCATTGTATAATGTTTCAAATAATCAACTTAATACTTGAACAAAAACAACAGTCGTCCCATGCTCCTAGCATGTACACTTTGTTTTTCTAAACAATAGTTATGCCATACTCCAAGTATGCACACTATGTTTGTCTATGATCTTTACTTTGTGAAATAGATCAATTGAACATGATTCCAATGATGCTCATTTCACAATCCCAAATCCTTATTGTAAATGTAAGAACTCCTAATTCCTACCATTTACCAAAAAAACTGTTAGATTTTAAACTTATATGCACTGATCCTCTCGTAATGATTATGCACAAGGTCACCAAAACCTTGTCATCAGTCATTACAGAGGATTCCAAAGGAGATCAACTCTATGGAAACGAACTCTCATATTCAAAGTACATTGCTTTGAACATCCTTCTTGCATAAAAGTTTCTAACTTTCTCATAGATTCTTAATATCCAACTCCTAATATGGAAAATTTCCATATTCCCATTTTGATTATCATATCTGAACAAGAGCTACCTCTTTTCAGAATATATCCATATGGTCCTCCCAAAATTTAACACTATACTTCCAACTGTCCCTTAGCAACCAATCTTTGGTGAACCTTAGATTGTCCTCGACAATTGCTTAATCATTTTACTCATATCCGGTTCTATTCCTTTTTCCCTCTTAATGCTCTAAGCATTTTGAAAAATTTAGAACGGATAAATATTATAGCACATGTGACCGATCCTATATCCGAAGCATATGGCACACGATTCATGATGTCTCACATAAAGACCTGATACTAGATCAGTCTTTTGCTACAATATTTTTTATTTGCCATGTTTTCAAAAATCGACTATGAAGAGGGATGCCGTAATCATAATCGAATTTGAGAACGCAATATATATAGAATTTCCTTATGTTGAAGCATTCCAACATAAAACTCATATATATGTCCTTGACTAATGATGATTAAAATCTCAATCTAAACTTTTTAGGATTGAAATGAAGTGTAATCTCCTCTCCCTTAATTATAGCAAAACAACTTTTTCAACCCCTACAACTTTACGAATTGAAACTTTTGTTTTTCTATAATTAACATTGCTAACTTGCAACACTAAACATAATAATCATGCTCCCACTAACATGATGATTATCATCATAACACTTATGCTCCCACTAGCTCTGACATATTTCCAGAAATCAGCTGGACTTTTGAAATTTAGATTCGTACACCCTTTCTTAGATAGCTCACATGTGTGTCTAAACAATTTCCAGAACTATGAAAAGGGATGCCGTAATCATAGTCTTAATTGTTTAGACCTTTGCCATTTCTCACAAGTCCATGTTAGTGTGCCGGTTAACCACACACGCTCCACTAACGAGACTTTGAGAATGGAAACATCACAATTGCTATCTACTTAAAATCTTCTTAGTGAAAGCATTTCCTCACCATCATTTTCATGAATCGGAGAGAAACCTTATGACACTTAGATTTTATGGTGTATGAGTTCCTATCCATGTGAATTTGTCAAAACCATAATCATAAGACAAGGTTAGTAACAAATTCAGCCTTACATGGATTGAACTTGTTCAATCTTAATTTCTTGTCATCTGGTAGCACAAGGCCCACCAATGCTTCCAAGCTGTTATGCACACAGTTTAGAACTAACAAAACTCATATGCATAGTCAACTTAATAGGAACAGACACAGAAACAAGAATTATGTCAACTTAATATGTTGCAAACCTTAAGTCGTGTGCTAGTGATAAAACTCAGGTTTTACTCTTGATATCTTGAAATCCTTTCAGGATCTTAAAGACTCCCACTGTCCTCTTGACATATAAGTTTCCCTAGTCAAGGACCATTCCTTTACAAAACAAATATTCAAGGAATAGTGCGGACTCTTATCAAGATAAACACTTCACACAATTGGTCTTAGTTGGTCTTTGTCTTATCCAATACATCACAACTTACCAATTTCAAATGTACAGGAGTAGAAAACATTTTACACTACATTTGATAAGTGTTTTTAACCTTACTTTATGTCACTCAATGTTACAATCTTGGAGTATGACTCTAAGAGTTGTTTTGGAACGAAGTATGATTCATCTTTTTGATTTTAATCATTCCAACAATTCATGAATCCTCTTCTTAGCCATAAAATGCACTAAGATGTCCTCAGAGGATGAATTGTGACATGGTTTCTTAATCATTAAGATGATCATAAAACAAGATACTAAAGTACTCTCCCATCTTTTCAGATTTGAGAAACTTTTATCTCTCTGCCAAATTTGATTCTTCTCATCCGTTCTACCATACGTTGAAACCTTTCCAATGTTACAGAATTATACTTAACCTTATAAGTATAACCATATTTACTAATCTTTAGTAAATCATGACGAGTTGATCTTTGTGGTGGACCTTGACCAGCACACACCCAGTGTACCTAATTCCTTATTCCTTCAATTGACTCACATATGCATGTGATCAATGAATTAGTCTCAATTTTACAAAGATGAAAATTCTCATTCATCATACAATACAACTTGTATGATTCCAAGTTTCTGTCTAACTGAAGCTTGGGTGATGAGACCTTTCCTCATTTGGAAAATTCAGACACTACCACATATGAGAGAATCAAACTCATATTTCCAATATTGCTAGAAACATACAAACATCAATTTCCATAAATGCCATTGTAAGGGGATATAATATAAAATAAACTAAACAAAACTTTTATTTCTTTATTAAAATGCGGAAAAATATTCCTTACAATGCATCTTCAAATGAAAACTATGATATTACATATTTCCTAGCAATCTATCATAACTTTCAAGTAGTAGCTCAAAAATCCGATCCTCGAACCATGCGATAGAAATCCATCTTCGTGATCAGATTCAGCGCACTCTTATTTTAACCTTCCTTTTGCTCGATCCTGCTAAACATCAAGATGCAACCTAGTCACATCATGTAATAAGAATCAACAATTAGGAACTTTAACAAAGTTAGATAGTGGACTTACCTGAAGCCAAGTCAAACATTTTGTCTCTACTTGCTTTCAAATATTTCAGGTATTCAGGGCAGCTTCGCTTCCAATGTCCCTTCTCATGACAATAAAACATATAGACTCTTGGGGAATGGTACACGAGACAATCACAGACTTAGCCTTTCCCTTTACCTTTTGGTCAACCGGGTTGACCAAGGCCGATCCCCTTCCATTGGGACGAGAAAGCTTTTCTAGACTTCCAATGTTACCATTGTCCATGTCCATGGAAGTTTGAGAAATAGATTTTCCATCAATATTTGCTTGACCATTGCGCCAAATCATTGCTGATTCAGCAGCAACAAGCAAATAAGAAAGATCTATTAGGGTTATGTCGGGATCTGTCATATGGTAGTCTTTAATAAACTCACTATATGACTCAGGAAGTGACAGAAGAACCCAGTCAACAGCAAACTTCCTTGAAATAACAGCACCCAACATTCTCAACCTGTCTATGTGTGACTTCATTCCTAAGACATGAGTGCACATAGGTCTTCCATCTTTATGTTTTATTTCTAGTAGAGCTTGAGTGATCTTGAACCTTTCAAGTCTTCGACTTGTGGGTCAGGGAGAATAAATGGAGGAGGTGGGGGGAGTGAAGCATGATGTTGAGGGACATCATCTTCAAGAGGAAAGCTTGTTCCAAGCGATTTGGGAAGATCATAGTTGTCTGAACCAGACATCTACAATGGGAGAAAATCAAGTTAGTTGATTCAAGTCCTTAATATAACACCCAATATGAAATATTAAGGCTAGGACCCAACACAATATTTTATAACTTGGAAGAGGGATGCCGTAATCCAAGCTATAAAATATTTGAAGGTAGGTGAATGACGATTCACCAATTTCCACCATGAAAAACGAAATAATTTATTAGGTTTTAATTGGATTTGAAACTCCTAGATCTTTTGAGATTCATTGAACTTTTCAATGGCATGTTTCAATCTCGATTGTGCCCTTCAGGTTTTTGTGACTGGGATGCCGAGGATCACAAAACAAGGTGTGAATAACCATGCAAACTCACTTGGTACCCTTAATATTATCACCTAATCGATGTGCCGGTTAACCACACACGCTCCACCGATCTATGATAAACATGAAGTCACCCTTCGTGATCCTTACTAGTCCAAGTTAGTGTGCTGGTTAACCACACACGCTCCACCAACGACTTGGTAAGGTACAAAGTGTGAATTTCATGGGTTAGGACCATATTCACATTTTCCTAAAGTAACTAAGATTGGGAATTTATAAAAGGTTTAGTTACTTTATAATATTCATTATACTTTTAATGAGAATTTAAAGTCATTGTCCTACCCGTTCGGCTAACGACCCTCCACCGATCAAGGAAGCGGTGGGTGAGAGTGGACACCCATTAAGCTGCCATTTTATAGGCAACAACCTTATACCCCCCTTATAGACCGGCTTCGTGAATGAGGCCTACTAATGGTAGAACGACTTATTCTTATACACATATATAATAATTAACCATTAATGTTATAAATAGTATAAGTGTTGAATTTTAACTATTAAAACTCTAAGGGTTGGAATTAAAGTTTATTAAAGTGTGTGAAACTTTACAAATTCCAAAACTTGAGGGCAAGTTTTGTAACTATCCAAAACTTTTCATTTCATAACTTATGAATTAAAGGTTCATAAAAATGAAGACTCTTCATTTTTATGTAACTTATGTGTTTAAATGTGTGTTTAAAAGAAGTGACCTTTGGATATCCATAACTTGAGGACAAATTATGGATTCCATTAAAACACATAAATGATCAAGAATTAATCCTAAACAATTCAGCAAATAATTCCTATCATCTTCTAAATTCATAAGAACATGAACATGATCATCAAAGTTTCAAGAATTATATGAACACATACAAAACATGAAATTTTGATATAAGCTATTGTAAATGGATTAGAACAACCATTACACCAACTAAAACAAGTTTTAAAACACCAAAACAGTTTAGGGTAATGTTTCTAGTCCATTTCCAGCAGCAAAAGTCGAAAATCTGCATTCTGAGGCTCCTACTCGCCGAGTGCACGAACCTACTCGGCGAGTAGGATGAGTTTACACATGAACTCGGCGAGTCCCCCCATGGACTCGGCGAGTTCATCAGTCAGACAGCAAAAAAACCGACTTTTTATCACTATTTTGCATCAAGTATCAAACAAACAGGCCTAGGCTCTGATACCACTGTTGGGTTTTGAGCATTCTAACACTTCCTAAGTGTACATGCAACCCTAATAACCTTGGATCTATGTTTGTCTAAGGTACATGCAAAATATTATTTTCCAAGGTTTATAACCTATCTAGCATGGCATGGGGTACTTTTAAACATAAAAGGACTAGATGAATTACATACCTTTTGTTGATTGTTGATTCCTTGGAGTTTGAGAGCCAAGCACCAATAATGTGAATGCCTCAAATGGAAATCACAAATCACCACAAACTTGGAAAATGTATGAGAGAGTATACTAACACTAAGAAATCGGCCACCACTATTACACACACCCTAGGGTAGTATTTCATGCAACATGAGCTTGTTTATATAGTGTGCATGGTTAGGGTGAAACCCTAATAACCCATGTCTTTTCCTCTTCCAAGGATCCATGGGTTAAAAGCTCCATGGATCATCCATGGACTTCCATATAAGCTTAGCCCATTAACAAATGAGCATTAGCCCACACCATATAAATACAATAGCCCATGATTTAATTAGTCTTCCTTTTAATCACTAAATCAATTCATAATTAATTCAAGATTAAAACTAATTAAATAACATGACTTTATATTAATATATTATAACTTATAATATATTAATAAATCGTAAGTATACAATTCTCATAAAATTATCCATAAACAGTTTGGGTGAAGTGCAACCTAAATGGACCATGCCGGGTCGGGTCAAGTATATACCAAATAAGTTATGGACTTAGACACCTTATCCAACAGAAGTTTCATGGATGGGTGGGTTGTGTGAGGTCGGGAGGCCAGTTATGAGATATTTAGCATTCCTCTAAGAGTGAGGATTGAGCATTCGTTATGTTATGTATATTATTAGGGTGTTGTGGTGATACTTGAGACAAATATGGGTAGGTGTGGAAGGTAGTATGGGCCCGTACTACTGAAAGCACATGACCTATACGTGTTGCAAGGAAGTCACAACCCCTAGGGTTTAGAAGGGAGTTGGTCCCCGGTTATCGAGGCAGATTGTATGATATTTTTCCTCTTCTATTTTCAGTATGGTGGTTACGAGGCGTGTCGTGACTGGATCCGGATCGGGATCAGGTCAGGGTGATCAGGGGGCCCCAGTGGCACCTGAGATTATCGGTCAGGAGGGGCCAATGTTGACAGAGGATCGGGTCAGGGAGATCATCCGCGAGGAGGTGGTCGATATTGTCCGGGGTCAGATTCCGGAGTTGTTTGGGACTATTAAGTCCGCTATGAGGGAGTACTTCGATGATCGTTATGAAGCTCTTACTAAGACGACTGTCGCGGCAGCTATAGCGGCTGTAACAACGGCAGGGGGAGGAGCCGGTCGGGGCTTCCAGTATCGGGACTTCGATAATACGAAGCCCCCTACCTTTGACGGAGTTCAGGATCCGATTGTTGCGATGAGATGGTTGTGGGACGTGGAGGGATGTTTCTTCACGTTTTCATGCCATGCTGAGCAGAGGGTGAGGTGTGCTCTAAACCTTTTGAGGCTCGGGGCGAAGGATTGGTGGAGGTTGACTACAGGGTCATATTCTGACGCGCAGCGGGCTGCGGTTACTTGGGATCAGTTCCGAGACATGTTCAGTACCCGTTATGTTCTGCGGGTTGAGCGGGAGAGATTGGCTCAGGAGTTTTTGGAGCTTAGACAGGATTCAAAGTCGGTGACGGAGATCACCAGGATGTTTACGGAGAGGGCAATGTTCTGCCCTGAGTTTACTTCGGAGCAGGCCCAGATGACCCGGTATCTGAGCATGCTCAAGAGGGACATCAGACAGTTTATGTCCACAAAGAGATGTGATACTTTGTTGGAGTTGCAGGAGGCCGCCAGGCAGCACGAGCTAGAGATTGAGCTCCAGCTGAGGGAGCAGAGGCAGGCCCCGGTGCAGTCGCAGCCTGCGCCGAAACGGATGAGGGCCGCTGATTATCGTCAGTAAAGCCAGAGGAGTCGCACTTGTGGGAAGTGCGGTAAGGTACATGATGGAGTTTGTCGATCTTCTTCTGGGTGCCACAAGTGTGGCAAGGAGGGCCACATAGCCAGGGATTGCAGGCAGTAGGCTCCAGCTTCCGGAGTCCGACTTTGTTATCATTGCGATCAGGTGGGCCATATGAAGGCCCAGTGTCCTCTCTTGGCTGCCAGGCCAGTGCAGGTCCCAGCACCAGCCACGTTGAGACTTACTGACGGGGGTCAGGGTCGAGCAGAGCCTCCGAAGGCTCTAGGGCGTGCTTATCATCTTGTGGCCGAGGAGATTGGGACAGCGCCAGAGGTGACAGCCGGTATGTCTTTTCCTTCTATATCTTGTTCATGTTATTATGAGTTGTTTGTTTCCTGCATAAGTTATTAGAGCATAGTAGATGATAGTGAGAAGTTATTATTGAGAAATTATAGAGGGGTAGTATCTGGTGATGCATTCAAGAGAGAGGAAGGTCATGATCCAGAGATTCGGAATCATCAGCGGGAACTCGGATCCCTTGAAGTTCGTTGTCTCGGATTGGGACGATTGAGTCGCGTACCAGCTTCGCCGCTGGTAGACAGTAGTTAGTGCTCTAAGTGGGGGAGAATTGGAAATTCTCGGATGGGGCGTGGTTTGGAAGGATGTCGCCTGACGCAGTTTGGATGTCGGTTACGGGAAGTGGTGCGATGAGGCGTTCCAGTTATGGTAAGAACCCTGTCTGTATGGTGGATCTTTGAGCGAGCAGTGAGGATACTGCTATGCTATAACAATCAGTGGGGTTGTTCCCAAGTGTTGAAAATGTTGAGGGGCATGCGAAAGACTCTTTATGGATGGTGGGTTATGCAATCAGTTTCTGAGTATATATACGTGTTATGGGATAGCGACGTGCTCCACAAGTGGATGATGTAGAGTGAGGTTCCGATATTTCGGCACCGACTGATGATGCGAAGTCATGGTTCAGGTCTCCTTGGAAGAGGAGAAGGTGAGTAACTCCAGATTGGAGATTTAGACAGAGGAGCTAGAGATAGCGGAGTTGATAGACTCGGGAGCAGTCTAGACCGGCGCTGAGAACCGTGTGAGGATATTCCAGTCGTAGGTCGTGGACCTAGAGATCACGAGAGTAATGTTCCCGGTCATGGTACGTTTGGAGTAGACGTGATGTCGAGATTTGGATGAGTTACACTCGGTTGTGTTGAATCAGAGTAGATTGAGGGAGCTGCAAGGTTGGATCCTTTGGCTTCAAGTATGGTTGTAGGCATGGGTTATGTGAGTAGTGGTATTCCAATCTAGGGTATTCCATCATGAGGATGACCGGACCCTATGATTGATTGGACCTGGTGTGTTTGGTATTCCAACCCGAGGGTTGATTGGGCCAAACATGCATGAGAATGCGAGGGTATACCATCCTTGGGATGACTGGACTCGTTATAGGCATACCTGGTATTCCAGCCCGAGGCTGATTGGGCTAGGTACGAATGGTTATGTGATATAGCTGGTTGATTCATGGGAGTTGCTAGAAGCTGAAGGATGCAGTATCCTGTCATTGTAAAATGGAATAGATTCGGGATGGGAACAGGATTCGTTCCCTACTGCAGGTTATCCGGGTTATCGCCAATTTTGGGCGAAGGAAAAGTGGATTAGTGTTATAGCAGAGCTTAGTGGATTATTGTGGTGTCTAACTTTCGCAAGTCTCGAAGGTGTGTTCATGTCAGGAAGGTGGCAGTATCATCGGGTGATAATGGATTGGTGTGTTCTGACATTAAGTAGAAAAGGCCGGTGGTCGGCCGGGAGTATTGGCAAGGATACCACACGAGAACAAATTATTTTAAAAAGGGGGTACAGTGGTAGGGTCGGGAAGGACCTGAGTTGATAGGGAAATCGGAGTCTGCAGTGCAAGAGGTATATTCAGAATCGTATACTGTAGTAGGCTTCGAGGACGAAGCCTAATTTAAGTGGGGGAGAGTTGTAACATCCCAAAATTTAGAAGTATGGTTGAAGGACTTAAGTGTAAATTGAAGAAGTTACTCGACGAGTAGGTATGCTTACTCGTCGAGTCGGAGCGGGTTCTGGTCGCAAGTTAAGTGACCAACTCGCCGAGTCGGCAGCTGGACTCGACGAGTTGGTGCTGAAAAGAGAAAACCCTAATCTTAAGGGTTGCACCCTATTTAAAGGACCATATGTCCTCCCTTCAGCCTCCTTATTGCCCTTGAGAGCCAGTAAACCTAAAATCGTGTGAGCTTCCATTGTTAAAGAGCTTTGAGCTTTGGAGGACGAATATTGAGAAGGAAGCTTGAAGATCAAGAGGCTAGCATCAAAGGATTGGTGTAGATCCAGAATCTACTTCAGCTTGGGCACATTTTGGAGGTAACAAGCTGTTACCTTGACTCTATTGCATTTATATCTATTCAAGAATGAGATTTGGGGCCATTTTGGCATGTTAAGGATCTATTTCGGGTTAGGGGTCTAGATCTGAGGTTGCTACTTTAGATCTAGACTTGTCTTGGTCCAGAAACTCACAAAGTATCAGCCATTGGCTTGTTGGTGAAGCATCCTTGTCTTAAACCTTAGCCCTAGATTGATTTGGGCCTATAGCTCTTTGTTTTCACGTAAAGTTTGCAACTTTACGTGAGAGTCATGCTCTAGAAGAGTGGATCTACAGTTTGGAGCCCCTGCATAACTCAAAAAGCCTCTGTATGAATAAAGGACTGAAGAGACTCGAAGAGTCTGTTCTTGGACTCGACGAGTCTGTTGAAGATAGGCATGGGCTCGACGAGTTGGAGGAACAACTCGACGAGTCTGTTGAAGATTATCGTGGACTCGGTGAGTCTGTTCTTGGACTCGGCGAGTCAGAACGCAAAACCCCAACCTCTTCTGGTTAAGACTCAAATCAGTGAGTTGGACATGATAGGACTCAGAGATTGTTGAACTCGACGAGTCATGGGGTGACTCGGCGAGTCGAGTCGTGATATAAGAGTTTTCTGAAGTTTGGGAACTCGGCGAGTCAGCGGGTTGACTCGGCGAGTAGGGTCAATCAGGAAGATTGACTTTGGCCAGGACTTTGACTTTGACCAGTTTGACCTTCAAGGGTATTATGGTAATTTGGATATTCATGTCAATGGATCATTAATGGCTATAGGTGTTGGAGTTTGGGGCAGTGCTTCAGGATTGTGCTTTCGTGGTTCGGTTCGGCAGTTGCAAGGTGAGTTATCCTCACTATACCCAAGGGTCTAAGGCACCAAGGCCGACCCTTTGATTTGTTATTTGAGATAGTTACTACTGTGATATGTTAGTTGGCATCCTGGTAGATAGGATGGCTATATGATGGTATGATATGTTAGATCGGTATTCTGGTAGATTGGATGTGGCTATGCTTAGTGGCCTGTAGTTGGTCTGACTGTCTGTATGCTGGTAGGAGATTACCTGTTATATGTGCACGTGTTGAGCAGTAGTAGAGGGTATTCCATCCCGGTAGGATGATAGGGCCCTAGTATGTTGTCTTATAGACTCTTATATGGTTATTTGATAGGTGCACATGTTTGCTAGTATGTGGGCATTCCAACCCGATGGTTGAGGGCCAGGAGTATTCCATCCTGGTAGGATGATTGGACTCATAGTAGGTGGGCATTCCAACCTGATGGTTGAGGGCCTGGGGTATTCCATCCCGAGGGATGATTGGACCCGTAGTAGTTATTGTATGTATAGTAGGTGGGCATTCCAACCCGATGGTTGAGGGCCATGAGTATTGTGACAACCGTCAATTTTTGGCCAAGTCAAAGTCAACTAAAGTCAACAAGTCAAACCGGTCAACTCATCTAACCCTTGTATATTAGGGTTTCCATTATGATTCTTATTGTACTACTCGCAATCTTAATATAAAGTATCACTTAGAGTTTTCACGTGTTCGGAAATTCTAAACCCTAATCAGGGTAAGTAATGAATCTACTTGATAAAACATTATTCCATACCCCTCGAGAGCGTATAACATTCATAACAAGGCTTAACAGAGTGTAAGAACCTTGCGTTGCGAAGCCAAACACTCAAAAAGGTCACAAAAGAAGTCTCTCCCAATCTCTTTCACTCTGACTCTCCCAAAACTCTCTACGTAGGAGAAATCTTTCCAAGTATGTGAAATCTCTCCCAAATCTCTCTCTGAATGAGAAATCTCTCCAAGTATGTGAAATCTCTCCCAAATCTCTCTCTAAATGAGAAATCTCTCCAAGTGTGTGAAATCTCTCCCAAATCTCTCCAAGTATGTGAAATCTCTCCCAAATCTCTCTCTGAACGAGAAATCTCTCCAAGTATGAGAAATCTCTCCCAAATCTCTCCAAGTATGTCAAATCTCTCCAAGTATGTCAAATCTCTCCCAAATCTCTCTCGAAATCTCTCTCAACTTCTTATAATCACTTGGGGCATCCCGACCCTTGATTTAGTCGAAAACCGCTCGAAAACGGAAGTCTACGTGAAAAACAGCCTTAAGGAGCCGAAACCTCTTAAGGAGCCGAACCCTCTCAAGGAGCCGAACCCTTCTAAGGAGCCGAACCCTCTCAAGGAGCCGAACCTCCCTTAAGGAACCGAAACCTCCTAAGAACCGAAACCTCATGAGAACCGAACCTCCTGAGAACCGAACCTCCTGAGCCGAAACCTTGCATCAGAACCGAAACCCCCCTCAGCTGAAATGGACCGAGGGTTCGGTCTATTTCGGTTCCCTGAACAATCCGAACCGAGACCTGACCTTCGGCTCTTCCCTTCCCACCTTCGGTCCGAAATCTTGACCTTCGGTCCCTTCTGATGAGCCGCCTGCGAGACCTCTCGGTTCCCATGCAACCGAACCCTACTCTCGGTTCCTCTTCTACCTTCGGTTCTAAGGGCTAGGACCGAACCTCCGACCCTGAATTTCGGAAATTGGCAGTTTTTGCCCGGTTTTCAATATTTTTAGCGTTTTGAGCCCGTTTTTCGAGATTTTAACACGGGATTTTCACCCAAACTCGTATTTTAACATAATAAACCCTAAATAATCATATTTAATTATATTTTTATGAAAATCCTTACTTAGGAATAAAAATCTAATGGGTATGGCTTAGAGGTGGAGTGTTGACTTTGCTTTAGTGTATGACACAAGCAACCACCCCATGCCCACTCCATGAACCACCCTTGTCCTCCCACCATACCTGGTCATCTCATTGTCCTTTCCCACCATTTAACCAGCCACACTCTTAGTCAAAGGCTGAAAACTCTTATCTCTCCTCACATTTCCCTCATTCCCCTTATTTTCCACCAAAAAGAACAAACTTCATTTTCTTTCACTTTCTCTCTCTAAATTTCGAGATTCAAGGCTATTCTCCAGACTTTTCTTCCACATTTGGTAAGTATTTTCCTCCTACACTTAGATATTCTACTATCCTTCATCCAAATCATAGATTGCTTACACAAATATCGTCATATTTGTGTTAGATCTTCAAATCTTCAAGCATCTCCCAAGTGTTCTTGAGTTGAACACTTCCTTTCTTCATCATCCATCCGCTGAAATCACTCAAAATGAGTTCATACCCCTACATTTTCATGTTTTCTTCAAGTTTTAGGGGGTGAATACAAGTTAAAACACCAAAAACTTAACTAAACTCAAACAACAGCTTTCGTCAGAAAAGTTGAGTCTTATTCATGGACTGTTTTGACTATTTTAAACTTAAGATCTTTTAACACTGTTTAATATGCAAATAGTTCAGCTTCATACCTTTAAAATGACTACTTGCACATCTCCATACGATTTTTCTACGATTTATGGTGATTTTTACAAAACTGCCTACCATTTCAGAAACGAATTAAGACCAGTCTGTGAATATGAACATTTTAACACAAGTTAAAGACTTCTAAAAATCATAATAAAAATTATGAATAAACTAGACACATTTTATGAACTCTCAGAATTTACAGATTTAGTTTTCAACTTCGTATTATTTTTCTATGATTTTTCTAAAACAGTGCAGAAAGGTTAAAAACTAGTTAACAGCTTATAACTTTCATAACACTTTGTATTATGTTGAGCAAAGTGTATAACAATAAGTTCTAAATATTGAATGTATTTTCTTGTTAGTTTATCATCATAAACTGAAATTTAGTCATTCATGATAAGGATTCTTCATTCATTCGAATACATATAATAAGCTATAATAAGCATAGTTTATGGATTTTTACCTACATGAGAAAGATTTTACTCTCAAAACAAATGGGTTTTTCATATACTACATAATAGTAATAGTTTATGGACTCATAGTACTAATGTATTTTCATAAAAGGGGTTCTTTTACATTACAAACGTTTTGGATAAACTATAATAGGTATAGTTTATGTATCATTTACATTTCAAACTCATTTACCAAAGGTTTTCAGTTCAGTTCACGTAAATCTGTTAATGAATAAATTTGTGAGACATTCGCTTCGTGTTACCTTCATAGTAACAAAGTCAAAAGTCCTGTAAATTGTAACCAGAGTCTCTTGTAGGAAGAGCGTGATAGTTTTGTATAGATCTATATCGGGTGTGACAAGCCCGCACCTGAGCTGCATGCAACAGCTAGACCGGCAGGTCTGAGGTGACAAGTGTCATTTAACTTGCGACGCCTGAAGAGCGTCGTATTACGAGGCCGTCTGAGTCTTAGCATGGTTATAATAGCTCACATGTGGTATTAACAAATCATAAGATTTACGGGTTTTACTTTTAAATTAGCGAGTTATGTCAATTTAACTCACATGAATTACTTTAAGTATGGAAAAATACTTGTATATTTCGGTCTGGACATCTAAGGCTACATAACTTTTATAAGGAAAATATTGGATTTTCTTTGGAAACATATTTCTGTTAAACTTCATTTCATCTAGAATTGTTAGACTTCAGCTATAATCGCTAAGTGTATATGCTAGGGTTATATAAGAATCTAGTCACAATCGACTTAGAATTGGTGGGCCCGCCTTATCTCCTGTTCCTTGTTTGGTTGTGGACCTAGGGCAGACCCATTATATCCAACGGTTTATTTAACTTAAATTTTATATAACTTATATATACTGGGTGATTATAGAAGGAATCTATGGGTCCTTCTAGGGTACAT
The DNA here is from genome assembly GCF_052849685.1 of Lactuca virosa. Classification (NCBI taxonomy): domain Eukaryota; kingdom Viridiplantae; phylum Streptophyta; class Magnoliopsida; order Asterales; family Asteraceae; genus Lactuca; species Lactuca virosa. The sequence goes on along the minus strand of NC_136426.1, from coordinate 260,102,831 downwards.
TATCCTATAACATAGAAGCATTCATTTCACACTTAATAAAGAAAATATTGGATTTTCTAGAAACATACTCTGTCGCTTTTTCAAGGAAAACGGTTTCTTTCTCAAACAAAACTCTTATGAACTCACCAACTTAATTGTTGACACTTTTTCAAAACTACTTGTATTCTCAGGAAATCAGTGAAACAGGAAAACCAACAGCATTTTGAGGATGGGACGATAAATCGTTAAACAGTTCATTTTGTCATCATAATGTAATTGATTTTGAAACATGTAAACTTATTCTATGGTGTAACCTTTTCAATTATATTTATGATGGTTGTATTTACTTTGAGCACTATTATATTTGTTGTTGTGATACTATACATGAAGTCCTCCACCCCCGGACGTTTCCGCCATCCTTGGTTTGGGGGTGTGACAGATTGGTATTAGAACATTGTTTATAGTGAACTAAGTATATCGAACCACATAAGATATACAAACTATAAATGGATAGGGACTAAAGTCTCTGATTAAACATTTTCAAATAACTATACTTTTAGAAATAAATAGTTTCTTGTTAAAAGTACATACATGCATACCGGTTTAGTGTCATGTCTAAGGAAAACGCAAAAGTTAAAAATAGAGGAGTTGTGCAATGTGAATATGCCCTGGGATATGCAATCAAGTCTGGGAGGGATATAGCCTGATCAACTATATTCGTCCGAGAAATGACTAGCATGTGCTGGAGGATAGTCATGGTGGACAACAAGTCTATCAACTTACCAACGCCCATACAAGAAAATCGTTAAGAACCAAACATAATATTAAAATACTATAGGAGTATTTGGTGATACTATAACCAACTTATGTGAAAACTAAAGACCCCTATTTGTAGGTCTATAATGACTAAGTGCATACACTAAGGTTATATATAATTAAAGATATTATAGACTCAGAATCTATGACTATTGCTTTACTTCCTGTTCCTTGTTTGGTTGTGGACTTAGAGTAGAGTCATTTATTGGAAGGTCTATTCTATCTCAGATTATGTATAACTGGTATGCACTATGTGATTATAGACGTGACTAATAAGGATCACCCCCCTATAAGTAATTATAGGATTAGACGTCTATTAATTATCTCTTCCACCCCTATTCTCGCACGGACATCACGACAAGATCTTACATACCAGGAGACCCCTACTTTCCGAACCCGGAGAGTTAGTGAGTGATGAGGAAAAGAGTCGGAGGTGGAGCCAGAGGTCGACAACACTCCTCACATAGCCTGGGCTCTCGCGAACCGTCTCGACTCCATCAAATTTGTGCCCCGTTGGTAGCATTGATCGAGGGATGGAGTCGCCATCAGCAACAACAATTCGCCATTTGGGGAAGTATTATCGTAAGCAGAGTTCATTTTACTCACAAGACCTTGTAGATTAGGTCTATGAGTATGCGTTGGTGTTACTCCCCTCCATGTGTAGGCCCGACCCCACGAGTTAGTGATTACACTAGTCGAGAGATTTATTTGCGGTCCAAACTTTTCTTGCAATGATGTGGTGTGGACCTGCATCAAGCTCAAAACCTTCCTCTAAAAACTAAATATGATAAAATCGTACAAATAAAAGGGACATGCGTATTATTTCATTGGGAACAATACTACTAAAATTCATAAGTTTATCATATATAGACTCTCGATATGAACCGTTTTCAGAACACCATAAACAACCGGAACACGATACACTCAGAACTAAGATAAATAACTCCCGACGTATAAGCCCTTATTCAAGGCTCACTATCATCTCACCTTTTTAAGCCTCATAGTTGAAAGGTGCCTTTTTCGTAGACCTATGAGGGTGCGATCATACCAGTACTAATGCACCGGATCCCATCAAAACTTCTCAGCTAAGTGTGTTTGGACAAACATGATCCCAAGATGAGTAAAGCTTAACGCCCATATATGTGTATATAAATGGTAAGGATATAGCTAGAGATACACATCCCTACTCACGACATCGTTTCTCCTCATGCAACAAGATTATGTCTTCACAAGAAGGTAACCAGCCGACAAGCAAGGCAGCAATCCTGCAGATAGATCCTGCTACTTTTCAAGCTGCAGTCACGGCAACCGTGACAGTCGTCATGGCGAAACTCAATGCTAACAACGCCAGCAGAGATGGAAGCGGTACCGACAATACAAATTGTTGTAACAATCAGGAACACCGGCGGGTGTCTGCCAATGAAGGCGCCTCAGGCCACAAACCTACGAACAAGAAACGAGAGTTTTGGAACGAAAAGGAGTGTAACCTACCTCAAAAATTTGCTAGAAGACAGCAGTCCGTGGCTGCCCCTGCCATTATAATAGCAGTCACGACACATACCTTGGCACTAGCCACAAGGTCTGTCACCCAAGCACCGACCAGACCATATAAGGGATCACTCCCAAGGTGTAACAAGTGTAACTTCCATCACAAAGGGGGCTTGCCGGGTGATGCACTGTAAAAACTGCAACAAGAATGGACATACTGCACGTTTCTGCAGGAACCAAACCCAGCACCTCCCTTCAATCACCAACACATGGGTAGGCCCAGTACGCTACCTATGCGGTGAAACGGGACACTTCAAGAGAGAATGTCTAACTGAGAAGAATGACGGGGGAGCAGGAGGAGTGTGACGAACAAACCAGCAGGAGCAACAAGGGAACCCTATTAGGACTTTTGTAATGTTTCCAACGACAAAAACGTCTCAGTACCATATGTTTGTAATGAATTTGGTATGCTTGCTAAAATTACCGTCTTTCTAAAAGTAGTTAAAATACTCTCTCGTTCAAATCAAATCAAAGACACTCATATATGACCTTAGGATCATTACCTGTAAGCTGTGATGACTTTGTGCATACATCGGGGTTAATTATAATCAAAATACTAAAGAGTTAAAGCAAATAATTCCATCATGACTCCTGTTCCATGTCTAGTAGTGGGATTAGGGTGGAGCCACCCACTCGACGATTTCACTAATATCTAATTACATGCGACTTACATATACCGCTCGATCATAGAGTGACCTGTCAGGGATCATGATATCAAGTATCATTGCTAGCTATCAGAACACACTCACTACCAGTACTAGACGTTGTGGTATGAATCATCTGTAGTAATAATAACATCGAACAAAACGGAACACACCGAAAAGAAACACAAGATACTCTATCACTCTAACGAACGCCTCTTGAGAATACAACTTAACACATGTTTTACCTAAAAAGATAATGTTGTCATCATTCAATTCCGATTGGTACAGTCCTCACCTTCCCGATTTAACAGCTACGAATGTCGGAACCTTCGTCTCTCATAAACACAGATCCGACATGGACCTCCGGGTCATCTCTCGCTGTGAAACCCCAAAACACTCACCAGAGGAGTATTATACCTTCCGAAACCTTACCACAAGTATTTCCAGGAGAACCTTCACGCAGCAGATAAAGTTCAAGCACAGAAGCTTGGGACGAATACGGTTAGTCTATCACTACTAAGTGTACATGCGAGGATAATATATAATTAAGATTCTACGGACATTGGATGTGTGTTTCCGCCCTATTTCCTATTCCTTGTCTGGTTGTGGACTTGGGGCAGAGTCACCCATACAACTGTCTTACCAACCTTAATTACATATGGCCTATATACGCAAGTAAATGATGGATGGACTAGGTACGAGTCCTACCATGAACTTCGGGACCAGGTTACCCAGGAGTGCGAGTGAACGCCCTATCATCCGAATAAGTCTAGTCGTGTAAAATGAACCCATATGTTCCCTACCGATCTAATCAGACGAGAAACACTAAAACAAACCCTATGCAGCGCTCCGAGGAGAAGTTATCACTTATGACTTAGTACAAGTTCGAGAAAGGCTGAAAGCATCTCGAGAACATGGCAAAACCCGAATAAGTCTTATCATCTATATAAAAACACAAGGTTTTTACTGGTGAATCTATGATGGCTAGTGTAAACATTATGGTCATATATCATTAAGATTCTATGGACTTAGAATGTGTGATTCCGCCTCATTTCCTGTTCCTTGTTTGGTTGTGGGCTTAAGGCGGAGTCACTCATTCGAATGCCCTTGCAATTTTAATGATATACGACTAGTTTACACCAAGCGATTATAAAAGATCTGGTAGGAATTATATTGCAAATTTCATCACAAATTGTTAAAGCATTCGTAATACCAGTACTCACTAACTACATTATAAAATATTCATAGTGGTAACAACAAGGATAAAACAGGGAGCATAAAGGCACACATTGAATACACTATCATTCCAAAACAATAACTCCTTTTAAACCGACTCAGCTTCATACCTTTAAAATGACTACTTTCACATCTCCATACGATTTTTCTACGATTTATGGTGATTTTTACAAAACTGCCTACCATTTCAGAAACAAAGTCAGACCAGTCTGTGAATATGAACATTTTAACACAAGTTAAAGACTTCTAAAAATCATAATAAAAATTATGAATAAACTATACATATTTTATGAACTCTCAGAATTTACGGATTTAGTTTTCAACTTCGTATTATTTTTCTATGATTTTTCTAAAACAGTGCAGAAAGGTTAAAAACTAGTTAACAGTTTATAACTTTCATAACACTTTGTATTATGTTGAGCAAAGTGTATAACAATAAGTTCTAAATATTGAATGTATTTTCTTGTTAGTTTATCATCATAAACTGAAATTTAGTCATTCATGATAAGGATTCTTCATTCATTCGAACACATATAATAAGCTATAATAAGCATAGTTTATGGATTTTTACCTACATGAGAAAGGTTTTACTCTCAAAACAAATGGGTTTTTCATATACTACATAATAGTAATAGTTTATGGACTCATAGTACTAATGTATTTTCATAAAAGGGGTTCTTTTACATTACAAACATTTTGGATAACTATAATAGGTATAGTTTATGTATCATTTACATTTCAAACTCATTTACCAAAGGTTTTCAGTTCAGTTCACGTAAATCTGTTAATGAATAAATTTGTGAGACATTCGCTTCGTGTTACCTTCATAGTAACAAAGTCAAAAGTCCTGTAAATTGTAACCAGAGTCTCTTGTAGGGAGAGCGTGATAGTTGTGTATAGATCTATATCGGGTCTGACAAGCCCGCACCTGAGCTGCATGCAACAGCTAGACCGGCAGATCTGAGGTGACAAGTGTCATTTAACTTGTGACGCCTGAAGAACGTCGTATTATGAGGCCGTCTGAGTCTTAGCATGGTTATAATAGCTCACATGTGGTATTAACAAATCATAAGATTTACGGGTTTTACTTTTAAATTAGCGAGTTATGTCAATTTAACTCACATGAATTACTTTAAGTATGGAAAAATACTTGTATATTTCGGTCTGGACATCTAAGGCTACATAACTTTTATAAGGAAAATATTGGATTTTCTTTGGAAACATATTTCTGTTAAACTTCATTTCATCTAGAATTGTTAGACTTCAGCTATAATCGCTAAGTGTATATGCTAGGGTTATATAAAAATCTAGTCACAATCGACTTAGAATTGGTGGGCCCGCCATATCTCCTGTTCCTTGTTTGGTTGTGGACCTAGGGCAGACCCATTATATCCAACGGTTTATTTAACTTAAATTTTATATAACTTATATATGTTGGGCGATTATAGAAGGAATCTATGGGTCCTTTTAGGGTACATTATCGTATAACATAGAAGCATTCATTTCACACTTAATAAAGAAAATATTGGATTTTCTGGAAACATACTCTGTCGCTTTTTCAAGGAAAACAGTTTCTTTCTCAAACAAAACTCTTATGAACTCACCAACTTAATTGTTGACACTTTTTCAAAACTACTTGTATTCTCAGGAAATCAGTGAAACAGGAAAACCAACAGCATTTTGAGGATGGGATGATAAATCGTTAAACAGTTCATTTTGTCATCATAATGTAATTGATTTTGAAACATGTAAACTTATTCTATGGTGTAACCTTTTCAATTATATTTATGATGGTTGTATTTACTTTGAGCACTATTATATTCGTTGTTGTGATACTATACATGAAGTCCTCCACCCCCGGACGTTTCCGCCATCCTTGGTTTGGGGGTATGACAAGTATTCCATCCCGGTAGGATGATTGGACTCATAGTAGGTGGGCATTCCAACCTGATGGTTGAGGGCCTGGGGTATTCCATCCCGAGGGATGATTGGACCCAAAGTAGTTATTGTATGTATAGGTGTGTGGGCATTCCAACCCGATGGTTGTGGGCCGAGAGTATTCCATCCCGAGGATGATTGGACTTGTAGTATGTTGGCATTCCAACCCGACGGTTGAGGGCCTGGGGTATTCCAACATGTCGGTTGATTGGACCCATAGTATGTTGTTCATTGCTGTATGTGTATGGTTATGTGTGTACGGGTATTTTGGGGGAACTCACTAAGCTTTCGAGCTTACGGTTTTCAGTTTATTGTTTCTGGTACATCCGGTGATCGTGGCAAGGCAAAAGCGTGATCGTACCGCTCCTCATATTTCATGATTTTGTGATTTGGTTCTGGGGATACTCTGATGTTTAAACTATTTTGAAAACAAGTTGTAATAACTTAATGGTTTTTGAATGGGTTAAAATGTTTTGAATTGGCTTGAATTTTATGGGTGTTACAATATTTGTATTTGTGTATGTGTATGTATACGTGTTTGTGAGATGTATGTGAACGTGTTCATAAGCATTATAGTTTTAAACCACTAAACAAGTAACGGATCCTGTATGTGCACACGACTTTATGAACGATATTAATAGCTATAAGTTGGTGAAAATATAGATAATCATGTATAATAGAGGTGTGAAAAAAACGGAGCGAGAAAAACGATGTTTGGTACCCGAAAAATCAAAAATAAGAAAAATCCATAGTTAATCCGTAGCTAATTAGCTACGAATTAGCTACGGAATTCTAATAGAAAGCATATTCCGTAGCTAATCTGTAGGTAATTAGCTACGGATTAGCTACGGATTTTTCTTATGTTCGATTTTTTGGGCACCAAACGTCCTTTTTTTCGCTTCGATTTTTTCACACCTCTACTATACATGATTATCTATATTTTCACCAACTTATAGCTATTAATATCGTTCATAAAGTTGTGTGCCCCTTCGGGATCAAGTACTCGTTTCACAGTTTAACATTGTAATGCCTATACTTTCCACCAACTTGTGATGGATTATATTTGTATATGTATATTTATATACATGAATGAGTTGTGGTGTATGTGTATGTATAAGTGTTTGTTAGATGTATGTGAACGTATTGATAATCATAATAGTGTTAAACCACTAAACGAGTAACGGATCCCGTATATGCACACGACTTTATGAACGATATTATTAGCTATAAGTTGCTGAAAATATAGATAATCATGTATAATAGAGGTGTGAAAAAAACGGAGCGAGAAAAACGAAGTTTGGTGCCCGAAAAATCAAAAATAAGAACTATCCGTAGCTAATTAGCTACGGATTAGCTACGGTATTCTAACGGAAAGCATAATCCATAGTTAATATTATCGTTCATCAAGTCGTGTGCCCCTTCGAGATCAAGTACTCGTTTCACAGTCCTATTCTTTCCACCAACTTGTGACGGATTATGTTTGTATATGTATATGTATATACACGAATGAGTTGTGGTATATGTGAATTTGTATATGTGTATGTATACGTGTTTGTGAGATGTATGTGAATGTATTCATAAGCATTATAGTGTTAAACAATTGAACGTGTAACGGATCCCGTATGTGCACACGACTTTATGAATGATATTAATAGCTATAAGTTGGTGAAAATATAGATAATCATGTATAATAGAGGTGTGAAAAAAACGGAGCGAGAAAAACGAACTTTGGTGACCGAAAAATCAAAAATAAGAAAATTCGAACTTAAACCGTAGCTAATTAGCTACGGATTAGCTACGGAATTCTAACATAAAACATATTCCGTAGCTAATGCGTAGGTAATTAGCTACGGATTAGCTACGGAGTTTTCTTATTTTCGATTTTTGGGCACCAAACGTCCTTTTTTTTCGCTTCGATTTTTTCACACCTCTACTATACATGATTATCTATATTTTCACCAACTTATAGCTATTAATATTGTTCATAAAGTCGTGTGCCCCTTCGGGATCAAGTACTCATTTCACAGTTTAACATTGTAATGCCTATACTTTCCACCAACTTGTGATGGATTATGTTTGTATATGTATATTTATATACATGAATGAGTTGTGGTATATGTGTACGTGTATACGTGTATGTATACGTGTTTGTGAGATGTATGTGAATGTATTCATAAGCATTATAGTGTTAAACAATTGAACGTGTAACGGATCCCGTATGTGCACACGACTTTATGAATGATATTAATAGCTATAAGTTTGTGAAAATATAGATAATCATGTATAATAGAGGTGTGAAAAAAACGGAGCGAGAAAAACGAACTTTGGTGACCGAAAAATCAAAAATAAGAAAATTCGTACTTAAACCGTAGCTAATTAGCTACGGATTAGCTACGGAATTCTAACATAAAACATATTCCGTAGCTAATGCGTAGGTAATTAGCTACGGATTAGCTACGGATTTTTCTTATTTTCGATTTTTGGGCACCAAACGTCCTTTTTTTTCGCTTCGATTTTTTCACACCTCTACTATACATGATTATCTATATTTTCACCAACTTATAGCTATTAATATTGTTCATAAAGTCGTGTGCCCCTTCGGGATCAAGTACTCATTTCACAGTTTAACATTGTAATGCCTATACTTTCCACCAACTTGTGATGGATTATGTTTGTATATGTATATTTATATACATGAATGAGTTGTGGTATATGTGTACGTGTATACGTGTATGTATACGTGTTTGTGAGATGTATGTGAACGTATTGATAATCATTATAGTGTTAAACCACTAAACGAGTAACGGATCCCGTATGTGCACACGACTTTATGAACGATATTAATAGCTATAAGTTGGTGAAAATATAGATAATCATGTATAATAGAGGTGTAAAAAAAACGGAGCGAGAAAAACGAAGTTTGGTGACCCAAAAATCAAAAATAAGAATAATCCGTAGCTAATTAGCTACAGATTAGCTACGGTATTCCAACGGAAAGCATAATCCGTAGCTAATCCGTAGGTAATTAGCTACGGATTAGCTACATATTTTTCTTATTTTCGATTTTTTGGGCACCAAATCTCGTTTTTTTCGCTTCGATTTTTTCACACCTCTGCTATACATGATTATCTATATTTTCACCAACTTATAGCTAATATTATCGTTCATAAAGTTGTGTGCCCCTTCGGGATCAAGTACTCGTTTCACAGTCCTATACTTTCCACCAAGTTGTGACGGATTATGTTTGTATATGTATATGTATATACATACATGAATGAGTTGTGGTATATGTGTATTTGTGTATGTGTATGTATACGTGTTTGTGAGATGTATGTGAACGTATTGATAATCATTATAGTGTTAAACCACTAAACGAGTAACGGATCCCGTATGTGCACACAACTTTATGAACGATACTAATAGCTATAAGTTGGTGAAAATATAGATAATCATGTATAATAGAGGTGTGAAAAAAACGGAGCGAGAAAAACGAAGTTTGGTGCCCGAAAAATTAAAAATAAGAAATCTCTGTAGCTAATTCGTAGCTAATTAGCTAGTACGGAATTCTAACGGAAAGCATATTCCGTAGCTAATCCGTAGGTAATTCGCTACAGATTAGCTACGGATGTTTCTTATTTTCGATTTTTTGGGCACCAAACGTCCTTTTTTCGCTTCGATTTTTTCACACCTCTACTATACATGATTATCTATATTTTCACCAACTTATAGCTATAAATATCGTTCATAAAGTTGTGTGCCCCTTCGGGATCAAGTACTCGTTTCACAGTTTAACATTGTAATGCTTATACTTTCCACCAACTTGTGATGGATTATGTTTGTATATGTATATTTATATACATGAATGAGTTGTGGTATATGTGTACGTGTATACGTGTATGTATACGTGTTTGTGAGATGTATGTGAACGTATTGATAATCATTATAGTGTTAAACCACTAAACGAGTAACGGATCCCGTATGTGCACACGACTTTATGAACCAGGAATTGGTTGCGGATAAATTTAAGTTAAAAGCTTATCTTTTAACTCTGTTAAATGGTTTTTATTAGAGTTAAGACCCTTTTTTAAGAGATTTTGTACACCAGGAATTGGTTGCGGATAAATTTTAGTTAAAAGCTTATCTTTTAACTCTGTTAAATGATTTTTATTAGAGTTAAGACCCTTTTTTAAGAAATTTTGTACATAAATGTGTGCAAATCTTCTACTTTTAGCATTTATCTGCTTTCTAAAATCATCTCGTATAGACGTTTGTAGTGCTAAGTCTATTAAAGAAATTTCATCATTAATATAATCTAAATTTCTTTGAAGTTGTTTAATAGCAATTATGCAATCTTTTATTTGAGAAATCATGAACTTATTAGGTTCTTGATTGGCTAATACTTTGTTGCTACTCATTTGAGTTGTTATAAGATTTTTGCTTTTTATAAAAGATTATTTATTATAGAGTTTATAGTTTTTGAAATTAAAAACTTAAACGGGATAGTTTTGTTATAAATTAAAAGATAGTTTTCATACCTTACTCGTGCGTGAGGCTCTGTGATTTTTTCGTCAATCTTGGTGTCGATCGTTCCTTCTTCCCTACGTCCTTCTGAACGGCGGTACTTGTTAGTACTAGATCATTATGACGAATAAGACTTCAGACTTTAAAAATACAGACATTTGCACAAATGATGGATTGAGAAAACTTCTCTTATTTATAAATGAACTAAAACCTGAAGGTTTTTACAATTTCAAACTATAAACCCTATATGGGGTTTTACTCACACATTTGCAGATTTCAATATGAATGCTTAAGGCTCTCGTATTTTCACTCTCCCTACAAATGAAAGCATAACTCTCTATTTATAGAATCATAGAGAGGATCAGATACAAGTGTTTTACGTCACTGCTGACCAAATCATCCACTAACTACATTATTGTGTAGTGGCTTATCTTTGAGGGTCCTCTCTTATATGGAGCTTGTGGAGGAATCTTCTTTAATAATGGCTTTGCCATTATTATTGTCGATAGTGGAGGCCACCTTGATGGTTAAGCATTGACAGGTGTATCTGCTAGTGCTTTTGTGGAGCGTCTTACAGATGTCTGCCACGTGTTCGCCGATTAAGTCTGGCTTTAGCAAGGAGTTTTGGAAGGCTAAGAATTGTTGTTCATCGGCCGGAGAAATCTCTTTGCTGTATTTGCTGTAGATTAAGGTCTTCTCATTGGCATCATATCCATTGACGAAGATCTTGTCATCCGCTGAAAAACTAAAAACCTTATTGATAAAGATTTCAATTCTAGATTTTGCTACCTGGAGGATATCGGCTCTCTCAAGCTTTTCTTCCATGGCTTTGCTGGGCAGATAGGTTTCTTGCTTGCAGATGCCTATCTGTACTAAATGATGAGGATGATATTTTATTTCATCCTTATCATTCCAGTATGGGATGCTACTGTTGAATTTTAGAAACATGTCTTGATCCTTTTTGCAGCATCTTGTTCTAAAAGTTTTTATTGCTTTTGTAAAGCTTTTAGAGAAAAGCTTTATTTCCTGCAAGTTTTGACTAGGATATATGGTTTTTACCAATTCTAGTTGAAATGATTCATACACTTGTAAAGAGTTAGCATTTTTGTAGAAATTGTAGTGACTTAAATTCTTCCCGTCAATAGTGGAGAATTTTTCTTCTACAAAATTTTCTTCTGTTGCACTTCGAGCATACCTGTAACAATACTCAAAGTCTTTTAACTTGATTTCTATTGGGAGGTCATGTGTGACTTCCTCAGTATTTTTGGGAGTTCTTCTTGGAAGGCTTCCAAGAATAGTTTTGGAACTTTGGTAGAATTTAAGGCTAACTTGAATGTGTTAGCCCTTAAGGTCTCTGCTGCAGTAATAAGGTGTAGTTCTGAGCACCTTTTAGATCTTGTGTATTGATCTGCAGCTATCTTGGCTTCAAGAAAGTTATTAAACTTTTTATGTTTAATATTTTTAATTCCTTCTGTTGCCTTTTTGGTGATATTCCAGTCTTCAAATATACCAGCGTTGGGTCCATTGAATACAACGTAGTATGGTTTTGAATTTTTATTAGGAATTTGTAACAATTCCACTGGGATTTGAATTCCCTTATCAGGTGTTCCTGATCTTGAAGATGAACCTTCAGTTTTTGGGATTTGAATTCCCCCGTTGGGTCTTAAACTAAAGTCTAAGGGTGTAACCAACGTTATTGGAGTTTGTACTCCTGTCTGGATTTTTAGTAAATCCACAACCTTCAACGGATTTGTTGAGTCTTTACCTGGAACATTGACCTCTTGTTGTTCGATGTTCTTTTGAACACTTGCATTTTCTTCTAGACTCATAGGAGAGGAAGGAGAAGAAAGTTCGTTTTTATGTTCAGACATAAATAGTCTTACAATTTTTAATTGGTTTCTGACGAATTCCAATTCTTGTTCAAGAAGAGCTTGTTTGAGCATAAGCTCTTGTTCTTTCTCCATTTGAGAAAGGCTATGTACCTGTAGTCCAAATTATGGACTGAGGTTAAAACCTCTTGGGTCGTTAGACCACCAAAGTATAACATTGAATGGCTTTGATTCCTGCATGAAAAGAGTATCAAACCTGATTAGTTTTAATGTTGGAATTCTCGAGTTAAGAAGTCTGCAAAGATATTCTTTTCTCCTTTAATGTGCTCTACTTCGAAGCTATATCTGGAAAACCACATTTGCCATCGAACTAATCGACCTTGTTTGTTATCTCCAGAAATGTTATTTCTTAAAAAAATAAGCAAAGTTTTTGTTATCTGTTCTTACTGTAAAATTTATAGGTGTTAGATAGATTGAAAACTTTTCAATTACTCTTTTAACGACAATATATTCTTTTTCATTAGAATGGTAATTTCTTTCAGCATCCTTAAAAGATCCTGAGGTGTACCTACAAATTAATTCTTTGGATTGATCCTAAGTTAGGATGATATAGAGGTGGAAACTCTTTTAGGTTTTTTTTCTTTTTTCCATATAGCTAGAATCATCTTCAGACCATGACCAAAGGACATATTTCTTAAGTTTGCATTGTAAGGGACTTCTTATTTTTGCAAGTTTAGGAATGTAGTCTGAAGCATATGTTAAGATTCCTAAAAATCTTTGTAACTGTTTTTTATCTTCAATTTTATTAGGAAATTTATGAATATTTTCCAAAATATGATTTTGAAGACGATGACTTCCTTGTTCTATTTCTAACCCAAGAAAATTTATTTTACTTTTAAAAAGTTGTGCTTTCTTTTTGGAAAGAATGATTCCAAGAAGATCACATTTTTTGAGAACAGCTGCTACGTGTAACAAATGTTCATTTTCATTGTTGCTGGATATGAGGATATCATCTACATAAATGCAACCAAATTTTTTAAAAGATCTGAATGCATTTTGCATATGTCTTGGAAATATGGATGGAGCTTGTGTTAGACCGAAAGGTACAACAGTCCATTGGTAATGTCCTTGGGGACATGTGAAAGCTGTTAAGAGTTGTGATTCAACGTCAAGTAAAACTTGCCAAAAGCCAGATTTACAGTCGAAAGAGCTGAATATTGTTTTTCCTCTAATAAAGGTGAGAATTCCATATTTATTAGGGAGAGTATGGCTGTCACCTATGGTTGCTTTGTTAATAGCTTTGTAGTTAACTACCATTCTTTTCTTTCCTCTTCTTATTTCTGCATCATTTTCGACAAGGAAAGCGGGAGATCTGTGAGGAGATTTACTTGGAATGATGACCTTTATTTCAAGTAGTTCTTTGATTTGTTTACTAAATTCTTCGACATCTTGAGGACTGTATTTCATAGGTTTAACTGTTATGATACTGGTCGGGTCGATTAATTTTATGTTTGCTTTCATCCATTGTTTAGACTTTATTGGGTCTATAGGATTTTTTGGGCAAACTTTTTCAAGTAAACTTTTAATTTTTGAAAATTTTTCTTGGTTAAGAAGAAATTTAAATTCTTCTTCATTCTCCCCCATTTTAAAAGGCAAAGTTTCTTCAATTTTGCTTTGAGAGATGTTGACAGGTTCTGATTTTTTAATTTTTGAATTATTTTTCATTGATTCTAAAAATCCAGGTTTTCCATTTCTATAAGCGTTTATGATTTTATCAATAATGATTTGAACACCATTGTTGTGGAAAGTAACTGTTTTGAGATTTTGTACAAATGGTCTATACAAAAGACAGAAGTTATTTCCTAGGATGAAATCTATTCCACATTCTTGTTGGTATACAGAGGGGATATGGAATATTTCTCCAACAAGTCTTATCTATAAATCAACACATTTTTTGTTGATAATTACAGGCCCGTTTGCTGTGGAAACCTTTATAGGTTTTGGAGTGTTAATCAAATGTTCTTCTGGAATAACATATTTACTTGCGATACAAAGACTGGCTCCTGTACCAATATAACAATTTAAATCAATCTGTTTATATCCGGCGAATCTAAAGGTACCTTTAACATAGATTGAATTAGGATTTGTGATAGTTAGTATCACGTTTTTAGAGTTCATGACCTTTGAGTCAGTCTGAATTAGTGTCTGATTCTGTAGATGAAGAAGATGATAATTCATCTAGAGGTTCTTCGATCAATGTGTAGATGATTTGTTCATCTTGAAATTGTTCTTCTATAGGCCTAAGGTCCATAGATGATGCTATTTCAAGGAGTTTAACTTTTTGTGGGTAATCGTTAAACTCCTTGAAATAGCATCATCTATGGACCTTAGGCCTATAGAAGAACAATTTCAAGATGAACAAATCGTCTACACATTGATTGAAGAACCTCTAGATGAATCATCATCTTCTTCATCTAAAGAATCAGACACTGATTCAGACTGACTCAAAGGTCATGAACTCTAAAACCGTGATACTAACTATCACAAATCCTAATTCAATATATGTTAAAGGTACCTTTAGATTCGCCGGATATAAACAGATTGATTTAAATTGTTATATTGATACAGGAACCAGTCTTTGTATCGCAAGTAAATATGTTATTCCAGAAGAACATTGGATTAACACTCCAAAACCTATAAAGGTTTCCACAGCAAACGGACCTGTAATTATCAACAAAAAATATGTTGATTTACAGATAAGACTTGCCGGAGAAATATTCCATATCCCCTCTGTATACCAACAAGAATGTGGAATAGATTTCATCCTAGGAAATAGCTTCTGTCTTTTGTATAGACCATTTGTACAAAATCTCGAAACAGTTACTTTCCACAACAATGGTGTTCAAATCATTATTGAGAAAATCACAAACGCTTATAGAAATGGAAAACCTGGATTTTTAGAATCAATGAAAAATAATTCAAAAATTAAAAAATAAGAACCTGTCAACATCTCTCAAAGCAAAATTGAAGAAACTTTGCCTTTTAAAATGGGGGAGAATGAAGAAGAATTTAAATTTCTTCTTAACCAAGAAAATTTTTCAAAAATTAAAAGCTTACTTGAAAAAGTTTGCTCAGAAAATCCTATAGACCCAATAAAGTCTAAACAATGGATGAAAGCAAACATAAAATTAATCGACCCGACCACTATCATAACAGTTAAACCTATGAAATACAGTCCTCAAGATGTCGAAGAATTTAGTAAACAAATCAAAGAACTACTTGAAATAAAGGTCATCATTCCAAAAAAAAGCACAACTTTTTAAAAGTAAAATAAATTTTTTTGGGTTAGAAATAGAATAAGGAAGTCATCGTCTTCAAAATCATATTTTGGAAAATCTTCATAAATTTCCTAATAAAATTGAAGATAAAAAACCGTTACAAAGATTTTTAGGAATCTTAACATATGCTTCAGACTACATTCCTAAACTTGCAAAAATAAGAAGTCCCTTACAATGCAAACTTAAGAAAGATGTCCTTTGGTCATGGTCTGAAGATGATTCTAGCTATATGGAAAAAATAAAAAAGAACCTAAAAGAGTTTCCACCTCTATATCCTCCTAACTTAGATGATAAATTAATTATCGAAACTGATGCTTCAGATAATTATTAGGGAGGAATCCATAAAGCAATAAATTCTGAGGATCAATCCAAAGAATTAATTTGTAGATACACCTCAGGATCTTTTAAGGATGCTGAAAGAAATTACCATTCTAATGAAAAAGAATATATTGTCGTTAAAAGAGTACTTGAAAAGTTTTCAATCTATCTAACACCTATAAATATTTACAGTAAGAACAGATAACAAAAACTTTGCTTATTTTTTAAGAAATAACATTTCTGGAGATAACAAACAAGGTCGATTAGTTCGATGGCAAATGTGGTTTTCCAGATATAGCTTCGAAGTAGAGCACATTAAAGGAGAAAAGAATATCTTTGCAGACTTCTTAACTCGAGAATTCCAACATTAAAACTAATCAGGTTTGATACTCTTTTCATGCAGGAATCAAAGCCATTCAATGTTATACTTTGGTGGTCTAACGACCCAAGAGGTTTTAACCTCAGTCCATAATTTGGACTACAGGTACATAGCCTTTCTCAAATGGAGAAAGAACAAGAGCTTATGCTCAAACAAGCTCTTCTTGAACAAGAATTGGAATTTATCAGAAACCAATTGAAATCTTTATCAATAAGGTTTTCAGTTTTTCAGCGGATGACAAGATCTTCGTCAATGGATATGATGGCAATGAGAAGACCTTAATCTACAACAAATACAACAAAGAGATTTCTCCGACCGATGAACAACTATTCTTAGCCTTCCAAAACTCCTTGCTAAAGCCAGACTTAATCGGCGAACACGTGGCAGACATCTGTAAGACGCTCCACAAAAGCACTAGCAGATACAACTGTCAATGCTTTACCATCAAGGTGGCCTCCACTACCGACAATAATACTGGCAAAGCCATTATTAAATAAGATTCCTCCACAAGCTCCAGATAAGAGAGGACCCTCAAAGATAAGCCACTACACAATAATGTAGTTAGTGGATGATTTGGTCAGCAGTGACGTAAAACACTTGTATCTGATCCTCTCTATGATTCTATAAATAGAGAGTTATGCTTTCATTTGTAAGGAGAGTGAAAATACGAGAGCCTTAAGCATTCATATTGAAATCTGCGAATGTGTGAGTAAAACCCCATATAGGGTTTATAGTTTGAAATTGTAAAAACCTTCGGGTTTTAGTTCATTTATAAATAAGAGAAGTTTTCTCAATCCATCCTTTGTGCAACTGTCTGTATTTTTAAAGTCTAAAGTCTTATTCGTCATAATGATCTAGTACTAACAAGTACCGCCGGTCAGAAGGACGTAGGGAAGAAGGAACGATCGACACCAAGATTGACGAAAAAATCACAGAGCCTCACGCACGAGCAAGGTATGAAAACTATCTTTTAATTTATAACAAAACTATCCCGTTAAAGTTTTTAATTTCAAAAACTATAAACTCTATAATAAATAATCTTTTATAAAAAGAAAAAATCTTATAACAACTCAAATGAGTAGCAACAAAGTATTAGCCAATCAAGAACCTAATAAGTTCATGATTTCTCAAATAAAAGATTGCAGAATTGCTATTAAACAACTTCAAAGAAATTTAGATTATATTAATGATGAAATTTCTTTAATAGATTTAACACTACAAACGTCTCTACGAGATGATTTTAGAAGGCAGATAAATGCTAAAAGTAGAAGTTGCACACATTCGTGTACAAAATCTCTTAAAAAAGGGTCTTAACTCTAATAAAAACCATTTAACAGAGTTAAAAGATAAGCTTTTAACTTAAATTTATCCGCAACCAATTCCTGGTGTACAAAATCTCTTAAAAAAGGGTCTTAACTCTAATAAAAACCATTTAACAGAGTTAAATGATAAGCTTTTAACTTAAATTTATCTGCAACCAATAAAGCCATTATTATTGTCGGTAGTGGAGGCCACCTTGATGGTTAAGCATTGACAGTTGTATCTACTAGTGCTTTTGTGGAGCGTCTTATAGATGTCTGCCACGTGTTCGCCGATTAAGTCTGGCTTTAGCAAGGAGTTTTGAAAGGCTAAGAATAGTTGTTCATCGGCCGGAGAAATCTCTTTGCTGTATTTGCTGTAGATTAAGGTCTTCTCATTGGCATCATATCCATTGACGAAGATCTTGTCATCCGCTGAAAAACTGAAAACCTTATTGATAAAGATTTCAATTCTAGATTTTGCTAGCTGGAGGATATCGGCTCTCTCAAGCTTTTCTTCCATGGCTTTACTGGGCAGATAGGTTTCTTGCTTGTAGATGCCTATCTGTACTAAATGATGAGGATGATATTTTATTTCATCCTTATCATTCCAGTATGGGATGCTACTGTTGAATTTTAGAAAAATGTCTTGATCCTTTTTGCAGCATCTTGTTCTGAAAGTTTTTATTGCTTTTGTAAAGCTTTTAGAGAAAAGCTTTATTTCCTGCAGGTTTTGACTAGGATAGATGGTTTTTAGAGAACAACCTTCAAAAAATCTGTAATCTATCAAACACATAAAAAAGACTAAAACGTTTTAATAAAAATTGTTGTAGTCATTTAACAAAAGAAAAACCCTTAGAGTATGGATGCAAAGTTAACCATAAAACAAAAAATTCTTGAAAGAAATCTTTTAATAAATATTCAAAAAAGAACAAAAGATTTTCAAAAAAGAAAGATACTAGACGGTTTAAACCGGGAAAATATTTCCAAAAATAAAAAGATTTAAAAAAAAAAGACAAAAGTAAATTTTGTCCGAAAAATAAAAAGAACTGCAGATGTTGGGTTTGTAGTGAAGAAGGATAATATGCCAATGAGTGTCCTAATAGGAAAGATTACCCACAAAAAGTTAAACTCCTTGAAATAGCATCATCTATAGACCTTAGGCCTATAGAAGAACAATTTCAAGATGAACAAATCGTCTACACATTGATTGAAGAACCTCTAGATGAATCATCACATTCTTCATCTACAGAATCAGACACTGATTCAGACTGACTCAAAGGTCATGAACTCTAAAAACGTGATACTAACTATCACAAATCCTAATTCAATCTATGTTAAAGGTACCTTTAGATTCGCCGGATATAAACAGATTGATTTAAATTGTTATATTGATACATGAGCCAGTCTTTGTATCGCAAGTAAATATGTTATTCCAGAAGAACATTGGATTAACACTCCAAAACCTATAAAGGTTTCCACAGCAAACGGACCTGTAATTATCAACAAAAAAGTGTGTTGATTTACAGATAAGACTTGCCGGAGAAATATTCCATATCCCCTCTGTATACCAACAAGAATGTGGAATAGATTTCATCCTAGGAAATAGCTTCTGTCTTTTGTATAGACCATTTGTACAAAATCTCAAAACAGTTACTTTCCACAACAATGGTGTTCAAATCATTATTGATAAAATCACAAACGCTTATAGAAATGGAAAACCTGGATTTTTAGAATCAATGAAAAATAATTCAAAAATTAAAAAACGAGAACCTGTCAACATCTCTCAAAGCAAAATTGAAGAAACTTTGCCTTTTAAAATGGGGGAGAATGAAGAAGAATTTAAATTTCTTCTTAACCAAGAAAAATTTTCAAAAATTAAAAGTTTACTTGAAAAAGTTTGCCCAAAAAATCCTATAGACCCAATAAAGTCTAACCAATGGATGAAAGCAAACATAAACTTAATCGACCCGACCACTATCATAACAGTTAAACCTATGAAATACAGTCCTCAAGATGTCGAAGAATTTAGTAAACAAATCAAAGAACTACTTGAAATAAAGGTCATCATTCCAAGTAAATCTCCTCACAGATCTCCCGCTTTCCTTGTCGAAAATGATGCAGAAATGAGAAGAGGAAAGAAAAGAATGGTAGTTAACTACAAAGCTATTAACAAAGCAACCATAGGTGACAGCCATAATCTCCCTAATAAAGATGGACTTCTCACCCTTATTAGAGGAAAAACAATATTCAGCTCTTTCGACTGTAAATCTGGCTTTTAGCAAGTTTTACTTGACGCTGAATCACAACTCTTAACAGCTTTCACATGTCCCCAAGGACATTACCAATGGACTGTTGTACCTTTCGGTCTAAAACAAGCTCCATCCATATTTCAAAGACATATGCAAAATGCATTCATATCTTTTGAAAAATTTTGTTGCGTTTATGTAGATGATATCCTCATATTCAGCAACAATGAAAATGAACATTTGTTACACGTAGCAGCTGTTCTAAAAAAATGTGATCTTCTTGGAATCATTCTTTCCAAAAAAAAGCACAACTTTTTAAAAGTAAAATAAATTTTTTTGGGTTAGAAATAGAACAAGGAAGTCATCGTCTTCAAAATCATATTTTGGAAAATCTTCATAAATATCCTAATAAAATTGAAGATAAAAAACAGTTACAAAGATTTTTAGGAATCTTAACATATGCTTCAGACTACATTCCTAAACTTGCAAAAATAAGAAGTCCCTTACAATGCAAACGTAAGAAAGATGTCCTTTGGTCATGGTCTGAAGATGATTCTAGCTATATGGCAAAAATAAAAAGAACCTAAAAGAGTTTCCACCTCTATATCATCGTAACTTAGATGATAAATTAATTATCGAAACTGATGCTTCAGATAATTATTGGGGAGGAATCCTTAAAGCAATAAATTCTAAGGATCAATCCAAAGAATTAATTTGTAGATACACCTCAGGATCTTTTAAGGATGCTGAAAGAAATTACCATTCTAATGAAAAAGAATATCTTGCTGTTAAAAGAGTAATTGAAAAGTTTTCAATCTATCTAACACCTGTAAATTTTACACTAAGAACATATAACAAAAACTTTTCTTATTTTTTAGGAAATAACATTTCTGGAGATAATAAACAAGGTCGATTAGTTCGATGGCAAATGTGCTTTTCCAGATATAGCTTCGAAGTAGAGCACATTAAAGGAGAAAAGAATATCTTTGCAGACTTCTTAACTCAAGAATTCCAACAGAAAATCTAATCAGGTTTGATACTCTTTTCATGCAGGAATCAAAGCCATTCGGCGTTATACTTTGGTGGTCTAATGACCCAAGAGGTTTTAACCTCAGTCCATAATTTGGACTACAAGTACATAGCCTTTCTCAAATGGAGAAAGAACAAGAGCTTATGCTCAAACAAGCTCTTCTTGAACAAGAATTGGAATTTATCATAAACCAATTAAAAACTGTAAGACTATTTATGTCTGAACATAAAAAGGAACTTTCTTCTCCTTCCTCTCCTATGAGTTAAGAAGAAAATGTAAGTGTTCAAAAGAACATCGAACAACAAAAGGTCAATGTTTCACCTCCTTTAAAAAGAAAAGAAACGTCTAGTCCTGAGAAAACGGCTCCAGGTAAAGACTCAACAAATCCGTTGAAGGTTGTGGATTTACCAAAAAATCCAGACAGGAGTACAAACTCCAATAACGTTGGTTACACCCTTAGACTTTAGTCTAAGACCCAACGGGGGAATTCAAATCCCAAAAACTGAAGGTTCATCTTCAGGATCAGGAACACCTGATAAGGGAATTCAAATCCCAGAGGAATTGTTACAAATTCCTAATAAAAATTCAAAACCATACTACGTTGTATTCAATGGACCCAACGCTGGTATATTTGAAGACTGGAATATCACCAAAAAAGGCAACAGAAGGAATTAAAAATATTAAACATAAAAAGTTTAATAACTTTCTTGAAGCCAAGAGAGCTGCAGATCAATACACAAGATCTGAAAGGTGCTCATAACTACACCTTATTACTGCAGCAGAGACCTTAAGGCCTAACACATTCAAGTTAGCCTTAAATTCTACCAAAAGTTCCAAAACTGTTCTTGGAAGCCTTCCAAGAAGAACTCCCAAAAATACTGAGGAAGTCACACCTGACCTCCGAGTAGAAATCAAGATAAAAGACTTTGAGTATTGTTACAGGTATGCTCGAAGTGCAACGAAAGAAAATTTTGTAGAAGAAAAATTCTCCACTATTGACGGGAAGAATTTAAGCCACTACAATTTCTATAAAAATGTTAATTCTTTACAAGTGTATGAAGCATTTCAACTAGGATTGGTAAAAACCATCTATCCTAGTCAAAACCTGCAGGAAATAAAGATTTTCTCTAAAAGCTCTACAAAAGCAATAAAAACTTTCAGAACAAGATGCTGCAAAAAGGATCAAGACATTTTTCTAAAATTCAACAGTAGCATCACATACTGGAATGATAAGGATGAAATAAAATATCATCCTCATCATTTAGTACAGATAGGCATCTGCAAGCAAGAAACCTATCTGCCCAGCGAAGCCATGGAAGAAAAGCTTGAGAGAGCCGATATCGTCCAGCTAGAAAAATCTAGGATTGAAATCTTTATCAATAAGGTTTTCAGTTTTTCAGCAGATGACAAGATCTTCGTCAATGGATATGATGCCAATGAGAAGACCTTAATCTACAGCAAATACATCAAAGAGATTTCTCCGTCGATGAACAACTATTCTTAGCCTTCCAAAACTCCTTGCTAAAGCCATACTTAATCGGCGAACACGTGGCAGACATCTGTAAGTCGCTCCACAAAAGCACTAGCAGATACAACTGTCAATTCTTAACCATCAAGGTGGCCTCCACTACCGACAATAATAATGGCAAAGCCATTATTAAAGAAGATTCATTCACAAGCTCCAAATAAGAGAGGACCCTCAAAGATAAGCCAATACACAATAATGTAGTTAGTGGATGATTTGGTCAGCAGTGACGTAAAACACTTGTATCTGATCCTCTCTATGATTCTATAAATAGAGAGTTATGCTTTCATTTATAGGGAGAGTGAAAATACGAGAGCCTTAAGCATTCATATCGAAATCTGCAAATGTGTGAGTAAAACCCCATATAGGATTTATAGTTTGAAATTGTAAAAACCTACGGGTTTTAGTTCAATTATAAATAAGAGAAGTTTTCTCAATCCATCCTTTGTGCAACTGTCTGTATTTTTAAAGTCTGAAGTCTTATTCGTCATAATGATCTAGTACTAACAAGTACCGCCAGTCAGAAGGACGTAGAGAAGAAGGAACAATCGACACCAAGATTGACGAAAAAATCACAGAGCCTCACGCACGAGCAAGGTATGAAAACTATCTTTTAATTTATAACAAAACTATCCCGTTAAAGTTTTTAATTTCAAAAACTATAAACTCTATAATAAATAATCTTTTATAAAAAGCAAAAATCTTATAACAACTCAAATGAGTAGCAACAAAGTATTAGCCAATCAAGAATCTAATAAATTCATGATTTCTCAAATAAAAGATTGTAGAATTGCTATTAAACAACTTCAAAGAAATTTAGATTATATTAATGATTAAATTTCTTTAATAGATTTAACACTAAAAACGTCTCTACGAGATGATTTTAGAAGGCATATAAATGCTAAAAGTAGAAGATTTGCACACATTCGTGTACAAAATCTCTTAAAAAGGGTCTTAACTCTAATAAAAACCATTTAACAGAGTTAAAAGATAAGCTTTTCACTTAAATTTATCCGCAACCAATTCCTGGTGTACAAAATCTCTTAAAAAAGGGTCTTAACTTTAATAAAAACCATTTAACAGAGTTAAAAGATAAGCTTTTAACTTAAATTTATCTGTAACCAATTCCTAGTATCAGAGTCTTGTTATGGATTTATCCTTAAAAAATAAAGGTAGAGTAGATTATGAAGAACAACCTTTAGATCATACATTAAGCTTCGTTGAAAATGAAGATGGTTTTCAAGGAAGCCTAATGATTAAACAAGAACTTCTTTCAAAAATTAAGAAAACTGATCTTAAAAATAAAGAAAACAGATCATACGTTAATCTATCATGTTGACTTAAAGTAGTCTTTAGGTCATGACATAGAACTTCTTTCAAAAATCGCACCCAAAATATTATCCATGCTTATTGTTTTTATGTCTTAAAAGACGCAGAACCTCCTTTGTTTTCGTATGCGAGGAATGGGACCGACGTGACCGATCGGCTCCGTTCCAAAAATATGAAAACCATCAACCATGAACCGGATGCCACCCGAGCATAGAAATAGCAAGAAAGAAAAAAAACCGCACGTAAAATCTAAAAAAACGCAAACGGGCAACGAAAAAGGGGGGGGTGCAACATGAGGACTTCCCAGGGGGTCACCCATCCTAGTACTACTATCGACCAAGCACACTTAACTGCGGAGTTCTGTTGGGATCTGGTGCATTAGTGCTGGTATGATCGCACCCAAAATACTATCTATGCTTATTGCTTTTATGTTTTAAAAGACGCAAAATCTCCTTTGTTTTCGTAAGCGAGACGTGGGACCCACGTGACCGATCGGCTCTGTTCCAAAAATACGAAAACCATCAACTATGAACCGGAGGCCACCCGAGCATAGAAATAGCAAGAAAGAAAAAAAAAAAAAACAAAAAAACCGAATGTAAAATCTAAAAAAAAACGCAAACGGGCAACGAAAAAGGGGGGGTGTAACACGAGGATCTCCCAAGGGGTCATCCATCCTAGTACACTCTTGCCCAAGAACGCTTAACTGCGGAGTTCTTATAGGATCTGCTGCATTAGTGCTGGTATGATCGCACCCGAAATAATATCCATGCTTATTGCTTTTATGTCTTAAAAGACGCAGAACTTCCTTTGTTTTCGTACACGAGGCGTGGGACCCACATGACCGATCGGCTCCGTTCCAAAAATACGAAAACCATCAACCATGAACCGGAAGCCAACCGCGCATAGAAATAGCAAGAAAGAAAAAAACAAAAAAAGCCGCACGTAAAATCTAAAAAAACGCAAACGGGCAACGAAAAATGGGGTGCAACACGAGGACTTCCCAGGGGGTCATCCATCCTAGTACTACTCTCGCCCAAGCACGCTTAACTACATAATTCTGATGGGATCCGGTGCATTAGTGCTGGTATTATCGCACCGAAAATACTATCCATGCTTATTGCTTTTATGTCTTAAAAGACCCAGAACCTCCTTTGTTTTCGTAAGCGAGGCTTGGGACCCTCGTGACCGATCGGCTCCGTTCCAAAAATACAAAAACCATCAACCATGAACCGGAGGCATCCCGAGCATAGAAATAGCAAGAAAGAAAAAAAAACAAAAAAAACCGAACGTAAAATCTAAAAAAAACGCAAACGGGCAACGAAAAAGGGGGGGGGGGTGCAACACGAGGATTTCCCAAGGAGTCAGCCATCCTAGTACTACTCTTGCCCAAGCACGCTTAACTGCGGAGTTCTGATGGGATCCGTTGCATTAGTGCTGGTATGATCGCACCCGAAGTAATATCCATGCTTATTGCTTTTATGTCTTAAAAGACGCAGAACCTCCTTTGTTTTCGTACACGAGGCGTGGGACCCACGTGACCGATCGGCTACGTTCCAAAAATACAAAAACCATCAACCATGAACCGGAGGCCACGCGAGCATAGAAATAGAAAGGAGAAAAAAAAAACAAAAAAAACCGCATGTAAAATGTAAAAAAAACGCAAACGGGCAACGAAAAAGGGGGGGGGGGTGCAACACGAGGACTTTCCAGGGGGTCACCCATCCTAGTACTACTCTCGCCCAAGCACGCATAACTGCGGAGTTCTGATGGAACCCGGTGCATTAGTGCTGGTATGATCGCACCCAAAATACTATCCATGCTTATTGTTTTTATATCTTAAAAGACGCAGAACCTCCTTTGTTTTCGTACGCGAGGCATGGGTCGAACGTGACCGATCGGCTCCGTTCCAAAAATACGAAAACCATCAACCATGAACCGGAGGCCATCCGAACATAAAAATAGCAAGAAAGAAAAAAAACCGCACTTAAAATCTAAAAAAACGCAAACGGGCAACTTAAAAGGGGGGTGCAACGCGAGGACTTCCCAGGGGGTCACCCATCCTAGTACTACTATCGCCGAAGCACGCTTAGCAGTGGAGTTCTGATGGGATCCGCTGCATTTGTGCTAGTATGATCGCACCTGAAATACTATCCATGCTTATTGCTTTTATGTCTTAAAAGACGCAAAACCTCATTTGTTTTCGTATGCGATGCGTGGGACCCACATGACCGATCGACTCCGTTCCAAAAATACGAAAACCATCAACCATGAACCGTAGGCCACCCGAGCATACAAATAGCAAGAAAGAAAAAAAAGCGCACGTAAAATCTAAAAAAACGCAAACAGGCAATGAAACAGGGGGTGCAACATGAGGACTTCCGAAAGGGTCACCCATCCTAGTACAACTCTCGCCCAAGTACGCTTAACTGCGAAGTTCTGGTGGGATCCGGTGCATTAGTGTTGGTATGATCGCACCCAAAATATTATCTATGCCTATTGCTTTTATGTTTTAAAAGACTCATAATCTCCTTTGTTTTCGTAACCGAGGTGTGGGACCCACGTGACCGATCGGCTCCGTTCCAAAAATACGAAACCATCAACTATGAACCGGAGGCCACCCGAGCATATAAATAGCAAGAAAGAAAAAAAAAACAAAAAATCCGAACGTAAAATCTAAAAAAAACGCAAACGGGCAACGAAAAAGGGGGGGGGTGTAACACGATGATTTCCCAAGGGTTCAGCCATCCTAGTACTACTCCTGCCCAAACACGCTTAACTGCGGGGTTCTGATAGGATCCGTTGCATTAGTGCTGGTATGATCGCACCCGACATAATATCCATGCTTATTGCTTTTATGTGTTAAAAGACGCAGAACCTCCTTTGTTTTCGTACATGAGGCGTGGGACCCACATGACCGATCGGCTCCGTTCCAAAAATACGAAAACCATCAACCATGAACCGGAGGCCAGCCGCGCATAGAAATAGCAAGAAAGATAAAAAAACAAAAAAACCGCACGTAAAATCTAAAAAAACGCAAACGGGCAACAAAAAATGGGGTGCAACACGAGGACTTTCCAGGGCGTCACCCATCCTAGTACTAGTCTCGCCCAAGCACGCTTAACTACATAGTTCTGATGGGATCCGGTGCATTAGTGCTGGTATGATCGCACCGATAATATTATCCTTGCTTATTGCTTTTATGTCTTAAAAGATGTAGAACCTCCTTTGTTTTCGTAAGCGAGACTTGGGACTCACGTGACCGATCGGCTCCGTTCCAAAAATACAAAAACCATCAGCACTGAACCGGAGGCCACCCGAGCATAGAAAAAGCTAGAAAGAAGAAAAAAACAAAAAAACCAAACGTAAAATCTAAAAAACGCAAACGGGCAACGAAAAAGGGGGTGCAACACGAGGACTTCCCAGGGGTCACCCCTCCTAGTACTACTTTTGCCCAGGCACGCTTAACTACATAGTTTTGATAGGATCTGATGCATTAGTGCTGCTGGTATGATGGCACCCGAAATAATATCCATGCTTATTGCTTTTATGTCTTAAAAGACGCAGAACTTCCTTTATTTTTGTACGCGAGGCGTGGGACCCACGTGACCGATCGGCTCCGTTCCCAAAATACGAAAGCCATCAACCATGAACCGGAGGACAACCGCGCATAGAAATAGCAAGAAAGAAAAAAGAACGCACGTAAAATCTAAAAAAAACGCAAACAGGCAACGAAACAGGGGGTGCAACATGAGGACTTCCCAAGGGGTCACCCATCCTAGTAGAACTCTCGCCCAAGCACGCTTAACTACGGAGTTTGATGGGATCCGGTGCATTAGTGCTGGTATGATCGTACCCGAAATACTATCCATTCTTATTGCTTTTTTGTCTTAAAAGACGGAGAACCTCCTTTGTTTTCGTACGCGAGGCGTGGGACCCACTTGACCGATCGGCTCCGTTGCAAAAATACGAAACCATCTACCATGAACCGGAGGCCACCCGAGCATAGAAATATCAAAAAAGAAAAAAAAAACAAAAAAACCGCACGTAAAGTCTAAAAAAACGCAAACGGGCAACGAAAAAGGGGGGGTGCAACACGAGGACTTTCCAGGGTGTCTCCCATCCTAGTACTACTCTTGCCCAAGCACGCTTAACTGCGAAGTTTCGATGGGATCCGGTGCATTAGTGTTGGTATGGTCGCACCTGAATTACCATCTATGCTTATTGGTTTTATGTCTTAAAAGACGCAGAACCTCCTTTGTTTTCGTACGCGAGGCGTGGGACCCACGTGACCGATCGACTCCGTTCAAAAAATACGAAAACCATCAACCATGAACCGGAGGCCACCCGAGCATAGAAATAGCAAGAAAGAAAAAAAACAAAAAAAAAACGCACGTAAAATCTAAAAAAACGCAAACGGGCAACGAAAAAGGGTGTGCAACACGAGGACTTTCCAGGGGGTCACCCATCCTAGTACTACTCTCGCCCAAGCACACTTAACTACAGAGTTCCGATGGGATCCGGTGCATTAGTGCTGGTATGATCGCACCGGAAATACTATCCATGCTTATTGCTTTTATGTCTTAAAAGACGCAAAACCTCCTTTGTTTTCGTAAGCAATGCGTGGGACCCATGTGACCGATCGGCTCCGTTCCAAAACTACGAAAACCATCAACCATGAACCGGAGGCCACCCGAGCATAGAAATAGCAAGAAAGAAAAAAAGCAAAAAAAACCGAATGTAAAATCTAAAAAAATACAAACGGGCAACGAAAAAGGGGGGTGCAACATGAGGACTTCCCAAGGGGTCAGCCATCCTAGTACTACTCTTGCCCAAGCACGCTTAACTGCGGAGTTCTGATAGGATCCGATGCATTCGTGCTGGTATGATCGCACCCGAAATAATATCAATGCTTATTGCTTTTATGTCTTAAAAGACGCCGAACCTCCTTTGTTTTCGTACGTGAGATGTGGTACCCACGTGACCGATCGGCTCCGTTCCAAAAATACGAAAGCCATCAACCAGAACCGGAGGCCACCCGAGCATATAAATAGCAAGAAAGAAAAACAAAAAAAAAACGCACGTAAAATCTAAAAAAAACGTAAATGGGCAACGAAAAATGGGGGTGCAACACGAGGATTTCCCAAGGGGTCAGCCATCTAAGTACTACTCTTGCCCAAGCACGCTTAACTGCGGAGTTTTGATAGAATCTGGTGCATTAGTGCTGGTATGATCGCACCCGAAATAATATCCATGCTTATTGCTTTTATGTCTTAAAAGACGCAGAACCTCCTTGTTTTTGTACACGAGGTGTGGGACCCATGTGACCGATCGGCTCCGTTCCAAAAATACGAAAACCATCAACCATGAACCGGAGGCCACACGCGCATAGAAATAGAAAGAAAGAAAAAAACAAAAAAAACCGCACGTAAAATGTAAAAAAACGCAAACGGGCAACGAAAAGGGGGAGGGGTGCAACACGAGGACTTCCCAGGGGGTCACCCATCCTAGTACTACTCTCGCCCAAGCACACATAACTGCGGAGTTCTGATGGGTCCCGGTGCATTAGTGCTGGTATGATCACACCCAAAATACTATCAATGCTTATTGTTTTTATGTCTTAAAAGACGCAGAACCTCCTTTGTTTCCATACGCGAGGCGTGGGACCGATGTGACCGATCGGCTCCGTTCCAAAAATACGAAAACCATCAACCATGAACCGGAGGCCACCCGAGCATAGAAATAGCAAGAAAGAAAAAAAACCGCACGTCAAATCTAACAAAATGCAAACGGGCAACGAAAAAGGGGGGTGCAAGACGAGGATTTCCCAAGGGGTCAGCCATCCTAGTACTATTGCCCAAGCACGCTTAACTGCGGAGTTCTGATAGGATCCGTTGCATTAGTACTGGTATGATCGCACCCGAAATAATACCCATGCTTATTGCTTTTATGTCTTAAAAGACGCAAAACCTCCTTTGTTTTCGTACACGAGGCGTGGGACCCACGTGACCGATCGGCTCCGTTACAAAAATACGAAAACCATCAACCTTGAACCGGAGGACACGCGAGCATAGAAATAGAAAGAAAGAAAAAAAAACAAAAAAAACCGCACGTAAAATGTAAAAAAACGCAAACGGGCAACGAAAAAGGGGGGGGGGGTGCAACACGAGGACTTCCCAGGGGGTCACCCATCCTAGTACTACTCTCGCCCAAGCACGCATAACTACGGAGTTCTGATGGGTCCCGGTGCATTAGTGCTGGTATGATCGCACCCAAAATACTATCAATGCTTATTGATTGTATGTCTTAAAAGACGCAGAACCTCCTTTGTTTCTGTACGCGAGGCGTGGGACCGACGTGACCGATCGCCTCTGTTCCAAAAATACGAAAACCATCAACCATGAACCGTAGGCCACCCGATCATAGAAATAGCAAGAAAGAATAAAAACCGCATGTAAAATCTAAAAAAACGCAAACGGGCAACGAAAAGGGGGGGATGCAACACGAGGACTTCCGAGGGGGTCACCCATCCAAGTACTACTATCGACCAAGCACGCTTAACTGCGAAGTTCTGATGGGATCCAATGCATTAGTGCTGGTATGATCGCACCCAAAAAACTATCTATGCTTATTGCTTTTATGTTTCAAAAGACGCAGAATCTCCTTTGTTTTCGTAAGCGAGGCGTGGGACCCACGTGACCGATCGGCTCCGTTCCAAAAATATGAAAACTATCAACTATGAACCGGAGGCCACCCGAGCATAGAAATAGCAAGAAAGAAAAAAAACAAAAAAACCGAACGTAAAATCTAAAAAAACACGCAAACGGGCAACGAAAAAGGGGGATGTAACACGAGGATTTCCCAAGGGGTCAGCCATCCTAGTACTACTCTTGCCCAAGCACGTTTAACTGCGGAGTTCTGATAGGATCTGATGCATTAGTGCTGGTTTGATCGCACCCGAAATAATATCCATGCTTATTGCTTTTATGTCTTAAAAGACGTAGAACTTCCTTTGTTTTCGTACACGAGGCGTGGGACCCACGTGACCGATCGGCTCCGTTCCAAAAATACGAAAACCATCAACCATGAACCGGAGGCCAACCGCGCATAGAAATAGCAAGAAAGAAAAAAAACAAAAAAAAAACCGCACGTAAAATCTAAAAAAACGCAAACGGGCAACGAAAAGGGGGTGCAACATGAGGACTTCCTAGGGGGTCACCCATCCTAGTACTACTCTCGCCCAAACTCGCTTAACTACATAGTTCTGATGGGATCCGGTGCATTAGTGCTGGTATGATCGCACCGGAAATACTATCCATGCTTATTGCTTTTATGTCTTAAAAGACGCAGAACCTCCTTTGTTTTCGTAAGCGAGGCTTGGGACCCACGTGACCGATCGGCTCCGTTCCTAAAATACGAAAACCATCAACCATCAACCGGAGGCAACCCGAGCATAGAAATAGCAAGAAAGAAAAAAAACAAAAAAAAAACCGAACGTAAAATCTAAAAAAAACGCAAACGGGCAACGAAAAAGGAGGGGTGCAACACGAGGATTTCCCAAGGGGTCAGCCATCCTAGAACTACTTTTGCCCAAGCACGCTTAACTGCGGAGTTCTGATAGGATCCGGTGCATTAGTGCTGGTATGATCGCACCCGAAATAATATTCTTGCTTATTGCTTTTATGTCTTAAACGATGAAGTGTAACGCCCGTGTTTCTGGGCTAGGCATTAATGTTGATGTAATAGTCTATGTTAACCTTTGTAACTCATTTTGAAATAATAAGAATGTATTATTTGTTTTATGCTTAATTGTGTGGCTTAAATGAATTAAGAGTAAAAATAAGCGTAAAAATAAAATGTTAGATAAAACCGATATCGATACATGAAGACGTAGGGGTTGTGGCAAGGTTTCCGAAAATATAAAGAATGCCAAAATCCGAGTTATAACGAAGAAGTTATGACATGTCGAAGTTTCGCGACAGAACTGGCACGACACTGCGTGACGTAAATAGTGAATTTACGATAAAGCGATATTTAGACTTAGTGATCTAAACAAAAGTCGTAGAGTTCGTTAAACCGAGAGCGTGCATAAAAAGAACGCCCAAATCTGAGTTCGTACAAACTCAATCTACCCCGTGAACTTAGTAATGTGCATCCTACCTTCCACGTTTCGAACTTGAAAAAGTGCCTATCCGAAGAGACTCTCATAATTCCACTCGATGAAATCGAGATCAATGAGAGCCTCAACTTCGTGGAAGAACCTGTGGAGATCATGGACCGAGAGGTCAAATGAACGAAGCAAAGCCGCATCCTGATTGTGAAGGTTCGTTGGAACGCCAAGCAAGGACCAGAGTTCACTTGGGAGCGCGAGGATCAAATGAAACTTAACTATCCTCATCTCTTTGCTTAGTTGTGTTGTAATAACGTAACTACTTGAATTCTGAATTTCGGGACGAAATTCCCTCTAACGGGGGGATGATGTGACAACCCGAAATTTACTCCGTCACTGTAACCCGTTTCCGTTAATAAAAGTTAGTTCTATTAAAAATTTTCCGTTAACTTTTATTTATTAAAATAATTCATTTTGAGTTATTTAAAATAAATAATATATAATGACGGGATAAAAACATCTAAGTCGGGTTACGGTTAGTTTACCCGGTAAAAATATTTAGCCCCGTTTAAACGGCTGTGTATGGTGGGTCCCCACTAGGCAGCCATATATAAAGGAGGAGTGCCCACCTTTAGAGCCTTTTCCCACCTTGGAGCTTTCTCTCTCTACTTTCTCTCTCTAAAAATCGGGTTTGGCTCAAGAACACCACCTTCAAGCCTCAAAAATCTAAGGTAATCTTCCTAACTTGATTTTCTAGCTTGGTATTCATGTTATTTCGAGTTGGATCGTCCAAGAACCCCCAAAATGCATGCGTTTACGGTTTGGGGAGCCTCCCAAAACCGTAAACTCCTATAAACGGGTTTAGAAGCCCCAAAAACACTTCCAAACCTTCTCTAATGCTTAGATATAGCTTAGATACTTGCATGCATGGACTAAGGAACCCAAGATCGTGACTTTTTTGCCATAAACTTGAGTTTACGGTTCTGGAACATCCAAGAACCGTAAACCCAAAAACCGTAAACACCTCAAATGGTATTACGATGCCCCTAAACCCTTCCTTAGCTTGTTTGATGAACTAGAAACTAGTGTAAATGAGCTTAGGACCTTGAAACATGAAATGGTTGAAGTGGTCAAGGGTTTACGGCTGTAAACCCAAGAGTTTACGACCGTAAACTCCTAGAGTTTATGACCGTAAACTCCCAAGGAGTGGTCCAAGGACCGTAAACTCCAAGGGAGTACCCAATCGAACCCTAATCACTTCCAAAGCCCTCGAAATGATCCTAGGAACCTTCCTTGTGATGCATGAGACCTTTAGACACACAAACTCACCATTTCCATGAGTTTACGGCCGTAAACTCATGGGGGAAATGGTCTCCCAACCGTAAACACACCTAAGTGTGGCCAAGTGAAGTGTAAACTCCATAGTGAGGCCATACACTCCTTAGATGCCACCTTTAGCACTCCTAACACTTAAAACAAAGTGTTTGCATACATTAAAGTACCTTTACTCACTTAATTAGTGATTACACAACTAATTAGATACTTTATACATCACTACATGTTACATAGGATCCGTGTGTGTGTTCAAGTCCTCACTTGACACCTAGCATCTTACTCGGCGTTTCCATCCACTTCACTCACTACAGGTGAGTTCATACCCCAAAATGAACCTTTTTAATGTTTCTAACTGTTTTATGGGGGGGGAATACAAGTTGAACCAACTAAGTTATAGTAACAATCACATGTGAATTATAACTTGCAACCAAAAGGATTTTCTACACTATTAACTGTTTTTACCATCAAAAAGGGATTTTCTATGTTTTCAACTATATTGCCAATTAAACTGTTTTCAAATGCTTACCAAATTCATTTTCGTGTTAAATCACTATAAAACTATTTTTCAAAATTCGTTTAAACTAATTTTTATTCTCAAACCATATCTACACCAATATATTTATATAAGTAAGACTTGAAGGACTTAGGACTAATAACTCACCTTACTTCCTGTTCTTGTTTGATTGTGGGCTTAGGGTATTTTGTTATTAGTCCGACTCTCGTTGAATTCTTAGTTATATATCTTATATATTTGTGTCAGATATAAAAGTTTTCATATCATTTCAATGCCTTTGGGTATCAAAGACACGCAACCAACAACACTATTTAACTATAATAGGTATCTACACCAATATATTTATATAAGTAAGACTTGAAGGATTTAGGACTAATAGCTCACCTTATTTCCTGTTCTTGTTTGATTGTGGGCTTAGGGTATTTTGTTATTAGTCCGACTCTCGTTGAATTCTTAGTTATATATCTTATACATTTGTGTCAGATATAAAAGTCTTCATATCTTAACTATAATAGGTATAGTTAAGGGATACTACTCAATGCTACTATTGCCATGACAACTACTAGAGTCAGTTCAGTTGTGAGTCAATATATGCTATGTACTATACAAGAGAACACTATATACTATACAAGAGAACACTATATACTATACAAGGAGAACATTATGTACTATACAAAGAGAACACTACATACTATACAAGAGAACTTACTAAAATAGAATGTGACATACTATTTCTCGATACGACACATCTTTGTGCTATCACCGCGTAACCAGAGTCTCCTGGAGGGAGAGCGGGCATTATATGTATAGATCTATACGGGACAGACACTCCCACATCCCGACTGCTAGCTACAGTCCGAGCCGTCTAGGCCCAGGGGTGACAAAATGTCACATCTACATATGACTCGGAGGGTCAAAGGGATTCGATCGTCAATCAGCATGGTTACGTACGAGTTCACATTCAAACCTTTAATTAATACTTTAAAAATTAAAGGCAACAGGCTCCCTGAGGAGTATTGTACATTTAATACTACCTGGAGCCTGCATTTCATTACATACGGCCGACAGTGATACTGTTGGGGTAAAACATTTTTCTCAGTACTATACATGAATAAAGTCAGAAAACTATATTTTCATACTATTAACTACTAGAAGACTTGTACATTTTCGAAGGAACAAACAAACCATCGGGTCTTGGAACAGACTACTTTTCTGGAAAACATAGGGTTTTCTAGGGTTCATACTATTTTCAAACACCGAAATTTTCTTTTACAATGTATAAATGTGAATATTTTTATACAGGAAATGACACTAAATACTTATGAACTCACCAGCTTTATGCTGATAAACATTTTCAAAATAACTTGTATCCTCAGGTCATCAGTAGACAGGTACGGATGCAGCTTTTGAGAAGACGGAGCACACATAAGACTCCACTTATTTTGATTGTATTTTTGGTGTCTAACATTTGTACCGAACACGTTTGTATTACAATTATTATCTTAATGCAATGGATGTTGTTGCTTGTCTTTACTATTATGCTTTGTTATGATACTGTACATGACGTCCTCCACCCCAGAACGTATTCCGCCGTTCTCGGTTTTGGGGTGTGACAGATTGGTATCAGAGCACTGTTTATAGTGAATCAAGTATATCAACCCATAAAAGATATACAAACTATAAACACATCGGGACTAAAACACTCTGAACAAGAATATATACTTTTAAATAATAAAATATTTAACTAAGTATATATGTACATTCATTCATACAAAGGGTCAGTATCATACTAGAACAGAACAAAAGTATTAAGATTGTTGAACATCACAGTTAGGCTTAGAGACATATGGCCAAAACTAGGCGGATGTAGCCTGATCAACTACATTTTCCTAGGAGTGGCTAGCATGTGCCTAAGAATGGTTGTG
Organism: Lactuca virosa; assembly: GCF_052849685.1. Lineage (NCBI taxonomy): Eukaryota > Viridiplantae > Streptophyta > Magnoliopsida > Asterales > Asteraceae > Lactuca > Lactuca virosa. The sequence goes on along the minus strand of NC_136426.1, from coordinate 260,066,973 downwards.
GTGTTGCAACAAGTCTAAAACTTACCAATACTACTACAAGAACATCAGAACAAGAATACTATAGGAGTATTCTGCATTCTAGTTACAACATATGTGAGAACTAAAAGGGTCGTTACTAGTAGGGCAATAGTTGCTAAGTGGATACATCACGGTTACATGCGACTAAGGCGTTATAGACTTAGAATCTGTGACCTTTGCTTCATTTCCTGTTCTTGTTTGATTGTGGGCTTGGAGTTAGGGTCACTTATTCGAAGGTCTATTCTGCTTCGATTACATGTAATTGGTATGCACTATGCAAATATTGGGTCGACTAATAACGATCATCTTATAAGTATCCTAGATTAGCGCGCCTATCAAATTTCCTTTCCCCACTCTCGCGTAAATGGCATAACCGCATCCCGAGCGGAAGTCATGAAACTCCGAGCACGTCAGAGGACGCACGAGCGACATCTTCAGGGAGTTGTGCACCAACTGGCTGATCTTAGGGTTTGCCCCAAAGGATCCCCGTCGCCAGTAAAAGATGCCAACTCATCCTTCCCTTTTGATTAAGGAATAGCTTTCTTTTCTATAGTCAATAGAGTACATGCCTGTAAACATTCCTAACTTTGGAAGTACTCTAACTAGACTACTAAACTGCCAACATTTTCCTTAATGGTTTGATGTAAGACCTCCTGCTAGGTCATTCCCTTTCCCGAACTCATTATACGTCAGTAATACCAGTAATATTGGCAGTATCTAATCGATGGGGAAGTTGTACTTTTGGGTGTCCCTAACCTAGCAGTACATTTCCCTTTGTTTGTTAGACTATAGAAAGTTAGTCCAAGAAACACTCTTATCATGTTTACAAATCGATTCTTACTATTGTCATCGTTTTCGTAACCTTTCAATACAGGATGCCGCCTCGCAAGCGTCCAACCAGGAGAACTCCTGCAACTCAAGCCCCACCACCACCTACACCGACGGTTCCTCCGCAGTTCGACCCGGTGTTGTTCCAAACAGCCGTGACTGCAGCCGTGACCGCCGCTCTGGCGCAAGTCAATTCTGGTGGTGCCAGTGGAGGTGGACTGGGCACTAACTCTAGCCAGGGTGAAACCCAACCCCGTGCTCGGGAATGCACCTACAAAGATTTCATCAGTTGCAAGCCTACCTACTTCAACGGGACTGGGGGAATCCTTGCCCTAACCCAATGGTTCGAAAGAGCCGAGGCAGTATTCGAAATGTGCTCCTGCCCCGAAGGGAGCAAGATAAAGTTTTATACTTGTACCCTTACCCAAAGGGCCCTAACATGGTGGAATGGCCATGTCAAAGCCCCCTCCCTGGTAGCAGCTAACGCCATGGATTGGGATACACTGAAAGACCTAATGATGACAGAGTACTGCCCAAAGGGAGAAATTCAGAAATTGGAGGAGGAACTCTGGAATCTCAAAATGCAGGGTTCCGATATAGTAGCTTACACCACCCGGTACTGCGAGCTGGTAGCCCTATGCCCTAACATGATCCCCTCGGAAGCTAAGAAGATTGAGCGATACATCGGGGGCCTAGTGCCTCCGTATCGTGGGAACGTTCTATCATCAAGACCAACGACCTTCGAAAGTGCCAAGGAGTTGGCCCAAATGCTCATCGATCATGAAGTTCCCCGTGCTCCATCTACAACCACAACCATCACTACTGCTCCAACTCACGCCTCCGACAACAAGAGAAAGCGGGGAGATCGAAAGAAGGGTAAATCAGTCAAATCCTCTTCCAGTAACCAGCAAATAGTGGCTGTCCATGCTGCCACTACTCCTAGTGCCCCTGTACCCGCCAAAACATATGCGGGGAATCTACCCAAGTGCGATAAGTGCGCCTTCCATCATAACGGCCCATGCCGTGAAATGCACTGCGCCAATTGCGACCGGAAGGGCCACACCATCCGGTTCTGCAGAGCACCTCCCAAACCTATTTCCTAAATTCCCAGTTCGGGAGCGAGCCAGGCCTGCTATGGCTGTGGCGAAGTTGGACATTTCAAAAGAAATTGTCCAAAGACTGGCAACGCGGGAGGAGCAGGTAGACTACTTGCTATTGGCCATAATGAGGCTGTAGCAGACCCCACCGTTGTCTCGGGTACGTTCCTTCTTGATAACTCTTATGCTTGTATTCTATTCGATAGTGGGGCAGAAAGAAGTTTCGTAAACCAAAACTTTAAACACTTACTCAAACAATCACCGCAATCACTGAAAGAAACCTTCGTCGTAGAAATGGCTAACGGCAAGACGGAAAGTTCTAACGAAATCTACATAGGTTGTACCCTCACGCTAGATAATCATTCATTTCCTATCGATCTCATACCAGTAGCGATCAAGAGCTTTGATGTCATCATAGGCATGGACTGGTTGAGTCTCCATCATACCGACATCCTGTGTTTCGACAAAGCCATCCGTCTGAATCTGCCCAACAATGAAACATTGATGATCTACGGAGACAAACCCAGTACGAGCCTTCGCATCATCTCGAGCATTCAAGCCCAGAAATACTTGCGCAAGGAATATCGCACATTCCTTGCACACGTTGTCGACACGAGCCGGAAAACGAAAGAACTCAAAGATTTCCCCGTCGTGTGTGACTTCCCTGACATCTTTCCAGAGGAACTTCCAGGTTTACCTCCCAAACGTCAAGTCGAGTTCAGAATCGATTTAATCCCAGGAGCAACCCCCGTAGCAAAGGCGCCCTATCGTCTAGCGCCTGCTGAAATGCAAGAAGTATCCGGCCAACTTAACGAACTGCTCAACAAGGGCTTTATAAGACCAAGCTTCTCACCCTGGGGAGCACCAGTCTTGTTCGTAAAGAAGAAAGACGGATCGTTTCGCATGTGCATCGACTACAGAGAACTCAACAAGCTGACAATCAAGAACCGTTATCCCCTTCCTCGTATAGACGATTTATTTGATCAACTGCAAGGGGCGAGTTACTTTTCCAAAATTGATCTAAGGTCCGGGTATCACCAGTTGCGAGTACTCGAGGAGGATGTTCCGAAAACAGCCTTCCGGACTCGTTACGGGCACTACGAGTTCGTAGTGATGCCGTTCGGACTGACCAATACGCCCGCAGTCTTCATGGACTTGATGAATAGAGTATGCCGTCCTTACTTGGATCAGTTCGTCATCGTCTTCATTGATGATATACTTATCTACTCTAGAAGTGAGGAAAAGCATAGCGATCATCTGCGACAGGTCCTGGAAACTCTACGATCGGAGAAGCTTTACGCAAAGTTCTCAAAGTGCGAATTTTGGATCCGAAGAGTCGAATTCTTAGGACACGTGGTTAGCAAAGAAGGAATCCACGTGGACCCATCCAAGATTAAAGCTATTGAGAACTGGTCAGCACCGAAGACGCCTACAGAAATTCGCCAATTTCTAGGCCTCGCTGGCTACTACCGAAGATTCATTCAGAATTTCTCTCGGATCGCGAAGCCTCTTACGGCATTGACCCAGAAAGGCGTGACCTTTGACTGGGAAGAAAAACAAGAGAAGGCATTCCGAACCCTGAAGCGAGCCTTGTGCACCGCACCGATACTGTCCCTCCCCGAAGGGACAGAAGACTTCGTAGTCTATTGCGATGCATCCAATCAGGGGCTCGGCTGTGTTCTGATGCAACGAGGCAAGGTCATCGCCTATGCCTCAAGACAGCTGAAGACACACGAAGTCAACTATACCACGCACGACCTCGAGCTAGGAGCGGTCGTGTTCGCCCTAAAGATATGGAGACACTATCTATATGGTACAAAGAGCACCATCTATACCGACCACAAAAGCCTCCAACACATCTTCAACCAGAAGGAGCTCAACATGAGACAACGACGGTGGGTCGAGCTACTCAATGACTACAAATGTGAAATTCGTTACCACCCGGGTAAAGCCAATGTAGTAGCAGACGCCCTAAGTCGGAAGGAATATTCTGGGAGAAGAGTCAAGTCCCTAACCATGACTATCCATTCGCATCTACCCGCACAAATTAGGGGAGCACAACTTGAAGCTTTGAAACCGGAAAATGTGGCGGGAGAGTCCCTGCGAGGAATGGATAAGAATCTGGTAGTCAAGGATGACGGAGCTTACTACCTCATGGACCGAATCTGGACACCGCGACACGGTGGCTTCAGAGACTTGGTCATGAAAGAAGCGCACAACACTCGATATTCCATTCACCCAGGTTCAGATAAGATGTACCTGGATCTCAAGAAATCGTACTGGTGGCCTAACATGAAAGCGGAAATCGCTACCTTCGTGAATAAGTGCCTTACTTGCGCTAAGGTCAAGGTCGAATACCAGAAACCCTCGGGTCTTCTCCAACAGCCAGAGATACCTGAATGGAAGTGGGAGAGAATTACTATGGATTTCATTACCAAATTGCCCAAATCTCCGAGTGGGTACAACACCATTTGGGTAATTATCGACCGGCTAACCAAATCCGCCCACTTCCTTCCTATCAAGGAAAATTTCAAAATGGAGAAACTCACGCGAATCTACATCCAAGAGGTAGTCCGACTGCACGGTGTACCTGTGTCCATTATTTCGGATCGGGATAGCAGGTTCACTTTGAGGTTCTGGCAGTCACTACAGAAGGCTCTTGGAACTAAGCTGGATATGAGCACAGCTTACCATCCTCAAACCGATGGGCAGAGTGAGAGAACTATTCAAACCTTGGAGGATATGCTGCGAGCCTGTGTAATCGACTTTGGTAAGGCGTGGGATACCCACTTACCCCTAGTCGAGTTTTCCTACAACAACAGTTATCACACAAGCATCAAAGCTGCTCCATTCGAAGCCCTATACGGCCGGAAGTGCAGATCCCCTCTGTGCTGGGCCGAGGTAGGCGACACTCAATTAGCTAAGAGACGAGTTCCTGACAGCACTCTCACCGGTCCAGAAATCATCCGCGAAACCACCGAAAAGATCGTACAAATCCGAGCACGACTTAAAGCCTCAAGAGACCGACAGAAAAGCTACGCAGACAAACGGAGGAAACCCTTGGAATTCCAGGTGGGAGACCGAGTCCTTTTGAAAGTCTCACCCTGGAAAGGCTTGATACGCTTCGGAAAGCGCGGAAAGCTGAATCCAAGATACATAGGGCCTTTTTAGATTCTCACTAGAATCGGCCCCGTAGCTTACAAACTCAATCTACCCCGTGAACTTAGTAATGTGCATCCTACCTTCCACGTTTCGAACATGAAAAAGTGCCTATCCGAAGAGACTCTCATAATTCCACTCGATGAAATCGAGATCAATGAGAGCCTCAACTTCGTGGAAGAACCTGTGGAGATCATGGACCGAGAGGTCAAACGAACGAAGCAAAGCCGCATCCCGATTGTGAAGGTTCGTTGGAACGCCAAGCAAGGACCAGAGTTCACTTGGGAGCGCGAGGATCAAATGAAACTTAACTATCCTCATCTCTTTGCTTAGTTGTGTTGTAATAACGTAACTACTTGAATTCTGAATTTCGGGACGAAATTCCCTCTAACGGGGGGATGATGTGACAACCCGAAATTTACTCCGTCACTGTAACCCGTTTCCGTTAATAAAAGTTAGTTCTATTAAAAATTTTCCGTTAACTTTTATTTATTAAAATAATTCATTTTGAGTTATTTAAAATAAATAATATATAATGATGGGATAAAAACATCTAAGTCGGGTTACGGTTAGTTTACCCGGTAAAAACATTTAGCCCCGTTTAAACGGCTGTGTATGGTGGGTCCCCACTAGGCAGCCTATATAAAGGAGGAGTGCCCACCTTTAGAGCCTTTTCCCACCTTGGAGCTTTCTCTCTCTACTTTCTCTCTCTAAAAATCGGGTTTGGCTCAAGAACACCACCTTCAAGCCTCAAAAATCTAAGGTAATCTTCCTAACTTGATTTTCTAGCTTGGTATTCATGTTATTTCGAGTTGGATCGTCCAAGAACCCCCAACATGCATGCGTTTACGGTTTGGGGAGCCTCCCAAAACCGTAAACTCCTATAAACGGGTTTAGAAGCCCCAAAAACACTTCCAAACCTTCTCTAATGCTTAGATATAGCTTAGATACTTGCATGCATGGACTAAGGAACCCAAGATCGTGACTTTTTTGCCATAAACTTGAGTTTACGGTTCTAGAACATCCAAGAACCGTAAACCCAAAAACCGTAAACACCTCAAATGGTATTACGATGCCCCTAAACCCTTCCTTAGCTTGTTTGATGAACTAGAAACTAGTGTAAATGAGCTTAGGACCTTGAAACATGAAATGGTTGAAGTGGTCAAGGGTTTACGGCCGTAAACCCAAGAGTTTACGACCGTAAACTCCTAGAGTTTATGACCGTAAACTCCCAAGGAGTGGTCCAAGGACCGTAAACTCCAAGGGAGTACCCAATCGAACCCTAATCACTTCCAAAGCCCTCGAAATGATCCTAGGAACCTTCCTTGTGATGCATGAGACCTTTAGACACACAAACTCACCATTTCCATGAGTTTACGGCCGTAAACTCATGGGGGAAATGGTCTCCCAACCGTAAACACACCTAAGTGTGGCCAAGTGAAGTGTAAACTCCATAGTGAGGCCATACACTCCTTAGATGCCACCTTTAGCACTCCTAACACTTAAAACAAAGTGTTTGCATACATTAAAGTACCTTTACTCACTTAATTAGTGATTACACAACTAATTAGATACTTTATACATCACTACATGTTACATAGGATCCGTGTGTGTGTTCAAGTCCTCACTTGACACCTAGCATCTTACTCGGCGTTTCCATCCACTTCACTCACTACAGGTGAGTTCATACCCCAAAATGAACCTTTTTAAATGTTTCTAACTGTTTTATGGGGGGGAATACAAGTTGAACCAACTAAGTTATAGTAACAATCACATGTGAATTATAACTTGCAACCAAAAGGATTTTCTACACTATTAACTGTTTTTACCATCAAAAAGGGATTTTCTATGTTTTCAACTATATTGCCAATTAAACTGTTTTCAAATGCTTACCAAATTCATTTTCGTGTTAAATCACTATAAAACTATTTTCCAAAATTCGTTTAAACTAATTTTTATTCTCAAACCATATCTACACCAATATATTTATATAAGTAAGACTTGAAGGACTTAGGACTAATAACTCACCTTACTTCCTGTTCTTGTTTGATTGTGGGCTTAGGGTATTTTGTTATTAGTCCGACTCTCGTTGAATTCTTAGTTATATATCTTATATATTTGTGTCAGATATAAAAGTTTTCATATCATTTCAATGCCTTTGGGTATCAAAGACACGCAACCAACAACACTATTTAACTATAATAGGTATCTACACCAATATATTTATATAAGTAAGACTTGAAGGATTTAGGACTAATAGCTCACCTTATTTCCTGTTCTTGTTTGATTGTGGGCTTAGGGTATTTTGTTATTAGTCCGACTCTCGTTGAATTCTTAGTTATATATCTTATATATTTGTGTCAGATATAAAAGTCTTCATATCTTAACTATAATAGGTATAGTTAAGGGATACTACTCAATGCTACTATTGCCATGACAACTACTAGAGTCAGTTCAGTTGTGAGTCAATATATGCTATGTACTATACAAGAGAACACTATATACTATACAAGAGAACACTATATACTATACAAGGAGAACATTATGTACTATACAAAGAGAACACTACATACTATACAAGAGAACTTACTAAAATAGAATGTGACATACTATTTCTCGATACGACACATCTTTGTGCTATCACCGCGTAACCAGAGTCTCCTGGAGGGAGAGCGGGCATTATGTGTATAGATCTATACGGGACAGACACTCCCACATCCCGACTGCTAGCTACAGTCCGAGCCGTCTAGGCCCAGGGGTGACAAAATGTCACATCTACATATGACTCGGAGGGTCAAAGGGATTCGATCGTCAATCAGCATGGTTACGTACGAGTTCACATTCAAACCTTTAATTAATACTTTAAAAATTAAAGGCAACAGGCTCCTTGAGGAGTATTGTACATTTAATACTACCTGGAGCCTGCATTTCATTACATATGGCCGACAGTGATACTGTTGGGGTAAAACATTTTTCTCAGTACTATACATGAATAAAGTCAGAAAACTATATTTTCATACTATTAACTACTAGAAGACTTGTACATTTTCGAAGGAACAAACAAACCATCGGGTCTTGGAAAAGACTACTTTTCTGGAAAACATAGGGTTTTCTAGGGTTCATACTATTTTCAAACACCGAAATTTTCTTTTACAATGTATAAATGTGAATATTTTTATACAGAAAATGACACTAAATACTTATGAACTCACCAGCTTTATGCTGATAAACGTTTTCAAAATAACTTGTATCCTCAGGTCATCAGTAGACAGGTACGGATGCAGCTTTTGAGAAGACGGAGCACACATAAGACTCCACTTATTTTGATTGTATTTTTGGTGTCTAACATTTGTACCAAACACGTTTGTATTACAATTATTATCTTAATGCAATGGATGTTGTTGCTTGTCTTTACTATTATGCTTTGTTATGATACTGTACATGACGTCCTCCACCCCAGAACGTATTCCGCCGTTCTCGGTTTTGGGGTGTGACAGAGTACGCCCAGCGTACTTCGGCCTTGTGTGGTCCGAGAGAGAGCCGCGTAGCACCACCCGAAGCTCGCCACGTAGCAGTCTTATCCGAACTACGCCCATCGTAAGGCTTGGTACGCCCAGCGTACGCATGAAAGAGGCATTGCCCCGCGTACTTGCGAGTTACGCCCAGCGTAACCCCGAAGTATAGCCTTATAAATACGAGACGAGGCCTCCGGGTTTGTTGCCCAATATTTCTTCTCTCCCCCCTTATATTTCTTTCTTCTTGGCAATTTATACCCCCGAAGCCCCGGTATCATTCCCGAGACCCGAAGCAAGTCCCGAAGCCCCGAAGATCCCGAGAAGTAAAATTTCCGAGCCGAAACTCTGCCCGTGAGAAGCCCGGTTTTCAAGAAAGCATCCCGGTTTTATCGGAAAAGATTATTTTAATAGACGAGGTGTTGTCCGATCATCTTCTGATCAAGTGAGTGTATATTCCTTTTCTGCTAACACATAGATACAAAGTATTCTCTACAAAATACGTGTTATGTGTTTGTATATTATTTGCTTATTTGAATAATTTATTGAATGAATGATTTGTACAGGTTTTAAGCTGTATATAAATGTATATATTTTTATCTACTAATATGTTGGGTAGAACATGGGTAGACAGTTGTTGTGTGATGAAATAAAATGATGAGAGGGCTCGATGTGATTGTGATCTAGTCATTCAGCAGAATATGGATGATGACCACAGACTTTTCTAGACAGTTCTGTGGAATACTGGCAGGCTCATAACCTGTAGGTGTTGGTGAAATTGGGTGTTCATTTGATGTATTCTATCCCCCTCATGGTTGCCTTAGGACATTCATTGCTAAGGAAACCCCTCTGCAGTAGTGTTCGTCCCGATGAAAATCCTAGATTAGGTCCCTTGTAATAGTTATTGTCATAGGGACGTAAAGTGAGGATAACGGGAATGGGTAATCGGGTTATTGTTGGTTGGTGAATTAAATATAATTATTTATTGTGGGATGAAAACCCTATATGCTCACCAGGCTCCCAAGCCTGACCCACTCAGTTTCTTTGTATTACAGGTAGTGGCGCGAGAGCATAAGTTGGAGAACTTGTGAAGATGTTTTTGTTTATAGACCAGTAGTTTTATAAAATGTGTAAGGTCTATGTTTTAATGTTTATGCTTATGTGTCTGTATCGGAACATGACATCCCGAGTTTTGATATATAATGAAAATACATTTCTTTAAGAAATGCTTTGATAAACCTTATTTTATCATGTATAGTTTTGGGGACAAATTCCGCAACTCTTTTAAATCAATGGATTTACTCTGAATTTATTTTAAAAGCATAAATGAAACCGGTCTTTTCTGGCCGTGATTTTGGGGATGTCACAGTTGGTATCAGAGCATTAGTTTAAGCGAACTAGGAGTTTGTAGGATTTCTAGACTTAAACTTAGAATGCTAAGTAAAGATTGAGAGATAAGTGTCTGCTATATTTATCACACGAGCACTAGTTTATTTTAGGAAAGTTTCCTAAAATGTTTTTATGTGCTAAATGTTATATGTTTGCCATATATGATATTATTTGTTCGGATCTATGGTTTGTTGCCAACCGGATCTGAAAGCTTATGTGTTTAGGATTCTAAGCGTAGGATTACGGTATTAGAACTAGCATGTAAACGTTTCGGAGTGATAAGGATGATTTGATTATCTATCGTGATTGAGGATCTAAATTCACCTTATTCGGTGTATAGATCAATGATGGCAAGAACAAGAAGTGGCGTTGGAAACGCAGACGAAAACAGGAATCAACAGCCTCAACCACCAGTGATTGAACATATACCTGTTGTAGCAGTAGCACCTGAGCCAATGACAATGGCTGGTGTACAATTGATGATTCAGACGATGTTGGATCGTCAGATGGAAGAAACGAGACGTCTGCTTCAGCAGAATTGTGAAGAACCTTCAATGCCGATTGTGCAGCCCGAATTAAGTGAAGGGCAGTCGGAAGGAGGTAACTTCAGTGGGACTGTTGGTCAAGCCAACTCACCGTTAGTTAGACAAAACCACCAGGAAGGAGGAATTGATGGACTTGGATGCAAGTACAAAGACTTTTTGACTTTCAAACCATCGACCTTCACTGGAAAGGAGGATCCGATCGGAGTTATGGATTGGATCTCGGAAATGGAGCTAGCCTTCATGACGTGTGGTTGCAGAGGCAAGTTGCAGACCACTTTTGCAGTACGTCAGTTCAGGGGTGGAGCTGATCATTGGTGGAACACTCTGGGGAAGACCCTAAGCCCTAATGAGCCACTACAACTGACTTGGGCAGAGTTTTTGGTGCAGTTCAAGCGCAAGTTCTGCTCGGCCCAAAATCTACTGGAGTTGGAGAACAAGTTTCTGACATTGACAAAAGGCAGCATGTCAGTTGATGAATACACTAACGCCTTTACAAACAAAATGGAGTTTGCCTTGCGCATCGTTCCAGACGAGTTGACGAAAGTTGATCGATACGCAAAGGGACTCCCATGGGAGTACGCAGTGCCATTACGACAGACACCTACTCTGGAGGCAGCTATTTGGGCTGCCAAGTCTGTTGAGGACATGATCAAGGGAAGAACCGCCAGCAAAGTTGAAGTTGGTGAAAAGAGAAAGTTTGAAGGAACTTCAGGTTCTAGCAAGAAAAGCAAATTTTCGAATTCTGATTCGAAAAAGTTTGGAGGAGGAAAAGGAGGCGAATCGAAATGGTGTGAGAAGTGCAAGAAAAAGCACTCTGGGAAATGTAGCGAGGATGTGACCTGCTACAAGTGTGGAAAGACGGGGCATTATGCCAATGAGTGTTCGTCCAACAAGAGAGTGTGCTTTGGGTGTAATGAAGAGGGGCACATTTTGAAAGACTGTCCTAGAAAGAAGGAGGCAGCAAAACCCAATATTCCCCCAAAGCCTAAAGCAAGAGCTTTCCAGATGACACTGGAAGCAGCTAAAGAAGAAGCTGATGTCGCTTCAGGTACCTTTCTCGTAAACAATTTGCCTGCCCAAATTTTATTTGATTCTAGAGCCAACTACTCCTTTATATCGCATGAATTTGGTAGAAAACTAGCTTTGCCTGTTGATAGACTAGATAATGCTTTATTAGTCGAAGTTGCTAGTGGAAAGTTTGTACCTGTTAGCCATCGTATGAAAAACATCTTAATCGACCTGAATGGGAATAAGTTCCACGAGGAATTATTGCCTATCGAACTTAACGGTTTCGACATCACGTTGGGAATGGATTGGCTTAGCGCCAATGACGCCGAGATATTGTGCAGAAAGAAGATAGTCAAAGTAAACCCCCCAGGGAAAGAGTCATTTATGGTGTATGAGGACAAACGCAGAGTAAATTCTGGGATCATTTCTCTAATGAAAGCCAGAAGGTGTTTGGCCAAAGGATGTACATCATATTTGGCATTCATGATCGATGCTAAGAAGGAGAAAAAAGAGATGCAGAGCATTCCTGTCGTGTGTGATTATCCGGAAGTATTTCCCGAAGATCTTCCCGGATTACCGCCTAATCGATAAGTAGAATTCCGTATCGACTTGTTACCCGGAACGACGCTGATAGCAAAAGCACCTTACCGATTAGCACCAACGGAGATGAAGGAGCTAATGATGCAACTTCAGGAGTTATTGGACAAAGGTTTCATTAGACCTAGTTCATCACCCTGGGGAGCTCCGGTGTTATTCGTAAAGAAGAAAGATGGAAGTATGAGAATGTGCAATGATTACAGAGAGCTGAACAAGGCAACAATAAAGAATAGATATCCGTTGCCAAGGATTGATGACCTGTTCGATCAACTACAAGGTTCAAGTTATTTTTCAAAGATCGACCTAAGGTCAGAATATCATCAGCTGAAAGTAAGAGAGCAGGATATCGAGAAGACTGCATTCAGAACACGATATGGACACTACAAGTTTTTGGTTATGTCATTTGGACTAACCAATGCCCCCGCAGCATTCATGGATTTAATGAACAGAGTTTGTAATCCGTTCCTTGATAAATCTGTGATAGTGTTAATAGATGACATTCTGATTTATTCGAAAAGCCAAGAGGAGCATGGAAGACACTTGCGAGAAGTGTTGGAAGTCTTGAAGAAGGAGAAGCTGTATTCAAAGTTATCCAAATGTGATTTTTGGATTCGAGAAGTCCAATTCTTGGGTCACGTGGTCAACCAAGAAGGAATAATGGTTGATCCAGCAAAGATTGAAGCTGTGATGAAGTGGGAACAACCAAAAAGTCCCACGGAGATCCGAAGCTTTTTGGGATTAGCTGGATATTACCGAAGGTTTATCCAAGGCTTTTCTTCGATTGCTACTCCACTAACAGCTTTGACTCACAAAGGAGCTACTTATGCTTGGAGTGATAAGCACAAAGAAGCATTCGAGTTGCTAAAGAAGAAGCTATGTGAAGCACCAATTCTTTCTCTACCCGATGGAGTTGAAGACTTCGCTGTCTATAGCGATGCGTCTGGTGTTGGGTTGGGTTGTGTTTTGACCCAAAGAGAAAAGGTAATAGCATATGCGTCTCGACAGCTGAAGGAGCATGAAAAGAATTACCCCACTCATGATTTGGAGCTGGCAGCGGTAGTTTTCGCTCTAAAGATATGGAGGCATTACCTCTATGGCACGAAGTGCAAACTTTTTACTGATCATAAGAGTCTCCAATATCTCTTTAGTCAGAAAGAATTGAATATGAGGCAGTGACGCTGGCTAGAACTACTTAAGGACTACGACTGTGAGATACTTTACCATCCCGATAAAGCAAATGTTGTCGCTGATGCTCTCAGTCGGAAAGTCAATCTTGAGAGAAAAAGGCCAAGAGCGTTGAGAATAGAAGTTGTCTCGACCATTGTGGAAAGTATAAAGAAAGCTCAAGAGGAAGCTTTTGAAAAGAACGACCGGAAGGAGGCATGTTTGGGCAAAACGTTGGTGTTTGGTACAAACGGTCATAGACTGAAGGTATTCCAAGATCGTATTTGGGTACCTAAGACAGGAGGAATAAGAGATCTTCTGATGGAAGAAGCTCACAAAACCATGTACTCAATTCATCCTTGTAGCACTAAAATGTATAGGGACCTGAAACCCTATTACTGGTGGCCGACGATGAAGCTCGACATTGCGAAGTATGTGGCGGAGTGTGTGACATGTGCGAGGGTCAAGGCACAACATCAAAAACCATACGGGAGTTTAGAACCTTTACCTGTGCTTATGGGTAAATGGGAAGACATTGCTATGGATTTTGTCACTAAACTGCCCAGAACAAAGAATGGTCACGACATGATTTGGGTGGTCGTTGATCACTTCACTACGAGTGCGCATTTCATAGCAGCCAATGAGAAATGGTCATGGATAAGCTTGCGAATTCTTACGTGAAGGAAATTGTGAGGCTTCACGGTATTCCGTTAACGATTGTGTCAGATCGTGACAGCCGTTTCACCTCGCGATTTTGGAGAAGTCTACAAGAGGAATTGGGTACCAAGTTGTGTTTAAGTACAGCTTACCATCCACAGACTGATGGTCAGAGCGAAAGAACGATACAAACGCTTGAAGATATGCTGAGAGCATGTACCCTGGAATTCCAAGGTAACTGGGATGAACATTTACCTTTGGTATGATCGCACCCAAAATAATATCCATGCTTATTGATTTTATGTCTTAAAAAACGCAGAACCTCCTTTGTTTTCGTATGCGAGGCGTGGGAACCACGTGACCGATCGACTCCGTTCCAAAAATACGAAAACCATCAACCATGAACCGTAGGCCACCCGAGCATACAAATAGCAAGAAAGAAAAAAAAACGCATGTAAAATTTAAAAAAACGCAAACAGGCAACGAAACAGGGGGTGCAACACGAGGACTTCCCAAGGGGTCACCCATCCTAGTACAACTCTCGCCCAAGCACGCTTAACTGCGGAGTTCTGATGGGATCCGGTACATTAGTTTTGCTATGATCACACTCGAAATACTATCCATGCTTATTGCTTTTATGTCTTAAAAGACACATAACCAACTTTGTTTTCGTACGCGGGGCATGGGACCCACGTGACCGATCGGCTCCGTTCCAAAAATACGAAAACCATCAACCATGAACCGGAGGCCACCCGAGCATAAAAATAGAAAAAAAAGTAAAACAAAACAAAAAAACTGCACATAAAATCTAAAAAAACGCAAACGGGAAACGGAAAAGGGGGGGGGGTGCAACAAGCCCAGGGGGTCACCCATCCTAATACTACTCTCGCCTAAGCACGTTTAAGTGCGGAGTTCTGATGGGATCCGGTGCATTAGTGCTTGTATGATCGAACCCGAAATACTATCCACGCTTATTGCTTTTATGTCTTAAAAGACGCAGAACCTCCTTTGTTTTGGTACGCGAGCCGTGGAACCCACGTGACCGATCGGCTACGTTCTAAAAATACGAAAACCATCAACCATGAACCGGAGGCCACCCGAACATAGAAATAGCAAGAAACAAAAAAAAGCAAAAAAAACCGCACGTAAAATCTAAAAAAACGCAAACGGGCAACGAAAAAGGGGCTGAAACACGAGGACTTCCAAGGGGGTCACCCATCCTAGTACTACTCTCGCTCAAGCACGCTTAACTACATAGTTCTGATGGGATCCGGTGCATTAGTGCTAGTATGATCGCACCGGAAATACTGTCCATGCTTATTGTTTTTATGTCATAAAATACGTAGAACCTCCTTTATTTTCGTACACGAGGCGTGGGACCTACGTGACCGATCGGCTCCGTTCCAAAAATACGAAAACCATCAACCATGAACCGGAGGCCACCCGAGCATAGAAATAGCAAGAAAGAAAAAAAAACAAAAAAAAAACCGCACGTAAAATGTAAAAAAACGCAAACGGTCAACGAAAAAGGGGGTGCAACACGAGGACTTCCCATGGGGTCACCCATCCTAGTACTACTCTCGCCCAAGCACGCGTAACTGCAGAGTTCTGATGGGACCCGTTGCAATAGTGGTGGTATGATCGCACCAAAAATACTCTCCATGTTTATTGTTTTTATGTCTCCAAAGACGCAGAACCTCCTTTGTTTTCGTACGCGAGACGTGGGACCGACGTGACCGATCGGCTCCGTTCCAAAAATACGAAAACCATCAACCATGAACCGGAGGCCACCGGAGCATAGAAATAGGAAGAAAGAAAAAAAAACCGCACGTAAAATATAAAAAAACACGCAAACGGGCAACGGAAAAGGGGTGTGCAACACGACAACTTCCCAGGGGGTCACCCATCCTAGTACTAATATCGCCCAAGCACGCATAACTGCGGAGTTCTAATGGGATCCGGTTCATTTGTGCTGGTATGATCGCACCCAAAGTACTATCCATGCTTATTGATTTTATGTCTTAAAAGACGCAAAACCTCCTTTGTTTTCGTATGTGAGGCGTGGGACCCACGTGACCGATCGACTCCGTTCCAAAAATACGAAAACCATCAACCATGAACCGTAGGCCACACGAGCATACAAATAACAAGAAAGAGAAAAAAAACGCACGTAAAATCTAAAAAAACGCAAACAGGCAACGAAACAGGGGGTGAAACACGAGGACTTCCCAAGGGGTCACCCATCCTAGTAAAACTCTCGCCCAAGCACGCTTAACTGCGAAGTTCTGATGGGATCCGATGCATTAGTGCTGGTATGATCGCACCCGAAATACTATCCATTCTTATTTCATTTTTGTCTTAAAAGACGCATAACCTCCTTTGTTTTCGTACGCGAGGCGTGGGACCCACTTGACCGATCGACTCCGTTCCAAAAATACGAAAACCATCAACCATGAACCGGAGGCCACCCGAGCATAAAAATAGCAAGAAAGAAAAAAACAAAAAAAACCGCACGTAAAATCTAAAAAAACGCAAACGGGCAACGAAAACGGGGGGTGCAACACGAGGACTTCCTAGGGGGTCACCAATCCTAGTACTACTCTCGCCCAAGCACGCTTAACTGTGGAGTTCTGATGGGATCCGGTGCATTAGTGCTGGTATGATCGCACCCGAAATACTATCCATGCTTATTACTTTTATGTCTTAAACGACACAGAACCTCCTTTGTTTTCATATGCGAGGCGTGGGACCCACGTGACCGATCGACTCCGTTCCAAAAATACGAAAACCATGAACAATGAACCGGAGGCCACCCGAGCATACAAATAGCAAGAAAGAAAAACAAAAGAAAAAAACTACACGTAAAATCTAAAAAAACGCAAACGGGCAATGAAAAAGGGGGTGCAACACGAAGACTTCCCGGGGGTCACCCATCCTAATACTACTCTCGCGCAAGAACGTTTAACTGCGGAGTTCTGTTGGGATCCGGCGCATTAGTGTTGGTATGATCGCACCCGAAATATTATCCATTCTTATTGCTTTTATGTCTTAAAAGATGCAGAACCTCCTTTGTTTTCGTACGCGAGCCGTGGGACCCACGTGACCGATCGACTCCATTCCAAAAATGCGAAAGCCATCAACCATGAACCGGAGGCCACCCGAGCATAGAAATAGCAAGAAAGAAAAAAAACAAAAAAAAAACAGCACGTAAAATCTAAAAAAACGCAAACGGGCAACGAAAAAGGGGGGGTGCAACACGAGGACATTCCAGGGGATCACCCATCCTAGTACTACTCTCGCCCAAGCACGCTTAACTGCGAAGTTCTGATGGGATCCGGTGCATTTGTGATGGTATGATCGCACCCGAAATACTATATATGCTTATTGCTTTTATGTCTTAAAATACGCAGAATCTCATTTGTTTTCGTACGCGAGGCGTGGGACGCACGTGACCGATCGACTCCTTTCCAAAAATACAAAAACCATCAACTATGAACCGGAGGCCACCCGAGCATAGAAATAGCAAGAAAGAAAAAAACGCACGTAAAATCTAAAAAAACGCATACGGGCAACGAAAAAAAGGGGTGCAACACGAGGACTTTCCAGGGGGTCACCCATCCTAGTACTACTCTCGCCCAAGCACGCTTAACTACAAAGTTCTGATGGGATCCGGTGCATTAGTGCTGGTATGATCGCACCGGAAATACTATCCATGTTTACTGCTTTTATGTCTTAAAAGACGCAGAACCTCCTTTGTTTTTGTAAGCGATGCGTGGGACCCATGTGACCGATCGGCTCCGTTCCAAAAATACGAAAACCATCAGCCATGAACCAGAGCCCACCCGAGCATAGAAATAGCAAGAAAGAAAACAAACAAAAAACCGAACGTAAAAATCTAAAAAAACACAAACGGGAAACGAAAAAGGGGGGTGCAACACGAGGACTTCCCAAGGGGTCAGCCATCCTAGTACTACTCTTTCCCAAGCACGCTTAACTGCGGAGTTCTGATAGGATCCGATGCATTAGTGCTGGTATGATCGCACCGGAAATAATATCCATGCTTATTGCTTTTATGTCTTAAAAGACGCAGAACCTCCTTTGTTTTCGTACGCAAGACGTGGGACCCACGTGACCGATCGGCTCCGTTCCAAAAATATGAAAGCCATCAACCACGAACCGAAGGCTACCCGAGCATATAAATAGCAAGAAAGAAAACAAAACAAAAAAAAACTGCATGTAAAATCTAAAAAAAACGCAAACGAGCAACGAAAAAGGGGGGTGCAACACAAGGACTTCCCAGGGGTCACCCATCCCAATACTACTCTCGCCCAAGCATGATTAACTACGGAGTTTTGATGGGATCCGGTGCATTATTTCTGGTAATATCCATGCTTATTGCTTTTATGTCTTAAAAGATGCAGAACCTCCTTTGTTTTCGTACGCGAGACGTGGGACCGACGTGACCGATCGGCTCCGTTCTAAAAATACGAAAACTATCAATCATGAACCGGAGGCCACCCGAGCATAGAAATAGCAAGAAAGAAAAAAAACCGCACGTAAAATATAAAAAAAACGCAAACGGGCAACGGAAAAGGGGTGTGCAACACGACAACTTCCCAGGGGGTCACCCATCCTAGTACTAATATCGCCCAAGCACGCATAACTGCGGAGTTCTAATGGGATCCGGTTCATTTGTGCTGGTATGATCGCACCGAAAATAGTATCCATGCTTATTGATTTTATGTCTTAAAAGACGCAAAACCTCCTTTGTTTTCGTATGTGAGGCGTGGGACCCACGTGACCGATCGACTCCGTTCCAAAAATACGAAAACCATCAACCATGAACCGTAGGCCACACGATCATACAAATAACAAGAAAGAAAAAAAAAACCCACGTAAAATCTAAAAAAACGCAAACAGGCAACGAAATAGGGGGTGAAACACGAGGAATTCCCAAGGGGTCACCCATCCTAGTACAACTCTCGCCCAAACACGCTTAACTGCGAAGTTCTGATGGGATCCGGTGCATTAGTGTTGGTATGATCGCACCCAAAATACTATCCATTCTTATTGCATTTTTGTCTTAAAAGACGCATAACCTCCTTTGTTTTCGTACGCGAGGCGTGGGACCCACATGACCGATCGACTCCGTTCCAAAAATACGAAAACCATCAACCATGAACCGGAGGCCACCCGAGCATAGAAATAGCAAGAAAGAAAAAAAACAAAAAAAACCTCACGTAAAATCTAAAAAAACGCAAACGGGCAACGAAAACGGGGGGTGCAACACGAGGACTTCCCAGGGGGTCACCAATCCTAGTACTACTCTCGCCCAAGCACGCTTAACTGCGAAGTTCTGATGGGATCCGATGCATTAGTGCTGGTATGATCGCACCCGAAATACTATCCCTGCTTATTGCTTTTATTTCTTAAAAGACACAGAACCTCCTTTGATTTCATACGCGAGGCGTGGGACCCACGTGACCGATCGACTCCGTTCCAAAAATACGAAAACCATCAACAATGAACCGGAGGCCACCCGAGCATACAAATAGCAAGAAAGAAAAACAAAACAAAAAAACTGCACGTAAAATCTAAAAAAACGCAGACGGGCAATGAAAAAGGGGGTGCAACACGAAGACTTCCCGGTGGTCACCCATCCTAATACTACTCTCGCCCAAGAACGTTTAACTGCGGAGTTCTGATGGGATCCGGCGCATTAGTGTTGGTATGATCGCACCCGAAATACTATCCATTCTTATTGCTTTTATGTCTTAGAAGATGCAGAACCTCCTTTGTTTTCGTACGCGAGCCGTGGGACCCACGTGACCGATCGACTCCATTCCAAAAATACGAAAACCATCAACCATGAACCAGAGGCCACTCGAGCATAGAAATAGAAAGAAAGAAAAAAAAACAAAAAAAACTGCACGTAAAAAATCTAAAAAAACGCAAACGGGAAACGAAAAAGGGAGGGTGCAACACGAGGACTTTCCAGGGGATCACCCATCCTAGTACTACTCTCGCCCAAGCACGCTTAACTGCGAAGTTCTGATGGGATCCGGTGCATTAGTGCTGGTATGATCGCACCCGAAATACTATATATGCTTATTGCTTTTATGTCTTAAAATACGTCTTAAAATATGCAGAATCTCCTTTGTGTTTCGTACGCGAGGCGTGGGACCCACGTGACCGATCGACTCCGTTCCAAAAATACGAAAACCATCAACTATGAACCGGAGGCCACCCGAGTATAGAAATAGCAAGAAAGAAAAAAAACAAAAACGCACGTAAAATCTAAAAAAACGCAAACGGGCAACGAAAAAAGGGGTGCAACACAAGGACTTTCCAGGGGGTCACCCATCCTAGTACTACTCTCGCCCAAGCACGCTTAACTACAAAGTTCTGATGGGATCCGGTGCATTAGTGCTGGTATGATCGCACCGGAAATACTATCCATGTTTATTGCTTTTATGTCTTAAAAGACGTAGAACCTCCTTTGTTTTTGTAAGCGATGCGTGGGACCCATGTGACCGATCGACTCCGTTCCAAAAATACGAAAACCATCAACCATGAACCAGAGCCCACCCGAGCATAGAAATAGCAAGAAAGAAAACAAACAAAAAAACCGAACGTAAAAATCTAAAAAAACACAAACGGGCAACGAAAAAGGGGGGTTCAACACGAGGACTTCCCAAGCGGTCAGCCATCCTAGTACTACTCTTTCCCAAGCACGCTTAATTGCGGAGTTCTGATAGGATCCGATGCATTAGTGCTGGTATGATCGCACCGGAAATAATATCCATGCTTATTGCTTTTATGTCTTAAAAGACGCAGAACCTCCTTTGTTTTCGTACGCGAGACGTGGGACCCACGTGACCGATCGGCTCCGTTCAAAAAATATGAAAGCCGTCAACCACGAACCGAAGGCCCCCCGAGCATATAAATAGCAAGAAAGAAAAACAAAACAAAAAAAAAACTGCACGTAAAATCTAAAAAAAAAACGCAAACGAGCAACGAAAAAGGGGGTGCAACACAAGGACTTCCCAGGGGGTCACCCATCCTAATACTACTCTCGCCCAAGCATGATTAACTGCGGAGTTCTGATGGGATCCGATGCATTATTGCTGGTAATATCCATGCTTATTGCTTTTATGTCTTAAAAGATGCAGAACCTCCTTTGTTTTTGTACGCGAGACGTGGGACCGACGTGACCGATCGGCTCCGTTCCAAAAATACGAAAACCATCAACCATGAACCGGAGGCCACCCGATCATAGAAATAGCAAGAAAGAAAAAAAAATCGCACGTAAAATCTAAAAAAAACACAAACGGGCAACAGAAAAGGGGTGTGCAACACGACAACTTCGCAGGGGGTCACCCATCCTAGTACTAATATCGCCCAAGCACGCATAACTGCGGAGTTCTAATGGGATCCGGTTCATTTGTGCTGGTATGATCGCACCCAAAGTACTATCCATGCTTATTGGTTTTATGTCTTAAAAGACGCAAAATCTCCTTTGTTTTCGTATGTGAGGCGTGGGACCCACGTGACCGATCGACTCCGTTCCAAAAATACGAAAACCATCAACCATGAACCGTAGGCCACACGAGCATACAAATAACAAGAACGAAAAAAAACGCACGTAAAATCTAAAAAAACGCAAACAGGAAACGAAACAGGGGGTGAAACACGAGGACTTCCCAAGGGGTCACCCATCCTAGTACAACTCTCGCCCAAGCACGCTTAACTGCGAAGTTCTGATGGGATCTGGTGCATTAGTGCTCGTATGATCGCACCCAAAATACTATCCATTCTTATTGCATTTTTGTCTTAAAAGACGCATAACCTTCTTTGTTTTCGTACGCGAGGCGTGGGACCCACTTGACCGATCGACTCCGTTCCAAAAATACGAAAACCATCAACCATGAACCGAAGGCCACCCGAGCATAGATATAGCAAGAAAGAAAAAAAAACAATAAAAACCGCACGTAAAATCTAAAAAAACGCAAACGGGCAACGAAAATGGGGGGTGCAACACGAGGACTTCCCAGGGGGTCACCAATCCTAGTACTACTCTCACCCAAGCACGCTTAACTGCAGAGTTCTGATGGGATCCGGTGCATTAGTGCTGGTATAATCGCACCCGAAATACTATTCACGCTTATTGCTTTTATGTCTTAAAAGACACAGAACCTCCTTTGTTTTCATACGCGAGGCGTGGGACCCACGTGACCGATCGACACCGTTCCAAAAATACGAAAACCATGAACAATGAACCGGAGGCCACCCGAGCATACAAATAGCAAGAAAGAAAAACAAAACAAAAAAAACTGCACGAAAAATCTAAAAAAATGCAAACGGGCAATGAAAAAGGGGGTGCAACACGAAGACTTCCCGGGGGTCACCCATCCTAATACTACTCTCGCCCAAGAACGTTTAACTGCAGAGTTCTAATGGGATCTGGCGCATTAGTGTTGGTATGATCGCACCCGAAATACTATCCATTCTTTATTGATTTTATGTCTTAAAAGATGCAGAACCTCCTTTGTTTTCGTACGCGAGCCGTGGGACCCACGTGACCGATCGACTCCATTCCAAAAATACGAAACCCATCAACCATGAACCGGAGGCCACCCGAGCATAGAAATAGCAAGAAAGAAAAAAAAACAAAAAAAACTGCACGTAAAATCTAAAAAAACGCAAACGGGAACCGAAAAAGGGGGGGTGGAACACGAGGAGTTTCCAGGGGATCACCCATCCTAGTACTACTCTCGCCCAAGCACGCTTAACTGCGAAGTTCTGATGGGATCCGGTGCATTAGTGCTGGTATGATCGCACCCGAAATACTATATATGCTTATTGCTTTTATGTCTTAAAATACGTCTTAAAATACGCAGAATCTCCTTTGTTTTCGTATGCGAGGCGTGGGACCCACGTGACCGATCGACTCCGTTCCAAAAATACGAAAACCATCAACTATGAACAGGAGGCCACCCGAGTATAGAAATAGCAAGAAAGAAAAAAAAAAAAAAAAAAAAAAAAAAAAAAAAAAAAAAAACCACGAAAAATCTAAAAAAACGCAAACGGGCAACGAAAAAGGGGTGCAACACAAGGACTTTCTAGGGGGTCACCCATCCTAATACTACTCTCGCCCAATCACGCTTAACTACAAAGTTCTGATGGGATCCGGTGCATTAGTGCTGGTATGATCGCACCGGAAATACTATCCATGTTTATTGCTTTTATGTCTTAAAAGACGCAGAACCTCTTTTGTTTTTGTAAGCGATGCGTGGGACCCATGTGACAGATCGGCTCCGTTCCAAAAATACGAAAACCATCAACCATGAACCAGAGCCCACCCGAGCATAGAAATAGCAAGAAAGAAAACAAACAAAAAAACGAACGTAAAAATCTAAAAAAACACAAACGGGCAACGAAAAAGGGGGGTGCAACACGAGGACTTCCCAAGGGGTCAGCCATCCTAGTACTACTCTTTCCCAAGCACGCTTAACTGCGGAGTTCTGATAGGATCCGATGCATTAGTGCTGGTATGATCGCACCCGAAATAATATGCATGCTTATTGCTTTTATGTCTTAAAAGACGCAGAACCTCCTTTGTTTTCGTACGCGAGACGTGGGACCCACGTGACCGATCGGCTCCGTTCAAAAAATACGAAAGCCATCAACCACGAACCGAAGGCCACCCGCGCATATAAATAGCAAGAAAGAAAAACAAAACAAAAAAATGCACGTAAAATCTAAAAAAACGCAAACGAGCAACGAAAAAGGGGGGTGCAACACAAGGACTTCCCAGGGGGTCACCCATCCTAATACTACTCTCGCCCAAGCATGATTAACTGCGGAGTTCTGATGGGATCCGGTGCATTATTGCTGGTAATATCCATGCTTATTGCTTTTATGTCTTAAAAGATGCAGAACCTCCTTTGTTTTTGTACGCGAGACGTGGGACCGACGTGACCGATCGGCTCCGTTCCAAAAATACGAAAACCATCAACCATGAACCGGAGGCCACCCGAGCATAGAAATAGCAAGAAAGAAAAAAAAACCGCACGTAAAATCTAAAAAAAACGCAAACGGGCAACGGAAAAGGGGTGTGCAACACGACAACTTCGCAGGGGGTCACCTATCCTAGTACTAATATCGCCCAAGCACGCATAACTGCGGAGTTCTAATGGGATCCGGTTCATTTGTGCTGGTATGATCGCACCCAAAGTACTATCCATGCTTATTGGTTTTATGTCTTAAAAGACGCAAAACCTCCTTTGTTTTCGTATGTGAGGCGTGGGACCCACGTGACCGTAGGCCACACGAGCATACAAATAACAAGAAAGAAAAAAAAACGCACGTAAAATCTAAAAAAACGCAAACAGGCAACGAAACAGGGGGTGAAACACGAGGACTTCCCAAGGGGTCACCCATCCTAGTACAACTCTCGCCCAAACACGCTTAACTGCGAAGTTCTGATGGGATCCGGTGCATTAGTGCTGGTATGATCGCACCCAAAATACTATCCATTCTTATTGCATTTTTGTCTTAAAAGACGCATAACCTCCTTTGTTTTCGTACGCGAGGCGTGGGACCCACTTGACCGATCGACTCCGTTCCAAAAATACGAAAACCATCAACCATGAACCGGAGGCCACACGAGCATAGAAATAGCAAGAAAGAAAAAAAACAAAAAAAAACCGCACGTAAAATCTAAAAAAACGCAAACGGGCAACGAAAATGGGGGGTGCAACACGAGGACTTCCCAGGGGGTCACCAATCCTAGTACTACTCTCGCCCAAGCACCCTTAACTGCGGAGTTCTGATGGGATCCGGTGCATTAGTGCTGGTATGATCGCACCCGAAATACTATTCATGCTTATTGCTTTTATGTCTTAAAAGACACAGAACCTCCTTTGTTTTCATATGCGAGGCGTGGGACCCACGTGACCGATCGACTCCGTTCCAAAAATACGAAAACCATGAACAATGAACCGGAGGCCACCCGAGCATACAAATAGCAAGAAAGAAAAACAAAACAAAAAAAACTGCACGTAAAATCTAAAAAAACGCAAACGGGCAATGAAAAAGGGGGTGCAACACGAAGACTTCCCGGGGGTCACCCATCCTAATACTACTCTCGCCCAAGAACGTTTAACTGCGGAGTTCTAATGGGATCCGACGCATTAGTGTTGGTATGATCGCACCCGAAATACTATCCATTCTTATTGCTTTTATGTCTTAAAAGATGCAGAACCTCCTTTGTTTTCGTACGCGAGCCGTGGGACCCACGTGACCGATCGACTCCATTCCAAAAATACGAAACCCATCAACCATGAACCGGAGGCCACCCGAGCATAGAAATAGCAAGAAAGAAAAAAAATTGCACGTAAAATCTAAAAAAACGCAAACGGGAACCGAAAAGGGGGGGAGGGGGTGGAACACAAGGACTTTCCAGGGGATCACCCATCCTAGTACGACTCTCGCCCAAGCACGCTTAACTGCGAAGTTCTGTTGGGATCCGGTGCATTAGTGCTGGTATGATCGCACCCGAAATACTATATATGCTTATTGCTTTTATGTCTTAAAATACGTCTTAAAATACGCAGAATCTCCTTTGTTTTCGTACGCGAGGCGTGAGACCCACGTGACCGATCGACTCCGTTCCAAAAATACGAAAACCATCAACTATGAACAGGAGGCCACCCGAGCATAGAAATAGCAAGAAAAAAAAAACGCACGTAAAATCTAAAGAAACGCAAACGGGCAACGAAAAAAGGGGTGCAACACGAGGACTTTCGAGGGGGTCACCCATCCTAATACTACTCTCGCCCAAGCACTCTTAACTACAAAGTTCTGATGGGATCCGGTGCATTAGTGCTGGTATGATCGCACCGGAAATACTATCCATGTTTATTGCTTTTATGTCTTAAAAGACGCAGAACCTCCTTTGTTTTTGTAAGCGATGCGTGGGACCCATGTGACCGATCGGCTCCGTTCCAAAAATACGAAAACCATCAACCACGAACCAGAGCCCACCCGAGCATAGAAATAGCAAGAAAGAAAACAAACAAAAAAACCGAACGTAAAAATCTAAAAAAACACAAACGGGCAACGAAAAAGGGGGGTGCAACACGAGGACTTCCCAAGGGGTCAGCCATCCTAGTACTACTCTTTCCCAAGCACGCTTAACTGCGGAGTTCTGATAGGATCCGATGCATTAGTGCTGGTATGATTGCACCCGAAATAATATCCATTCTTATTGCTTTTATGTCTTAAAAGACGCAGAACCTCCTTTGTTTTCGTACGCGAGACGTGGGATCCACGTGACCGATCGGCTCCGTTCCAAAAATACGAGGACTTCCCAAGGGGTCACCCATCCTAGTACAACTCTCGCCCAAGCACGCTTAACTGCGAAGTTCTGATGGGATCCGGTGCATTAGTGCTGGTATGATCGCACCCAAAATACTATCCATTCTTATTGCATTTTTGTCTTAAAAGACGCATAACCTCCTTTGTTTTCGTACGCGAGGCGTGGGACCCACTTGACCGATCGACTCCGTTCCAAAAATACGAAAACCATCAACCATGAACCGGAGGCCACCCGAGCATAGAAATAGCAAGAAAGAAAAAAAACAAAAAAAACCGCACGTAAAATCTAAAAAAACGCAAACGGGCAAAGAAAATGGGGGGTGCAACACGAGGACTTCCCAGGGGGTCACCAATCCTAGTACTACTTTCGCCCAAGCACGCTTAACTGCGAAGTTCTGATGGGATCCGGTGCATTAGTGCTGGTATGATCGCACCCGAAATACTATTCATGCTTATTGCTTTTATGTCTTAAAAGACACAGAACCTCCTTTGTTTTCATATGCGAGGCGTGGGACCCACGTGACCGATCGACTCCGTTCCAAAAATACGAAAACCATGAACAATGAACCGGAGGCCACCCGAGCATACAAATAGCAAGAAAGAAAAACAAAACAAAAAAAACTGCATGTAAAATCTAAAAAAACGCAAACGGGCAATGAAAAAGGGGGTGCAACACGAAGACTTCCCGGGGGTCACCCATCCTAGTACTACTCTCGCCCAAGAACGTTTAACTGCGGAGTTCTAATGGGATCCGACGCATTAGTGTTGGTATGATCGCACCCGAAATACTATCCATTCTTATTGCTTTTATGTCTTAAAAGATGCAGAACCTCTTTTGTTTTCGTACGCGAGCCATGGGACCCACGTGACCGAACGACTCCATTCCAAAAATACGAAACCCATCAACCATGAACCGGAGGCCACCCGAGCATAGAAATAGCAAGAAAGAAAAAAAAAACTGCACGTAAAATAAAAAAAAACGCAAACGGGAACCGAAAAAGGGGGGTGGAACACAAGGACTTTCCAGGGGATCACCCATCCTAGTACTACTCTCGCCCAAGCACGCTTAACTGCGAAGTTCTGATGGGATCCGGTGCATTAGTGCTGGTATGATCGCATCCGAAATACTATATATGCTTATTGCTTTTATGTCTTAAAATACGCAGAATCTCCTTTGTTTTCATACGCGAGGCGTGGGACCCACGTGACCGATCGACTCTGTTCCAAAAATACGAAAACCATCAACTATGAACAGGAGGCCACCCGAGCATAGAAATAGCAAGAAAAAAAACGCACGTAAAATCTAAAGAAACGCAAACGGGCAACGAAAAAAGGGGTGCAACACGAGGACTTTCCAGGGGTCACCCATCCTAATACTACTCTCGCCCAAGCACGCTTAACTACAAAGTTCTAATGGGATCCGGTGCATTAGTGCTGGTATGATCGCACCGGAAATACTATCAATGTTTATTGCTTTTATGTCTTAAAAGACGCAGAACCTCCTTTGTTTTTGTAAGCGATGCGTGGGACCCATGTGACCGATCGGCTCCGTTCCAAAAATACGAAAACCATCAACCATGAACCAGAGCCGACCCGAGCATAGAAATAGCAAGAAAGAAAACAAACAAAAAAACCGAACGTAAAAATCTAAAAAAACACAAACGGGCAACGAAAAAGGGGGGTGCAACACGAGGACTTCCCAAGGGGTCAGCCATCCTAGTACTACTCTTTCCCAAGCACGCTTAACTGCAGAGTTCTGATAGGATCCGATGCATTAGTGCTGGTATGATCGCACCCGAAATAATATCCATGCTTATTGCTTTTATGTCTTAAAAGACGCAGAACCTCCTTTGTTTTCGTACGCGAGACGTGGGACCCACGTGACCGATCGGCTCCGTTCCAAAAATACGAAAGCCATCAATCACGAACCGAAGGCCACCCGAGTATATAAATAGCAAGAAAGAAAAACAAAACAAAAAAAAACTGCACGTAAAATCTAAAAAAATCGCAAACGAGCAACGAAAAAGGGGGGTGCAACACAAGGACTTCCTAGGGGGTCACCCATCCTAATACTACTCTCGCCCAAGCATGACTAACTGCGGAGTTCTGATGGGATCCGGTGCATTATTTGTTGGTAATATCCATGCTTATTGCTTTTATGTCTTAAAAGATGTAGAACCTCCTTTGTTTTCGTACGCGAGGCATGGGACCCACGTGACCGATCGACTCCTTTCCAATAATTCGAAAACCAACAACCATGAACCGGAGGCCACCCGAGTATAGAAATAGCAAGAAAGAAAAAAAAACAAAAAAAAAACGCACGTAAAATCTAAAAAACGCAAACGGGCAACGAAAATGGGGGGTGCAACACGAGGACTTCCCAGGGGGTCACCAATCCTAGTACTACTTTCGCCCAAGCACGCTTAACTGCGAAGTTCTGATGGGATCCGGTGCATTAGTGCTGGTATGATCGCACCCGAAATACTATTCATGCTTATTGCTTTTATGTCTTAAAAGACACAGAACCTCCTTTGTTTTCATATGCGAGGCGTGGGACCCACGTGACCGATCGACTCCGTTCCAAAAATACGAAAACCATGAACAATGAACCGGAGGCCACCCGAGCATACAAATAGCAAGAAAGAAAAACAAAACAAAAAAAACTGCATGTAAAATCTAAAAAAACGCAAACGGGCAATGAAAAAGGGGGTGCAACACGAAGACTTCCCGAGGGTCACCCATCCTAATACTACTCTCGCCCAAGAACGTTTAACTGCGGAGTTCTAATGGGATCCGACGCATTAGTGTTGGTATGATCGCACCCGAAATACTATCCATTCTTATTGCTTTTATGTCTTAAAAGATGCAGAACCTCTTTTGTTTTCGTACGCGAGCCGTGGGACCCACGTGACCGAACGACTCCATTCCAAAAATACGAAACCCATCAACCATGAAACGGAGGCCACCCGAGCATAGAAATTGCAAGAAAGAAAAAAAAAACTGCACGTAAAATAAAAAAAAACGCAAACGGGAACCGAAAAAGGGGGGTGGAACACAAGGACTTTCCAGGGGATCACCCATCCTAGTACTACTCTCGCCCAAGCACGCTTAACTGCGAAGTTCTGATGGGATCCGGTGCATTAGTGCTGGTATGATCGCACCCGAAATACTATATATGCTTATTGCTTTTATGTCTTAAAATACGCAGAATCTCCTTTGTTTTCATACGCGAGGCGTGGGACCCACGTGACCGATCGACTCCGTTCCAAAAATACATAAACCATCAACTATGAACAGGAGGCCACCCGAGCATAGAAATAGCAAGAAAAAAAAAACGCACGTAAAATCTAAAGAAACGCAAACGGGCAACGAAAAAAAGGGTGCAACACGAGGACTTTCCGGGGGTCACCCATCCTAATACTACTCTCGCCCAAGCACACTTAACTACAAAGTTCTGATGGGATCCGGTGCATTAGTGCTGGTATGATAGCACCGGAAATACTATCAATGTTTATTGCTTTTATGTCTTAAAAGACGCAGAACCTCCTTTGTTTTTGTAAGCGATGCGTGGGACCCATGTGACCGATCGGCTCCGTTCCAAAAATACGAAAACCATCAACCATGAACCAGAGCCGACCCGAGCATAGAAATAGCAAGAAAGAAAACAAACAAAAAAACCGAACGTAAAAATCTAAAAAAACACAAACGGGCAACGAAAAAGGGGGGTGCAACACGAGGACTTCCCAAGGGGTCAGCCATCCTAGTACTACTCTTTCCCAAGCACGCTTAACTGCGGAGTTCTGATAGGATCCGATGCATTAGTGCTGGTATGATCGCACCCGAAATAATATCCATGCTTATTGCTTTTATGTCTTAAAAGACGCAGAACCTCCTTTGTTTTCGTACGTGAGACGTGGGACCCACGTGACCGATCGGCTCCGTTCCAAAAATACGAAAGCCATCAATCACGAACCGAAGGCCACCCGAGTATATAAATAGCAAGAAAGAAAAACAAAACAAAAAAAAACTGCACGTAAAATCTAAAAAAAACGCAAACGAGCAACGAAAAAGGGGGGTGCAACACAAGGACTTCCTAGGGGGTCACCCATCCTAATGCTACTCTCGCCCAAGCATGACTAACTACGGAGTTCTGATGGGATCCGGTGCATTATTGCTGGTAATATCCATGCTTATTGCTTTTATGTCTTAAAAGATGTAGAACCTCCTTTGTTTTCGTACGCGAGGCATGGGACCCACGTGACCGATCGGCTCCTTTCCGAAAATTCGAAAACCAACAACCATGAACCGGAGGCCACCCGAGTATAGAAATAGCAAGAAAGAAAAAAAAACAAAAAAAAAACGCACGTAAAATCTAAAAAACGCAAACGGGCAATGAAAAAGGGAGTGCAATACGAGGACTTCCATGGGGTCACCCATCCAGGTACTACTCTCGCCCAAGCACGCTTAACTGTGGAGTTCTGATGGAATCCGGTACATTAGTGTTGAGATGATCGCACCCAAAATACTATCCATGCTTATTGCATTTATGTCTTACAAGACGCAGAACCTCCTTTTTTTCGTACGTGAGGCGTGGGACCCACGTAACCGATCAACGTCGATCCAAAAATACGAAAACTATCAACCATGAACCGGAGGCCACACGAGCAAAGAAATAGCATGAAAGAAAAAAAATCGCACGTAAAATCTAAAAAAACCAAATGGGTAACGCAAAGGGGGGGGGGGAAGGGTGCAACACGAGGACTTCCCAGGGGGTGCAACACAAGGACTTCCCAAGGGGTCACCCATCCTAATACTACTCTCGCCCAAGCATGATTAACTGCGGAGTTCTGATGGGATCCGATGCATTATTGCTGGTAATCTCCATGCTTATTGCTTTTATGTCTTAAAAGATGCAGAACATCCTTTGTTTTCGTACACGAGGCGTGGGACCCACGTGACCGATCGGCTCCGTTCCAAAAATACGAAAACCAACAACCATGAACCGGAGGCCACCCGAGTATAGAAATAGCAAGAAAGAAAAAAAACAAAAAAAAACACACGTAAAATCTAAAAAACGCAAACGGGCAACGAGAAAGGGGGTGCAATACGAGGACTTCCATGGGGTCACCCATCCAGGTACTACTCTCGCCCAAGCACGCTTAACTGTGGAGTTCTGATGGAATCCGGTACATTAGTGTTGAGATGATCGCACCCGAAATACTATCCATGCTTATTGCATTTATGTCTTACAAGACGCAGAACCTCCTTTTTTCGTACGTGAGGCGTGCGACCCACGTAACCGATCGACGTCGATCCAAAAATACGATAACTATCAACCATGAACCGGAGGCCACACGAGCAAAGAAATAGCATGAAAGAAAAAAAAACCGCACGTAAAATCTAAAAAAACCAAACGGGTAACGAAAAGGGGGGGGGGGGGGAGGGTGCAACACGACTACTTCCCAGGGGGTCACCTATCCTAGTACTACTCTCGCCCAAGCACGCTTAACTGCGGAGTTCTGATGGGATTCGGTGCATTAGTGATAGTATAATCGCACCCGAAATACTATCCATGCTTATTGCTTTTATGTCTTACAAGACGCAGACCCTTTTTTGTTTTCTTACGTGAGGCGTGGGTCCTACGTGACCGATCGACACTGTTCCAAAAATACGAAAACCATCAACCATGAAATGGAGGCCACCCGAGCATAGAAATAGGAAGAAAGAAAAAAAACCGCACGTAAAATCTAAAAAAACGCAAACGGGCAACGAAAAAAGGGGTGCAACACGAGGACTTCCCATGGGGTCACCCATCCAAGTACTACTCTCGCCCAAGCACGCTTAACTGTGGAGTTCTGATGGCATCCGGTGCATTAGTGCTAGTATGATCACACCCGAAATACTATCCATGCTTATTGCTTTTATCTCTTACAAGACGCAAAACCTCCTTTGTTTTCGTACCCGAGGCGTGTGATTCACGTGACCGATCGGCTCCGTTCCAAAAATACGAAAACCATCAACCATGAAATGGAGGCCACCCGAGCATAGAAATAGCAAGAAAGAAAAAAAACAAAAAAAAACCGCAAGTTAGATCTACAAAACCGCAAACGGGCAATAAAAAAAGGGGGTGGGGTGCAACACAAGGACTTCCCAAGGGGTCACCCATCTTAGTACTACTCTCGCCCAAGCACGCTTAACTGCAGAGTTCTGTTGGGATCCGGTGCATTAGTGTTGGTATGATTGCACCCGAAATACTATCCATTCTTATTGCTTTTATGTTTTACAAGACGCAGAACCTCCTTTGTTTCCGTTATATATATATATATATATATATATATATATATATATATATATATATATATATATATATATATATATATATATATATATATATATATATATATATATATATATATATATATATATATATATATCCTATTATAATAAAAGAATAGTTTTATTCTCCTTTTGACATGTGTCATCTTATTAGACCTCTTAATTAATTCATATTTTATTCTTCTTTTGCCATGTATCACCATATTATGTCTCCTAATTAATTTTTGCCACTTGTCAACCTATTGGTTATTCATTTTAAATTTTAAATTTCTCACTCTATCTACATTAAATTAATAGCATTAAAATAAAAATTAAAATAAAATTTATACAAATTATAAAGTGATATAGTTTAATATATTTATTTAAATCAATGATTATAATTTTATATAACTAAAAAAATCTCTTAATTAATAATTTATTTAAAATAATTGATTAATAATTTTGAATTTTTTGTATAAAAGTTTTATTAATTTTTTAAACTGTGGTTCCCACGGGTTATAAACTAGTATATATATATATATATATATATATATATATATATATATATAATGAAGTAATTAATTTTGAAGCCTAACGTACTTTAGATTTTCACTTTTGATAATGTACTTTAATGTAGGGTTTAAGGCTTTGTTTGTTATTTTGACTCAATTCAATATAGCTACTTTTAAGAAAACATTTTTCAGGGCTTGAAGTCATTGAGTGATGATTTATTGGGTTAAGTTGCCAAATTAATCCAATAAGTGAAAGCTGGGAAATTATAAAAAATGCCTAATCTGTCCCTGTATTGTAAACATCGTAGAAAAATCACGAGACATTATTTTGGTTCTAGACCAGTGCCCAAAGTTTTGTATTTGAGTTTACTCCATTTCATTAGTTTTGGCAGAAAGCCAGGAATGCCTCTAACTAGGGTGAAAACGACCATTTACACAGAGTGGTCCGGAATAAACTGCTATGCGATGCAGTTTTGTAAAATTCTTCATAAATCATAGAAAAATATTATGGGGGTGTGCGACTACTAGTTTTAAAGCTAAAAACTCAATCCATCTACATGTGATACAATTTTGAAAACTATGGAGTTTAAGGTTGGAAAATAGGTCCCGAACAGACGCTAATTTGTATGTAGAAAGATGAAAGTTAACCCTGGAGTCTATTTGCATGATTAGGGAAAATGATTAACTAAAAAAACTCAAATCATTATTAGTAGGAAGTATGAAGGGAAAGCAGGTATGAGTGAGTCACTGGTTGCTTTGGAGGTTACTTTACTTTTGGAGGCGAGTTCCTCACTACACTATGTTGTGTTATAATTTCCTTACGATAGCTCGTGTGTACTATGTATGTATTTTTTATGCGGGTAGTACTAGGCTTGGTAGAGTCTATTGGTTTGCCTCACGTATTGAGGATATGCATGGTAGGACTCGGCACATCCAAGTAGGGATCGTGCGTAGCCAATGTGTCCTAAGGGCACGATGAACCGAGCAAGAGGGAGAGTTACCCATCCAAGGCAACAGTCTAAGAACCGCGCAGAACTTGGTATGGTAGGGAGGACTTGAGAAAGTTACTGAAGGTTCCTAAAAACTCTAGTCTTTTAAGATGACGCATGCAAGGAAGAGAAAAAGAAGACAACTCCTAGATATAGATGATTCGATTCAAGAATTGTTTTCCATTGCCGCCTATAATGTATTCAAGAAAGTCGCAGGTTTGTTCAGCTTTAGCGGGTACTGGTTGTTCAAGTAAGTGTTTCTTAGGTGTTTTGAGTCATCAACATCGATTCACGTATTAGGTGGTAGGATAGTCTCTGGCTTAGGATCATGGTGAGGTCCCATTGCTTGTTCTTGTTTGATGAAGGCTTGGAGATTTCAGGCATGGTCTGAAGACTAGATAGATCTAGGTTCCTAGGGTTTGATGTTTCATTTTGTTCTTGGCCACTACTGTTATAGGGTGTGGGATGATGGTTGGGTTCCTTCAGGTTAATGGGATGATGGTTTTATACATATAGGCCATTGAGGTGTTGGTTGTGAGCCAGACAGGCCTGTTTGGGATGATAACAAGATCGACGAGTTGCCGTGAACGGAAGGAAAAGAAATAAGAAACTTACAAGTCTGTAGGAAGATGGTTACATGTCTATAGACCTACACTGGTGGGTTACGAGATTACCATTAGTAGGTATTGTATGCGTGTTTATACTAGTCAGTCTGATTGTTCGGTAACTTATTGATGAGGGTACCATAGTGCATGGTTTGGTGCAAGGTATGAGACCTTGTGTGAGAAGAGGAACAATGTAAGAGTGTGAGTGAGGCATATCAAGGGAATATCGCTAGCTAGTATATATTATATGCCTCGTTCATATAGTAAGAAAGTTGATTGTCAAGAAGACAGCTAAAGTGATAGAGTTGTATGGATGTGTGTCAAAACATTTATCCATGTCGAAATGTTGAGGAAGTTATTATCAAGATATAACTTCATTTGAGAGTGGTGGAGTTCCTTATTACGGTATTAGTCAGTTTTATGCCTGAAGGAGTAGGAATGATGATCAGTTTTTGTAACACCAGTCAAATTTAGGTCAAAAATAAATTGTTCAATAATCTTAGTTGGGATGAACAAAGTGGTAGAGATTGTAACAAGGTTTAGAAAAATATAAAGAACACTGAAATCCGAGTTATAACGAAGAAGTTATGACCAATCGAAGATCCGCGACAAAATCGGCAAAACACTATTCAGTATAAAATGTGAATTTTCGATAAAAGGCTTTTTATCCATAACAATCTAAATGAAAGTTGTAGAATACGTTAAACCGAGAACTTTCATAAAAAGAACGTCAAAATCTGACTTCGTATGAGGAAGTTATGATTTTTCTAAGTTTCGGTTTAGCAGTAGACAACTAAAAATTCGAGATAAAAATTGATCGATATTTAGTCGACACAACTTAAACGAGAATCAAAGGTCTCGTCAAAAGTAGTACAACGGTAAAAAGACAGACGAAAACGAACGTCGGATGAAGAAGTTATGAATTTTTAACGGATTTTCCTGTCCCGGTCTGTTAAAAATAATAATATTAAAAATAAATTCAAAATTAGCCGACGAAGTCTAAACGAAAGTCGTAGAGTATAATTTTACCTACGCGTTCATATAAAGAACGTCGAAAACAGAGCTCGTATGCGAAAGTTATGAATTTCGCAAGTTTCAGGCACAAAAATCGAAAAATATTGAAAACCGGGAAATTTCGCATGGTCACCATTCGGCCACGTCACGTCGCATGCAAGGCTTCCCCGTGTCCGCCCCGTGTCGTCTTCTGATTTGACCGAAGGCGAGGTCCAAGCAAAATCCGACGCGTGTTGCCTCCTCCTCGCATCCGAAGCGTGGTCCACTCCGGTTCCGACGTGTGGCTTCGCGGTGACATCTTCCGAGCTCGGACACGTGCACCCCTCGCCTGCGAGACGCGTGTCCTGCTGACTCTTCCCTTCGGCCGAACCCTCGCAGGGTATAAAAGGAGGTGCGATATCCTCCGGTTCCTTCACCATTTTTACACCAAATTTCACCCTTTTTCACATTTTTCATCCCTTTAAACTTTCTTACAACCCCCCAAAGCCCCGGTATTATATCTAAAACCCGAAGCAAGCCCCGCGTAAAGCCCAGTTTTTAATAAAAAACTCGCGGTTTCTTCGAGAAAGATCATCTATAGAAACGAAATGATGCCCAAATCACCACTTATCAAGTGAGTTCATACCCCTATAATCTACCTTTTTAATGGTTTTAAATGCTTTTTAGGGGGGAATACAAGTTAAACACAATATAAATTGTGTTAATAATTGTATGTGATAATAATCACACAAATGATTTCCTTATGCTTTTAAGGATTACCAAATATTTCCAAAATGACTAAAAGTCATGTAAAATCTTTAAAGTCATGTATACTCTTTTCAAAATCACATAGACCCTTTTTTTTAAAATATCGATAAACTCTTTTAAATATGTTTGTAACTCTATAAGTATATAAATAAGACTTAAAGGAGTTTATCAAGAAAAAGATACGTATAATACTTTTAGTATATACATATAATACTTTTAGTATATGGATAATATATTAAAGAAGTAATAATACATCATACCGGGTTTGCATTAACAGGGGTACAAATACAAAGTACAGGGTTAGCAATCACAGGGTAATAATACATCATACCGGGTTTGCATTAACAGGGGTACAAATACAACGTACCATGGTTAGCAATCACGGGGTAATAATACATCATACCGGGTTTGCATTAACAGGGGTACAAATACAACGTACCAGGGTTAGCAATCACGGGGTAATAATACATCATAGTGGGTTTATGGGTAAAAATACAACGTACCAGAGTTAGCAATCACGGGGTAATAATACATCATACCGGGTTTGCATTAACAGGGGTACAAATACAACGTACCAGGGTTAACAATCACGGGGTAATAATACAAACTAATTTATGAAAACAACAAGAAATCTATTTTCTAGATAAGTATACGAGATCTAAATTACTTTGTCAAGAAAAGGTTATAATTCAATCTTTACTCAAACTAAAATGTGATGGTACTTTTTTTGGACATAGCAATACTTGCTATGTTATATCCTTGTAACCAGAATCTCCTGGGGGGAGAGCGGGCATTGTGTGTATAGATCTATACGGGATCGACAATCCACATCCCGACTGCTAGCTACAGTCAGACAGACCAGCCATGGGGTGACTAATGTCACATATTCATATTCGACACCAGTAGGTCGTCATGTTCATTCTAGTCCAGCATGGTTACAACTTTATCACATTTTAAAACCCTAATTAACCAAGTTAATATTAGGGTAGTTATTCAGAAACGATTTTATGGGGATTTAAAACTACTAATCAGAAACGGTTTTTATGGGGATTTAAAACTACTAATCAGAAACGGTTTTATGGGGATTTAAAACTACTATTCGGAAACAGTTTTATGGGGATTTAAAACTACTTATCAGAACGGTTTTATGGGGATTTAAAACTACTTATTAGATGGAATTAATCATTCACTCTCTCTAAACTAGTATAACATAAAGGACCTTTAGTGGCTAATTTTATAATTCCTTAGTTTATACATCAGAGTTATATATAAGTAATATCTGATTCACAGTGAAATGTGTGACCTCCGCCTTACTTCTTGTTCCTTGTTTGGTTGTGGGCTGAGGGCAGATTCACCCATTTAACTGTCCATTCGATATTAGGTTATATATATCTAGTATAAACTAAGTAATTGCAGAGGAAACTATTGAGGTTATCATTTTATCACATCAGGAAATATAGTATTTTCTGGAGGAACCAGCAAAGTTTTCCAAGAACTTAGAGTATACTTTATTGAAATAAAATACTTATGAACTCACCAGCTTAAATGCTGATCTATTCTTTCAAAATAACTTTTATTCTCATGAATCCAGTAGACAGGTACACTCCCGAAGCTTTTGAGAAGACTACCTAGTACCGTACTGCGACTCTTGTCTTATAATGTATCTATTTTGATGTTTGAATATGTAATGTTTAAACACTTATGTAAAACTTATACTTATTAATGCAATGGTTGTTTGTACTTTGATTACTATATTGCATGTGTTGTGATACTTACATGACGTCGGTATCGGAATTTCAGAACACAAATTTTAGTGTTATGGGAGTTTTTCAAGGTGTTGGGCTATGTTGCTAGAAATGGTTAAGAATTTCGAAGGTGAGATGCTTTACTATCCAGGTAAAGTAAGTGTAGTTATTGATGCTCTTTGTAGGAAATAGGCTAGTGAGCTACATCAGGAGTTATACCTCCAAATGAGGACACTTACTTCTCTGTTTAAGTTATTGGGAAAAGCATAGGAAGTGGAATTTTGAATGAGAATGCCAAATACAAGAGAGTTTCAGGAGAGATTCAGACTTTTGATCAGGACAATTGGGGTCATTTGACATATTATGGTCAACTCTCTGTTCCTACACTGGAGGTAACAAAAATTTATCTACATGATAGGGGTCATAGCCAGGTACGGGGTGCTAGTTTCTATAGTCTCTGTTAAGGATATTTGGTTCAGATCTTGGTTTTAGGAAAGGTTCTAGGAGGATATGGATGTTTAGTTGCGGTTTAGCACATTGTTCCACCCATGAGTAGACGGTCAGAGTAAACACATGTTTCAAACTTGGGGATGATTGGGATTTGTATCTTCCATTAGTAGAGATTTTTCTACAATAACAGCTTCACTCTTGTAGTGGGATTCCGCCATTCGAACTATTGTGTAGTATGAAGTGTAGGACGTCTATATGTTGGGAAAGGTGGTCATTGAGTACTAGGGAGCATGTATATTGGGCTTAAGACGAATGATTTGATTCAGATGGTGCATGATTTGTTGGTAACCATACAGAGTGGACAGAAGGGCTATGCGGACATCAAGTGTTCATTTTGGAATTTCAGGTTAGAGACTATATCATGTTGATAGTTTCACCTTGGTAAAAGGTGATACAGTTTCATAGGAAGGTAATTTGGGGCCTTTGTACATCGGTACGTATAAGATTATTTCTCGAATGCGGAAGATATTGTATATTTTGGAGTTTCCATATGAGTTGAGGATTATCCACAACATCATCCATGTATCTCAGCTTCGAAAGTGTTAGGTGGGTGAGGTAGCAGTAGTTCCACTGGATGATATACAAATCAACAAGTAGTTCAATTAAGTGTAGAAGTCGATTGCCATTCTTGAGGGAAAACAAAGACTTTGCATAAAAAAATGGATTGTGTTATTAAAGTTCAGTGGCTGCATCGGAAAGGTTTCAAATGGATTTGAGAGACATAGACAGAGATGTGGGTGCAGTATCTAGAGTTATTTTCTAACAGTAACTTCGAGGATGAAGTCTGATTCAAGTGGGGGAGAGTTGTAACGCCCTGTTTTCCGTTTAATTATTTATTAAAAGAATATTCATAGAGATGCAATTAAATAAATAGGATTAATAATAATAATAATAATAATAATAATAATAATAATAATAATAATATAAATTATGTAAAAGTAACTAATTAAAAATAATTAGTTAAGAGAAATGTAAAGTTTGGAGCTAGATTCGATGCTCTAGATTTACTAATCATATTTTCTTTCATATATATATATATATATATATATATATATATATATATATATATATATATATATATATATATATATATATATATATATATATATATATATATATATATATATATATATATATATAATGAAGTAATTAATTTAGAAGCCCAACATGTTTAAAAAAAAGAGAAGCGGGAGTCTTCTCTTTGCATCGACGATTTTAGCTAAGGCAACCCCCAAGAAAAACCCTAATCGCTACTCTCTCTCCCTCTTCTCTCCGTTGAGCGCCGATTAAGACCACCACCATCGATCTCGTCGGAAAAAGATATGGCAGCCATCGTTAGCCTCTCCTAGTCACCGGAAAAGTAGAACTGAGTGAAGTAGGATCGCATCTAGGATTATCTTAAGTTGGTTTGACTAAAAAAGGTCTGTAAAATTTGATTTCCTTGATTATCCCTTCCTCACTTTAATTGATATTGTCGCCACCACCACCGTTAGGTTGGTGGCGACCACCGTCGGCCACCGTTGCCATGGTGGTAGTGGGTGGCATTGCATCCATAAATATTCTTGGGTTCCAAATAGGGTTTGAGTGTTGAAACAATTCAAGCTAAAAACCCTAGGTGCATAACTCGTTTTATAGAAACGTACTTTTTCACTTTTGATAATGTACTTTGACGTGGGGTTTGAGGCTTTGATTGTCATTTTGACTCAATTCAATATAGCAACTGTTAAGACAACATTTGTCATAGTTTTAAGACATTGAGTGATGACTTGTTGGGTTAAGATGCCAAATTAACCCAATAAGTCAAAGCTAGGAAATTATCAAAAATTCCTAATATGTCCCTGTCTAGTAGACATCGTAGAAAAATCGAGAGACGTCATTTTGATGGAAATTTAGTATAAATATTTATATTGTGACTAACTTTGGACATATATAAATATATACATATGTTGTATATATAATTAAATCTAAGTGGGTTTGTGTTCTAATCTGTGAGAACTTCGAAAAGATATATCGTATGTCCAAAATGGAGTATATGTGAATGAGATATCGATACTCAAAGTTGGGTATTTGAGAATAAAAGTTATCAAGTGAAGTGGGTGTGGGAATGATTCCCACATTAGTAGAAATACCTGAAGGTTTGTATCGATCAGATACACTTCAAGTATAAAGAACGAACGTAAAAAAAGCAAAAATACACAAAAAAATACACTGGCTCATTTTGCAATGACTCAATCAAGAAAAAAAATATTATAACAATCATCAGGGAGACAGTTCAACGAGTTTCCCTTTTTGATCCACTTATCTTTACGAGTCATGATGTTGTCAGTGCGAACGAAGTTCTTTTCAAAAGTGCACTCGATGACTTTCTGAGAGGCATCACCACATCGATAACAAACTTTGATTCCAAGATTCATTCATTTAACAATAGATTTTGATTTATTTTCAACTGCTGAACCCAATGAACTTTGGCAAATTGAACTAAGAGTTCTTGTTCTAG
Source organism: Lactuca virosa (assembly GCF_052849685.1). Lineage (NCBI taxonomy): Eukaryota > Viridiplantae > Streptophyta > Magnoliopsida > Asterales > Asteraceae > Lactuca > Lactuca virosa. The sequence continues at coordinate 260,025,684 of NC_136426.1, read as the reverse complement.
TTCTGGAATAAGGAATGTCATCGATGGTATGCTCAGTTGATACCTTGTCATGGGTCTTAGGAATCGTTGAGTCATCAGAATTAGAGGACTTTGATTGATATTTGGGCTTAGAATTGCTAACGGAGCACTTAGGAAAAATGTTAAGAAATTTGTTTACCGAATGAACTTTACCATTGCATATAGGAAATTTTAGCAAAATCTTAGTGGAGGAAAGAACATACACACGGTGAGAAGGTTGATGAGAAGGACCAAGAGCAGTGAGTATCAATTAAAGTTTGACTTATAAAATAAGTGTGTAAGATCCTGTTTCGGGTCGTCAGTGGTTAGGGTTCGTGGGCTGCAACCCGGATATGAGGAAGTCTCGGGGTTGCGACGAGTTGCTAGAAGTGTAAGGCATCTCGTCACCTTTCAGTGGGTATGAGGTTCTTTGGAAACGGAGTCATAACAAGGAAGCGTTGGAAGTTTGAAGTGTTGGCAGAATAAGTCTCTTAATTTGATAAAGGTGGCAGCTAAGTACGCTAGGCATACGTGTGTGTACGCTTAGCGTATTCATGTGCGTGGCTTTTAAGCGGAGCCACCTAGTACGCTGGGCGTGCTAGGCACAAAGTGAAAACCCTAATTTTGGGTGTCTCCCTATATAAAGAATGAGATGGCCTCATTCCTGGCCACCACCCTCAGATTTCAAACCCTCCTAAACCCTAAACCTTCATTCATGGAGTTTGTGGATGCATTTGAGAGCCTTTGAGTGTTGTAAGTGTTCTTGTGAGATTTTGGAATGGAGAAGGAGCATGGAAGAGAATAGAGTTGGAGTCCGAGCTTTGGATCTGAGCTTTTCTGTGGATGGAGCATCATTTGAAGGTATAAAGCTCAAAGCTTTCCCATCCTTTTTATTTGTGCATGTTATGGTCCATTTTAGGGTTTTTGGTCCAAAAGCTTGAAGCTTTATGAGTTGTTGCACTCCAGAGCCTAATGTTTGTCCTTTAGAGTATTTCTAGTGGAGAGGATCCATAAAAATGAGGTCTTGGACGTTGGTATCAAGCCATGCATGAGTTATGAGCTTTTTGAGATAAGAGAGTGGGTGTTTTGTGTGTTTGTGACCATATCAGCCATGCAAAGGCTTAAAGTCATTGACTTTATGGAGTAAGAGCTATTAGGGAGTCCAGATCTGAGAAATGAGCTAAGGTCATAACTGGTTAAGACCAAGAGAATGGACTAAGCAAAGTTGGGCGTACGCCCAGCGTAATTCCAGTACGCCCCGCGTACTGGGTTGGTGTCCCCGATCAGATTCGTGTATTCTAGTGTACGCTGAGCGTACCAAGGAAGGTACCCCCCCCCCCCCGCGTAACCTCTCTGTGAGCTTTTGGGCTGAATTTATTATTGGGCCTTAAGGGTTGGGCCTGGATTTTTGGGCTTGTGTATTAGTGACTTTGAGCAGAGAAATATTTTATTGTGCTTTGGGCCCTTGAGTTGGGCTTGCCATTTAGATTGAGAGTTGGGTCTTGGGAGAGCCCATTTATTATTGGGCCTTGGTGGGCCCAATGGTTTTTAGGCTATTAAGGGGCTGGTTAATGGTCTACCCTTAGACCTAATGAGTGAGAGTTTGGACTTAGTTCCTAATTGGGTTAATTGTGGGTTTGTCTCAGAGTTAGAGGCCGGTGCGCAGCAGCAGCGTTTTTAGGGGTTGTTCTTCATCCGAGGTGAGTCTTCTCACAATACTTACCATGGGTGGTATCCTTGTGTGACTGAGATGTCTTATGCGCTTATTTGTATGTTGTGATATTCTGCATTATGTCTCTGTGATTTATGCTGAGTATTGTATTATGAGCTTATTGAGTTAGGACCGGAGGGTCCACCTGAGTTCTGGGACCGGAGGGTTCCACTGAGACACATTTACCATAGGGTCTTATCTGAGTATAGCCATGAGAGGCTACTGAGATGTGTGTGGTATTTTGGGGAACTCACTAAGCTTCGTGCTTACCGTGTTATGTGTTATGTGTTTAAGGGTTTTTCTCAGAATCGCGGGAAGGCATCGGCTCGATTGTACACACCAGAGAAAGAGTTATGTTTTGAGGATCCTGGATTATTAATCAAAAAATGATGGAGATGCGTTTTGTAAACTAAATAAATGATATTTTGTGAAATGCATTATGAGAATCATATGATTTTAAAATGAAAAATTTGTTTGGAAATTGACGGTGTTACAAAGAGCTCACAAATTTGTCCTTAAAATCGTCTTTTAAACAGTCAGCTATATACGTGGTTTGTTTAGTCTCAAAAAGTTTTGTTAAGGCAACAATACCTTCTATATCACCTCTAAGAAATTTCTCCGACTGATCTTGAATCTGAGCAATAATAGTTTTTGTGACATTTAAGTGAGAAGAGACCCAATTTTTCAAAATGAGTTGAATGCATTTAGCATGATCAACAATATTTTCTTTTTCAGTGTGAAGAAAATTATTGGTCAGTAAGATACATGCGTTTTACTTTTTTAATGCAGAAAGAGATTTTTCAAAACAAATAAGTTTTTCTTTTAGTTTCTTAACTCAAAGCTGAGAGAAGATCTTTCTTTATTTGGTACCAATAGATCAAAACGAAGGTGATCAATCATGTCATTCTTTTCGAATTTTTCAACACAAGAATAATTAATGAGATTTTTTACCTAATATGTTGATGTAGTGTCCCATTCTGTCTTAAGGCCTGCAGCAAATTGAGGAGGATCAACGTCAAGAGTCCCAACGCTAACAATTGAAGTGTCAGCGTGAGATTCAACGATCTAGGCCAAGATACACTTACCATCATCATCTGAGGAATTTTCTTTTTGAAAAGCAGATGATAGAGTATTCATCATCTCTTGAGCGGTTGAACAATTTTGAAGCAAATGATAGACAAAAAAGGGGAGTGATTTTCCAATAGCAGTTCTCGCCTTTACATCGAGATTCGACATCCTTTTCTCTTCCTTGTTATATCCAGGGACAAACTTCACTTTCAGCTTACTACCTAATGCACCATTATTGGATGATTGATGCACAGCTGCGATAGGACCTTTGTTGACGATATCAAGGATTCAAAGTCCATGAACTCGAGAGCTTCAATGGCCTTTGATTTCCATGTAGAGAAGTTGTGTTTATCAGATGGGGGGGTCTTATTATAGACATTTCATTTTGGAATAAAAGAAGGTGACATGATTTGCTTGAGTGTATCAAAACCCACTTTGATACCAATTGAAGGTTTGTATCCATCGGATACACTTCAAGTATAAAGAACGAAAGTAAACTTAATCTAAGAAAAACAAAGAACAGAAAGTAAATAACACAGGGAGTTCTCCAAATTGTTCTTTCACCAAGAAAGGGTTTTTTCTTCACCAAGAAGACGGTTTGTACAAAGACGATTATGACACTAAGCCATGTTGACATTAGGGTTTCACCCTAATGTTCAATATATACTAATATGAACAAGTATATCCCTTGATTGAAGGGATTGTATCTTATCTATACTAAGAACTGATCCTTATCACAAGGATATAGGATATGCCATCTATTATTATTATATATATATATATATATATATATATATATATCATTACCTAATATACAAAAGATTGCATAGAATAACTATACTAAGCGTTGATGCTGATAAGCTTGATACGTTGGCGCTGGCGGTATAGACGCTGACATTGAAAGATAGTATATAGAGTGTTTGACTCATAATATCATAAGGTGTGACCTTACAATCTCCCCTTATCTGATGATGTCAAAACAAATCTTTAATGAATTCGCTCCCCATGAGAGTAAGATTGAAAATTTGAAGTTCTTCATCTTTTAAGTTCTTCAGCTTTTAACGACTGTTCCCCATGAGAAGATGACTTTCCATTTATGATTCTCAATCAGTGGAGGCAGTATCTACGAGTTGCAGCAGACATCGGATGGATAGGTGACGGGCTGAGAATGTTGACGTCCACTTGACTCCCCTTTTGATTGGTAACATCTAGGAGTTTATTGAGTTAGGAATTTCTTCATCTTTAGCTACGTTCTCCCCCTTTTTGAAATCAGCAAAAAAAAATAGAACTCGAGGAGAAGACTAGAGTATCAGAGTTGCAGCTTACAGTCTAGGAAGATTGTGATGTCTCCTGATAGTGTGAGCTTAAACTACTATTCATTGATATAGTATTGCGAGATCTCATCAGCGTATGGTCTCATACGTTGACTCATTAATCACTTTTATTAGAAGAAAAAGGGCAAGAGTGGTATGTTGCATGTAATACATTTCGGTATTAAATGTACCCATTGACAAAGAATGTCAAATTTTTATCAGTGTATGGCTAATACAGTGAATCATTGACTTCTTAATAGAATAACTATTGGGAAAGAGTGGGTAGGTGCATGTAATACATCACAGATAATGATATACCCATCGACACAGATTTTTCAAATCCTCATCGGCGTCTGGTATCATACGCTGAATCATGAAATTATAAAGAAGAAAATATGGAGATAGTGGATTGTTTCGGTTATGCTTAGGTGAAATCAATGTAAATCATTAACACATATAACCGATCAACAAAAAAATATTTTAATTCTTGCATCATAGAGTTTTAGTTGCAGTCTAGAATCAAAGATTATCTGTTAACTCATAATGGTACCATGTCATACCTCAAACTAGGAGGTCAGGGACATGAATAACCCTTTGTCATTTAAGCACCCGAAAAGTATCTCTTATAATGATGGCTGTGCAATTAGTGTAAGCCATTGGGTTATGCTCAATGTTTCAGCAGGACATGAGACTTGATGCATACGGAAAGCATGCTTCTAGGGACAGGGTCAGGTAAGATAGTTAACTAAGAATAAACACCTAAGCTTTTCTATCAATTTTCTATTTGGACCATGAAATCTCACTTAGAATGTTTAGACAATGCTATACATTCAGCATGAGGGGGTCACTCAATGTTCTCAGCAGATGGTCTCGCTGATGAGAAACTTAGAGAGATTTATTCACATACAACAACATGCTTCTAGGGACGATGATTTGTCAAAATCTGCATACTAGGCTTAGAGTTGCTACCGTTAGATCCCTTTAAAAAATGGTACTAAATAATAAATAAGTATAAAAAAAAGTTAGTCAAACAAGAAAATAGTTTAAATAGCAAAATCTATGCACCATTTTCAGAAAGGTGATAACGACCCATTCCATCAAATCTTTTGAATTGAATGGTCATAAATGTACTACCATTTTCTGAGATATCTTCCCCTTGAACTCTGGCTATAAAAAAGAACACAATTAAAGATAAACTCATCAGTACACAATACATCTCACTATAAATCAAGAGTGACGAAGCCATTTATCATTGAAGCGTTGTAGATGGTTTCCAAGCTTCATATTCATCAGGAGCAAAAGAAGAGCAGAAAACAGTCTTTGTAACCAACGAGTTAAGTGACTCAAATCCATAAAACCATCGTGTTTTCAAGATCAACATGAAGGAATTCAAGGTTTTATCGGATTATGAGTCAGTAGATGAAAATAAGACTTACTGTATTAATGGTTGCTCCTTGCGTCCATAACAATGAGTGGATGAGAAAGGGGGAATTCACAAGAATACGAGGACATGATGCCACTCTTTTTCTTAACACTAAGAGCATTGAGATCTTTCAGGATGACTCCGATTCTCACAAACTCTGAAGAAGAGATATGCAAATATATCTTAGATAGGCCTGGAATATAGATAAAAGAGAGAGGAGGATACTTGTAAATACTTGAAACAAGACTTAAACAAACTATGTAAAAATCTATAAAAATAATAGAAATAACATTTGTTTTTTGTGTTTTATGTGTTTTTCAGAAAGCAAGTAGAGGCAATGTTAAATCAAAAGAGTTAGAGAAAAAATCAGTCATTAAAAGCATGCCAAGATCTGCAATCAACTTGTTTACAGTCTTATGGTCGAATGACTTTGTGAAAATGTCAGCCAGCTGATCAGTGGATGGACTGTAGAACAACTCCATTTTCCCTTTTTGAACTATGTCCTTGATGAAATGATGATGGATGTCAATATGCTTGGTCTTGGAATGTTGTATTAGACTATGTATCATTTGAATGGAACTGGTGTTGTCATAGCAGATGGGAGTGTTTGAGAAGTTTAGACCATAATCTAAGAGTTGATTTGAATCCATAGAATCTGAGCACAACAACTTCCAACGACTATATATTCAGCTTCAGCAGTAGAGCAACCCACTGATGTTTGCTTCTTGTTGGACCAGTTTACCAGTCTATTTCCAAGCATTTGAGCTCCTCCAGAAGTGATTTTGCGATCAATGCCACATCCACCATGATCAAAGTCAGTGTATCCCACCAGCTCGAACTCATAATCATGAGGATACCATAACCCAAGATTGGGTGTATGCTTTAAGTACTAAAAGATCCTTTTTCATAGCGAGAATATGAGATTCCTTAGGATTAGCTTGATAACGAGCACACAATATAGTAACAAACATAATGTCAGGGTGATTGGCAGTAAGATAGAGCAGAGATCCTATCATTCCTCGAAACAAACTTGCATTCACATCAGCGCCATTTGGATCAACACCAGTAGACGCTGATGAGGACATCAGAGTCTTTGTTGACTTGCAATCAGAGAAACCATACTTCTTCAACATATCTGCAATATATTTAGTTTGGTAAAAAAATACTATCATTTAGTTGTTTGAATTGCAAACCCAAAAAGAAAGTAAGTTCACCCATCATGCTCATCTCGAACTTCCTTGCCATGATCTCAGCGAATTCGGAACATTGTTTCTCATCAGTGGATCCCAAAGATGATATCATCAACATACACTTAATCCAGAATGATGTAAGATCCTGAATGTTTGATCAAAAAGGTGTTGTCAATCTTTCCTCGATCGTATCCACTTGTAAGAAGATAGCTTGCTAGTATGTCATACCAAGCTCTTGGTGCCTGCTTTAAACCATAGACAACTTTATCAAGACGATACACGTGATTTGGAAAATCTTCACTTTCAACCCCTGGCGGTTGTTTTAGAAATACTTCTTCTTGAAGATCTCCATGTAAGAAGGCAATCTTGATGTCCATTTGATAGACTTTGAAGTTCCTAAAGGAAGAAAAGGAAATAAACAGGCGAATTGCTTCAAGTCTAGCAACAGGAGCAAATGTTTCATCATAGTCTAACCCTTCCAGCTGACAAAACCCTTGAGCCACAAGTATATCTTTTTTTCTTATAAAAATCCCATCTTCATCCATTTTGTTCCTGAAAACCCAATGAGTGCTAATGATAGTCTTTCCTTGAGGCTTGGTCATATTGCCATATTTATAGATATTTTTAGGCAATATTTAATTACATTTTGATTAATATTTTGGTTATTTGCTTAGATAAATGATACTTATAAGGTTAAATTATATTTTGCAGCCAAAAGAAGACATTTTGAAGAAAAGGGACCGAAAGCGTTAAATATCGGAACTTTGGAGGATTAAGGCTTAAAAGATGAAAAATCCAGCAAAACACATATTCACGTCGTGAGAAGTAAAGGCTCACGACGTGAGTGTGGACTTTCTAGAAGATAGACATTGCGAAGCAAGAATCCGTGTTGGATACAGATTATTACTGGACTCACGACGTGAGATATCTATTCTCACGACATGAGTAGGGATATTTCGAAAATTATATAAATCCTTGATCCCTACGAATTTAAGAGGTTGGCTAGCTGCGAAAAGGTTTCCAGAAGTCGAATTCAGAGGTTTAGAAGGCTAAGAATTTGGTTTTAATACCAAGGAAGAAGGAGAATTACATAATTTACTTTCTAGTTTGGTAGTTTTACAATGCTTTCAACTATGACTTGTTTGAGTTTATTTGTTAGTATGAGTAGCTAAATCTAGCTGCTTCTGTTAGCTAGACGAAGCTGGAACTCATGGTTTGATTATAATAACTTAGATTTTATCTTGTTGGTTAATGTATTGTGTTTGATTGATTATACCTAGCATGCTTAATTTGATACTAGATTGCTTTAGATTCTTATTCTGTGTAGTTAGTGACCATTAATCTGCATGAATTCGATTACCTAGTAATTTAGTGAACATTAGATTATTAGAGCTAAGATAGAACCAATCTTAGATAAGTAATTGAACTATTGAATTTGGTTGTGCTAGAGAACTCATATTATGAATTTGTCAGCTAAATCTTACATAGCTCCAATTCTATTTAATAATTGATTCTGTGTTAAAATATGTGTGAATATGCATAGATCTACATGAATTAATTCAACATTAGTTAATTTGGAATTGAATTACTAATAATACATTAATTGGTAACCAACAGGAATTGTCATAATTAATAGTTAAACCATTGAGGGAAAGTGGATTCAAACTAACAGAAGTGTTTTTGTTATTTGATTGAATTGAGTTAAGAAGTTAAGTTCATCTAAACTTGCAAAATTAGATAAAAACCATTACTTTGCTAGAACTTAGGTTAATTTAATAGTAGGTAAATTCATTACTTAAAACCGTTCCCTGTGATCGACACCCGACTTACCTAAACTATCCTATAATTCGACTAGGTACACTGCCTCGGTGCATTTTAGTTAGTTAAGTTAGTTAGGTTATGAATTTAAAATTAGGTGTAGCTAATTCCACACATCAAAATTTTGGCGCAGTTGCCGTGAACGGCTACTTTAGTTGTTAATTTATTTGCTTTAGGTTAATTGATCCTTTTTGTGGAGTAAAACCTGCAAAAAGTTACATTCTCAGCCTAGTTTTTGTTTCAGTACCAAACTCACAACGTGAGCCTTAAGCTCACGACGTGAGTTCAATAGTTTTTCATTTTTCTTCGTTTTTATTTTCTGTTTAGACTTTCTGCGACAACACAAGGTGGTGACTTTTACCACGTCGTGGTGACCACTCAGTAGGCTATTTCTAGTTAGTTTTTGTTCAGTTTTATGTTTTTATTTTTGTTTTATTACAGTAGTTCATGACCAGAGGTTCCAACACGCCTTTGGTGCCACCACTTGAAGATCCAGAGTCGGCCCTTCACAAAAAGACGGATAAGAACGCAGGAGTGAACCAAACACCAAAAAAGTCACCTTTCAAGGATTTCAAATCAGTTTTTGGAAAGAAGACAGGAAAGAAAGTGGGAGAGTCAAGTACATCATCGAAGGACAAAAGCAAGGTTGAAACCTCTGATCAAATATCTAACCCACAAGAATCTAAATACGAATCTAAGCCTGAATTCGAAATAGAAAAGAGTGAACCCGAAGACGATCCAGAAAACGAGATGGCGAACATTGCGGATATGTCCATGGGAGCATACAAAAAGCGGATAAGAGACGATGTTGGTCCTAGTTTAGTACAACCTACAATTCCTACAACTGCCACATTTGAGCTGAAAGGACACATACTTACTGCACTTAAGGATGTACCATTTTCCAGAAAGGATCATGAGGATGCTTACAAGCATTTAGATGAGGTCAATGAGATTGCAGACTATTTCATTGTCCCAAATGTTCCTAGAGAGACAGTCTTGCTAAGGATGCTGCTGGTCACTTTTAAAGGAGCTGCAAAAGATTGGCTGAAGGCACTACTGCCTGGTGCAATCACTACTTCGGCACAGATGCACGAGAAATTTCTAGAACAATTCTACCCACCATCCAAGATAGCTAAACTCAAGAAGGCAATAGCCAACTTTGAGCAACAACCAGGGAGTCGCTTTATGAGGCATGGGAACGATATAAAGGGTTACTTATAAACTGCCCTCAAAATGACCTTAACATACAACAAGAAGTGTCTATATTCTATGACGGGGTGAATGCCATGATGAGGCAACTCCTTGATTCTCAAGGACCACTTACAAAGAAAAATTCGGGTGAAATCAAAGAGTTAATTGAAGAGTTCGCAAAGCATTCTCGTGATACCACAATCCAAGGAATGATGGAGTTAAAGGCATTGGGGGAGGAAATTCTGAAGACATGGCTATTGTCCTAGCCATGCTTAACACTATGGACAGAAGAATGACAAAAATGGACCAGACAATTCATGCTATTAGAGTTGGATGTGAAAGATGCAATGGTCCACACTTGACCAAGGAATGCCACTTGGATGATAATGGAAACAAACATGCTTAAGTTTGCTATTCGAGTGGGGATAAATATGATGAAGACTGGAGAAAAACCAAAGAAGGAGTGGTTTCCATATGAAGAATACAAGAAGCAAAAAGAAGATAAATATAGGCAGTCTGGCCGAGGCTTCTACCAAAAAGAGCAACCACCAGCTGAAAAGAAAGTTGACTTAGAGACCATGCTTACTCGATTTATGGAGGCTTCAGAAAAAAGACATGATTAGACAGATGCAACTATAAAAGATCAAAGATCGATGATGAAGGAGCAACAAGCCATGATGAAAGATCAACAGGTTATGATGATTGACCAGCAAGCATTATTAAGAAATCATCAAGCATCGATCCAGAATCTCGAAGCCCAACTTGGTCAACTAACGACTTTGGTGAATAATAAATTATCTCCAAAATTTCCCGACAAGAAGACTCAATCACATGTAATGGTGATTGAAACTGAAGAAGATGCTATTTCTGAGTTCTTAGAAGCACTAGAAATGGAGCCGAAGTAGTCCGAACCAAAGCCGAAAAAGTCAAAGCTTGAAGAGAAATTTTTTGTTGAAACATCGAGCTCACGACGTGAGCCTTCAAAGCTCACGATGTGGGCAAGGTCTGAACAGAAAAATTCAGCACTTATTCAAGCTTATCATCCTCCTTTACCATTTCCGTCACGGGCTAATATTCATCCACTGGGACAGGATCATTTGGAATTTATGAAGCAAGTAAAGGGTATTCCAATAAATACTCCTTTCATTGAGTCGATATCTTGAGTTCCTGAATATGCGAAGTTCTTACAAGATTTAATAGATACTCGTCAGTAATTAAAGAAAAATTCCAAGGTAATTCTTAGTGAGCAAAGTTCTAAGGTGGTGTTAGGAGAGTTACCAAAGAAGGTGGGAGATCCTGCACGCCTCACTCTTCCATGTGAGTTTGGAAATAATACAAGGACTTATGCCTTAGCTGATTCTGGAGCTAGCATAAATCTAATGCCTTTCTCATTTTATCAAAAGCTTAATCTTCCGGATTTGAAGGCTACAAGAATGACAATTCACATAGCTAACCGTTCAGTGACACATCCTAGAGGCATTGTGGAAGACATCTTGGTAAAAATTGGAAAGTTCGTTTTTCCAATTGATTTTGTCGTTATAGATATGAAAGAAGATAACCCCGATTATTCTTGGCCGCCCTCTATTAAGTACTGCTCGAGCTTTGGTTGACATTCGCGAGTCCAAGCTAACTTTGAGAGTTGGAGATGAAGAAGCTACTTTTGGAATAGAAGATGGTTTTCAAGGGAATGATGTTCAAGGTGAAGTCTTCAACATTGATGAAGCACATGAACTTGAAGAGTTGGAGAAGCTAATGGAAGAAGAACTTAAGATGATTCAACAAGTTAAACCCACTAAACCAAGAGCATCCATTCCACATTTATTTGAAGTAATTGCTTATAAGAATCCAATTTCTTGGGTGAGTAAGGAAAGTGAAGACTTATCAAGTGACGAGGATGAGGTTACTTCCAAAGAAACTAGTTCAACTTTGGATGAAAAAATGGTTCCCATAACGCTAAAGAATGAGGAAAAATTGGAAAATAAAGGGACTAAACGAAAACTTGAAGTAAATGAAGTGAAGGCTAAAAAAGAAAACTCTAAAAAGGTGTATATTCGACGAGTTAAAGCGTACAAAAGGAGATGGAAGGATCAAAAGATACAATTATTGGTGGACACTCCGACCAATTCAACGTGAGGCGGCATAGAGTCCGACTCATGACTCCAACAAAAATAAGAGCTTCTCGGGAGGCAACCCGAGCTCGGTTTGAAATTTCTTTTCGTTTATTCCTTTAGTTTAGTTTTTGCATTTTTAGTTTTTTTAGGATAATTAATCATCTAATCGTCTTAATAATTTTATAATTGGTAAAAATCAAGTATGGGGTTCCTAAAAAATTTTAAGTGGTAAAATAAATAAAAGTTTTTATGTAAAATGGACGTTTTGTGAAAAATCTCGACACCACCTCGTGGCCCAAAAGCCCACCTCATGGTACATTTAATTAGCCCGAATACTTTAGCCCGGACCGACTCACGACGTGAGCCCTAATGCTCACGACGTGAACTTTAAACTCATGGGACCACAACATAAACAAACCAGAACTCACTTTGACTACCACTTTATTCCAAACTCACGAAGTGAACTCAAAATTGGTCCCCCCACGCTTGATTTCGGATCTTTCTTCCAACATTATACCTTTTTTCTTACGTAATATTCAACTTAAGGTAAACAACTCACACTTTTAATGTTTTTTTGACCAAATTGTTTGATTTAGGTGTTAGGGTTTGTGATATGTTTAATTTCAAAATTATTACCCCAAATATGCAATTCCTCTACTGCATGTTGCTTAAATGTTCTTAGATTTGACTTATGAGTAAACCCCAACACAAATTAAGGCCCGATTTTACTTATGCCATGACCAATTTTCGCTGTGAACTGCTAACTTACGACATGGGCCTATGCTCACGACGTGAGTCCTGGGTGTTAGACTCACTGTTTCTGCTAAGCACAACTTATCCTTGACAAACTGCATCTTAGGAATTCCTCTTACAAGTTGATCCCTTGAGATCTTTGATATGTTCTTATAATTCAGATGCAATAGCCTCTTGTGCCACATCCAATTTAGATGAGACTAAGCACGAGAGAAAAAAGAAAATACGAAGAGAGTTGTCAGCAAAAACATATCTAAAACATATATGTCATTCTGTCGGTTTGTAGTCAGAACAGTGACATTCTTTTGATCAACAACCTTTCCTTCTCTTTTGTTGAAGATGACTTCATAGCCAACGTCACACAGTTGGCTAATTGAGATGAGATTATGCTGAAGACCCTTCACAGAAGAGACATTCTTGAACACCAAGAAATTGCAATTGATAGATCCATATCCTTTTGTAGCTCCCTTGCCATTGTCTCCATATGTAACAGTAGGACCATCCTTCTTTATGAAATCTTCCAAAATAGACTTGAATCAGGTTATATGTCTTGAGTAGACGCTTTCTAAATACCAAATATGTTCTTTACCCTGAAACTAAAATATACAATAAGCTCAAAAACAAAATAAACAAAATAACACACAATATACATTGGATCATTTTGCAATGAGTCACTCAAGAAAAATATTATAACAATCATCAGGGAGACAGTTCAATGAGTCTCCCTTTTTGATCCACTTATCATTACGAGTCTTGATGTTGTCAGCTCGAATGAAGTTCTTTTTAAAAGTTCACTTGATGACTTTGTGAGAGGCATCACCACATCGATAACAAACTTTTACTCCAGGATTCATTCCTTTAACAATAGATTTTGATTTCTTTTCAACTGTTGAACCCAATGAACTTTGAGAATTTGAATTAAGAGTGTTTTAGTTCTGGAACAAGGAATGTCATCGATGGTATGCTCAGTTGATACCTTGTCATGAATCTCATGAATCATTAAGTCATCAGAAGTAGAGGACATTGATTGATCTTCGGGTTTAGAATTGCTAACGGAGCACTAAGTAAAAATGCTAAGAATTTCGTTTACTGAATGAACTTTACCATTGCATATAGGAAATTTTAGTAAAATCTTAGTAGAGGGAAGAACATACTCACAGTGAGAAGGCAATAACACCTTTTATATCACCTATAAGAAATTTCTCACACTGGTCTGGAATCTAAGAAATCATAATTCTTGTGACATTTAAGTGAGAAGAGACCCAATTTTTCAAAATGAGTTGAATGCATTTATCATGATCAACAATTTTTTCTTTTTCAATATGAAGAAAATTATTAGTCAGTGAGATACATGTGTTTTCCTTTTTTAATGCAGAAAGAGATTTTTCAAAACAAACAAGTTTTTCTTTTAGTTTCTTTAACTCAAAGCTGAGAGAAGATCTTTCTTTATTTGATACCAATAAATCGAAATGAAGGTGATCAATCGTGTCATTTTTTTTTGATTTTTTCAACACAAGAGTAATAATGATATTTTTTACCTGATATGCTGATGTGGTGTCGCCTTATGTCTTAAGGTCTGCGGCAACTTCAGGAGGATCAACGTCAAGAGTCCCAACACTAAGAATTGAAGTGGCAGTGTGAGATTCAACGATCTGGGCCATAATACACTTACCTTCATCATCTGAGGAGTTTTGTTTTTCAAAAGAAGATGATAGAGTAATAATCATCTCTTGATCAGTTGAAGAGTTTTGAACCAATTGATACATAGAAAAGGGGAGTGAGTTTTCAATAGAAGTTCTTGCCTTTACATCAAGATTCAACATCCTTTTCTCTTCCTTGTTATATCAAGGCACAAACTTCCCTTTCAGCTTACTACCTAATGCACCATTATTGGATGATTGATGCACAGCGGTGATATGACCATTGTTGACGATATCAAGCATATCAAAGTCTATGAACTCGAGAGCTTCCATCTGAAAATTGTTTTTTCACCAAGAAAGGGTTTTGTCTTCACCAAAAAGATGATTTGTCACAAAGACGATTATGACACCAAGCCATGTTCACATTAGAGTTTCACCCTAATGTTCAATATATATACTAATCTATACAAGTATATCCCTTGATTGAATGGATTGTATCTTATCTATACTAAGAACCAATCCTTATCACAAGGATATCGTATCTGCTATCTATTATATATATATATATATATATATATATATATATATATATATATATATATATATATATATATATATATCACTACCTAATATACAAGATTACATAGAATAACTATAGTAAGCGTTGACGTTGATAGGCTTGATACGCTAGCATTGGCGGTATAGAAGCTGACGCTGACTGATAGTGTATAGAGTGTTTGACTCATCAGGTCATAAGGTGTGACGTTACAAGACTAAACTCAAGTGAGTTTATAAGCTTGAATGTATGATAGGCTTATAAACTTGTGTCTATGGTTTTACTCCAACTCCTACCCGCGCACAGGGGGGTGCAATTCTTGGATTTCTAGGCCATGTTCACCGAACTTGTGCGTAGGCGTGACCTGTGAACACGGATGCAACTCCAACAAATTGGGCCCGCACAACCCTCATTTTTGCTAAACTTTACAATTTTGGTCCTTGGTTTGAGTTTTGGTAACTGGTGCATTTATTGGGCATTTATTGCGTAATTAATGACATTTATTGGCACAATCAATTCCTTAATTAAGAATTGATTTCTTGTTGTATAAAAACGGACCTCTATTGCCTCATTCGACACACATATGCAAATACTCATCTTCTTCCTCCCCTTCTCTACAACTATTTCCGGCGATTCTTTCAAGCAAGTAGCCCTATTCGGCAGTACACACTATTTCGGTTGTTTTAACTTGGGAATAAACGGCGAATCTATTTAAGGGAATCGAGTCCAACTCGATGTAACACCGTAATTCTTCAAACAGATTTTTCATTTTTAAAATTGCATACTTTTCATAACATTTTGTATAGAAATCTCGTTTATTCAAATTACAAGCACAACTCCATTAATAATCAAGGATCCTAAAAATATAACTCTTTCTCTGGTGTGTACAATCAAGCCGGTGCCGTCCCGCGATCCTCTGAGATACCTGAAACACATAACACATAACACGGTAAGCATGAAGCTTAGTGAGTTCCCCAAAATACCACATATAACACATATTGGCCACTCGAGGCTATAACTCTGTGGACCCTCTAGTCCTAACTCTGTGGAACCTTTGGTCCTAACTCTGTGGACCCTCTGGTCCTAACTCTGTGAAACTTTCGGTTCCAACTCTGTAAACTTTGGAACATACACAACATAAATCACATAGAAATAATGCAGTGCATCACAATCACATAAATAGCATACAAGATACTCTGTCATATAACTCTAATTACCACTCTAGGTAAAGTATAGTGAGAAGACTCACCTGACCAGCAGCAAGTAAAGACCCCGCTCCCGGATCTCGAACTAGCCTCCACCTAACACAAGGCATGAATATCTCTAAGTGATACTCTAATCACAACTCTAATGACCGAAGGCTATTCTTCCTCTTCTTAACTCTTTGAAGTGGATAAAAGACCATTTTACCCCTCCATGGTCTCTACTACATATGTTGATCAAAGCCCCAAAGTCAACAGAAGTCAAACTCGAGTCAACAATCCATGTTTGACCCGACTCGCCGAGTGCACCCTTGCGACTCGTCGAGTCCACTTACTTTCCTCAGAAATCTCGTGACAGTCCAGCTCAGCTCGTCGAGTTGACCCCCAACTCGTCGAGCTATCGCATGCTCAAGCTCATCGGGATAAACCCTCACTGACTCGTCGAGTCAACTCATGGACTCGACGAGTCCCCTCGGTCTGATTCCTCATTCAGACGTCCAAAGTCAGATCTCTCATTCCAAACCCTAGATCTAGCCCTTTAAGACACCAGAGACACATAAAGTCTCGACCTTTACGTTCATGCATGGCACAAATGCCTCAAAATGCCAAAACAAGCCCTTCTTAAGGTGTTAAGCACAACAACCCTCATTTGGATGAATAAAGTTGGGACCTTTGGACTCTAGGGACCTCACAAGGTCCAGATCTGAGGACTAGGCTTCTAGCTAATCCATTTTACTCAAAGTCCCAAACCAAAGGTGGTAAAAGCCCTAGAACTCCAAACACATGAGATCTAACCAAAATAATGAGAAAGGTGCAGACTTTTACCTTCCTCAGAAGCTCTGGACGATCTTGTTGGATTAATGTCTAAGTCCATAACTATATTTGGTATGTACTTGACCCGACCCGGCATGGTCCATTTGGGTTGCACTTCACCGGCATAATTTATATGGATAGTCTTTTGAGAATAGTATATTTATGATTTATATTAATATATTATAAGTTCTAATATATTAATATGGAATCATACTATTTAATTAGTATTGATCAAGAATTAATTTAGAATTAATTAAGTGATCAAAAAGAACTAATTAAATATGGACTCTTATATATATATGGAATGGGCCAAGTTCATTTAGGTTGGGCTAAGCTTTCATGGATGGTCCATGGAGCTTTTAACCCATGGATCCTATGTAAATGAAAGGTCATGGGTATTACGGTTTACATGGATGTAACCCTAATCCTCCATAATATATAAAGGGTTCCTTGGCTCACAAAATTGGAACAAGTGTGTGAAAATAAGAGTGGGCCGATTTTAGTGTGCATACATATTCTCTCAAGTTCTTCCAAGGTGTTTTGGTGATTTGTGATTCCATTTGAGGCTTCCACAGTATTGGGGCTAAGCTCTTAAAGCTTGAAGACATCAAGCTACATCAAAAGGTATGTCATCTAACTAGAACTTTGTAGTATAGGTGCTTCATAATATGCTAGTTAGGATGAAACCTTGGAATAGTTAATATTTGCATGTATAATAGAGAAAACATAGATCCAAGGTTTATAGGGTTGCATGTACACCATAGGAGTGTTAGAATGCTCAAAACCCAACAGTGGTATCAGAGACTAGTTGTTTTCTGTTATATTGATGCAAATGTTTTATTTTCAAGTTGAAAAAAAAGGAAAAAAAAACATGACGTTTGTCAAATTTTAAGACAATTACTTGTTTTGTGAAAAACGAATTATTTGTAAAATTTGAATCATTTGTTATATGAATTGAATTAGGTCAAATTTAGTAAAAGATAAAATGATATGATTATTTTATTAGTTTTAAAAGTTTGATCTAAATGTTTTAAGGAGTTACATATTTTGTCATAAAATTTTGGAGCTCAAAAGTTTTTTTTAAAGTTGTGATCTTAAGGGTTTTTGAAACTTCCATAAGTTATGGATATGAAAGTTTTTTAAAAAAAAAAATTTTTTTGATTCAAAGTTTTTATGGAGTGACAAAATTTGCTGTTAATGTTTTAAAGAATTCCATAACTTGCTCTTAAGTTATGGAACATGGAAAGTTTCATCATAAAACACCATTAATTCCATAAGTTATGGAATCCAAAGGTTTTCAAGAATTACAAAACTTGCCCTCAAGTTTTGTAATTTGAGAAAAGTTTTTTATGAAAAAAAGAATTGAATTCTAAAACTCTTGGGTTCATAACTTAAACAATTAATTAAATGGTTTTAATTTTGAGTTTAATAATTGGAATTATGATGTTTTGTTGAATAGTTCAAATTAACTCTTATGGACTTTATTAATAGTTAATTAAAGCGTTTAATTAAAAGAGTATTATTTATTCATAAATATATGGTTTGAGTTTAATTAAATTAAAAGTCTAGTTTAATTAATAGATTAAACCACCAAGTATTTTAAATGTCTAAAATACACCCTTATACTATTATAATATTAAAAGTTTAATATATGTATAAGAGCAAGTCGTCTTACCATTAGTAGGCCTCATTCACGAAGCCGGTCTATAAGGGGGGTATAAGGTTACTGCATATAAAATGGCAGTTTAATGGGTGTCCACTCTCACTCACCGCTTCCTTGACCGGTGGAGGGTCGTTAGCCGAACAGGTAGGACAAGGACTATAATTCTCCCTTCATTATAAGTATAATGATAAATACTAAGTAACTAAACACTTATAAATTCCCAATCTTAGTTACTTAGGAAAATGTGAATAAGGTGCTAATCCATGAAATTACACTTTGCACTTTGTTTAAGCTGTTAGTGGAGCGTGTGTGGTTAACCGACACACTAACCTGGACTTAACAAGGTAGGCAAAGGGTAACTTAATGTTTATCATAGTATCGTTGGAGCGTGTGTGGTTAACCGGCACATCGATTGAGGGGTAAATATTAAGGGTACCAAGTATATTTGCATGGTTACTTCACACCTTGTTTTGTGATCCTCGGCATCCCAATCACAAAACCTGAAGGGCACGCTCGAGATTGAAACATGCCATTGAAAAGTTCAATGAATCTCAAAAGAATCTAGGAGTTTCAAAACCAATTAAAACCTAATAATACATTTCGTTTATCTTGGTGGAAATTGGTGAATCGTCATTCACCTACCTTCAAATATTTTATAGCTTGGATTACGGCATCCCTCTTCCAAGTTATAAAATAGTTTGTTTGGTCCTAGCCTTAATATATCATATTGGGTGTTATATTAAGGACTTAAATAAACTTTACGTGAATTTCTCCCATTGTTGATGTCTGGTTTAGACAACAATGATCTTCCCAAACCAAGCTTTCCTAATGAATATGACTTCCCGAGTTTGGCTCATGGAAGTCATACTTCTCTTCCTCCACCTCCTCTAATTATTCTCCTTAACCCACAAGTTCAAGGTCACTCAAGCCCTAATGGCAATCAAGGTCTATGTGTGATCACATCTTAGAGATGAAGTCACATATTGACAAGCCGGGAGAGTTGGGTGTCAAAGTCTTGAGAAAGTTGGATGTTCAATCACTTTCTAAGTCACATAGTGAGTTCCTTTGGGACTACTATGAAACAGACTATGACATGAACCTTAATGATCATATCTATTTGCTTGGTGCTGCTGAATCAGCAATGATTTGGAACGATAGTAAAGCAAATTTGATTAGAAGATCAACTTCCCAAAAACTTTATGGACAGTGATAATGGTGACACTGGAAATCCAGAAAAAGCATTCTCTTCCCAATGGAAAGGAATTGGCCATAGTCAACCCGGTTGACCAAATGGTAAAGAGAAAGGCTAAGTCTGAGATAGTCCCATTACCAAAGGGTCCATATGTTTATTTTGCCAAAGGAAGGGGCGTTGATTGACTGGGTAGAGCCCATTATCTAACTCTGTTAAAGTCAATAAGTTTGACTCTACATCAGGTAGAGCCCATTATCTAACTCTGTTAAGTTCTATTCTGAGATCCTCATTACATGATGTGACTGGGTCACATGTTGATGTTTTAAGAATCAAAGAATAGAGAGAAATCTTAAAGGAAGTATATGCTGATTCTGATCGCGAAGGTGGATTTCGATCGCATCAGAATTTTGAGCAGTTGCTTAAGAAGTTATGAGATATTGCTAAGGAATAGATAACAACAATTTTCCATGTGGATTGTAAGGATAAGTTTTTCCGCAAAGTTTTAAAATAAAAGAAAATTGTTTAATTTTATTTATTTGAAGTATCCTTACAATGACATTTGTGGAAAATTGTTGCTTATATGATTCCACTGACAGCAATATTGGAAAATGGATTTGATTCTTTCATTTGTGGTAGTGTCTAAATTTACCAAATCAGGAAAGTTCCTCATCACCCAAGTTTCAATTGGACCGAAACTTGGAATCATGCAAGTTGAATAGTATGATGAATGAGAACTTTCAAGCATTGGAAAATCAAGACTAATTACTTGTTCACATGGATGTGTGAGTCAAGTGAAGGACTAAAGGGATCGAGTACACATTGTTGTGTACTGGTCATGTCCACCACAAAGCTCGTTAAGACTATTTGATTTACTAAAGTTTAGTAAATATGGTTATACTTACAAGTTTAAGTATAATTCTGAAAGATTGGAAAAGTCTCAATGTATGGCAGAACGAATGGGAAGAATCAAATTAGGCAGAAAGATAAAAGTTTCTCAAATCTGAAAAGATGGGAGAGTACTTTAGTATCATGTTTGTGATCATCTTAATGATTTAGAAATCATATCACAATTAGTCCTCTAAAGGTCATCTTAGTGCATTCTTATGACTAAGAAGAGGAGTCATGAAATGTTGAAATGGTTAGATCAGGAAGATGAGTCATACTTCGTTCCAAAACAATTCTTAGAGTCATACTCCAAGATTGTAACTTGAGTGACATATCTTAAAGAAAGGTTTAAAACACTTGTCAAATGTAAGAGTAAAAGTGTCCTACTCTTGTACATTTGAAATTGGTAAGTTGTGATGTTTTGGATAAAACAAAGACCAACTAAGGCCAATTGTGTGAAGTGTTTGTCTTGATAAAGAATCCGCACTATCTCTTGAATATTTGGCAAGATAGTCTTATATGTCAAGAGGATAGTGGGAGTCTTAAAATCCTAAAAAGAATTTCAAGAACTAATCAAGAATAAACCCTGAGGTTCTTCACTAGCACACGACTTGAGGTTTATAACCTATCGTGTTGACATATTATGTGCCCATTCTAGTTAAAGTTGGCTTTGCATAGGAGTTCTGAAAGTTCTCAATTGGTTGCACAACAACTTGGAAGCAATGGCAGGCCCTGTACTGCCAGGTGGCAAGAAGTTAAGATTGCATAAGTTCAGTCCATATGAGTTTGGATTTGTCATTATCCTTGTCTTGTGACTATGGTTTTGACGATTCACATGGATAAGAACACATACACCATAAAATCTAAGGGTCATAAGGTTTCTCTCCGATTCATGAAAATGATGGTGAGGAAACACTTCCACCAAGTAGATTTGAAGCAGATGGCAAAAGGTCTAAACAATTGAGACTATGATTACGGCATCCCTTTTCATAGTTCTGAAATTGTTTAGACACACATGCATGCTATCTAAGGAAAGGTGTATGATTGTGATAAAGTTTTATCAAAGCATCTCGTATCAGACATCTGAACTTTGGTTAGAAAGTCAATAAAGTATTGATTTCTAGAAGTCCAGCTGATTTCTGAGTACATGTCAAAGCTAGTGGGAGCATAAGTGTTATGCTAATAATCATCACGTTAGTGGGAGAATGATAATTATTGTTAGTGTTGCAAGTTAGCAATGTTAATTATAGAAAACAAAAGTTTCAATTCGTGAGGCTGCAGGGATTGAAAAATTTGTTTTGCTATAATTAAGGGAGAGGATATACTTCATTTCAGTTCTAAAGGCTTAGATTGAGACCTTAATCATCTTTAGTCAAGAATATATATATGAATTTCATGTTGGATTGGTTCAACTTAAGGAAATTCTATATATTGCGTTCTCAAAATTCGATTATGATTATGGCATCCCTCTTCATAGTCAAATTTTGAAAACATGGCAAATAAAAATATTGTAGCAAAAGACTGGTCTAGAATCATGTCTTTATGTGAGACATCATGAATCGTGTACCATTTGCTTTGGGTACAGGATCGATTGCATGTGCTATAATATTTGTCATTTCTAAATTTTTCCAAATGCCCAGAGGCATTAAGAAGGGAAAAGGTCTAGAATTGGATATGACTAAAATGATTAAGCAATTGTCGAGGACAATCTGAGGTTTACCAAAGATTGGTTGCTCAGGGACAGTTGGAAGTATAGTGCTAATTTTGGAAGGACCATATTGACATATTCTGAAAAGAGGCATCTCTTATTCAGAAGTGATAGTCAAAATGAGAATATGGAGTTGTCTCCATAGGTGGAAGTTATCTGTGTAAGATTAGAAAACTTAATGCAAGAAGCATGTCCAAAGCAATGTACTTTGAATATGAGACTTAGTTTCCATGGAGTTGATCTCCATTGGAATACCTTATAATGACTGTTGACAAGTCTTTGTGACTTTGTACATATTCATTACAGGAGGGTCAGTGCATATAAGTTTAAAATCTAAACAGATTTCGATAAATGATAGGAATTTGAAATTCTCACATTTTTCGATAAGGATTTGGGAGTGTGAAATTAGAATCATTGAAATTATGTTCAATTGGTTTATTTCACAAAGTAAGGATCATAGACAAACATAGAGTGCATACTTGGTGTATGGAAAAGCTATTGTTTAAGAAAAACATAGTGTACATGCTTGGAGCATGGGACACCTAGTGTTTTTGATTCAAGTATAAAGTTGATAAAACCGAAACAATGAATAATGAGTAATCAGTATGGTGATAAATAAAAGTGTTTATTTATATTCATAGGGTTTGATACCATATTTGATTCATTTATTCTTATGTTTCACTTTGCATGTTTTGACTTCCAGAATAACTAAGTCACTCTTCCTGAATGATTAAGTTATTCAAACCATCCACAGTCGGTCATATGTTGGAAGTAGATATGAATCAAGACTGTCATGGGTTGGTTTGTAGAGGTCTAAGTTGGTGGACAAAGTGGTGCTACAACACTCATGAGTGCTCATAAGTTCTGAGTATTGGATTCAACCCGCGCTCATTTGAATCCCTTCATGGATTTTATCACGAGTGATCATGAGACGATAATATCTTATATTCTTCAAACCTAGAGATATGAGTTGTTACTATGAGTTGGTTATACATTGATTGCACGAAAACGCATTTGGTAACTCGATGTTATAAAACGTGCCTTTGTGTATGATTCAACAAGTAGTAGAACAAGCCATATGAGTCGAAGTTTATCCATTCCTTTTACCTTCGGGATAATAGCGATATCTGTGGGCCCCTCGATGATTTAGCGATGACACATGTGAGTGCTTGGCCAAGCCAGGACTGATTTGATTTGTTCAATCAGTCAGTCATCATAAATCGAAAATCGGGAAACAACAAATGGACAGAGAGAATGATTATAATCCATGTCTCAGTCCATATGATATCTAGAATGGAGGAATATATGATCCCTTATCTAATGGACAAGTCATTGACAAGGTCAGAGTTCGACAACGGCTTTAAGAGCTACGATTGCCAGTTAGGTTTTGAAGTCATACTCAATAATAGTTTTAGACTTATCCAAGTGGGAGACTGTTGGATTATTGTCTAAGTCCATAACTATATTTGGTATGTACTTGACCCGACCCGGCATGGTCCATTTGGGTTGCACTTCACCGGCACAATTTATATGTATAGTCTTTTGAGAATAGTATATTTATGATTTATATTAATATATTATAAGTTCTAATATATTAATATGGAATCATATTATTTAATTAGTATTGATCAAGAATTAATTTAGAATTAATTAAGTGATCAAAAAGAACTAATTAAATATGGACTCTTATATATATGGAATGGACCAAGTTCATTTAGGTTGGGCTAAGCTTTCATGGATGGTCCATGGAGATGTTAACCCATGGATCCTATGTAAATGAAAGGTCATGGGTATTAGGGTTTACATGGATGTAACCCTAATCCTCCATAATATATAAAGGGGTCCTTGGCTCACAAAATTGGAACAAGTGTGTGAAAATAAGAGTGGACCGATTTTAGTGTGCATATATATTCTCTCAAGTTCTTCCAAGGTGTTTTGGTGATTTGTGATTCCATTTGAGGCTTCCACACTATTGGGGCTAAGCTCTTAAAGCTTGAAGACATCAAGCTACATCAAAAGGTATGTCATCTAACTAGAACTTTGTAGTATAGGTGCTTCATAATATGCTAGTTAGGATGAAACCTTGGAATAGTTAATATTTGCATGTATAATAGAGAAAACATAGATCCAAGGTTTATAGGGTTGCATGTACACCATAGGAGTGTTAGAATGCTCAAAACCCAACAGATCTATCACTGGATCCAACTTTCCCCCTCTTGATCCTTGCTTGATCTCCTTCTCTTCTTCTCAAATGATGCACTAAAAAATCCCAAGATAGCTTCTCTCTCACTTTCTAGCTCAAATAACCTTTAGGGTTTGCTTCCATGGAAAGGGTGGCCGCAAATGAGGCTATAAGTGCCTTTAAATAGGTCCCAAACACCGGAAATTAGCGTTTCTCTAATCAGCGCCTACTCGGCTAGTCCCTCCTCGGACTCGTCGAGTCCACTCATTAAGTCCACGAGAAAAACCCGGCTCGACTCGGCGAGTTGGACCCTCAACTCATCGAGTCTCTTCTTTAATCACAAGATCAAATTACACGATAATATCCCTGAAAATCCGGATGTTACAATTCTCCCCCACTTGAATTAGATTTCGCCCTCGAAATCACTCCTTAAGCACTCACATAATGAAATCATCAACCCAAAAAGGCACCACCGAAAGGATCTCATACTACACCGATATCTTTCTCTATGGACACCTGAAACCACACAAAACTCCCAAGACCAGAACTGAACCAACTCTTCCGTCGTTAATATACTCCTTCCCACTATCCGGAAGCTCTAGTGGCCTGACCCACCGCCAGGCCGCCTACTCAAGCGATCACCATGGTATTCGCTCCTCGAATATCAAACCCTGATAACTCACTGATCCTCTGATTCTCACAAGACCAAATCCAACAATCGGCTACCGCTCACTCATATCAACATGCTAATGATCCAAATCACGCCCCAAGAAACGGAAGGGTCCACACCCCACCAGGGATCATACACTAAACTGCTATCAGAACCCATCTGAACAAAGAATCCTCAACACTCTGCCCTTCAGACACAAGAGAATAACCAGACTCGCTCAGAAGTGTCCTCAGACATCACAATCACAAGTCCCAGCTTCGTTCCTCATACCCCTTTTTAATACTGAGCACTAGGTCAACTTCTGACTCCACAGTTGAACCTCCAAAGATCACCCATAACATATCTTGAAATGTCTTACTGACTTCCTTCTCATAACAACTATCTCGTCCCAGTAACACCCAAGTCACGAAGTTCTCTTTACCCCAACGGATTCCAAAATCCTACAAAATTGTTTCACCCTCGACCCCCGTTGAACACTACTCCTTAGATACGAGCGCCTCGCGGTACCTCCCGCACCAACGAACTGACCCACTCCGGTCCAAAACATCTGATGACAAACAATATTCCTCAAAATGGAACCCATCTCAGAATCCGGAGTCTCATTTCGCCTACTCAATGCACCACTAGAGTCAAACTCAATATCGAGAGTCTGGTTCGATCCAGAATTGGAACCCCTCGTCCCAATGAAGCACTAAACTCATGACTCATGACCCACAACTCATGCGTTCCTCACTTATCCACTTCCCTTTGGTTGCGACAACTATTACTCAATTTCAGAATATAACGACTCCCGACAAATATGGAGACCCCAGTCTCGCCCCTGGTTCGACCCCAGGCTTCCACACACTCAAATATTAGGGCTACCCAAGCCTAAAACTCTTCTGCGTCAAGCTCTGATCAGAGAGCACTTCATCACAACATTCTCTCGCTGACTAGTGGGTACTACGGCTCCCCGCAGTATCACAACGACCTCTCACTGAATAGTGAGTACTACGGCTCCCCGTAGCATCACCACAACCTCTCACTGAATAGTGAGTACTACGGCTCCCCGTAGCATCACCACAACCTCTCACTGAATAGTGAGTACTACGGTTCCCCGTAGCATCACCACACCTCTCACTGAATAGTGAGTACTACGGCTCACCGTAGCATGACCACACCTCTCTGCACTGACTCATTGAAACTGCAGCTCCACGCAGTCTTACCGCACTTACTCTTACCACTTCACAATCTCAACCTCAGGTTGACACCATACTACGATCATTAACTCATGCTCTGCGGCCCATTATAGATAGGTACATACACACCCATCCGGGCTAAGCATCACTACTTCGGATGACCATAGTCGTGACAAAACCTCTCTTTCTCGCTGCAATTCACATTCTCAAATAAATCCATTGGATGTCAATTAGCTGAAGGGCCCCTACCGGAACCATAGACACTTGATACACCACTCGTCATCTCAAACTCAAACTCAAAATAATCCGAGATTTTAGGACATAAAAATCGGATACCCCGGAATACCATCACAACGCCTCGCAGTGTCTTGACTCTACCACTGATCTCATACTCATGGCATCATACTCAGATACCGTATTGCTTCCTCGAAACCTTGCAACAGGTCTTTCTCTCATGCCACTTGTAACCCCGGAATACTCCATCTCCCAATTTAAAACACGGAGAAATTGCCAACGACTCAGAACACGAAGATGACAATCCGAAACTTCCTCCTCTATTTCTCAAAACTCATGCAAGAATACTCATAACGACCCTGAAGTTGGTTGCCCAATCAACTTCTTCCCTTCCAAACTGCATATAATAGCCCATACCCTGAACCAGAAATTCTCAACCGCTGAACTAACCTCACAAGCCAACCACCTCGAATTCACCATTTTAACCTTGAAGGATTCCTAACCACCATAAGGTCTCCGACCAACGGCCATTTTCCGGGGAGACACTCATCCTTTCTCAAACACGTACCACATGCACTATCTCACTCTGCACCTCTCATTGACCACCAATAACCGTGGTCTCTGGAATCCGTACCGTAGGCCTCTCTATCCTGTTCTCTAACCGCTCTTGAACAAATCTCTTATCTCCTCAAAAGTACCCGGTTCTCCCCCACTCAGGGTTTGAACCATCACCAATTGGTTCGCCAACAATCTATCTCACATATTGTTTTTACCAATAACATTGCACCTACTCTTGGAAGGTGATACGCAATACTCGATGATCTCCCCGATGGAGGTCAAGCAATTCCAAATACCCCGAAACTCCGATGAAATCCTCAGAAACTTCTCATCATGACTACCTCTAGTCCTTAAGAATCTCATACCATCCTACTACCAGACATCTCAACTGTCCAGTCGTAGCCCTGACTCTCAGTCTGAAAATAATGAACTATCATATTCGTCCTCCTCGACTCTTCAACCAACGTTCCATCACGTGGGTTGTAATAAGAGTGGAGTCATCATTACCACACTCGATACTCATCATAGACAATAAGAGCCACCGCCCCAATATCCTCTTCTTGATCGTCTGCCGCTGCAGCTAATACATGCCCTACTATGCTCAAATAGGGTGTATCCTTGTCCTTAACCATCTCAGTCCCTGCTGACAACCTGCTCATGCTCTAATATTACCTCTCGGTAGACATACTGCCCAAATACTCTGATGAAAGATCGTAACCAAAGCTACCCCACAGGGCTCACCCCCAACCTTAGGAACCGAAAATCTCAATACCTCTCCTGTTTTCCACAGGAACAGAAATAGCACCGCTCAGGTCACAGAAAATGACATCTCCACCATCGGCTGATTGCTCAACTCATGCCGTAATCCTCCATAACTGCCATCTCTACTCATTCTTGAGTCTTGCGACTCCAATTGGCATCTCACCAACAATCCCTCAGAGCGAACTCGATTTCCCTTTTTAGGGATGCTTCACTAAAACTCGTTCATCATGGCCCTATGGCCCCATACTCTTTCACATCTGATCTCAGTCTAACCAATTTCAACGAAATAACTGGTAGAACCAGTAACACTAACCGCCACGGGTCATGGTACTCGAACCATGTGGCCACCTCTCGATCTGCTATGAATCATGGTACCCGAACCATGATATCTCTTCTCAATCCGCTACGAGTCATGGTACTCGACCCATGACATCACCTCTCGATCTGCTACAAATCATGGTACTCGAACCATGAAATCACCTCTCGATCTTCTACAAATCATGGTACTCGAACCATGAAATCACCTCTCGATCTGCTACAATTCATGGTACTCGAACCATGAAATCACCTCTCGATCTGCTACAATTCATGGTACTCGAACCATGAAATCACCTCTCGATCTACTACAATTCATGGTACTCGAACCATGAAATCACCTCTCGATCTGCTACAAATCATGGTACTCGAACCATGAAATCACCTCTCGATCTGCTACTTAAAACCTCCGGAATGTTCCCTGTATCGAGTATCGGTCCTCTGCTTTCAGTAGTACGGGCCCATACTACCTGCCACATCTACCCATACTTTCCACACGGACCATCCCCGAGTTCCTAAGTAGCTGCTCGACCTTCTCAATCACCAACCCCGTCATGCGTGTTCGCTCCTCTTGCGAAATATCCAACTCTGTCAGCATACTCATCTGACTAGGGTCACCCTTTCCTAGGCTCTTCCTAGGTTCTCACACTTCTCCGCCATCAGCTGCTGAAGAACTCCTTATGATGCCAGCCATCTACCTCCTGAATATCGTCATATTCACTTAGTAGCTGACTCTCATCATCAAGAGTTCCACAAAGCACGAAGCAAGCAATATTCGGGCATCGAATAATCTCTACCAACATGTAAAACCACTCTAGGTTATTACCCACTTGCTCTCCTCATACTCAAAGGATACCACCGAACTCAAGCAACTTTACCCCACGCGGGCGTCTGACTACTCTCTCAGTAGACTCCTCAAATGCTCATCTAGGTATCTTTCCTAGATTACTCCTCTACTCAAATCCCTCTCTAGAGGATTCCTGCTGGATACTCTTACTCAACACATGCTCGAAAGCACATCACAGATAACAATAACTCCTAGGCTAAGGCATCACAAATCAGGCCACTCTAGTCCTAACATATGAAATACGTAGCCTATATCTAGCATGCATAATATCTCATAGCATATCTCATAAATATCTCATAATACAAACGTAAGGGTATTTTGGGAAATCACCGTTCGGGCTCTGGCTGATTGTACACACTGCTCCAACTCGTATTCTTTTAGAAACTCTTGCTCGTTTTAGAAAAATCATTTCCTTGAAAATTTTTCTCAAATCCTCAGTTTGAGTCCAGATCTACCCGAAGGTGCATCCGAATCCCTCAAATCAAGGCTCTGATACCAACTTGTAACACTATAATTCTTCAAACAGATTTTTCATTTTTAAAATCGCATACTTTTCATAACATTTTGTATATAAATCTCGTTTATTCAAATTACAAGCACAACTCCATTAATAATCCAGGATCCTCAAAATATAACTCTTTCTCTGGTGTGTACAATCAAGCCGGTGCCGTCCCGCGATCCTCTGAGATACCTGAAACACATAACACATAACACGGTAAGCACGAAGCTTAGTGAGTTCCCCAAAATACCACATATAACACATATTAGCCACTCGAGGCTATAACTCTGTGGACCCTCTGGTCCTAACTCTGTGGACCCTCTGGTCCTAACTCTGTGAACCTTTCGGTTCCAACTCTGTAAAATCTGGAACATACACAGGATAAATCACATAGAAACAATGCAGTGCATCACAATCACATAAATAGCATACAAGATACTCTGTCATATAACTCTAATTACCACTCTAGGTAAAGTATAGTAAGAAAACTCACCTGACCAGCAGCAAGTAAAGACCCCGCTCCCGGATCTCGAACTAGCCTCCACCTAACACAAGGGATGAATATCTCTAAGTGATACTCTAATCACAACTCTAATGACCGAAGGCTATTTGTAACAACATAAATTTTCAATACAATTTTTCAATTTTAAATCATACTTTCAACTACATGAAAATCACAAAACATAATGTATCACTGTGTCATAACAAAACATGTCCCCAGAATCTCAATAATATAAACTCTATAAGTGTGTACGGATCATGCCGGCGCCTTCCCGCGATCCTCGCTAGTACCTGAAACACATAACACAACAACTGTAAGCATAAATGCTTAGTGAGTTTCCCCAAAATACCATATAAACACGTATCAGCCACTCAAGGCTGTAACTCTGATGACCCTCTGGTCGAATATCTCTGTGGGACCCTCTTGGTCCCATAACTCTGTGGACCCACTGGTCCTAACTCTTTAACTCTGAATCATGCATATCACATATCACATATAATCACAACACATAAATAGCATACAAGATACACTGTCACATAGCTCTGATTACCACTCTAGGTAAAGTATAGTGAGAAGACTCACCTCAATGAAGTCGGATAAACTCTCGTGCTCAACGTCCCGACTTAGCCTCCTCCTATTATTCAGATAACATCCCCGATCAATATTCTCTCATGATCTCATCTCTACAGATTGGGTAGAAGGCCATTCTACCCTTCCCTGAACTCTCCTGAATTAGTCTTGGCCAGACCCTTAAAGTCAACAAAAGTCAACGGTCAAACTTTGACCCGACTCGTCGAGTACACAAGGGCGACTCGGCGAGTCCATGCGGGTCCTCTGAATCCTTTCAGCCTCTCTTGGCTCGTCGAGTCATCCTTCCACTCGACGGGTTCCTCCGGTCACGAATCGCGGGGCAACCCCGACTCGACTCGTCGAGTCCACTTATGGACTCGGCGAGTTGCTCCCATAACAACTCTCAAATGACCTTCTGAGGTCAGATCTGCTTCTCTAAACTATAGATCTGGCCTTCAAGTGCTCAAAGGTCACGTAAAGGTGCAACCTTTACGTGCATGCAACCCACAACAAGTCATAAATGGAGAAATAACTCTAAACATGGCAACCTAGTCTCCAATCCTCCATGAACAAGCATAAAGCAGAAGGGGAAAGGTTCTTTGGGCCTCTATGGGTCCAGATCTGAGGTCTAACCCAGCAAGGGACCAGAACCTCAACCTTTCAAGCCTTAAAAGGTTTATAGAAAACCCTAAATCATAGATCTTAACCCAAAACAGAAGGGAAGTTCGATTTAATACCTCAATAGTGTAGATCTGAACTTGAAAACCCTGGATCCACAGCTCCCTTGACCTCCTCTTGTTGGAAACTACTCTTCTTTTGCTAAAACACACAAGAAATGGTGAATTAGCCTTCCTCTTGCACCACAAACGTTCTCTTTCTCTCTCTAGGGTTTCTCAGGGGTGAAATGGCCGCAATGGAGGCTATAAAGGCCTTTAAATAAAGCACAGGCCCCGAGAATTAGGGTTTCACTTAACAGCGTGGACTCGTCGAGTCCACGCATCGACTCGTCGAGTCCTTCATTAAATCAGACCAGAAATGTGCGATCCCACTCGGCGAGTCTGAGCGCCTACTCGCCGAGTCCCTCTCTAACATTCAATATAAATACTTAAAATAAGATACCTGGGAATCCGGATGTTACAATTCTCCCCCACTAGAATCAGACTTCGCCCACGAAGTCCTGCTCGGCAAACAACTCTGGATGCTGCTCCCGCATCTCCAACTCCGGCTCCCAGGTCAGCTCGGACCGTTTCCGATGTTGCCACTGGACCTGCACCAGGGACACTTCCTTGTTCCTCAGAACCTTGATCTTCCGATCCCGGATCTCGATTGGTCTCTCAGCATAATTCAGGCTCGCATCCACCTGAATATCCTCCAGCGGTACCACCGCCGATTCGTCGGCTATACACTTCCTCAACTGAGACACGTGTAAGGTATCATGAATCTGTCTCAACTCCTCAGGTAGCTCCAACCGATAAGCTACCCTGCCCACCCTCGCGGTCACCCTGAACGGACCGATGTACCGGGGCCCCAGCTTTCCCCTCTTCCTGAATCGGATCACTCCTTTCGAAGGGGACACTTTCAGGAGTACGAAGTCCCCCACCTGGAACTCCAGCTCGGATCGTCGCCGATCTGCATAACTCTTCTGACGACTCTGAGCCGTCAGTAACCTCTGTCTAACCTGTTGTATCTGCTCTATCGTCTGCAACACTATCTCAGTGCTACCCATCACACGCTGTCCTATCTCTCCCCAGCAAATGGGAGTCCGACACCTCCTCCCATACAACAACTCGAAGGGAGGCATACCAATACTAGAATGGTGGCTGTTGTTGTAGGAAAACTCAGCCAACGGCAAGTACGTGTCCCAACTTCCTCCGAAGTCCAACACACATGCTCGAAGCATGTCCTCGAGCGTCTGAATCGTCCGCTCACTATGTCCGTCCGTCTGGGGGTGGTAAGCGGTACTGAAGTGCAATCTCGTGCCCAACTCCTCGTGGAACTTCTTCCAGAACCTGGAAGTGAAACGTACATCTCGATCTGACACAATCGATATCGGTACTCCATGACGCGATACCACCTCCCTCACATTCAACTCTGCCAACCTCTCAGCAGAAAAGCTCTCACTGATAGCAAGAAAATGCGCGCTCTTCGTCAGCCGGTCGACGATCACCCAAATTGCATCGACACCCCTCGCGGTCCTCGACAATTTGGTGATGAAATCCATGGAAATCTGTTCCCACTTCCACTAGGGAACCTCAAGCGGCTGCAACTTGCCATGCGGACGCTGGTGCTCGGCCTTAACCTTGCGACAGGTCAAGCACCTCTCGACAAACCACGCGACATCCCTCTTCATACAGGGCCACCAATAATCTTTCTTCAGGTCCAAAAACATCTTCGTGGCCCCGGGATGGATCGAGAACCTCGATCTATGCGCCTCCTCCATCAGAATGGTACGTGCCCCGCCTGCATGCGGTACCCAAATCCGACCCTGAAAGGTCATCAGTCCTCGACTATCGGTAACGAACTCGGACACCTGCCCGATCACCCGCTCCCTCTTGCGGTTCTTCGGTATCACGGCCTCTGCCTGGGCCTCCCGAATGGTGTCCAACACCGGGGTCATCACTGTCAATCTCATACAAGTGCCTAGAATCGGGGCACTCTCCGCCCTACGGCTCAGCGCATCAGCTACAACATTAGCTTTGCCCGGGTGGTACAGGATCTCACAATCGTAATCCTTTACCACATCCAACCATCTCCTCTGGCGCATATTCAGGTTGGGCTGATCCATCAAATACTTCAAGCTCTTGTGGTCCGTGTATATGGTACACCGAACCCCATATAAATAATGACGCCATATCTTGAGGGCAAACACCACTGCCCCCAACTCCAGATCGTGGGTGGGATACCTCGTCTCATGAGGCTTCAGCTGCCTCGATGCATACGCTATCACATGCCCTCTCTGCATAAGCACCGCACCCAACCCTGATATCGATGTGTCACAATACACCACAAAATCCTCCATCCCTTCCGGGAGGGCTAACACAGGGGCTTCGCATAACTTCTGGCGAAGTGTCTCAAACGAGGTCTGCTGCTCCGGACCCCATGAAAAAGCAACACCCTTCCGGGTCAACCTGGTGAGAGGCACGACGATCTTGGAGAAATCTCTGATAAATCTCCGATAGTAGCCGGCCAATCCCAGAAAACTCCTGATCTCGGTGGGAGATCTCGGCACCTCCCAACTCATTACTGCCTCAATCTTGGCCGGATCGACCAAAATCCCATCCTGGTTGACGAGATGCCCCAAGAACTGGACTTCCCGTAACCAGAACTCGCACTTGGAGAATTTGGCATAAAGCCTCTCCGTCCTCAATACCCCGAGGATCTCTCTCAGATGCTCCTCGTGCTGCTCTCTAGATCTCGAATACACCAGTATATCGTCAATGAACACGATCACCAAACGATCCAACATCGGTCTACACACCTTGTTCATGAGATCCATGAACGCTGCTGGTGCATTGGTGAGCCCGAAAGGCATCACCACGAACTCGTAATGCCCATAACGAGTCCTGAACGCCTTCTTCTGGATATCCTCATCGCGCACTCTCATCTGATGATATCCAGACCTCAGATCAATCTTGGAGAACCAAGACACTCCCTGCAACTGATCAAACAAATCGTCGATCCTCGGTAATGGGTAACGGTTCTTGACCGTCAACTTGTTCAACTCCCGGTAATCAATACACATCCGGTGTGAACCATCCTTTTTCTTGACAAAAAGGATCGGCGCTCCCCATGGCGAGCTACTCGGTCGAATAAACCCCTTTCCCAGCAGCTCCTGAAGTTGCGAGGATAACTCCTGCATCTCTGGCGGTGCAAGGCGATAAGGCGCCTTGGCGATAGGCGCTGCCCCCGAAACTAAATCAATGCGGAACTCTACCTGCCTCTCTGGAGGCACACCCGGCAACTCCTCGGGAAAAACATCCGGGAACTCACGCACTATCGGAACGTCATCCATCGAACTTGGCCTCCCAGCGGCCTCTCATGTGTCCATCACATAGGCTACAAACCCGCTGCAGCCCTGCTGCAAACTCTGTCTCGCTCTGGCGGCTGAACAAAACGCCGACCCACATCGGGTACCCTCGCCGTACACCGTAAGTACTCCCCCACTGGGTTCTCGTATCGTTACCAACTGTCGCTCGCAGTCTATGACAGCCCCAAATCGGCTCAACCAATCCATGCCCACTATGACACACACGTCCCCCATCGCTATCGGGACCAGATCTATCGGGAACTCAACACCAAAGATCTGGAGTACACATCCTCGTATCACATCCGTAGCATACACCGCTCGCTCGTCAGCTATGGAAACTCGCAGAGGTCGACTCAACGCCTCTCGTCTGCTACTGATGTGTCGACTAAACGCTATCGACACAAATGATCGACTCGCACCCGAGTCAAATAACACTAAGGCAGGTACAGAACTCACAAGAAAAGTACCTACGCATATCATCATATAAGCACAATATCTCATCTCAGCATAAATAAATAAGAATACATACCAGCCACTACATCGGGCGCTGCGCGGACCTCCTCCGCTGTCAACTGGAAAGCGCTCCCGAGAGCCTTCGGTGCCTCGGCCTTCGCTGGCCGAACCTCGGTAACCCTAGCAGCAGGGGCAGATCCCTGTGCTGATCCCTGATGTAACTGCGGGCACTCGGCCTTCCGATGGCCAGTCTGGTTGCAATGAAAGCAAACCATGAATCCCTTGGGGCAATCCTTGGCGATATGCCCCTCCTTTCCACATTTGTAGCAAGCACCCGATCGACAGACCCCATCATGTCCCTTGCCTCACTTCACACAAGTGCGGCCCTTCTGGCCTCCAGATCTCGTATCAGCGGACTTTGCCCGCTTGGCTGCCGGCTGAGACTGTGCCGGCCGCCGATCCATCCTCTGAGACTCGGCCTCCTCCCTGGCCTGAGTCTCCAACTCAATCTCCCTCTTCCGGGCATTTGCCTGAAGCTCAGCAAATATCCGGTAAGTCGAGTTCGACACGAACTCCCGTATATCCCTCCTCAAAACGCCCAAATACCGGCTCATGCGTACCTGCTCAGTAGACACCTGCTCAGGGCTGAACATCGCCCTCTCGTTAAACTTCCTGGTAACCACAGTAACCGAATCAGTACCCTGCTTGAGGGTCAAGAACTCCTGAACCAACCGTTCCCTCTCCACAGGGGGAACATACTCATCTCTGAACATGGTGGTGAACCTCTCCCAAGTCACCGCTGAAATCTCTGCAAGAGTGAAGCTCGCCGTCACGAACTTCCACCAATCCTTCCCTCCCAAGCGAAGCTGGTTCAACGCGAACCGTACCCTCAGATGCTCCGGACATGAACACGTGTAGAAGCATCCCTCGATATCAGAAATCCATCTCATCGCAGCGATCGGATCCTGCGTCCCGTCAAACTCTGGTGGCTTCGTGTTGCTGAACTCTCGAAGCAACAACGAGTCACCTCCCTGAGGTCTGGCAGCAGCTACAGCTGCAGTAGCTGCAGCAGCCGCAGCCTCAGTCACCGCTGCATACCGCTCATCAAAAGTCTCAATCAATGTGGTCTTGATAGACCCAAACATCTCCGGAATCTCGGCTCGAATCGCCGTTGCCACCTCATCGTGGATCATCTAACGAAGCTCCTCGTCACTCACGCCGCTCGGCTCAGGTCTGTGGCGTGTCCCAACCATAATGCCTCTCAAATACAACATAATAATATCAGAGACTCGCTCGAGCGTACTCGCACTCGGTAACTCAACCCTACTTGTTCTCTAGTACCCAAAGGATTCTTACTTAGAGTGCGCACTGATCCGGTGTCTTCAGTAGTACGGGCCCTATACTACCATCTACACCGCATCAGTATTCACCCTAAGCCCTCCTCCTTGGATCCCAGATCACGAGTACTCTATATCTCGTTGGCATAGGCTACCCTTCGGTAGACCTCTCATCAACTCCTCACTGCTACCTACTCGCTCTCAAGCATCACATAGCAGCAAAATCCTTCCTAGGTTAAGGCATCACAAAATCAGGCCACTCTAGTCCTAATATGAATACCTAGCCAACTTTAGCATGCATATCATATCATAACATATCTCATAACACATAATGTAAGGGTATTTTGGGAAATCACCGTTCGGGCGCTGGCTGATCGTACACACTGCTTCCTTCTGCCTTTCTCAAACACTTTTGCTCTTTTAGAAAAATTGTTTATTTTATGAAAAACTTTCTCAATTCCTCAGTTTGAGTTCAGGTTCATCCGAAGATGTACCCGAATCCCTCAAACCAAGGCTCTGATACCAACTTGTAACAACGTAAATTTTCAATACAATTTTTCATTTTTAAATCATACTTTCAATCACATGAAAATCACAAAACATAATGTATCACTGTGTCATAACAAAACATGTCCCCAGAATCCCAATAACATAAACTCTATAAGTGTGTACGGATCATGCCGGCACCTTCCCGCGATCCTCGCTAGTACCTGAAACACATAACACAACAACTGTAAGCATAAATGCTTAGTGAGTTTCCCTAAAATACCACATAAACACATATCAGCCACTCAAGGCTGTAACTCTGATGACCCTCTAGTCGAATATCTCTGTGGGACCCTCTTGGTCCCATAACTCTGTGGACCCACTGGTCCTAACTCTGTAAACTCTGAATCATGCATATCACATATCACATATAATCACAACACATAAATAGCATACAAGATACACTGTCACATGGCTCTGATTACCACTCTAGGTAAAGTATAGTGAGAAGACTCACCTCAATGAAGTCGGATAAACTCTCGTGCTCAACGTCCCGACTTAGCCTCCTCCTATTATTCAGATAACATCCCCGATCAATATTCTCTCATGATCTCATCTCTACATATTGGGTAGAAGGCCATTCTACCCTTCCCTGAACTCTCCTGAATTAGTCTTGGCCAGAACCCTAAAGTCAACGAAAGTCAACGGTCAAACTTTGACCCGACTCGTCGAGTACACAAGGGTGACTCGGCGAGTCCATGCGGGTCCTCTGAATCCTTTCAGCCTCTCTTGGCTCGTCGAGTCATCCTTCCACTCGACGGGTTCCTCCGGTCACGAATCGCGGGGCAACCCCAACTCGACTCGTCGAGTCCACTTATGGACTCGGCGAGTTGCTCCCATAACAACTCTCAAATGACCTTCTGAGGTCAGATCTGCTTCTCTAAACTATAGATCTGGCCTTCAAGTGCTCAAAGGTCACGTAAAGGTGCAACCTTTACGTGCATGCAACCCACAACAAGTCATAAATGGAGAAATAACTCTAAACATGGCAACCTAGTCTCCAATCCTCCATGAACAAGCATAAAGCAGAAGGGGAAAGGTTCTCTGGGCCTCTATGGGTCCAGATCTGAGGTCTAACCCAGCAAGGGACCATAACCTCAACCTTTCAAGCCTTAAAAGGTTTATAGAAAACCGTAAATCATAGATCTTAACCCAAAACAGAAGGGAAGTTCGATTTGATACCTCAATAGTGTAGATCTGAACTTGAAAACCCTGGATCTACAGCTCCCTTGACCTCCTCTTGTTGGAAACTACTCCTCTTTTGCTAAAACACACAAGAAATGGTGAATTAGCCTTCCTCTTGCACCACAAACGTTCTCTTTTTCTCTCTAGGGTTTCTCAGGGGTGAAGTGGCCACAATGGAGGCTATAAAGGCCTTTAAATAGGGCACAGGCCCCGAGAATTAGGGCTTCACTTAACAGCGCAGATTCACCGAGTCCACGCATCGACTCGTCGAGTCCTTCATTAAATCAGACCAGAAATGCGCGATCCCACTCGGCGAGTCTGAGCGCCTACTCGCCGAGTCCCTCTCTAAAATTCAATATAAATACTTAAAATAAGATACATGGGAATCCGGATGTTACACTATTCTTCCTCTCTTTAACTCTTCGAAGTGGATAAAAGACCATTTTACCCGTCCATGGTCTCTATTACTTATGTTGATCAAAGCCCCAAAGTCAACAAAAGTCAAACTCGAGTCAACAGTCCATGTTTGACCCGACTCGCCGAGTGCACCCTTGCTACTCGTCGATTCCACTTATTTCCTCAGAAATCTCGTGACAGTCCAGCTCAGCTCGTCGAGTTGACCCCTAACTCGTCGAGTTATCGCATGCTCAAGCTCATCGGGACAAACCCTCACTGACTTATCGAGTCAACTCATGGACTCGACGAGTCCCCTCGGTCTGATTCCTCATTCAGACTTCCAAAGTCAGATCTCTCATCCCAAACCCTAGATCTAGCCCTTTAAGACACCAGAGACACATAAAGTCTCGACCTTTACGTTCATGCATGGCACAAATGCCTCAAAATGCCAAAACAAGCCCTTCTTAAGGTGTTAAGCACAACAACCCACATTTGGATGAATAAAGTTGGGACCTTTGGACTCTAGGGACCTCACAAGGTCCAGATCTGAGGACTAGGCTTCTAGCTAATCCATTTTACTCAAAGTCCCAAACCAAAGGTGGTAAAAGCCCTAGAACTCCAAACACATGAGATCTAACCAAAATAATGAGAAAGGTGCAGACTTTTACCTTCCTCAGAAGCTCTGGACGATCTATCACTGGATCCAACTTTCCCCCTCTTGATCCTTGCTTGATCTCCTTCTCTTCTTCTCAAATGATGCACTAAAAAATCCCAAGATAGCTTCTCTCTCACTTTCTAGCTCAAATAACCTTTAGGGTTTGCTTCCAGGGAAAGGGTGGCCGCAAATGAGGCTATAAGTGCCTTTAAATAGGTCCCAAACCCCGGAAATTAGGGTTTCTCTAATCAGCGCCTACTCGGCGAGTCCCTCCTCGGACTCGTCGAGTCCACTCATCAAGTCCACGGGAAAAACCCGGATAGACTCGGCGAGTTGGACCCTCAACTCGTCGAGTCTCTTATTTAATCACAAGATCAAATTACACGATAATATCCCTGAAAATCCGGATGTTACACTCAAGCCTCAGCCACTACGCGCTTATTACTAACATTTTCTTGTAGATTATTCGATTTCGAAACTGGTTTTTTCGATTCAAGAAACGAAGCCCAATAACTAACAATCTTCAACAGATTATCGTCTTTATTTTTGTTTTTTCTATTCTTCTGTCTTTTATGAATTGAGTGTGTGTTGATTTTGTGTTCAATTTCGTTTCATTTACTGTAATCAATTTAACTGTAAATTCGATTCTTTCAAACTGTTTGGAACTGATGCTTCTACTGGAACCCATGTTGTGAACTCGAATGCTACCACACCTATGCCTAACATCATGGTCAATCATGTTGATCGACCTGAAAATTTTTCTGGCCTAAACTTCAAGAGGTGGCAGCAGAAGATGTTATTCTACTTAACCACTTTGAACTTGACTCGGTTCCTAACAGATTCTGCTTATGTAATTGTTAAGGGGCAGGCTGATGCTCAATTTGTGAATGCAGTGGGTGCTTGGAAGCATTCAGAATTTATGTGTCGCACTTATGTGTCGAATGGGCTAACTGATGCACTTTACAATGTTTATTGTAAACTTTCAACTACAATGGAACTATATGAGTCTTTGGAAAGGAAGTATAAGATAGAAGATGCTGGTACCAAGAAGCATGCTATTGCAAATTTCTTGTAATACAAAATGGTTGACTCAAAATCCATTATGAGTCAAGTCCAAGATCTTCAGGTCATGATACATGATAATAATGCAGAAGGAATGGACCTTAATGAGTCTTTCCAAGTTGCATCGATGGTTGAAAAGCTTCCTCTCGGTTGGATAGACTTCAAAAACTACCTTAAGCATAATCGAAATGAGATGTTTGTGGAGGAACTGGTGGTGCGTCTTCGCATTGAAAAAGACAATCGAATGGTCTTGAAGAAAGGTGGTGATTTTGAACCTTTTAAGATTCATGTGGTGGAAGCTGGTCAGACTTCTAAGATCAAAGGCAAGGGAGCTCACAAAGGGAAAGGAAAGGGAAAGAACCTAGGCCCCATGTAACACCATGTTTCGAACCGTTTCATAATTTGTGTTCGTGACCCAAGGATCAATTATTATAAGACTTTGTGCCTTGGGAAAATAGAGGTTTAGACCCATTTGGTTGTGGATAATGTATGTTGTGGGTACCGAGAGTTCGGTTTGCGCTATGGACCCCAATTTTATAATGGTAAAAGTGATGGTTTGGGCCTTTCATGAATTAAGGATTTTAGTTTGATGTGTTTTAAGTAAAACGTAATTAGATAGGATTGTAAAGATCCTTGTTACCTTTCTGTGGATTTAAAGGTCATTGAAAACGGAGTTGGGACGCAAAAGTTATGGCTACCAGAAGATAGATTAGTTGGGGGCTTGCCGAGTATGTTGGGCGTACAAGGGATGTACGTTGGGCGTACTTGGCTGGAGTAATCGCGAAGGCTCCTTCGTGTATAATAGGTGTACCAGATGTACGTTGGGCGTACGCGACTCAGTCTCAAACTCTAATTTAGGGTCTTGGGCTCTATTTAAAGGCCTTAACTCATTCTCAAACCCTCTTATCTTCAACCTCCATCCCATTTAACCATAAGTTCGAAACCCTAGCCTTTTTTATATGAATTTCAAGTCTTGGTCTGCTTTGGAGAAGAATGAGAACTTGTAAGAAGCATTGCTTGGCTTGGAGCATGTGGATCCAAGCTCTAATCATATTCATCAACTTCCAGGATGTATAAAGCTTCTAACTTGATGACTCTAGGTGTTAGATCTAGTCTAGGATTTGTTTTGGGTTTATTATGGTCGCTTGAGTCATCCTTGTGAGTATGAGCCACTCTAAGAGCTTATAAGGCTAGATCTTAGCATTTATGAGGTTTTTGGTGCATAAAATGTCACCTTGATGGGTTTTGATGAACCATGCTTAATTTGATGTTCATATTATGGGTTTATATGGATAAAAATGGTTTTTGGGTCCCGTTAAGTCATTCAAAGGAGTAAAGTTGGCAACCTTATGGATTAAGACCTTATTTAGAGGTTAGATTTGAGTTTCGATGTTTAGGTATTAAGCATTAAGTGCTTATTGAGAGTTTTGGTCATTTGGTGAGTATGTTGAGCGTACGTATGCGTGCGCTTAGCTAATTCATAGATTCCCTGTTTTCAAGCTTTGGCGAATTGTACATTATGCAGCAGCAGGCCGTACGCGGGGCGTACCCAAGTGGTACGCTGAGCGTACTCAACCAAGAGCTATTTGAGCTTTCTGATTTTGGGACACTTTTGGACTCTAGGGTGTTGGGCTCTTGTTGGGCCACCAGTATTGCTGAGATGGGTCATT
Organism: Lactuca virosa; assembly: GCF_052849685.1. Classification (NCBI taxonomy): domain Eukaryota; kingdom Viridiplantae; phylum Streptophyta; class Magnoliopsida; order Asterales; family Asteraceae; genus Lactuca; species Lactuca virosa. The sequence continues at coordinate 259,983,802 of NC_136426.1, read as the reverse complement.
ATTAGGCCTTGGGCCTTTATGGATTTGGGCCCATATTGGGCCTTGAGTGTCTTTTGGATTTGGGCCATCATTAGGCTTTAAGTGCTATTGAGTTTGGGCTATATTTAATTGGTCTAATTGAGGGGAAGGGTAAAATGGTCTTTTACCCAAGGAGTCGGGTTTAGTAAATTAAAATCCCGAATATGGGTTATGACTCAATTATTGATTTTGGTTGTATTTGGTTGGTTAGCATGGGGATTCTTCGGTCCAGTAGCCCGAGCATGTGTTGGATTTTTAGCGGACTGAGGTGAGTTTGCTCACTATACTCTAGGACACTAGGGATTATATGTGCTTGTAGTCTTTGTGACTCCTGATGTATGTGTTATGTACCTGTGTGTCTGTTTTCTATATGTATGTGGGGTGAAATAGAACCGGTACAACATTATGCTGACATATGAGTTGAAATAGACTCGAAGGTGAAATAGACCCGGTATAACCATGTGCTGACATGTGAGTTGAAGTAGAATTAGGGGTGAAATAGACTAGGTACAGTCTTGAGCAAACATATATGTATGGTATGCGGTATTTTAGGGAACTCACTAAGCTTTGTGCTTACAATTTATGTTTATGGTTTCAGGTATTTATGGTTCGAAAGTGAAGGTCCCGACATGATCGCAGTGCATCCACCCATGTTTCTACAACTTTTTGATTTTGGGATTGTAGTCTGATAACTATTTTTACCTTATAAATGGTGTTGATGGTTAAATAAAAAATGAAAATTTTACCTTATAAATTCTAGGACGTTACAAGTTGATATCAGAGCCTTGTTTTAAGGGATTCGGTCATACTCTTGGGTGTGTCTGAACTCAAACTGAGGGTTTGATAGATTTTTCATAAAAAGAAATGTTTTATTAAAGGATTTTCTAATAAAAGAAAGGGGTATGGTGCATGCAATCAGTCGAGCTCGAGTAAGTGATTCCCAGAATACCCATACATGTTTGTTATATTATATGTTATGAGAATTTCATGTTAGATTATGGCTAAGGATCTGCTCAGGATTTAATGCTAGGAGAGATGCCTTTATATGCCTGATTGTTTGAGCTTTTAGAGTTGCATGCTATTATGGATTTCAGATGATTGGATGAATTGGCCTGATATGTGATGCCTTGTATCCTAGGAAGCATTGGATGTTATGCTAGAGTGGGAATATGTATTGGTAACAGTAATTGCTAAGTGTATGCTTTAAAAATTGTATATGATTAGGATCATATAGCCCTAGAATGACTAATTTGGCTTTATTTCCCGTTCCTTGTTTGGTTGTGGTCCTAGGGTAGAGTCTTTTATTTGACAGTCTATTTAATCATGTATTGTGTATAATTTGCACGCATAAGGCAACCGACAGTGAGAGTGGAAGTTCCTAGCATGGTTTGTAGTAAGTGATTTTGGGATTTTGTGACAACCCGAGTCTTTTTCCGTTAATGTGAACTCGATTTCCATTAATAAAATTTACATTTTCTTGAAATCTGTCAAATTTCTTTGGTTTGGAAAATCATTTAGTTATGAAATTAAATGCTATACAAGAGTCGGAACCAAAATATCGCGAAAAACCCAAGTTTTCTCCTAGTTTTCGGCCGGGTTGATGTTCACGGCCGTAAACTCGTTTACGGTCGTACACCCGTTTTTGGCCAGTGCCAGGTGGCCCCCACCACCGACCATACCCCCAGCCTATATATACAGGACCCCCACCCTCATTTGAACTTTCTTGGCTGGAAACTCTCTCATTCTCTCTCTATACCCCTCGACCATAAACACCAAAACGCCATTTTTCTTCCAAAAATCATCAAGAAGCACCTTTGGAAGTTGTTTTGGAGCAGCTAAAACACATTTTTGCAGCGAATCCAACATCACTGTTCTTGAGTTTACGGCCGTACACACTTCATATCTTCAAATCTTCAAAGGCCGTAAACCTGTTTACGGTCGTACACTCATCGAATCTTCAAAGGTCGTAAACCCTTTAATGGACTGTTCACGGCCGAAAACAGTTCACGGCCGTAAACCCTTCACGTCCGCAAACTCATTTATACCGTGAACCTTGGCTGCAAACCCGTTTTTCCGATTCAATCGAGTCCCGGTAACGTTCCTAAACTGAAAACAAGTGTTTTCCCAACACTATAAATAACGGTTTCACTAATAAAATACATATACTTATTAATTGTATTAGGATCCCGTTGAGTGCCGCGTACATCAACTCGAGGGTCTTCACTCTCAGTTTTCGCTGTCCGACTATTCACACAACTAACAGTGAGTTCATACCGCTAAGCTTTTACTATTTTCACGTTTTCAGGGGGGATACAAGCCAAACACAAATAATTTTGTGAATTTATACAAAAAGGATTTCAATACCTTTAAAACTAATGCAATTAATACAATCATATGGTTTCTACACGTTTATAAAATATTTAGATATTTTGTCCCTTTTGTAACATGCTGAGCATAAGGGACTTTTTCAAACTACAGTCAAAATTGCATAGTTTTCAGATCGATACATAAACCAAATACATAACAAAAAAGCAAACTATAATAGGTATAGTTTGGGATCTCAATACACAGTTTTACAAATTCAGAGTTTTACATGGAAAAAAAACATATAAACTATGACAGATTTAGTTTACGATATACATTACTACATTTGGATTTCAAGAATACAACATTAAATAATTATTTAAGTATAATTATTTCCCTACAAAGCATACACACAGGTATAAATACAGTTGATCAATACAGAACTACACGTAAACTAGTTAATACAGGACTATGAGACAACACTTCAATTGTACCTTTCGGGGTACAGGTTAAATCCTATCATAGTATAACCAGAGTCTCCTGGAGGGAGAGCGTGAGATTTGTGAATAGATCTATTCGGGACTGACAATCCCACACCTGAACTGCTAGTTACAGTTAGGTAGGCATGCCTGGGGTGACAAATGTCATTTAACCGACACTTGAAGAACGTCGAAAAGGTCACTAGGTCATATCAAGCATGGTTATATGACTCACAATAGTATAAACTAACCTTATTGTTTACGGGATTTCATTCTTCCTTAGTTTCATTTTTCATTAATAAAACTAGTTCATTATACAACTGGAGGATTCCAGGGATTTCAATTCATAGTTTTATTTTAAATAATGAAACTACTATACATACTAGTGGTAACCAGGGTTTTCAAACAGAACATTTCACTCATTACTGGTGGTAACCAGGGTTTTCAAACAGAACATTTCATTTATTACTGGTGATAGGCAGAGTTTTCATACAAAGGGTTCTTCATTCAAAACAACGATATACAATACAATTGGTGGTAACCAGGCATACAAACTAATACATTATACACTACTACAGAATACAGTATTCAAACAGCTATGTTAGAAAATATTGGATTTTCTTGGGAAGCATACAGTCATTTTACAGATTAAATGACAAGTTTTCATTACAAAACATGGTTATGAACTCACCAGCTTTATGCTGATACTCTTTCAAAACTGCTTGTATTCTCAGGAAATTAGTAGACAGGTACCTCACACAGATTTTGATAAGACGGAGCGTATAGAGTCACGTATTTTACTTTTGATGTATGATTATATATATATATATATATATATATATATATATATATATATATATATATATATATATATAAGCATGATTTAAACAGATGTAAACATTTTACTTAATCAATGTAATGGTTGTGTTTACTTTGATTACTATGTTGCAATTGTTGTGATACTACACATGACGTCATCCACCCCCAAACGTTTCCACCGTTCCGGTTTAGGGGTGTGACAGATTGGTATTAGAGCTATTGTTTATAGTGAACTAAGTATACCGAACCTTACATGGTATACAACTATAAACACTAAAGGGGTCGGAGTGCTCTGAAGCTAAAAGTATACTTTAAAATATACAAGTATTTTTACAAGAACTATACAAGTATACATACGTACACGAAGCTATAACATAGTAAGAACTACATAAAAGTATTTAGGGCGAGTTGGACACTACGGTTAAACCTGGACAGATATGTAGTCATATGCGGGGCCAATATAACCTGATCAACTATATTTGTCCGAGATATTACCAACATGTGTTTGGGAGTGACTGTGGTGTCATGACAAGTCTAAAACTCACCAAATCCTATACTAATGAGAAACCATAGTTAAAATACTATAGGAGTATTTTATGGAACTATAACACTGCACAAAGTCATCACTATTAGACGAATCCTTATGATAAGAGACCTTTAGTTCCTTGTTAATGTTAGTAGCCATCATTATCGGTCTTTATTATCGTTGTAGGAATAAGATATATCTTGCTCAAATATTCGATTCATGATCATATAGGAGGCTTATCGTCATTCTTTCCCTTGTACCTTTTAGAGAAAGATGCCTCCGAGAAAGAGACCCAACAAACAGAACAACGGCCTTCCGCCGCCACCACCTCCTCAGTTCGATCCTGCATTGTTCCAGGCAGCAGTTACGTCCGCTGTGGCTGCTGCAATGTCGCAGATAAATACGGGTGACTGGCGAATCAGGAGGTGGACCCCATCCCCAAAACCTTGGGGGAGGTCATGAACACCAGAAGGAGTGTTCCTATAAAGACTTCATGAATGCCAAGCCTAAATCTTTCGATGGTAATGGAGGATTCATTGGCTTAACCCGATGGTTCGAGAAGATCGAATCCATTTTTGAAATTTGCGCATGTTCCGAGGCAAACAAAGTGAAGTTTGCCGCCTGCACCTTCACTGACAGAGCATTGACTTGGTGGAATAGCCGGGTCAAATCCCTAACTTTGCCAGTAGCGAATGCCATGGGTTGGGAGAGTCTGAAGGAATCATGCTTGCCGAGTATTGCCTAAGGGGCGAGATGCAGAAGTTGGAACATGAACTTTGGAACCTGAAGATGAAGGGTTTCGACGTTGCTACTTACACAGCTAGATTCTGCGATCTGGCTATTCTATGTCCGGGAATGGTCACCCCGGAAAGCAAGAAGATAGAAAGGTACATTTGGGGATTGACGCCCCCAACTCAAGGAAATGTCTTGGCTGCTAAGCCTTCTACTTTTGACAGTGACAAGTGCCTGACACAGACCCTGATAGATCACGGGGTTGATCATGATGAAGTGGCAGCCCCTCCCGAACCACCAAAGGTGAGTGGTGGGAAGAAGAAATTTTGGAACAAGCGAAAGGGCCAGTCTTTGCAGGAGCACTCCAAGAAACAACAGACAGTGGCAATTTACGCTGCTACTACTCCTGCTGCTGTTCCCGTAGCTCAAGAACCTGCCAGTGAATATGATGGTACTCTTCCACGGTGTGACAAGTGCAACTTCCATCATCATGGGCAATGCCGGGAGATGTTGTGCAACAGCTGTGGTAAGAAGGGACACACGGCTCGATTCTGCAAGTCACCAGTCTAACCAACCAATTAGGCTCCTGGAGCGGGCACTGGTCAAGCCTGTTATGGCTGTGGAGAAGTTGGTCACTTCAAGAGAAATTACCCAAAGGCAGCAACAGGGGGTAACACAGGGAAAGTGCTAGCGATGGGCTAAGAGGAGGCAGTTGATGATCCCACCGTTGTTACGGGTACGTTCCTACTCGACAACTCTTATGCATGTATTCTTTTCTATTTTAGTGTGGAAAGAAGTTTTGTTAGTCATTCATTTAAACACTTTCTCAAACATAAATCCCAACCTTTAACCGAAACATTTACCGTCGAGATGGATAACGGAAAGAAAGAAAGCACTAACAACGTATTCATAGGCTGTACCCTTACCCTGAACGATCATTCCTTTCCAATTGACCTCATTCCGGTTTCCATAAAAAGCTTCGATGTCATCATCGGCATGGATTGGTTGAGCCCCAATCGTGTTGATATCCTTTGCTACGAAAAAGCCACCCGTCTCAATCTACCATCTGGCGAAGCCCTTATTATATATGGTGATAAACTTAGCTCAAGCCTTCATATCATTTCTGGCATCAAAGCCCAGAAATATCTGCGAAAGGAGTGCCATGCATTCCTAACCCATGTCGTTAATGAGAAGCAGGAAGTTAAAGACCTCGAGAGCATCCCCAAAGTCTGCAAATTTCCTGATGTCTTCCCCGAAGATCTTCCCAGAATCCCTCCCGAGCGCCAAGTCGAGTTCTGTATCGACTTAATTCCCGGAGCTACTCCTGTAGCTAAATCCCCATACCGTTTAGCTGTTGGATTAGGTGTCTAAGTTCATAACTATTTCTGGAATGTACTTGACCCGATTAGCATGGTCCATTTGGGTTGCATGGCATCATGCATTTGGATAGACTAAAATGAGAGAAATAACACTTATGGTTTATTAATATATTATAAGTTCTAATATATTAATAATATTATTTAGTTAGTATTGATCAAGAATTAATTTGGAATTAATTAAGTGATCAAAAGAAGAGTAATTAAATATATGGGTTGATTCTGTAAATCATCCATACTTATATAGTGGGCTAAAGCTTCATGGATTATCAAGTTGGGCTAAAACCCATAGGATGCTCCATGGTGGTTATAGAACCCATGGGTCATGGAAATCAAAAGTCATGACAATTAAGGTTTACATGGTGTAACCCTAATTGTAACCCACTATATAAACATCACATTGTTCACCAAAATCGGCCACTGAGCATACAAGTGAGGGCTAGCCGATTTCTAAGTGTTCTTCATTTCTCTCTAAGTTATTCCAAGTGCATATGGTGTTGTGTGAGACATTTGAGGCATCACACTTGAGGTGCTAGGCTCACAAGGTTTTCAAGGAATCCAAGCTACTACAAGGTATGTATTTCCTACTAACTTTTATGTTTAAAAGTTCCCCATGTACGCTAGATAGGTTATGAACCTTGGAAAAACAATTTTGCATGTATCATAGATAAAACATAGATCCAAGGTTTCTAGGGTTGCATGTGCACCATAGGAGTGTTAGAATGCTCAAACCCCTTTAGTGGTATCAGAGCCTAGGCTTGTTTGTTTGATACTTGATGCAAAATTGTCAAAAAACTCAGTTTTTCTGCACTCTGAAGCATGAACTCGCCGAGTCCATGGGGGGAATCGACGAGTCCATGACCAAAGTCATCCAACTCGACGAGTAGGCTCTTGCACTCGACGAGTAGGAGCCCATGAATGCAGATTTTCGAGTTTTGCTGCTGGAAATGGACTAGAAACATTACCCTAAACTTTTTTGGTGTTTTAAAACTTGTTTTAGATGGTGTAGTGTTTGTGCTAATCCATTTACAATGGCTAATATTAAAATTCCATGTTTATATGTGTTCATATGTTCTTGAAATTTTGATATGAATATTCATGTTCTTATGAGTTCTTGATAGATCATAGGAATTACTTGTTAAAATTGTTTAATGTTTAATTCATGAACATTATGTGTTTTAATGAAATCCATAATTTGTCCTCAAGTTATGGATTACCAAAAGTCTTTCTTTTAAAGTCCATTAAAGAAACACATAGGTTACATAAAATGAAAAGTCACTCATTTTATTACATCTTTAACTCATAAGTTATGAAAGATGAAAAGTTTTGAAAGTTACAAAACTTGCCCTCAAGTTTTGGAACATTTAAAGTCATTTTTAAAAACTTTAGTTCCAACCCCTAGAATTTTAAAAGTTAAAATCCAACCCTTATACTTTATATTATTATAAGTTTAATAATAATTATATATGTATAAGAACAAGTCGTTTTACCGTTAGTAGGCCTCATTCACGAAGCCGATCTATAAGGGGGTATAAGGTTGTTGCCTATAAAATGGCAGCTTAATGGGTGTCCACTCTCACCCACCGCTTCCTTGACTGGTGGAGGGTCGTTAGCCGAACGAGTAGGACAAGGACTTTAAATTCTCATTAAAACTATGATGAATATAAAGTAACTAAATGTTTTTATAAATTCCCAATCCTAGTTACTTTAGGAAAATGTGAATTAGGTGCTAACCCATGAAATTACACTTTGCACTTTGATTAAGTCGTTAGTAGAGCGTGTGTGGTTAACCGACACACTAACCTGGACTTAACAAGGTAGGCAAAGGGTAACTTAATATTTATCATAGTATCGGTGGAGCGTGTGTGGTTAACCGGCACATCGATTGAGGGGTAAATATTAAAGGTACCAAGTAATTTGCATGGTTACTTCACACCTTGTTTTGTGATCCTCGGCATCCCAGTCACAAAACCTGAAGGCAACACTCAAGATTGAAACATGCCATTGAAAAGTTCAATGAATCTCAAAGAATCTAGGAGTTTCAAAAACCAATTAAAACCTAATTTTTATTTCGTTTTTCATGGTGGAAATTGGTGAATCGTCATTCACCTACCTTCAAATATTTTATAGCTTGGATTACGGCATCCCTCTTCTATGTTATAAAATATTGTGTTGGATCCTAGCCTTAATATTACATTTGGGTGTCTTATTAAGGACTATCTTTATATCTAATCTAAACTTGTCTTTCTTCTTTTTCAGATGTCTTCCAACAATGTTGCTTCTGGCTCAAACCCTACCGGCTCCTTTTCTCTCATGAACCTTTGTGGGAGAGTCATCTTTGATGGTTCCAACTTTATGGATTGGATTTGGAACATCAGGATGGTCACTCGGTATGAGGACAAGGAATATGTCCTCGACAAGGAGCTTAAAGAACTCGAGCCGACTGCTACTCCATAGGAGATCGCTGAATATCAATCCCATGAAAAAGATGCTACCAAAGTGGCATGCATCATGTTGGCCACTATGACAGCCGAGCTCCAAAAGTCTTATGAGGACTACTATCCTTTTGAGATGCACTAGGATTTGATGGACCGCTACCATCAGAGTGCTCGTCAAGAGCGATATGAAATCATCTCCTCCATGATAACAACCAGGATGAAGGATGGTGAACCCATCACGGGCCACATGCAGAAAATGCAAAGGTATGTGGACCGTTTGCTGAAACTGAATGTGAACTTCCCAGAGGAGTTGGCAATAGATATCATTTTGCACTCCTTACCTTCGTGTTATGATAAATTCCGCATGAAATACCACATGAACAAGGAGGAAGTTACACTCAGCAAACTTCAAGGACTTTTGAAGACCGCAGAAAGTGGTCTTAAAAGTAAGTCGGTTGTTACTACTCCTACTCCTACCGCGGCCTCTGTCTTGGCAATCGGGCAAGGCAAAGGAAAGAAGAGGAAGAGCCCTTCGAAGGGTACCAAGGGAAAGTCCCTTGATGACTCCTCTTCAAGTGGAACCAAGAAAGGTTTTGTCACTCCTTCTGCTAATCCTAAAGAGGCTGAATGCTTCTATTGCCATGAAAAGTCGCACTGGAAGAGAAACCGCCCAAAGTACCAGCAAGATGTTAAGGATGGGAAAGTAAAACCCAGCCATGCATGTATTTACACTATATTGTATAATAACTCACCCTATTCTAACTCTTGGGTCCTTGATACCGGTTGTGGTATTCATATTTATTCTGATTTGCAGGGACTAAGAAGAAGTGAGAATGTGGAGCATGGAAAGATAAACTTGATCATGGGGAATAGGAAAGCTTCACCTGTCACCAAGATTGGAGTTTACTCTTTGTTGCTAAGTAGTGGGTTTACATTTGATTTGAATAATGTTGTTATTCGCTTGAAATGGCAAGAAATATTATTTCCTTTCATGCTTTGTACAAACAAGGTTTTACATTTTCATTTGATAATGATTGTGGTGGAATTTATGCTTTCTTTAATAATGTTCTTTATTTTAAAGCATTACCTTGTTATGGTGTGTATGAAGTTGTGTCGGTTGTAGACAATCTAGGAAATAATGTGTTGTGTATTGATTCTTCTAATAATAACTTGGATAAAGCATCATTATGGCATTGTCGTCTTGGACATGTAAGCAAGAAACGCATAGGCCAACTCCAAAAGGATGGAGTCTTGGAGTCATTTGATCTAAAGTCAGATCATAGTTGTGAATCATGCTTACTTGGAAAAATGACAAAGTCACCCTTCACTGGTTCGTGTGCTAGGGGTGAGGGTTTGTTGGATCTCATACATACTGATGTGTGTGGACCCTTCAAAACTGCCACAATGGATGCTAATCGTTATTTTGTGACTTTTACTGATGATTATAGTAGATATGGTTATGTCTACTTAATCAAGCATAAGTCAGAGACTTTTGAAAGGTATAAAGAGTTTAAACAGGAAGTAGAGAATCAATTGGGCAGGAACATTAAGATGCTTCGATCCGATCGAGGTGGTGAGTATCTTAGCACAGAGTTCCTCGACTATCTTAAGGAATGTGGGATTATCTCACAATTGACACCTCCCAGGACACCGCAGTTGAATGGTGTGGCTGAGAGGCGCAATCGAACCTTGTTGGATATGGTTCGTTCCATGATGAGTCTAGCTTCGCTACCAATCACATTATGGGGGTATGCCTTAGAGACTGCCGCCCATATCCTTAATCTAGTCCCTACTAAGAAGGTTGCCAAAACACCTCATGAGATGTGGACCGGAAAAGTTCCCAATCTGGACCACATCAATATTTGGGGTTGTGAGGCTTTTGTGAGGCGTGAGTCTCACGATAAGCTCGAACCTCGAAGTGAGAGGTGTATTTTCATCGGCTACCCACAAAGATCCTTTGGTTACCTCTTCTACAGACCCAGTGATAATGTGGTCTTTGTAGCAAGGAGAGGAGTCTTTCGAGAGAGAGAGTTCATAAGCCAAGGAAACAGTGGGAGGCATATTGACCTTGAAGTAATTCAAGAGTCAAGTGGTGAAGGAACCTCAAACCCTAGCAATCAACCTGAGGAGGAAACTCCTGTTAATCCGACAGAAGAGTCTGTACCTTTGAGGCGTTCCACGAGAGTTAGGAATGCACCTGAGCATTACTATGGTTTCCATATTACTGTAGAAGGTCATACACTTATCAATGATAGCACACTGGTAAGTCTGGATGAACCTAACAGCTACACGGAAGCCATGGCAGTCCCTGAGGCTGTTAAATGGAAAGTAGCTATGGACAGCGAGATACCATCCATGTATGACAATCAAGTTTGGAACTTGGTTGACAATGTACCAGGTCGCAAGACAGTCGGGTGCAAATGGATCTTCAAGAAGAAGACCGACATGGATGGTAATGTACACACTTATAAGGCGCGACTGGTTGCATAGGGCTTTTCTCAAACTCCAGGAGTTGATTATGATGAGACCTTTTCACCAGTAGCCAAGATTAAGTCTATTAGGGTTATGCTAGCCATTGCTGCATTTCATGACTATGAAATATGGCAAATGGATGTCAAAACCGCTTTCCTTAATGGAAAGTTGGCCGAGGATGTTTACATGAGTCAACCAGAGGGTTTTGTCAGTGCAGAGTACCCTAATAGAGTGTGTAAGCTTGACAAATCAATCTATGGATTGAAAAAAGCACCTCGCAGATGGAATCTTTGTTTCGATGAGAAATTCAAAGAGTTTGGCTTTTCGAGGAGTGAAGATGAATCTTGTGTATATGTCAAGGCTAGTGGGAGTATAGTCAGTTTTTTGGTATTGTATGTGGATGACATACTACTCATAGGAAATGACATCCCAACTCTACAGGAAGCTAAGTCCTGGCTTGGGAAGTGTTTCGCTATGAAGGACCTTGGAGAAGCTGCCTATATCCTAGGTATAAGGATTTTGAGAGACAGGAGTAAAAGACTAATTGGACTTAGTCAGAGTACCTACTTGGATAAGGTGCTGAATAGGTTCAGCATGCATAATTCCAAGAAAGGAGAGTTACCGATCCAGAGTAACACCAGACTGAGTAAGACTCAGAGCCCGAGTACAGAGGCTGAGATAGCAGAGATGAGTCGAGTACCTTATGCTTCCGTTGTAGGCTTGATAATGTATGCTATGATTTGTACTCGTCCTGATATGGCCTTTGCATTAAGCATGGTCAGTAGATATCAGGGGAACCCTGGCAAGGCTCACTAGATTGTGGTAAAGAACATTTTCAAGTACCTACGGAGGACTAAGGACTGGGTCCTTACCCTCGGTGGGAGTGATGACTTGAGAGTAGAAGGGTATAGTGATGCTAGCTTTTCAGACTGATAGGGATAATTTCCGCTCTCAGTCAGGCTGGGTCTTTACCTTAAACGGAGGAGCAATTTCTTGGAAAAGTTCCAAACAGGAGACAATGGCTGATTCAACTTACGAATCAGAGTATATAGCGGCAAGCGAGGCAGCAAAGGAGGCTATATGGCTAAAGAAATTCATTGGAGACCTTGGAGTTGTACCAGCTATAAAGGAGCCCATAGAGATTTTCTGTGATAGTGAAAGTGAAGTTGCTTTAGCCAAGGAACCAAGGGATCACAGGAGATCCAGACACATCGACAGAAAATATCATTTCATCAGACATCGAATAGAAGAAGGACTCCTCGTGGCAAAGAGGGTATCATCGGATGAGAACCCAGCAGATCCCCTCACGAAGGGACTGGGTAGGGTTAAGTATCTCCAGCATGCGAGGCGCATAGGGCTGAAGGATGATATTAGTTTTAGTAGTTAGATAGCTTTGAAATATGTAAAGTGTAATTGACATTTGATGATGAATAAAAGTTGTATTTATTTATGAGTAAAGTGTTGCTATCTTTTTTCAATCATTTACTATTGTTTCATTTTGCATGTTTTGACTTCCAGAATAATTATGTTTGGTATATCATATTATTCGAATTCTCCACAGTCGGTCATATGTTGGAAGTAGGTATGAATCAAGACTGTCACGAGTTGGTTGTAGAGGTCTAAGATGTTGTACATGGCTACAAAACTCACGAGTGCTCATAAGTTCTGAGTATTGGATTCAACCTACGCTCGCTGGTATCACTTCATGGAATTTATCTCGAGTGATCGCGAGACGGTAATATCATATAAGTCTTCAAACCTAGAGATATGACTTGTTGCCTATGAGTTGGTTATGCATTGATTATATGAAAACGCATTGGTAACTCGATCTTATAAAACGTGCCTTTATGTATGATTCAACAAGTAGTAGAACAAGCATATGAGTCGAAGTTTATCTGTTCCTTCTTGGATTAGAAGTGATATCTGGGCCCCTCGATGATTTTGTGTTGACCCATGTATCGGGCCCGGTCAGAACTAAGTTGATGTGTTCAATTAAGTTCTATGTCAAACAAATCGGAAATCGGGATACAAACTGCTGGACAATAAGTAAGACATTGTTCCATGTATTTGTCCGGTTGATATCTAGAACAGAGGATTATATGATCACTTATCTTAAATGGTGTATCATCATCATCTCAGTTCCGAGAGACCTTGAAAGAGCTACGATTGCTGATCGGTTCCTGAAGTCATTCTTACAGTTATAGTTATTAGACTTATCCAAGTGGGAGACTGTTGGATTAGGTGTCTAAGTTCATAACTATTTCTGGAATGTACTTTGCCCGATTAGTATGGTCCATTTGGGTTGCATGGAATCATGCATTTGGATAGACTAAAATGAGAGAAATAACACTTATGGTTTATTAATATATTATAAGTTCTAATATATTAATAATATTATTTAGTTAGTATTGATCAAGAATTAATTTGGAATTAATTAAGTGATCAAAAGAAGACTAATTAAATATATGGGTTGATTGTGTAAATCATCCATACTTATATAGTGGGCTAAAGCTTCATGGATTATCAAGTTGGGCTAAAACCCATAGGATGCTCCATGGTGGTTATAGAACCCATGGGTCATGGAAATGAAAAGTCATGACAATTAGGGTTTACATGGTGTAACCCTAATTGTAACACACTATATAAACATCACTTTGTTCACGAAAATCGGCCACTAAGCATACAAGTGAGGGCTAGCCGATTTCTAAGTGTTCTTCATTTCTCTCTAAGTTATTCCAAGTGCATTTGGTGTTGTGTGAAACATTTGAGGCATCACACTTGAGGTGCTAGGCTCACAAGGTTTTCAAGGAATCCAAGCTACTACAAGGTATGTATTTCCTACTAACTTTTATGTTTAAAAGTTCCCCATGTATGCTAGATAGGTTATGAACGTTGGAAAAACAATTTTGCATGTATCATAGATAAAACATAGATCCAAGGTTTCTAGGGTTGCATGTGCACCATAGGAGTGTTAGAATGATCAAAACCCTTCATTAGCGCCGACAGAAATGCAAGAGTTATCCAGTCAGCTCAATGAGCTGATCAGCAAGGGATTCATCAGACCAAGTTCCTCACCCTGGGGAGCCCCGGTCTTGTTCGTGAAGAAGAAAGATGGATCCTTTCAATTGTGCATAGATTATCGTGAATTGAACAAGCTCACCATCGAAAACCGTTATCCCTTACCCAGAATCGACGACCTCTTCGATCAACTCCAAGGAGCCGGCTATTTCTCAAAAATAGACCTGAGATCAGGGTACCACCAGTTGCGAGTTCATGAGAGTGATGTTCCCAAGACAACATTCCGAACTCGCTATGGTCACTACGAGTTTGTAGTAATGCCCTTTGGTCTAACCAACGCACCCGCAATATTCATGGACCTGATGAATCGGGTGTGCTGCCCTTTCCTAGACAAGTTTGTAATAGTGTTCATTGATGATATACTTGTCTACTCTCAGAGTGAAGAAGATCATAGACAACACTTGAGGCTAGTGTTAGAAACACTAAGGGCGGAGAAACTTTATGCAAAGTTTTCAAAGTGAGAATTCTGGATCAAAAAAGTAATTTTCCTTGGTCACGTGGTTAGCGAGGAAGGCATACACGTGGACCCTTCCAAAATCCAAGCGATTGAGAATTGGTCAGCACCAAAGACGCCCACAGAAATCCGTCAATTCTTGGGTCTCGCTGGCTACTATCGCAGGTTTATCTAGAACTTCTCCAGAATTGTTAAGCGCTTAACCACCCTCACTCAAAAAGGTGTACCCTTTTGTTGGGGAGAAAAGCAATACACTGCGTTTTAAACATTGAAGCAGGACCTATGCAGCGCATCTATCTTGTCTCTGCCTGAAGGGACGGAGGACTTCGTTGTCTACTGCGATGCATCCAATCAGGGCCTAGGCTGTATGCTCATGCAGCGAGGAAAGGTTATTGCCTATGTCTCGAGACAGCTGAAAACACACGAAGTCAATTACACAACTCACGATCTAGAGTTGGGAGCAGTTGTCTTTGCGTTAAAGATTTGGAGACATTATCTCTACGAAACCAATTGTACTGTCTTCACCGACCATAAGAGCCTACAACATATCTTCGATCAGAAAGAGTTGAACATGAGGCAACGGCTATAGGTAGACCTACTCAGTGATTATGAGTGTGAAATACGCTATCATCCCGGCAAGGCCAATGTGGTAGAAGATGCCCTCAGCCGGAGAGAGTATTCAGGTCGTAGAGTGAAGGCACTGACAATGACCATCCATTCTCATTTATCCGCTCAAATCAGAGAGGCTCAGTTAGAAGCCTTAAATCCAGAGAACATGTCGGATGAATCCTTGAGAGGAATGGAGAAGAACTTAGAGGTCAAAGGAGACGGAGTTTACTATTTCATGAACCGGATCTGGACCCCGAAGTACGGCGGTTACAGGGAGGTTGTCATGAACGAAGCTCACAAGACTAGATACTCCGTTCACCCAGGTTCAGATAAGATGTATCTAGATCTCAAACAACTCTATTGGTGGCCGAACATGAAAGCAGAGATCGCTACCTTCGTGGGCAAGTGCTTGACTTGCGCCAAGGTGAAGGTGGAATATCAAAAGTCCTCAGGTCTACTTCAGCAGTCAGAAATACCTGAGTGGAAGTGGGAAAGGATTACGATGGATTTTATCACTAAGTTGCCCAAGTATCCGAGTGGGCATGATGCTATCTGGGTAGTTGTCGATCGATTGACACAAATCTACATTCGAGAGATAGTTCGCCTGCATGGTGTGCCTGTGTCCATTATCTCTGATCGGGATAGCAGGTTTACCTCGAGATTTTGGCAGCCACTGCAGAAGGATCTTGGAACTAAGTTGGATATGAGCACATCATACCATCCACAGACCGATGGGCAGAGTGAGAGGACCATTCAAACATTGGAAGACATGTTGAGAGCACGCATCATCGACTTTGGCACATCGTGGGACACACATTTGCCCTTGGTCGAATTTTCCTACAACAACAACTACCATACCAGCATCAAGGCTGCGCCGTTCGAAGCCCTCTATGGCCGTAAGTGCAGATCCTCTCTGTGCTGGGCTGAGGTGGGTGACACGCAGCTAGTTAAGGGTCAAGTCCCCGACAGCACTCTCACTGGCCCAGAAATCATCCGAGAAACTACTAAAAAGATCATACAAATCCAGGAACGACTAAAAGCTTCAAGAGATAGACAAAAGAGCTACGCCGATAAGAGACGAAAACCCTTGGAGTTCCAGGTTGGTGACCGTGTTCTATTGAAGGTCTCACCCTGGAAAGGCATGATACGCTTCGGAAAGCGTGGAAAGCTGAATCCGAGATACATTGGACCATTCGAGATCCTCGCTAGGATCGGTCCCGTTGCATACAAACTTCGTCTACCCCAGGAACTTAGCAACATTCATCCCGTCTTCCACGTCTTGAATCTTAAAAAGTGTTTATCCGACGAAACCCTTATGATTCCTCTTGATGAGATCGAGATCAACGAGAACCTCAACTTCGTGGAAGAACCAGCCGAAATCATGGATCAGGAAGTCAAACGAACGAAACAAAGTCGCATACCAATAGTGAAGGTCCGCTGGAATGCCAAGTGAGGACCTGAATTCACTTGGGAACGCGAAGATTCAATGCAACAGAAGTATCCACATCTCTTTTCGAATCCATGATTTGTATTCTATGTTGAATTTCGGTACGAAATTCCCTCTAACGGAGGGATGATGTGACAACCCGAGTCTTTTTCCGTTAATGTGAACCCGATTTCCGTTAATAAAATTTACATTTTATTGAGTTCCGTCAAATTTCTTTGGTTTGGAAAATCATTTTGTTATGAAATTAAATGCTATACAAGAGTCGGAACCAAAATCACGCGAAAAACCCGAGTTTTCTCCTAGTTTTCGGCATGCTTGATGTTCACGGTCGTAAACTCATTTACGGTCGTATACCCGTTTACGGCCAGTGCCAGGTGGCCCCCACCACTGACCATACCCCCAGCCTATATATACGGCACCCCCACCCTAATTTGAACTTTCTTGGCCGAAAACTCTCTCATTCTCTCTCTATACCCCTCGACCGTAAACACCAAAACGCCATTTTTCTTCCGAAAATCATCAAGAAGCACCTTTGGAAGTTGTTTTGGAGCAGCTAAAACACTTTTTTGCAGCGAATCCAACATCACTGTTCTTGAGTTTACGGCCATACACACTTCATATCTTCAAATCTTCAAAGTTCGTAAACCTATTTACGGTCGTACACTCATCGAATCTTCAAAGGTCGTAAACCCTTCAACGGACTGTTCACGGTCGAGAACAGTTCACGACCGTCAACCCTTCACGGCCGCAAACTCCTTTATACCGTGAACCTTGCTGCAAACCCATTTTTTCGATTCAATCGAGTCCCAGTAACGTTCCTAAACTGAAAACAAGTGTTTTCCCAACACTATAAATAACGGTTTCACTAATAAAATACATATATGTATTAATTGTATTAGGATCCCGTTGAGTGCCGCATACATCAACTCGAGGGTCTTCACTCTCAGTTTTTGCTGTCCGACTATTCACACGACTAACAGTGAGTTCATACCCCTACGCTTTTACTATTTTCACGTTTTCAGGGGGGATACAAGCCAAACACAAATGATTTTGTGAATTTATATAAAAAGGATTTCAATACCTTTAAAACTGATGCAATTAATACAATCATATGGTTTCTACATGTTTATAAAATATTTAGATATTTTATCCCTTTTGTAACATGCTGAGCATAAGGGACTTTTTCAAACTACAGTCAAAATTGCATAGTTTTCAGATCGATACATAAACCAAATACATAACAAACAGACAAACTATAATAGGTATAGTTTGGGTTCTCAATACACAGTTTTACAAATTCAGAGTTTTACATGGAAAAAAACATATAAACTATGACAGATTTAGTTTACGATATACATTACTACATTTGGATTTCAAGAATACAACATTAAATAATTATTTAAGTAATTATTTCCCTACAAAGTATACACACGGGTATAAATATAGTTGATCAATACAGAACTACACATAAACTAGTTAATACATGATTGTGAGAAAACACTTCAATTGTACCTTTCGGGGTACATGTTAAATCCTATCATAGTATAACCAGAGTCTTCTGGAGGGAGAGCGTGAGATTTGTGAATAAATCTATTCGGGACTGACAATCCCACACCTGAACTGCTAGCTACAGTTAGGCAGGCATGCCTAGGGTGACAAATGTCATTTAACCGACACTTGAAGAATGTCGAAAAGGTCACTAGGTCATATCAAGCATGGTTATACGACTCACAATAGTATAAACTAACCTTATTGTTTACGGGATTTCATTCTTCCGCAGTTTCATTTTTCATGAATAAAACTAGTTCATAATACAACTGGAGGATTCCAGGGATTTCAATTCATAGTTTTATTTTAAGTAGTGAAACTACTACACATACTGGTGGTAACCAGGGTTTTCAAACAAAAAATTTCATTCATTACAGGTGGTAACCAGGGTTTTAAAACAGAACATTTCATTTATTACTGGTGATAGCCAGGGTTTTCATACAAAGGGTTCTTCATTCAAAACAACGATATGCAATACAGCTGGTGGTAACCAGACATACAAACTAATACATTATACACTACTACAGAATACAGTATTCAAACAACTATGTTAGAAAATATTGGATTTTCTTGGGAAGCATACAAACATTTTACATATTAAATGACAAGTTTTCATTACAAAACATGCTTATGAACTCACCAGCTTTATGTTGATACTCTTTCAAAACTGCTTGTATTCTCAGGATGGTCGCATGGGTTTTTTTAGACACTAAATTTGCCAAATAAAATTTCAAAATTGTATCGGTTGAAGATGTTTAGAATGCATAAATCTTTCAATGAGTGGGATATAGGGTGGTGATCCGTTAGTTACAGTAAGGGGGTTTATTATTTGTTGTTTCTAGTAAAGGTTGGTAGAGGGTAGTTAAATCCAAGTGGGTGAGAATCGTTTGTATTTCCGAGAATAGAATCAGGAGCAGAACTAGGAAGAGTTCCACATCCTATTCAAGAAGGAAGTCGGTTCATGTGGCAGTTTGGATAGAAGTTGCGCAAGGTTTGAGGTTCAGAAACTTTCAACGATATGTTAGCGCATTTGTATTAACGCATAGCATACATGTGATTGGATCCAGGTTGAGGGTTTTGTAAGAGTCTCTCTGCCTGTTCTTGTCTGATGAAGGCCTTGGGGTTCAAAGCATGACCTGAACACTTGATTGGGGTATAGTCAGATCTGGGTTCAAGTCATGATGATTATGGTTGGCTTGGTAGTTAGACAGTAAGACCATGGGGTGGGTCCATGGTAGTATGGAAGTGTTGTAAGACTACTGGGTAGTTGTAGTGTTCACAAGGTTGATATGCTGTCATGGGAGTGTTGTAAGGCTATGGGGTAGCCGTAACATTTACAAGGAGGATAGGCTATCAGGAAGTGTTGTAAGTCTGCGATGTGGTCGTAGCATTCACCAGAATGAGGTAGACCATTGTAAGAGTGCTCGTTAGACTGAAAGAGGATCAGCGCATGCCTGGGTCGAGGCGAACAATATTTCCGGAGGATTACTCTTCGTTTGGGATGAGGATCATTGGATCTGAGGCGAGGCTAGGCCTATACCAAACTCGATTTCGTGAGACCCATGGGCGAGGCCCGTTCGATTGTGCATATTGGGTAAGATCCGTGGGTGAGGCCCGTATGGTTATGATAAGGGTGGGTGAGACACGGTAGAAATTGGTTGGAGCAAGGTATTGGATCACGTTTAAAGTGGGATGACTCTGTGGTTAGTGATTGGTATCCATGTGATGTAATTGCTAGGGTATCCATATAAGTTAGACACTTTGTAGGAGCCTGGTGGTGGAACCAGGTGTGAGACTGTCAGTCTCTGCGGTGGATTCGAGATTTTATATCTCAGTTTAGTGGAAGGTCGTCATGAAACCAGAAGATTTCGAATAGAATGGATGTGTAAATCTTTAGATTTTGGGATGCGAGTTATGTTATGGGTTGATGGATGAGACTCGCGTTGGGGGTCGTCTTCGTTTGTGTAACGTCCCAAAAGTTATGAGGTAAAAATTTCATTTTTAATTCAAGCAAAACATTAATTATCCTTAATCCAAACATTCATTATCCTTTTCTAAATATTTAAAAATACTTTATAGGGAAAACAATTATCAGAGTACAATCCAAAAATCATCATAATGCGGAAACATGGGTGGATGCGCTGCGATCAAGCCGTGCCTTTTCCTTTCAAACTGGAGGTGCCTGAAACATAAACTGAAAACTGTAAGCACGAAGTTTAGTAAGTTTCCCAAAATACTACATACTAATCAAACATACTGCCAAGCATATCTGGGTGCTTGGCTACCCCTTCAGTCTATTTCAACCGGATACTAACAAGCATATATGGGTGCTTGCCTACCCCATCGGTCTATTTCAACCGGATTTTGGGTCTATTTCACCCCTTTCTACTACCACATAATATCATAAAAAAATCACATAATCATCAAGCAAATACATGCATAACTGAAAATTATCACAAAGACAATCATCACGCTATAACATAAACTAGTGGGCCGGCCTTGGTGCCTTCGACCCACTACTACTACGAAGGAAGACTCACCTCAAACCACTGATAACTAACTAATTGCGCGGGCCGCAGAAACGGATAAACTCGCACCAACTAATAATAAATACAACCTTAATTAAAAATTAACTCGACAACTCAAAATCTGACGCCAATCCATAATCCAACTTCCTAAAGGGGAAAAATACCATTTTAACCTTTTCTTACTTGGCCCAAAATCAAGATCCAACCCATTAGCACAAAAAGCCCAAATCTTTAAATGGCAACCTAAATCCTAATATGGCCCAACTTCCTAATTGGGACCAAAAACCATCATGGGACCAATACTAAGAAAGCCCACAGATTATCCTTGACCCAAAGTCAAAAGTAAAATGGCCCAACAAGGACCAAACCTTAAAAGGCCTAAAAACTACTTGCTGGGGAGTACACCCCACGTACCAGAAGGGTATGCCCCGCGTAATCACCCTCGAAGCACAAAGTACAAGCTATCGATGCAGAATTCCAGCATTATGCTGAGCTCACATATGACCCTATAGAGATGTCTTAACATGTAAAGTTTGCAACTTTACCCCCCTTTTCATGGTTTAATGGGACCAAAACCTTAATACAAAGCATAATAAGCACCTGAACTCATGCATGGACCAACACAACTCATCAAGATGACATTTTAATGAACAGGGGACCTCCCAAATGCCAAGATCCAGCATACTAAGCTCATGGAGTAGCCCATACTCACAAGGATGAATCTAAGGACCAAAATGAACCCAAAGTACTCCTTAAACTAGATCTAACACCTAGAGTCATCAAGTTAGAAACTTTATACCTTTAGAAGGTAGATCAAGATGCACAAAGGCTGGATCCAAAAGCTCCAAGCAATCCCACACTTCTCCAAGAAGCTCCTTCTTCTTCAAAGATCACCAAAATGCATGAAATACCACCAAAAGCTCAAAAACCACACCAATGGAGGCTATGGTTTCGATTCTAGGGTTGAAAGGGATAGAGGTTGAAGATAATAGGGTTTGGTGTTGAGTTAAGGAGCTTAAATAGGGTCCAAGACCCTAAATTAGGGTTTCGATCTGACTGGAGTATGCCATCTGTAACTCTGGTATGCCCAGGGTACTCCAAGGAGAAATCGCGACACCCTTGCCTAGTACGCCCATCGTACTCCCTAAGTATGCCCCGCGTACTAGGCTGGCCCTTAATCCTTCAAACTTCCGAATGACATATCTTCTTCGTTTTAAATCTGAATTCGACGATCCTTATCTCCGTAGAAAGGTGACCATAAGCTCTACACTTCTATCAACTCATCCTTGCCTTAAAACTTCCCAAACTAAAATCCAAAATCCAACAAAAGTGCAGACTTACACTTTACCGATATACCCCTTGGCTCCAAAACAGAAACCGAACTCCCGGATCATACAAAATACATTACCCACACCCAAATGGGTCTAAATATCTCTTTCCCAAAGGCCCTAAGCCTTATGATAACCGAAATTCGGGTCACATCCCTGAATTAGGAAACTATTCGGAGCAAGGTGTTACAACTCTCCCCCACTTAAATTAGATTTCGTCCTCGAAATCACTCCTCACCACCCTCCTGGAATCATCGTTCGAAAAAAACCTTCTCGTTCTGAACAAATCGTTGATCCCATGACTGTCGATCCAATACGTTACTGCTATAATTCTGAAGCCCCATAACTTTCCTGACCTCCACACAGGTGGAGCCAATCTGAAACACAATCATAAGAGCATTTTTCTACCATTAGAACTGAAAATATCCTTTTGACCCTAAACCTTCCACTAATATCCTGGGCATACATATTTCCTTAATCCATAACTTGCTGAAGTAAATATATTTGCATATATACACTAACGACTCTCAACGCGAGTCTCGACCAAAAGCCAACTCGGTACCTAACTCATAACCTGAACTCCAAGGATTCGTAGTAGAATTTCAACCAAAATCTTCTGACTCGCGGTAACCATTCATTAAACTGAGATATAAAAACCACCAATCCACCGCTAAGACTGCCAGTCTCACACCTGGCCCAACCGCCAGGTTCCTGAAAGTCCAATTGATAAGGCTGTCATATTCTATGCACCACACTCGTGCCACTCACTGACCACATAGCCCTCCCACTAGAACCAGATCTAATACCTCGACCCAACCTTGCCTTGGAGCCCCCCCCCCAACGGTCCTCCTCCCATAACATGGGAAATGCTCTCTCGAAACACTGACTGCCTTGCCCTAGGTACGAGCTGATCCTCCTTTATACCAATAACCATCCCAACGATGGTCTATCCCAATCTGGTGAATACTAAGCTACCATCACAGACTTACAACAATTCCACAACTGTCTAATATTCTGGTGAATGCTACAGCTACCTCGTAGTCTTACGACACTCCTATTCTGCCATGGTCACCGCCCGTGGTCTTACCACACCTCTACTAACCAAAATCATCCCGAGTCAAACCCGCATCTGACTAAATCTCAATCAGGTGTTCGAGTCATGCTTCGAACCCTAAAGCCTTAATCAGATAAGAACATGAAGAGAGGCCCTAACACCACCCTCGACCTAGACCCATCCACCTTTCTGCCATGTGTCACAACGGACGTGCAATGAAATACGAATATCCTTTCTTATGCAACCCTTAGGCCAAAATATCCTCCCCCACTTGGATTCGACTGCACTCGTCCAACCTCAAGACTTGATGAATTCCCAATCCATCTCGCAACCTTACAATTCAAACTGTTGACAACCGGAGCTTATCAGGACTAGCAATCAATTACTAGTGTAACATACACGTTTAGTTATCATGTTATGTAAAATTTAAAAGTGAATAATATTATGAAATATTATGTGATTTTGAGTGTTGAGTTCTAACAGATAGTTTTTACTAGAATTGAAGTAAAACTATGTTTAGAATCATTCGGAAAATATTGGAAGTCTTATGAGATTCCAATCTAATGTCAAATATTGAAATTTAACAAAAACATAAAATTTGAAATAAGTAAAAATTTTATTATTGAAAGTTGTAAAGAATCTCGTTAGAAACATTTAGGCGAAAACCTCATCGAAATCCGAGTTATAACGAAGACGTTATGACTATTTGAAGTTTCGCGACAGAACCGACACGACGCACTATGACGTAAAAAGTGAGTTTTCGATAAACAACTTCTGAGCCCTTATGATCTAAATGAAAGTCATAGCATTCATTAAACTGAGAATTTTCATAAAAACGAACGTCCAAATCTGACTTCGTATGAGGAAGTTATGATTTTTCCAAGATTCAGTATAGCAGTAGACAACTAAAAACTCGAAATAAAGATCGACTGATTTTTAGCCGATACGAGTTAAACGAGAATCGAAGATCTCGTTAATAGTAGCACAATGATAAAAAGACAGATGAAAACGGATGTCAGATGAAGAAGTTATGAATTTTTAACGGACTTTTCATGTCTCGGCCCGTTAAAAATATAACTTTAAAAATAAAGTCAAAATTAGCCGACGGAGTCTAAACGAAAGTTGTAGAGTATCATCTCACCTACACGTGGATATAAAGAACGTCAAAAATGGAGCTCGTATGCAAAAGATACAAATTTTTGAAGTTTGGAAATTCGGAGTACGCCCAACGTACAGGAGTACCCGCAGCGTACTCATGTTCACGGTCCGAGATTGGCCACGTCGCCTATTTCTCGCAATCAACACGTATCATGCAAGTTCGACACGTCTAGTGCCACGCATCAGGGTACGCCCAGCGTACTAAGCTGTACGCCCAACGTAATGGCTAATAGAGCAGTACGTCCAGCGTACTTACAGATTACGCCCAGCGTAATCCGGGTTTTAGCCCCTATAAATAGTGAGCAAGACCTCCGGGTTTTTGTTTACAAAAGCTATTCTCTCTCACTCTCTACTTCCTCATTACCCACTTTTAGCCCCCCCCCCCCCCCCCCCCGAAGCCCCGATATTATCCTCGATACCCGAAGCAAGCCCCGACGCTCCGAAGTTCCCGAGAAAATCATATTTATAAGTCGAAACTCTGCCTGAGTAAGGCCGATTTTCGACCAAAATCTCCGGTTTCGTCACAGAAAGTCATATTTAGAGCCGAAGTGCTGCCCAAATTATCATTTAATCCCCGGTTGTTTCACGGTGAGTTCAATATAGGGACAATTGTATGTTATGTGTTATATGTTCAATGTGCTTTCCCATGTTATTATGATAATGAGCTATACCTTTGACCACGAAGTGTATGACATAAGCATCACTTGGGTATAGGAATGTAGCCTTTGGCCATGAAGTGTATGACATAAGCATCACTTTGGCATTGATAGAATGCTAAGATTGGGCTGAAAGCATGTGTATTCTAGCAAAATGATATTCTTAAATTATATTTTCTGTACCACTTGGGCTGAAGTCTTATTGATGTATATCAAGTATTGAAATTGTTATGTCTCATTGATTGCAAATCTTTGAATCTGATTATTCGTTGATATGGAAAGCCTGTCATATGATACTCATTTGCCTTTCTTATTCCTTGTCCCTCTTTGCTTCTGTCATATTGATATGTATATGGAATAATGTTATATTGTAACTGTTATTAAATTCACTAAGCGTTACCCGCTTATCCCTCTCAATGTTTAAACTATTGCAGGTAATAAGCATCCAGCATAGTTTCGTACTGGTAGAAGACGTAGAATAGATAATATTATAACTTTTGTATTGTATTCCTCGGAAAATATGTAATATATAAAACTTTGTAAAAATCTTAATAGTCGGTTTGTATCCAGTCTATGTAAATAAACTATCAATGTAAAATATTGTTTTATGAATATGCATGTAGCATGTTTTGGAGTAACAATATTGTGAAGTATGAAAGTTTGGGTCTTTCAGAAATACGAAAGTTTAAAAAGTTCAGGTTCTTTCAATCATGGTATCAGAGCAATAGTCGAAGTGAAGTAAATATCACATATTGGTATTTAGACTTAACCGTTGGAAGTTCAATATATGAACGGATTCATTAGGAGTATATGGATACAAACCATAGGAAAGATTTAAGTAAAGTATTAGGTAATCATAAACCCTAATATTCTAAAATATTATGTTGCTCCAAATTTCCAGAAGAATGGCTGAACAGAAAGGTAGCCATACACCAGAAGTGGGTGCAGATCCTAAACCTGGTGAAGTAAATACTCCAGTATCCCCTCGAGAGGAGCGACTCTTGGGTAAACTTACTAGTATTATTTGGCAGACTCTCGAAGAACACAAGAAGAATAATGATAAAGGCAAACAGAAAGCCACTGGAGAATCTTCAAAAGGGGAGGTGAAGCGTCCCTCGTTCAAAGATTTCAAGAGTAGTGGTGCAACGGAGTTTCCAGGTGCCATTAATCCTATTGTTGTTCTAACTTGGATTCAGAACACAGCGAAAGTATTTCGTATTTCTCATGTGGATTATGAGGACAAGGTCAATTATGCTTCCGCAATGTTCACCGGAGAAGCCCTAGTCTGGTGGGAAGCAACATTTTGAAGCTCTTAAAGAGTATGATCAGGAGAATTTTTCTTGGGGAATGTTCAAAACTCGCTTACTAGAAAAGTATTGTCCTATAGATATGAGAAGAAGATTGGAGAAGGAGTTCCTTGAACTTAAACAAGGAGGAATGACCGTGAATGAATATGAAACGTAATTCAATCAAAAAGCACGGTATTCTACAAAGTATATTCCAACTGAAGATGATAAAATTCAGTTATTCATAGAAGGATTACGATATGCAATCCACGATTTCATGAGTAATCGTGATGTTCTATCATTTTATAAAGCTGTTGAGTATGCTCGAAAACGCGAGCATGACTTGGAGATACGTGGTGCCACTCTCTCTGTTTCAAAGCATCCACGTATCTATCGAACTATTCCTGTTTCCTCTATTCCACCAGTTCAATCCGTTCGAACTGAACCTAGCAAGAAAGTGCAATCTCATAATACCTCTCGTGGCCGCGGTAGGTCACAATCTTTTTCTCTTCAATCGCCATCGTGTCTAATTTGTGGAAACAATCATCCGGGCGAATGCATACTAGAAAAAGGATCAGTGGTTTGTTTTGGATGTGGAGAAATAGGCCACAAGAAGCCCGTTTGTCTGATGAAGGATATTACATGTTTTGCTTGTGGTATTACTGGCCATAGGAAGCGCTTCTGTCCTACTCTTACTAGTCAGGTGACGGGGAGTCAAGCTTCTGTTCAACAACCAGCGAGAAGTCAAGCTCATGTTCAACAACCAAATAGTACTCCAACTAAAAAGGAGGAGGTGCCAAAAGCTAAGGGTAGTGCATTCCAAATTACCACAGAGGAGGCACGCGAGGACCCGAATGTTGTGACAGGTACATTTCTTGTCAACTATAGACCTGCTCACAACTTATTTGATTCTGGTGCCTTAGATTCTTTTGTGTCTCATGAACTTGTGCATTCCTTTTAAATTGCTTGCTATACACTTGCGTAACTTTTTCACGTAGATACTGTGGGAAGTATATCATTACTTGATGATAAAATCTATAGGAATTGTGTCGTAGAAATTGAAGGCTATAATTTTCTTGCTAACCTGATTCCTATCTCCTTGCCCAACTTTGATATTATTCTCGGCATGGATTGGTTGTCAAAGAACCATGCAGAACTCTTATGCTATGAAAAGATAGTACGCATTCCTATTGAAGGGGAGAATCCAATTTATGTCTAAGGCGAACAAAGAAACTTAAAAATAATCTCTTTCCTAAAAGTTCGTAAATTCATATCGAAGGGGTGTTCTATGTATATGGCCTATATCGTTGATATCTCAAAAGAGGAGAAGAAAACGGTAAATGACGTTCCTATTGTTAATGAATATCCTGATGTTTTCCCTGATGATTTGCCTGGACTTCCTCCGGACAGGCAAGTAGAATTCCAAATTGATCTTGTGCCTGGTGCTGCTCCGACTGCGAAGACTCCTTATCGTCTTGCGCCAGCTGAGATGAAATAAATGATGATCCAACTGCAGGAATTACTTGACAAAGGTTTTATTCGACCGAGTACCTCTCCTTGGGGTGCTCCAGTGTTGTTTGTCAAGAAGAAGGACGGATCGATGCAAATGTGTATTGATTACCATGAGCTAAATAAGGTGACTATCAAGAACAAGTACGCACTACCTCGCATTGACGATTTATTTGATCAACTTCAGGGTGTTAGCTATTTCTCGAAGATTGATTTGAGATCTGGCTATCATCAGTTGAAAGTACATGAGCAGGATGTACTGAAGACTGCCTTTCGTACTCGTTATGGGCACTTCGAATTCCTTGTCATGCCATTTGGTCTGACAAATGCTCCTTCCGTATTCATGGATATGATGAATCGGGTATGCCGTCCAATGCTCGATAAATCTA
Source organism: Lactuca virosa (assembly GCF_052849685.1). Classification (NCBI taxonomy): domain Eukaryota; kingdom Viridiplantae; phylum Streptophyta; class Magnoliopsida; order Asterales; family Asteraceae; genus Lactuca; species Lactuca virosa. The sequence goes on along the minus strand of NC_136426.1, from coordinate 259,955,594 downwards.
TCATCGTATTCATTGATGATATTCTAATCTATTCCAAGTCTGAATCTGATCACGCCATTCATATTCGTGAAATATTAGAACTTCTTCGAAAGGAGAAATTATATGTTAAATTCTCGAAGTGTGAATTTTGGCTTCGCCAAGTTCAATTTCTCAGCCATGCGATTTCTAGTGACAGTATATCTGTAGATCCTACCAAAATCGAAGCCATTCATAATTGGGAAGCGCCTTGTAATGCTTCTGAAATTCGCAGTTTCTTGGGTCTCGCGGGATATTACCGGAGATTCATTAAAGATTTTTCGCGTATAGCCGTACCTCTCACGAGTCTTACACGCAAGGAAGCAAAGTTCGAATGGGGTGAAGCCCAAGAAAAAGGTTTCTCAACTCTAAAAGATCTTTTGACTTATGCTCTGATCTTATCACTTCCAGAAGGTGATAATGATTTTTCTGTATATAGCGATGCTTCAAGGTTAGGACTAGGTTGCGTGTTGATGCAGCGTGGTAAAGTGATAGCCTATGCCTCAATACAACTGAAGGAGTATGAAAAAAATTATCCCACCCATGACCTCGAACTCGCTGCAGTAGTGTTTGCCCTAAAACTTTGTAGACATTATCTTTTTGGTACAAAATACCAATTGTTTACCGACCACAAAAGTCTCAAGTATATATTCAGTCAGCAGACCTTGAATATGAGACAACAACGAGCCATGGAGCTGATCAAAGATTATGACTGTGAAATCATGTATCATCCTCTAAAGGCTAATATAGTTGCCGATGCACATAGCAGAAAGGTTTATCATAATAGTGTGTGTTATGTTATTTCCCACACTACCGTAAGATTCACTATTCTTGATGAACTAGAGAAATGGCAAGTAGAGGCTCTAAAGCCGGAAATGTGAAGAAAGAAGGGATGGTACATTACACTTATGTTTTACTTGATGATCCACGAGGACTGGAAGTATTTAAGAATCGACTATGGACTCCAAAGATTGGTGGATTAAGACGGAAGATTTTAGATGAAGCCCATAAGTCTAAGCTGTCAATACATCCTGGTACAAGTAAAATGTACTATGATGTTCGAGCTGATTATTGGTGGCCTGGATTGAAGAGTGTCATTGGAAGATACGTACAGGAATGCTTAGTATGATTACAAGTCAAAGCGGAACATCAAAAGCCATATGGTAGTCCAGAAGGTATTAACGCCCCTATGTGGAAATGGGAGGAGCTGTCCATGGATTTTATTACCAAATTGCCAAAGACTGCTAGACAGCATGATAGCATTTGGGTAATTGTCGACTACCTAACTAAAAGCGCCCATTTTCTCGCCATGCATGAAACAACCCTTATGGAGAAATATACACAAGTATACTTAGATGAAATCATTGCGAGACATGGCGTGCCACTAAAGATTATTTCCGATTGGGATACTCGCTTTACTTCTCATTTCTGGGCGAGTATACAACGTGAATTAGGATCTCGGATCGCTCTCAGCACAGCTTATCATCCCCAGACAGATGGTCAGACGGAGAGAACAATCCAAACAATAGAAGATATGCTTCGTGCATGCGTTTTGGAGTTTGGTGGTAACTGGGATAAGTATTTACCTCTTGTCGAATTTTCATATAATAACAGTTACCACGCTTCAATCAAAATTCCACCATATGAAGCATTATATGGTCGTAAATTCCGTACTCCATTATGTTGGCGTGATATAGGACAGAAAATCCTTGGAGGCCCTGAAATGATTCAAGACACCACTGATAAGATTCAAATTGTACGAAAAAGAATGAAAGCGGCCCAGGATTGAAAGAAGTTCTATGCGGAAAAGAGAAGACGACCCATAGAATTCCAGGTGGGTGATTTTGTAATGCTGAAGGTGTACGCATGAAAGGGCATTATGCGATTTGGGAAGAAAGGAAAACTAAGTCCTAGATTTGTTGGTCCTTTCAAAATCATCCAGAGGATTGGTAAACAAGCATACCGTTTAGAATTACCTGAAGGTTTGGCAGGTATTCATGATGTGTTTCATGTGAGTTATCTGCGTAAATGTCTGAGCATATATGATGAAACGGTCCCGTCATCCGAGGTGAAACTGGATAATAAATTAAGATATGTAGAAGAGACTGAAGAGATCGTGAACGAAAGAACGACTGAATTTCTTAATAAAGAAGTGGAGTTGGTGCTTGTCAAGTGGAAACACCATCGAGGCCCAAATTATACTTGGGAAAATAAGAATGAGATAAGAGCGAAATATCCCCATTTGTTTAAATCATTGTGATTTCGGGGACGAAATCCTCAAAAGGAGGAGGTATTTGTAACATACACGTTTAGTTATCGTGTTATGTAAAATTTAAAAGTGAATAATATTATGAAATATTATGTGATTTTGAGTTTTGAGTTCTAACAGATAGTTTTTACTAGAATTGAAGTAAAACTATGTTTAGAATCACTCGGAAAATATTGGAAGTCATATGAGATTCCAATCTAATGTCAAATATTGAAATTTAACGAAAACATAAAATTTGAAATAAGTAAAAATTTTATTATTGAAAGTTGTAAAGAATCTCGTTAGAAACATTTAGGAGAAAACCTCATCGAAATCCGAGTTATAACGAAGAAGTTATGACTATTTAAAGTTTCGCGACAGAACCAGCACGACGCCGTATGACCTAAAAAGTGAGTTTTCGATAAACAACTTCTGAGCCCTTATGATCTAAATGAAAGTTGTAGCATTCATTAAACTGAGAATTTTCATCAAAAGAACGTCCAAATCTGACTTTGTATGAGGAAGTTATGATTTTTCCAAGATTCCGTATAGCAGTAGACAGTTAAAAACTCGAAATAAAGATCGAGTGATTTCTAGCCGATACGACTTAAACGAGAATCGAAGATCATGTTAATAGTAGCACAACGGTAAAAAGATAGATGAAAACGGATGCCAGATAAAGAATTTATGAATTTTTAACGTACTTTTCATGTCCCGGCCCGTTAAAAATATAACTTTAAAAATAAAGTCAAAATTAGCCGACAGAGTCTAAACGAAAGTTGTAGAGTATCATCTCACCTATGCGTGGATATAAAGAACGTCAGAAACGGAGCTCGTATGCAAAAGATACAAATTTTTGAAGTTTAAAAATTCGGAGTACGCCTAGTGTACATGAGTACGCCCAGCGTACTCATGTTCACAGTCCGAGATTGGCCACGTCGCCTATTTCTCGCAATCGACACGTATCATGCAAGTTCAACACATCTGGTGTCACACATCAGGGTACGCCCAGCGTACTAAGATGTACGCCCAGCGTAATGGCTAATAGAGCAGTACCCCCAACGTACTTAAAGATTACGCCCAACGTAATTCGGGTTTCAGCCCCTATAAATAGTGAGCAAGACCTCCGGGTTTTTGTTTACAAAACCTATTCTCTCTTACTCTCTACTTCCTCATTACCCACTTTTAGCCCCCCCGAAGCCCCAATATTGTCCCCGATACCCGAAGCAAGCCCCGACGCTCCGAAGTTCCCGAGAAAATCATATTTACAAGTCGAAAATCTGCCCGAGTAAGGCCGGTTTTCAACCAAAATCTCTGGTTTCGTCACAGAAAGTCATATTTAGAGCCGAAGTGCTGCCCAAATTATCATTTAATCTTCGGTTATTTCACGGTGAGTTCAATATAGGGACAATTGTATGTTATGTGTTATATGTTCAATGTGCTTTCCCATGTTATTATGATAATGAGCTATACCTTTGACCACGAAGTGTATGACATAAGCATCACTTGGGTACAGGTATGTAGCCTTTGGCCATGAAGTGTATGACATAAGCATCACTTTGGTATTGATAGAATGCTAAGATAGGGATGAAAGCCTGTGTATTCTAGCAAAATGATATTCTTAAATTATATTTTCTGTACCACTTGGGCTGAAGTCTTATTGATGTATATCAAGTATTGAAATTGTTATGTCTCATTGATTGCAAATCTTTGAATCTGATTATTCGTTGATATGGAAAGCCTGTCATATGATACTCATTTGCCTTTCTTATTCCTTGTGCCTCTTTGCTTCTGTCATATTGATATGTATATGGCATAGTGTTATATTGTAACTGTTATTGAACTCACTAAGCGTCACCCGATTATCCCTCTCAATGTTTAAACTATTGCAGGTGATAAGCATCCAGTATAGTTTTGTACTGGTAGAAGATGTAGAATAAATAATATTATAACTTTTGTATTGTAATCCTGGGAAGATATGTAATATATAAAACTTTGTAAAAATCTTAATAGTCGGTTTGTATCCAGTCTATGTAAATAAACTATCAATGTAAAATATTGTTTATGAATATGCATGTAGCACGTTTTGGGGTAACAATATTGTGAAGTATGAAAGTTTGGGTCTTTTAGATATACGAAAGTTTAGAAAGTTCAGGTTCTTTCAACTAGCTAAACTCGATGATCGCGCAACCACCTGAATTCCAGACGTGCACTTCCCGAAATCCCAGCAAGTCCAACAACCCTACTCATTTCCCATGATACAACACCACCTCCTTAAGTCCTTTATGCTGGTGACAAAGACTATAACCCTCACTCTGAACTTGCTAGTCTTCATTCCAGCTTCCCATCTCAGAAGAATCCCTTCATTCTAACCACCTTCAACCCTTGCGATTATGAAATTTTTGTTGGATTAATGTCTAAGTCCATAACTATATTTGGTATGTACTTGACCCGACCCGACATGGTCCATTTGAGTTGCACTTCACCGGCACAATTTATATGGATAGTCTTTTGAGAATAGTATATTTATGATTTATATTAATATATTATAAGTTCTAATATATTAATATGGAATCATATTATTTAATTAGTATTGATCAAGAATTAATTTAGAATTAATTAAGTGATCAAAAAGAACTAATTAAATATGGACTCTTATATATATGGAATGGGCCAAGTTCATTTAGGTTGGGCTAAGCTTTCATGGATGGTCCATGGAGCTTTTAACCCATGGATCCTATGTAAATGAAAGGTCATGGGTATTAGGGTTTACATGGATGTAACCCTAATCCTCCATAATATATAAAGGGGTCCTTGGCTCACAAAATTGACACAAGTGTGTGAAAAAAAGTGTGGGCTGATTTTAGTGTGCATACATATTCTCTCAAGTTCTTCCAAGGTGTTTTGGTGATTTGTGATTCCATTTGAGGCTTCCACACTATTGGGGCTAAGCTCTTAAAGCTTGAAGACATCAAGCTACATCAAAAGGTATGTCATGTAACTAGAACTTTGTAGTATAGGTGCTTCATAATATGCTAGTTAGGATGAAACCTTGGAATAGTTAATATTTGCATGTATAATAGAGAAAACATAGATCCAAGGTTTATAGGGTTGCATGTACACCATAGGAGTGTTAGAATGCTCAAAACCCAACAATTTTCCCCTGGCACTTCCAATGACCAAACAACCTCATGCGACTACCACCATCGTCTTCTTGCTACCGCTCCTTCCCTAGTAACAGTAGTGATCGGACTCAAAGGTCCTTCCATAAACGACCGCCAATCCTACCTGAATAAATGCTAACACGACTGAAATTTGATTTTATTGATGAACTGATCCATCTAATACGCCCACAGAACTTCCAAGCGATACCCCTGAATTGACCCCATCCACGTGAAAGGTCTAGTATACTCAAGAGTCATATTAAAGTGATATTGTTAATTAACATGTGATACTAATGGGTCACACTAACAACAACTTGATACAATTGATTATTTATTAGAAATTGATTTTAATAAATATTCAATAAAACTCTTATAATTAAATTGGAAATTATTTATTTTATGGAAATAATAATTTTCATTAGCAAGTAGTATTATACAATTCATATGGTATAAATAAATAAGTCATGCACAACATTTTGGACTAGACAAATTCTTTTGTCTTTTACCAAAAAGTTAAAGTTTATATAAACTTGGTTTATAAAATATAAAGCTTTTGCCTTCTTCCTTTTATTATTTTATAAAATAAGAGTCAAAAAGGAAGATTATGGGCTTTTGATTATTTAAATGAGAGAATGACTTTGAATATTTAAATAAGAGTATGTCTTTTTAATTATATAAATGAGAGAATGTTTTTTTGATTATTTAAATAAGGGCATGGTCTTTTGAATAGTTTATTCAAAAGGTAGGGTATTTTTACCGCTATATATACAAGACTTGAGGCTTTCACTTCTTGTTACTCTTCTCTTCAAAAACCATAACATCTAAGAGAGGGTAGAGACTCTTTCATCTTTTGTTAATTTCTTGAAGTTACTTCCATCTTCATGCCCTCTTTAAGTTCATATTGGTTAGGAACTTAAAGCTTAAGCGATTAAGAGTTTATGGACTAGCATCTACATCAAGTTGAGTCATTGTTGGTGTCTCAAATGTTCCACATTCTTCATCAACTTTCAAGCCTCCCAAGAGGATCCAAAGAACAACAAAGGTTGTTATTTCTTCATCCTTTCTATGGTTGGTATTTTATCTTTCTATAACTTTCAAGGAGATCCTTGGTGGGTATAAAATGTTATGTTATGTTCAAAATTTTAAGTCTTCCGTTGCCATAATATTCTAGTTTATGAAACTATTTTTGAACTAAAACCCAACAATTAGTATCAGAGCCACCTTGCAAGTTTGGTTAGATTTTTTGATTTTTGGAAATCTTTGTTTTTTGAGAACATGAATAACTTGTTTTTGTATAAAAATAAGTTCATACATATTTTCTATGACAACTTTATATTTGTTATTTTATGTGACAAAAGTTTCATGCATCTTTTGTCATTTAAAGTTGTCTTAGAAAAACAAAGTTTGTTTTATGTGTATGTCGATGTATATTATGTGCATAAACTAGCCAAGGACCATTATGATTGTTGTGTTGTTGTGTTGATTGTTTTATAAAAATGGTTGTAATAATTTATTTATTCATATGGTATGTAATAATTAAATAGATTAGTTTTCTTGGTCTATTTTTGTAAGTAACAGATTAGTTTTTAAAATTAATTTATTTGTACAAAAATGTAACAAGAGATGAAGGTGGAACCATTTTTTAAGACAAAAGAGCAATTTTCGAGTCTAAAAGGTGTGTAGAATTTTCAGTGACATTTTCTGAAAAGTGTCACTAATGCTGTTTACAAAGGGTTGTTGGACTTTTAACGACAGTTGCTGAATTTTAGCCTTCAAGAAGTTTTTCCAATCTTTTGCAAGCAATGGGTGTTTACTCAAGTGGGAGCTTCTACAACAATATTACACGAAGTTTTTTGGTCCCCGTAAATGTCCCTTTAGGAATGGACTTGGCATCTTTTGTGTTGGCACACAAAAATGTCATTAGTTGGTTATGTTTATGCACATATCTTTTTATGCATATTTGTGTGTTTTATTTTATGCAATTATTATATGTGGTTGATAAATTAGCTTTTCACATGATAAAATAATTTTGGAAAAAATAAACATCACATGGGGTTTCAGTTTTCAAAATTAGACATAAAATGTAACAACTTGTTATTTTAAAATAAAATCCAGTTTTATAAAATCGTTAATAACGGCAAATTTTCAAATACTTCATTATAAGTTTTAAAATGGTGATTTTTGTAACTTATACAAACTCCAAATATATAAGTAATAAAATGAAGTTTTATTAAAGATATATAAAGGGTCAAATGCACTCAAAATTAATACCGGTTATTAAAATTGAATTGCGTTAAATTATATAAAAACTAGCTTTTTATATAGAACCTTTAAAAGTGATTTTCTTTTGAAAATAGATACCATTATTTATTATATGCATCTAATAACCATGATATATGTTGGGGTGCAAAGTTCTTCATGTATGACTTTGTAATGGTTTGACTCTTGTAGACCCACTTGCATGTGGTGCATTAGCTTTTAGACCCATGTGTTAGTGAGAGTGAGAGAGAGACATGTAAACACCTCTATAAATAGTGGGTTCATACCACATGTAGAGGTGTGCTTGAGAGGTGTAAAAGTGAGTGTGTAAGTGTGTGTTATTTATTTAGATGTAGATCTATGTCCCTTTTTGTAACACAATACATATTCAATACATCTCTTGAACATCCAAATCACCATGCTCATTGTGCAAACTTTAATTCCGCATGTCAAACCATGTTCTTATGTCACTACAATTGGTATTAGAGCGGGTCTTCAAGATCAAGGTGATTTTTGAAGAACGATTCTCGGTTTGGAACCTTTTGTCACAATTGAAGCAATTTTTGGTGAGTCTCTCTCTATGATCTCTCTTCATTTCATTAAATTCGTGCGTTGCGTTTTTAGTTTGTGATCGTTTGACTCGTTGGATCAAATCTTTCTTGAAAAACCCCATTGATGATCCAATAATTTTTTTTGATCAAGTCCAATAACTATTCACGAAGTTCATTTGATCCAAATTTGATTTTCGGTTACTGTTCATTGATTCAAGCCCAAATAAATCCCATTGATTTGTTACTGTTCAAATAACCAGGTTAAAGCCCAAACTGTTAATTCATTTGTTATATTCGATGAATCTGATTCTTATCATATGTCCGACCTCTATTTTCTCGTTCTAATCAAATTGATAACCAAGAACCTTTGTGATTGAATCGAAATTCAGTTGTATCAAACTATTTTTGTTGATTGAAGTTAATGATTCTTTTTATACTGATTCATCTAGTCTTGAGTCTATCTGATTACATTTCGTGTTGATATTTTCTCGATTGTTGATAACATTGTTCTTCCCTGTTAAGTTTGTTTCGATCGAGTTTTTATGTTTTGATTTCTTTCACTGGGAATCGAACATTAATTCAATCGAGTCTTTTGATTGTTGAGAATCGATTTTGGTTAATCGATTTTGACTAATATCGAATGATAATTTGCAATTGACCTGTGAAACAGAAGCAATTGGGATTAAAATTGAATCAGTTCGATGTAAATTCTGGGGTCAATAATTGATTGTGTTTGTTTGGAGTCAGAATCGAATTCAAATGTTATTTGGTATCTTGATTTTGATTTGGGATAAGAAGGTCTAGTATTGGTGATAGGGAATCAGGAGTCTATAATTTGATATCGCTGTTTGGGATTGATAACTGCAATCGAACGCTTGAGTTGGAGAGTTCTTATATGAAATCTATTCCAAAGGCTTGATGATGTTGGTCGATATTTGGTTATTGATGATAATTGACGAACAGGGAACGAACAGATGAAGAGAGTTGATTTTTGATTTCAAAAGGATTTGGAGTTGATGTACGAAGGATTGATGATCGCTGCTAGATAATGAATGCACTTGGGTATTGTAATTGAAATCGATGTACGAAGGGAATGATTATAGATGTTGGATGTATGTTCATTCACAGTTAAGAATGAATTGGGAAGAACTGGGTTAACGTACGAAGAATGCTCTGATTGAGCGAAGGGTATTTGAAATTTAGACGAAGGGTTTGGTTAATTGTTTTCAAAGACTGTGATTGGTGATTTTGATTCTAAGGGGTATAAGGGAGTTAGAACGAAGAATTTGTGAATATATACGAAGGGGGTATTTTGGATTTGTAAGCACTGGTATTTTGGTTTTGAACGAAGGGTATTTGGGAAAAAGAGAATTTCATACGAAGAGTTACATTTTTCGTATGAATTGAAAAAGAAGGCAAATGTTTCAATTTTGGTCCCTGCTCTTTTAACGAAGTGGTATAAATGGTTCAACCCTTCGTATGATTGATCAAGTCTTCGTATGATTTGAACAAATGGCAAATTTTCGAATTCAGTCCCTGAACCTTCGAATATTTGACACTTCAAAAATCAACCCAAGTTTCGTATGTTTGACACTTTTCACCCAAATTCGAAAATTTTTGGAGCTTCGTATGTTTGGGGTGATTCTTCGTATGTTTTGAGCAGAAAGAGCAGAATTTTCAAAAATAGTCCCTGAGGCTTCGAATGTTTGGCGGTTCATACCCAAATTCGAAAAAGGACTGTTTTTGCTGAAAATTGAAGAAAATGCATTTCAAGCCCCTGCAGTTTGTGCAAATTGACGCTTTCTACCCAGCTTTGGAAAAGGGGAGAGTTTTGCATATTTTGCTGTTTTGGGCGCACGGGGTCGCTGCAGAATTTTGAAATTGACAATTTCTACCCATTTTGGAGAAATTTTGTCAAAGGCGGTCCGTGAACGAAGCTAAAAATTGATTATTTTTTGGATTTTCCGGATTAAAGCACAAAGTTTATGCCACATGTTAAGGGGGAGTTTTGACATGAAAAATTCTGAATAGAGCACGTTCTTTTTCCTTGGAGTTTTATAATCAAATTTCGATTATAAAAAGGGGGAGAAGTTTATATGGAAATTCGAACTTGAATTTTTCATATTACGCGGATTTGAATTATGTGAGGAGTTGTACAACTGCAAAGGAGATCTGGAACAATCTCAAGGAGAAATTTCAGGGGAGTGAGAAGACAAAAGTTAACTCTGTGAAGCAATGCTTAGTGGAACTGAAGGACTTCAGACAGAAAGATGGTGAAACGATTGAAGTTTACTACGATCGTCTTAATGAATTAATCTATCGATGCAATCGATATGGTATCACCAGATCAGCCATGGAGTTCCATTTAATTTTTGTTATGGGTCTTCGTAAGGAGTGGCGTAGTGTGAGCATGATGGTTAAGAATCAACAGAGCTTTGATACGTCAACTTTGAATGACTTGTACAATCAGCTGAAGTCTCATGAAAGCGAAGTGAATGAAATTGCTGAAGAATCGAAGGCAAGTTTGGGAGGTCCACTAGCTTTGGTTTCGAAGATCTCTGAAAGGGAAGCTGAGAAAGATGTTTCGGACGAAGACGAAGGGTTCATCATGAATTCAGATGATGAGGCGATTGCTTTTTATTCAAACAATCGTGTGAAAAAGTTCTTCAAAAAGCCATTCAATCCAAAGGCAAAGTCATCTGAGACAAAAGGGAATTTTATGAGTAAAAGTGCTGGGGATGAGAAGAAGAAAGAAGAGAAGAAAGATACGAAGTTTGTTGAGGGAAAAACAGAGAAGAAGTTAAAGGGAGATGTTGGGATTGATTGTCATTATTGCAACGGGGCTAATCATTTAGCTAATGATTGCATGCTGAGGAAGAAAGATGAGAAAAAGAATAAGACGAAGGATGAAGCATACTATATGGAAAAGTTGGAGCAGGTGCGTGCGAAGGCAAAGAATCTTTCATTAGTTGCTAGTGGTGAACAAGAAGAAGATGGAACTTATCAAATTTGGTTATCTGGATCAGATGATGAGGAGATGCGAAATCCAACCCACGGAGCAATGTATGCAAAGATGGAAGAAGAATCAGATGAGGAGGCATACGAAGTTCATGGGAGATGCTTCGTATCAAAAGCCGCTGACAAATCTCCGATGACCACGAAGGTACGTAATATTCTTGAATCTTTCAATATTCCAGTACATGCTTATAATTCTGAATTAGTATCTTTCGATGAAACTGTTACTTATTTTGATTCAATTGTGGTATCTGCTAGCAATGAGGCTAAGAAGCTGTCTATGCAGTTGCTAGAGACACAGAAGAAACTAGATTCGAAAATTACTAAGATAGATTGTTTAGAACTTCAAATAACTAATATCATGGTTGATAGGGATAACTTGTCTAGTGAATCTAAACTGTTGTTAGCTCAGAGGAACATTTACTGTAATTCGGCTAAAAAATTGTATGGGAAATTAACTGAACTACATCATTCGTGCGAAATCAGTAAAGAACAACATAGAAAATTGCTGCCATTTTTAGCTTATGAAAGAGCTACGGTAGATAACATTTCGTATGACTGTGAAAAAGAAATAGCTGATTTTAACAAAGTTCCGAATGATAAATATAGATATGGAATAGTCAAAGTAGATGAATGTCTTGATTCAACTGAATTGGTTAAAATTGTAAATGACACTTTGACTAAGTCTGAACAAATTCACATCTTGAAAAAGACTGAGAATTCAACATCTGATTCTCAATCTAATTTTGCTGATAGTGAGGATAATTCTGACAATATTAGTGAAATCAGTGATATTAAGGATGTTGATTGTTCTCAGTTGTCTATTATAAATGTTGCATCATCATTTAAAGGAAAAGAAAAAGGTAAGGATTTGTTGGTTGAGCCTAACACTGATCAACCCTCAACTTCGAAAGTTTGTGATGTGAACTTTGTGGAAGTCAGAGACAGCCAAACAGATGATAGTGATGATGAGAAAGAAGAGAAACAAATGAAGAAAAAGGAAGTTACAAAGGAAAAAGAAATTCCTCGTATAGTTGTTGACCAAGTGTATGGAGATACACAAACGTTCGAAAAAGTGTTGACTGAACAAGGTGCTCATTACCTAGAAGCGAATACGGTGGTTTACCCGATTTTCAAGTGTACTGATGATGTTGTTTTTCCAAACCAAGTCTTCGTAACTACTAGAAATGTTGAAAATATCAAACCCGAATTAAAGAAGTTAGTTGAGGAGGATAATTCAAAAACAACTGATGAAGGCTTTTTCGCAAATCAAAACACAGTTGAAAACAACTTAACAAAGAATTCGTATGTGTTTCAACGACAAAAACTACAAAGCCAATGGGTTGAAAAATCAACAATTGAAAAAGAGAATACAAAACATGTTGAAAAGGAAAATGAAAAAGTTGTCAAACTAAACTCTAAGGAATTTAAAGATCAAATTGACAAATTTTCGAAGGAAAACAACATTTCAAAACGATAAGCAAGAAAGAAAATATTTTGGCAAAATGTTGAGTCTCAAAAGATGTCTGAATCACAATCAACCAAAAATGTTTTCAAAGCTAAAAATTCCTCTTTTTCAACAAAAACCCAACATTCATCTCAATCAACTCATACAAGGTCTGAAGTGAATAAGCAACCAAAGTTTTCGAAAGCTTCTGACACTAACAAATCAAGAGCATTTTCAAATAAATCTAATTCAAATCAACAAGTCTTTCAAAATCAACATTTTAAATCCACTGTTGATACATCATATGCTCATTCTTTTCTAACAAATCCCAAAGTTGATTTTGTTCCTCAAAAGCCAAATTTTCCTAATCATACGAAGAAACAAACACTAAAGGCTTCGCATGAAAAAGGCATAACTTCAAGGAAAAATATAGATCACTGGCTCGAAGGACGAGGAAAATTTTATCAATCCAACAAATACTCAGAAAAACAAATCAACGAAGCTTATGAAAAGTATGTCAATACTTCTTCGAATGGAAGTTCATCCTCAAAAGATTCGAACATCTCCATCAAAGCTTGGAGACCAGTCACAAAAGCGAAGACAGTTCAGTCACAAACTCAAAATGCGAAGGGTAAAGTCAGTGTACATCTGAAACCAACAAAATCTTATGTTTCGTTTCCTACAAATGATGATGTGGACATTATTGATAGTCTCAAAACTAAAGTTTGTGACTGGGTCAAAAATTCCTCATTTAATTCTATGTTGAAATCTAATTTCCATGGACCCAAAAAGTCTTGGATACCTAAATTTTTCCACTGATTGTAGGTACTATGTGACGAGCAATATGATAACAAGTGGTACATTGATAGTGGTTGCTCTCGTCACATGACTGGGAAGAAGGAAAATTTACAAGATTTTCGAAGTCTCAAAAATGCTAGAGTAGTGAAATTTGGGAACAATCAAAAATGTCAAGTTAAAGGATATGGGAAGATCACAAATGGACAATTCACAGTGAATCGTGTTGCATATATTGAAGGTCTCCAACATAACTTGATAAGTGTTTCTCAACTTGTTGTGGGCACTGGCAATCAACTTCTCTTTAACGAAGAAGGAAGTATTATTTCGAATGTCAACACAAACGAAGTGTTACTGAAATCCAAAAGGAAAGGTGACATGTTCACTCTAGACATCAATCCTATTGTAGGAAAACCTGCTGTCTGCCTTCTTTCGAAAGCCACATCTGATCTAAGCTGGCTATGGCATCGAAGACTTTCACATCTCAACTTTCGAAACATCAATAAACTGGTGGTACAAGATTTGGTAAGAGGTTTACCTATACTTAAATTTGATAATGATTCTTTATGTGCAGCTTGTGAAGTTGGCAAGCAACATAAACAAGGTCACCCAATTACGATAGATTCGAAAATTGTTGCACCTCTGGAGCTTTTACATATTGATTTGTGTGGTCCTTCGACTGTTTCAACTCTCAACAAGAAACGGTACATTTTAGTTATTGTTGATGCTTTTTCCAGATTTACGTAGGTTTATTTTCTCAGGCTTAAATCCGAAGTTGCACAAATCATGATTGATTTTATCAAAAAGATGGAAACAACATTAAAGAATATTGTTCGAAAAATCAAGAGTGGTCATGGAACTGAATTTAAGAACAATGTTCTTGATTCATTTTTGGTGGACAAAGGGATTTCGCATAATTTTTCATCTCCATACACACCACAACAAAATGGTGTTGTAGAACGAAGGAATCGCTCACTGTGCGAAGCAGCAAGAACCATGTTGGCATATGCGAATTTACCTCAATATCTTTGGGCTGAGGTAATATCCACTGCATGTTTTACTCAGAACAGATCTTTCATACACAGGCGTTTTAATATTACACCATACGAAATTCTGAATAATCGTAAACCTAATGTGAAATTCTTTCATGTTTTCGGATGTAGGTGCTTTATTATGAATCTCAAGGATCATCTTTCGAAATTTCAAGCAAAAGCTGATGAAGGGATTTTTCTTGGATATTCGCACAATTCTGTTGCATATCGTGTGTTAAATAAGCGAACACGAAAAGTGGAAGAAACTTTCAATCTCACATTCGATGATTACTATGTTAAACAAAATGAGCATAAATTTGCAAATCATCCAATTTTACAAGACACACAAGTTGAAACTGAATCTTTACAAATGGATGATATTGATTATGATTTGATTTTTGGAATTTCAGATCATGCAATCGATGCTGAAATTCATGCTCCTAATAATCACATACCAGAATTTGCGAAGTTGATGAATCAACATCAACTCCTCAAGAAATAAATGAAAGTACACAAAACAATCCAGTGGAGGGGGAGCACTTGGATTCAAATACATTAGATAATGACGAGCATTCTTTCGAGGGGGAGAAAGAAAAATTAAATGATGATGTTGAGGGGGAGCATAATGTTGAGGGGGAGCATATAGAAAATATTGAAAATAATAATGATTTTGATGATGTTTGTTCGATTGCAGGTTCTGAGAATGATGATATATACGAAGATGCACCTTTGGAATTTGATCCAACATATCCACCAATGGAAAAATGGACAAGAGATCATCCGAAGGATCAAGTAATTGGGAATCCATAAGAGGGAGTTTTAACAAGAGCTCAAATTCGTGCAAAGAATGAGGTATTGAATACTCATCAAGAATTTTGCATGTTTAATGTTTTCATATCTAAAATCGAACCAAAAACAATTAAGGTTGCAATGGAACACTCAGATTGGGTTGTTGCAATGTAATCCGAATTGACTGAATTCGAACGAAACAAGGTTTGGAGATTAATTCCTAAACCTGAAAATGTTTCGATTGTCGGGTTAAAATGGATTTTCAAAAATAAAACTGACAAAGATGGAAACATTGTTCGAAACAAAGCCAGACTTGTTGTCAAAGGATATTCACAACAAGAAGGAATCGATTATGAAGAAACTTTTGCCCCTGTCGCAAGACTCGAGGCTGTTCGAATATTTCTGGCTTATGCAGCTCATAAAGATTTTGATGTTTATCAAATGGACGTGAAGTGTGCATTCTTAAATGGAGAGCTTGAAGAGACTGTTTATGTGGAACAACCCCCAGGTTTTATTAACGAAGAATATCCAAATCATGTTTATATTTTAGATAAGGCAGTTTATGGTTTAAAACAAGCACCAAGAGCATGGTATGCCACTCTTACTTCGTTTTTGAAACAATCTAAATTTAAACAAGGATCTGTTGACCCCACATTATTTCGAAAGAAAGTTGGGAATCATCTAATGCTTGTTCAAATTTATGTTGATGATATTATTTTTGGCTCAAGTGACCCTGCTTTGTCTAAAGAATTCGAAGATTTGATGAAAAGTAAGTTCGAAATGAGCATGATGGGAAAAATCAATAATTTTCTTGGATTGAATATTCGTCAAAACAGAGAAGGGATTTTCATCAATCAAGAAAAATATATGAAGAATCTGCTCGAAAAGTTTGGATTGACAAATAACACGAAGTTACGTGTTCCAATGGCAACAGGCATAAAGTTGACACCATCGTTAGATAAACCTGCCGTTGATATAACTCTTTATCGAAGCATGATTGGTTCATTACTTTATCTCACAACAAGTAGACCTGATATCATGTTTTATGTGTGTAATTGTGCCAGGTATCAGTCTAATCCACGAGAGTCACATCTCACTGCTGTAAAGAACATATTTCGTTATCTTAAAGGAACAATTTCGTTAGGATTGTGGTATCCTTCGAAAACTGGATTCTTCGTCCAAGCATATTCGGATGCAGACTTGGGTGGTTGTAATCTTGATCGAAAAAGTACAAGTGGTGGATGTCAATTTCTTGATGGAAAATTAGTGAGCTGGCAATCGAAAGAGCAAACATGTGTATCAATCTCAACAGCTGAAGCGGAATATGTGGCTGCTGCTGCTTGCACTTCACAAATAATATGGATTCAAAGTCAATTACGTGATTATGCAGTTAATATGAAAAAGATTCCATTATATTGTGATTCTCAAAGTGCAATACGAATTTTTCATAATCCTGTGCAACATTCGAAGACTAAACATACAGCTCTTCGTTACCACTTCATCAAGGATCACGTGGAGGATGGAAATATTGAAGTACATTTCGTGAAAACAACTGATCAGTTAGCTGATATTTTCACGAAAGCGTTAGATGAAAAATCTCTTGTAAGAATTATAGAACGACTTGGAATGATCGATGGAAATTCTGTTCCATGCGAAAAAGGAGAAGAGTGATTGATCGAGAATGGTTCAGAAGCTCTGAATCAATGATCCCGTGTCATCGTTCAGTGTTCAGAGGTTACTGTTCATAGTCAACTCGTCGAACGCTTCGAATTCGTAAATTTGTTACTTATTTTCAGGATTGATACAGAGGTTACTGTTCATGGTCAACGCTTTGACCCCTTCGTATTCGTACATTTTTCACTTATCAGGGAATGCTAAAATTTCGTGTTTTACAACAAGTATTATTTCAAATTTTCGAAAAATCAAAAATCCAAAAAGATTTTCTTTTTTTTTGTATTTCAAATTTTCGAAAAATCAAAAATCCAAAAAGATTTTCTTTTGTTTTCTATTTCAAATTTTCGAAAAATCAAAAATCCAAAAAGATTTTCTTTTGTTTTGTATTTCAACTTTTCGAAAAATTAAAAATCCAAAAAGATTTTCTTTTGTTTTTGTTTTTCAAGTTTTCGAAAAATCAAAAACATCAAAAATATTTTCATTTTCTTTTGTTCTTCATTTTCGAAAAATCAAAACAACAAAAGGATTTTATATTTTTTTTCCTTTAATAACTTTGTTGCAGATCTTTCTGAACATACAAAGAGGCACATGCTTTCAGATCTAAGGTCAGGTAAATGAATCTTACAACTCTTTACATTTTACTTATTTTGAACTAGTTAAGATGTCCCTAGAAGCATGCTGCTGCATGTTGTCCGAAGCCTCCAATGACTCAATGTGTGTGTACAAAAGCCTTAATGAACTTTTCATACGAAGATTTCTTCCCAATCAGGCTTGTATTCACATTAGTCTCCTGAGCTACCTGACTCTTCTCATATGAGTAAAGAGTTTACTGTTTTGTCCAAATATAACAGAGGTACACTTCGTGTCTTCACCAATCTTTTTCATCTAAAATTTCTTTCACAATCACACACAAAGACATATGTCCGAGAGGTCTCTGATCAAACCAATCGAGACTTAGACATATCAACAATCTGTGTTAATGATCTTACATCATGAGACCGTGATGAAAGTGAAACCCAAATTTCTTGCAAATTAAGGAATTGACGGGGAACTATGTTCCAGATTTTACGAAACATTTGTTTCAGTACCTATTTTCAAAACTCCAAATCATATTCATTTCATATGAGTGATCTTGATCAAACATTCGAAACCCACGATGTTTGTTGCCCAACAAGATCCAACACAAATTTTTTTCATGAATATGATTTCCGTGTGAGTTTATTTCGAATCCCAAAGTTACTTTAAACATTTTTCAAAACATACTTGTCACTGACTACACTGGTCAAACAAGTAATTTCTGTTACAATTACTCACCTTATGTTAAGGATGATATGTAACGAAATTTATTAAGCCACCTATGTAGCCTTACAAAAGATGCCCTCCGAAACTTCTCTACAAGTTTTCGATTGTAATTCACGGGAACATACACAAGTTGTTGATCGTATCTCTTGATGATTAACGAAGCAACCTTTTCCCGGGGTTTAACTGCATTCGTGTCAAATTAAATTTTTGACATCACAAAATCCCAAAATTTTACATTTCATTGTTTCTTGTCTAACTTTCTTTGGAACACTGCACTCACGAAATCCTTGAGGTTCTGAGTAACACCAACTCAGGCTGATGATTTCAAACATTTGGCATATGACTTCGCTTTTCATCCCAGAAGTGAAAGAGCCTAACTTCAATCCGAAGGGGTCCGACGATTACAATTCTCTTGGGGCAAACAAAACAGGCTGTATTTCAATGACGTATGATATCGTGTCCGGGTTTTACGGCGATGGGACAGTTACTTTTTGACGCATGGCTATTTCTACGGAGTAGTGGTCCGGTTTTCAAGGTGCCACGTCGGCAGTCATTAAATGCACATCCCGCTTTTAATTCAAACATGAGTGTTACATATAAAAGGGGATTCAAGGGTCTTTTGTCACTTTACGCATTTAAAGATAATTCTCAATTCTCTCTGAATTTTCAAGCTTTCAAAACCCTAACAATGGCGAATACTACTAATGTCAATGCTGAAACTTCTCAAACTCCAGAAGATATTACTTCCATGCCTATTATGAAGATCCAGGGTACCAACTATCAAGTTGAAGCTGATGTATCTAAGTACCCTGAAGAATTGAAGATGCTCGTGATTGCCTTGAAGAATTCTGTTTTATCCAAGGCAATGTTCACTTCTTTCTCTGTACCGATTTCGTGGTTATCTCAGGCGGGATCAACATCTTCAATCGCTAAAGCCTTTGATGCAGTCACGTTTAACCTAATCAATGACAAGAAGGTTAGACTTACAAAGAAACTCTTCTGTCAGATTCTTGATATTCCAAATTCCAAATTCCAAATTGTCCACATGTTCAACGAGATGGGACATCAACCACCACTATCCAAAATCAGTGATTTCAAGAAGTCAGGTCTTCCTAAGATTTGGAATTTTCTTTTTGGAATCCTTTTACGTTGCTTAACTGGTAGAACAGTGGGGTTAGACAAAGGAAGAATGGAGGTATACGCCATGGTTTCAGGGCTATACTATGATTTACCGGTGGATTATGCTTCGCAGTTATGGAAGGAGTTCAAGAAAAGTGTTGACAACACAGACGTTGTACATGGTATTTCGTGTGCAAGATACTGGAGTTTGATCTTGCAGTACTTCTACAACAAAGAGGGTATTTTAGTAGCCAATGACGAAGAAAAAGTCATTTTTCATGTATATAGCAGTCCAAAAGAGGTAATTGATGATGCTGATGAGTTCCCAAGTGTTGCTCGTATTCCTGATGCAATGCTAAAAAGAGTTGATCCTACGAACTCAGTGTTGTTGGCTTATCTGCAAACAATAGATACAACAGTGAAAACTGGTGTTCTATTGGAAAAAGAGAAGAAGAAATCAAAAAGGGGGAAGAAGAATGAAGCTGGTTCTTCTGCAAAACCGGTGAAGGAAACGAAGCCCAAAAAGTCATCTAAGAAGAAACCCGTAATAGTCGAAGAAATTGTTCAAACGGATGTGTCTATCGCTGTTAAAGAACCAGTTACTTCACCTACTGTTGAAGAAACCCAATAAAAAGAAATAATCACTTCGAAGACTGGGGTTTTTCGTAGATTTAAGATGAGGTCTCGAAAATCTTCACCCCACGTTGTTCGTAAACCACAACATACACATCAAAGTGTATTATTCAGGGAAGTTCCAGCGCCTGTTTCTCCATCATCAAAGAAACAATGGGCTGAAGATGTGGCAAAACAGTTGAAACAAAAGAAAACGAAGAAGTCCAGAAAACTTATCATTGCCACTACTTCAACAGAAGACGAAGAAAGAATTTCTGAAACTCCGGAAGCTGATCTTGTCAAGGAAAGTTCGATTCCTGAAGACATAAGTCTTATTCCACCCGAAGTTTCGCATGTCAAGTCATCTAATGAGGAGACACGAACTTCTGACATCACTGTAGACGTATCTAATACGGATACAAATGTTAACATGGGTGAAGAAGGTGCGAAGACTGATGCTCAAGGTAATCTTCATGTCACTTCTGATATTATCGTATCTTTACCTCCAGTAACTTCTACAACTGATTCACCCACATTCAACAACATAATCAATACCCCTTTCACTTCCATCTTTTCTTCACAATCTACTGATCCACCCAAACCTACTTCACCTGTCGATGATACAATGATGCTGGAGAATGAAACTGATAACGAAGGTTTTGGAGGAACTTTTGAAGATCTAAAGTTTGATGAAGAAGAAGAAAATTTTCCAGATCATATGTTGATGACCATGAAGCAGTACAAAATTTTGAATACAAAGTTGAATGCTATCATTCAATCTCAAGCTGATTTTGGGGGAGGTTCATCAGTCTTAAGTCTGGAAATTGATACTATGTTAAAAATGATGGAATCAAGGATAATCAGCAAAGTCTCCGGAATGGTGAAAGATTCCGAGTCTGTTATTTTGGAGAAGGTTGACTACACTGATCAGAATAACGAACTTCGTGTTAAATCTCAACGATCTGATTTTATGGGTGAGGTCAAGGATCTGAAAAGCAAAACAAAAGAACGGCATGTTCTTTTTGTTCAAGAAGTTAAGAAGGTACGCGAAGATGTCAACATGCAAATTCGTGAACTTCGTGAAGACATGCAGAGAGAAGTTCAAAGTGTTCAACAAGGTTATACTTCAATCCATCAGAAGGTTGACATTATTTGTGACGCTGTCACCAAATTTGTCAAATTATATGAAAGCATGAGTCCTCAACTTACTCATCTTTCTGAATTGGGGAACAAGAATTTTGGCGAGTTGCTTGTTTTGTTAAAAGAGTTGAAGGAGTTGTCTGTGAAACCAATGTTCACTTCGTTTATCACTCCAGAATTTTTATCTCAAAAATTCATCCAGTTCGAAGCTATTCTTCACAAACAATTATCTCCTCTTACTCGCATTTCAAGTCTTCTTCCAACAGTATCAGATGCCCCACCTGCTTTCACAGGGGTGCAAGGGGGAGAAAAGATAGATGAATCTAAGAAGACTGGTGAAGAAGTAAAGGCGAGTAAAGAAGATTCGAAGGTGGTGGGAAAAGTGTTTCCTTCGAAGATCCCAACTACAATGCCTGTTATTGTATCTGCTGGTTCAGTTACTTCAACTGTGGTCACAACGGTTCCGATGACCAGATCAGTTATTAAAGGTATTGTCATTGGAGAAGCTACTGGAAGTGCTTCGAAACCAAAGATTATGGTGGGAGAGTCTGAGTCTAAAGATAAAGGTAAAGCCAAGATCATAGAAAATACTAAGGAAGAAAAGAAGGCTGAAGTGGATGCCGAGTTGGAAAGGATGAGGCGTATTCAAAGTGTTATGGCTCTTCGTGCACAAGATCCTGTGGGTTTGGAAAAAGGAGATCCTTCGAAGCAATACAACTATGAAACAATTGAGGCAAAAGTCATGTTTGATCATATGTATTCATTCGAAAAGGTGCCAAAACAGAGTTATGTGGTTTCAAACACTGATGCAAGTCAGCTTGACTTTCCCATAAATTCATCATGCCTCAGTTTAAAGCATAAATTATGTGTAAAGACAAAGAAGAAGGGAAGAAGATAAAAATTCGTTTTCATTCAGTGTTGGCGAAAGCACCTGAAGAAGTCTGGTCACTGTTAAAAATCAAGAAAGTTATAAGCATCAAAAGAGACGTGGTCTTCGAAAATTTTATTCAGAATCTCAAATAAACAGTGATCAGATCAAATGGAAAAGTTTATGAGTTTACCATTGCTGATTTCCAATAATGAACTTGTATGATCTTATACAAGTTGCATTAATCCTGAAAGACAAGTCATTCTCCTTTCTACAAGAAACAGAGCCAGATGTTTTCCAACTGGGAGTCAAACACATCAAGATCTTTATTGAAAATTATTTTTAGTGTCTTGCTCAAACTGATGTGGAATTGGCTACTGCGAAAGGTATTGAAATTACTGCACCAATGGCTCCTACGAAGAAACAAGTAGATCTGAAGAAATATGAAGATGGTGAAATCTGCTTAAAACCATTGGGGATTGTCTTCGCAGGAAAAGACAAAGCTGGTAGAGCAAAGCGGTTCTTGTTCCAAACGTGTGAAGTGGAGATATATGCAACTTCTCAGTATACGAACTTAATTGTTCGTATGAACCAATGCAGGAAGAATAATGAAGGAGACAAGAAGGAGATTAAGAAGGTCATTGCATGGTACACATAGATATGAAGAGTGATGATGTATTCAATTCAACTGCTTACAAGTTGAAGACTTCGACTTTGATTACAAAGGGGGAGATTGTAAGGGTAAATAGAGTTGTAATTAGTCGAAGGGTTTCATGTCTTCGAATGTAATGAGTCTTTGTATCTTATGTAATCTATTTTACTAGGGCATTGTATTCGAAGCTTAACGCATAGTCCTTAGTATATTTTTTGTACGCTTTCCTCTCCTATAAATAGGAGTGTTTACTAGAGTCATGATACGAGTCTTTACAGGATTGTCATTTTGTACTTTGTAAAACTTGAGAGCGTAATAGAGCTGAAACAAGATCATATTTACATCTGTGTTCAAATCTCACAATCCTACTTTGATCATTAAACTCTGATTCATTTCATACTCGATTCTTTGTTTCATCAATATCATATGTATTAAAACTTGAATTATAAAACATACAAAGACCCTTATTTTACAAACCTCAAATCTATGCAATCATTTTGAAAAACATCCGCACATCTCTTGTATGCACTAGTGGGATAAAGGATACCTAACCGTTTAGTATTGTCTTTTGATGGCCGTGGTCTCTTCGCGGTTTCTGTAACCAAGTTATAGGCTGATTGCACAAGTTTTTCAAATTGGATGATTTAATCGGAAATATTTTGTGATAAATGATACCTAAGCAAGAGAAATCTGAGGCATAGATGGGATCAAACATGTCTAAATAAATTTGTTATTAGAGATCCCATGTCACACCCCCAAACCAGAATGGTGGAAACATTCAGGGGTGGGTGACTTCACGTAGTATCATAACAGTTGAATATTTGTAAAGAAAGTAAACCCAACCATCATAAATATAATAAAAAGTTACATTGTTTCATGTAATACATGTTTCAAAAGAATATTACAAATATGATGATTTAAAATGTTTTGATAACTGACGCCATAGCGTTCCTTCTCCAAAAGCTGATGTTTACCTGTATTACTGATTCCCTGAGAAATACAAGTAGTTTTGAAAAAGTGTCAACAATTAAGTTGGAGAGTTCATAAGCGTTTTTGTACTGAAATTTGTATGTCTTTCGGTAAAAATAATTGTACGTGTTTTCCAGAAAATCCAATATTTTCTATGTATGTGTGATAGTTGAAAAAGTTCCAAAGGCTGGAATGCAATAGTATCTTTCATGCTAAAATGGTGAAAGTGGATTTATACATATATAATGTAATTATTGAATGCATTTAAGAGTCTCGTAAATCAAAAATATTTCGATACTCCATGTGAGTTTTATAACCATGCTATTGACCCATACTGCCTATAACAACGTTCTTAAGGCGTTGCAGTGTTATGACGTTTGTCACCCCAGACCTGCCGGTCTAACTGTAGCTAACAGTTTAGGTGCGGGATTGTCAATCCTGTATAGATCTATACACAAGTATCATGCTCTCCCTACAAGAGATTATGGTTTGTAATACAAGACATGAAATGCGTACTTGAGAGTACGGTGAAGCCGGATGTCTCACAAAACTTAGTATCAATAGATTTACGGAACGAAAAGTCTACATTTCTTGTAAATGAAAGTATTTCCTTTTGACAGTGTTTATGTAAAGATGTCATGAATAACTCGTAAACTATACCCATTATAGTTTTTCGAAAGCGTGTTCCATTTGGTGATAAAAACTCGATGTAATACCAACTTTGCATGTAAAGTGTTACGTTGGTATTAATGTTGTTTAACATTTATAAACAAAATGTAGGTAAAGTATTTGAAACTATATGTAACGATGCGTATTTTAACATAAGTTTTTCTCGTGTTTCACTTGTATTCCCCCCCCCCCCCCTAAAACATGAAAAAGACGTGAAAATGTAGGGGTATGAACTCACCTGGAAAGTGTGGTGATTTGAAGAAATCGAGATTTTCTCGGGCAGCACTCCGACCGGAAAGTGGTGAATTTTTCGGGACTCTCGGGGTTTCGAACTTCCGTCAGAGCTTGGATATGAAACCGGGATGTCGGGATAGTCTCGAGGGGGTAGAAGTATGAAGTTTGGGAGAGAAGATGGTAAATGAGCAAGTAAAAGTCGGAAGTCTCGCATGCTATTTATAGGAGGGTTGCCAGGCTTCGTAGGCGGGGCGTACTCCGAAGTACGCGAGGCGTACCTCGTACGCTGGGCGTACCCTCGTACGCGGGGCGTACATCAGCGATGACGTCACCGGTCGCCGGTCTTCAGATGGGACGGAAGTAAAGGGCATAGGGGCGACGTGGCCGATCTGAGGCCTTGAATTGGGTACGCTGGGCGTACTCCGAAGTACGCGGGGCGTAATCCTTCGGATAAGCCTCGAAGTGTGTGCCCAAAAGTTCAAAATGCGTAACTTTCGCATACGAGCTCCGTTTTCGACGCTCTTTATATCCACGCGTAGGTGAGAATATACTCTACAACTTTTATTTAGACATCGTCGGCAAATTTTGACTTTATTTTTAATTATATTTTGTTTAATAGGCCGGGACAGGATAAATTCATTAAAAATTCATAAGTTCTTCATCCGATGTCCGTTTTTGTCTGTCTTTTTACCGTTGTACTACTATTGTCGAGATCTTCAATTCTCGCTTAGGTTGCGTCGGCTAAAAATCGCTCGATCTCTACTTCGAGTTTTTAGCTGTCTACTACTATATCTGAAACTTAGAAAAATCATAACGTCCTCCTATGAAGTCAGATTTGGACGTTCTTTTTATGTATGCTCACGGTTTGTTATTATCTACGACTTTCGTTTAGATACTTAAGGCTAAAAAGTATTTTATTGAAATTTCACTTTTTACGCTTAACAGTGTTTTACCGGTTGTGTCGCGGATTTTCGATTGGTCATAACTTCTTCGTTATAACTCGGATTTGGGTGTTCTTTATATTTCTGAAAACCTTGTTACGATATCTATCATTTTATGTAACCCAATGGAGACTTTTGAACATTCCATTTTTGACGCTATTTTTATTATATCAAAAATATGTTATAATACTTGACTTTAAAACATTACATTGACTTGAAATATCGGGTTGTCACATCATCCCCCTGTTAGAGGGAATTTCGTACCGAAATTAATTCTAAATTAAGTATTTTATGGACTAGGGAAAAGATGCGGGTATTTTTTTTTCATCTGATCCTCGCGCTCCCAGGTGTATTCAGGTCCTCGCTTGGCATTCCAACGGACCTTCACAGTGGGTATGCGACTTTGTTTAGTTCTTTTAATTTCCCGATCCATGATTTCCACTGGCTCTTCTACGAAGTGGAGACTCTCGTTGATTTCAATTTCGTCCAGAGGGATGACGAGGGTCTCATCGGACAAGCACTTCTTTAGGTTCGACACGTGAAAGGTAGGGTGTACGTTATTGAGTTCCTGCGGTAATCGAAGTTTGTATGCCACCGGGCCTATCCTGGCAAGGATCTCGAATGGTCCGACATACCTAGGGTTTAGTTTCCCACGCTTTCTGAAACGTATTAATCCCTTCCAGGGTGAGACCTTCAATAACACCTGGTCCCTAACCTAGAATTCCAAGGGTTTCCGTCTTTTATCCGCATAACTCTTTTGTCTGTCTCTTGAAGCCTTTAGTTGTTCTCGGATTTGAACAATCTTCTCGGTAGTTTCCCTTATGACTTTCGGGCCAGTGAGAGTGTTGTCGGGTACTTGACCTCTAGCTAGTTGCGTGTCACCCACTTCAGCCCAGCACAGAGGTGATCTGCACTTACGACCGTAGAGGGCTTCGAATGGAGCAACCTTGATGCTAGTGTGATAGCTATTGTTGTACGAGAACTCAACCAATGGTAAATGGGTATCCCAAGCTTTACCAAAATCGATCACACAAGCTCTTAGCATATCTTCCAAGGTTTGAATGGTTCTCTCACTCTGACCGTCGGTCTGTGGGTGGTAGGCGGTACTCATGTCCAGCCTCGTTCCTAGAGATTTTTGTAGTGACTGCCAGAACCTCGAGGTGAATCTACTATCTCGGTCCGAGATAATGGATATTGGTACACCATGCAGTCGTACAATCTCCCTGATGTATGTTCTAGTTAGTTTCTCCAGCTTGTCGATTTCCTTTATTAGTAGGAAGTGTGCGGATTTGGTTAACCTATCGACGATTACCCAGATAGTGTCAAGTCTACTCGTTGTCTTGGGTAACTTGGTTATGAAATCCACGGTTATCCGCTCCCACTTCCACTCGGGTATTTCAGGTTGTTGCAATAACCCCGAGGGCTTTTGGTACTCTACCTTGACTTTGGCGCAGGTCAGACATTTGCCTACATCGGTAGCAATTTCGGCTTTCATGTTTGGCCACCAATACAGTTTCTTGAGATCCAGATACATTTTGTCCGAACCGAGGTGTATGGAGTATCGAGTCTTATGGGCTTCATTCATGACAACATCTCTGAATCCACCAAACTGCAGCGTCCAGATCCGATTCATGAAGTAACGAACTCCGTCATCCTTGACTTCAAGATTCTTATCCATTCCTCTTAAGGCTTCACTCGCCACATTTTCGGATTTCAAGGCTTCTATTTGAGCTTCCTTGATTTGTGTGGACAGGTGTGAATGGATCGTCATGGTTAAGGATTTCACTCGGCGGCCCGAGTATTCCTTTCGGCTAAGGGCATCCGCTACTACATTAGCTTTTCCGGGATGATAACGAATTTCGCATTCGTAATTGTTTAGTAGTTCTACCCATCGTCTTTGCCTCATGTTGAGTTCCTTTTGATTGAATATGTGCTGGAGGCTCTTATGGTCGGTGAAGATTGTACATTTCGTGCCGTAGAGATAGTGTCTCCAGATCTTCAGAGCGAAAACGACTGCTCCTAGTTCGAGATCGTGCGTGGTATAGTTGACCTCGTACGTCTTGAGCTGTCTCGAGGCGTATGCGAGGACCTTCCCTCGTTTCATTAGGACACATGCAAGTCCCTGGTTTGACGCATCACAGTAGACCACAAAGTCTTATGTTCCTTCTGGCAAAGATAATATAGGTGCGCTGCATAGGGCTCGCTTTAGTGTTTGGAATGCAATGTCTTGTTTTTCTCCCCAGCTGAAGGTTACACCCTTCTGAGTCAGGGTGGTAAGTGGCTTAGCAATCTTCGAGAAGTTATGTATGAACCTCCGGTAATACCCGGCAAGGCCCAAGAATTGTCGGATTTCCGTTGGAGTCCTTGGAGTTGACTAGATCTCGATTGCCTTGATTTTGGAAGGGTCCACGTGTATCCCCTCCTTGCTGACTATGTGACCTAGGAAATCTACTTTCCGAATCCAAAATTCGCACTTTGAGAATTTTGCGTATAGCTTCTCTATCCTTAATGTTTCCAAGACCTGTCGGAGGTGTTGGCTATGTTCCTCCTTGCTCCTTGAATAGATGCGTATATCATCTATGAACACGATCACAAACTTGTCCAGGAAAGGACAACATACTCGGTTCATCAAGTCCATGAACACCGCTGGTGCATTTGTCAATCCGAAGGGCATTACTACAAACTCGTAGTGACCATAGCGAGTTCGGAATGTCGTTTTGGGGACGTTTCCTTCTAGAACTCGCAGCTGGTGATACCCAGATCTTAAATCGATCTTTGAGAAGTAGCTCGCTCCTTGTAGTTGGTCGAACAAATCATCTATACGTGGTAAAGGATATCGGTTCTTGATCGTGAGTTTATTCAGTTCCCGGTAATCGATGCACATGCGTAAAGATCCGTCCTTCTCCTTTACGAACAGAACTGGTGCTCCCCAATGTGAGAAGATCGGTCTAATGAATCCTTTGCCTAGAAGCTCGTTCAGCTGGCTGGATAATTCCTGCATTTCTGCCGGTGTTAGACGGTACGACGATTTTGCTACTGGGGTAGCCCCGGGAATCAAGTCGATTCTGAACTCGACTTGACGTTCTGGTGGAACTCCTGGAAGATCTTCAGGGAAAATGTCGGGGAAATTGCAGACTTCTGGAATGTCTTTAATGTCTTTCACTTCTCGTTTCTTGTCTACCACGTGGGCTAGGAAGGCATGATATTCTTTGCGCAGATATTTTCGGGCTTTGACGCAAGAGATGATTTGCAAATTGGTACCGGGTTTGTCACCATAAATGACAAGAGTTTTGCCACTTGGCAGATTTAGGCGCACAACCCTTTCGTGACACAGAATATCGGCATGGTAAAGGCTTAACCAGTCCATACCGATGATGATATCAAAGCTTCTTATGGTGATCGGCATTAGATCGATTTGGAAAAAGTGTTAATTTAGAGCTAGTGTGCAGCCTATATACAAATCGTTTGTGCTTTCTGTTTTACCGTTTTCCATTTCTACTGTAAATATCTTATTGAGTGCTTGGGGTTTTTGATTAAGTAAGTGTTTGAATTTATGACTCACAAAACTTCTCTCAGCACCACAGTCAAAGAGTATGCATGCATAAATGTCGTTGAGGAGAAACGTACCCGTAACCACTGTGGGATCGGTTATTGCCTCGTTCTGCCCTATTGCCATCACTCTTCCTACGCCGCCAGCATTCTTTGCCTTAGGGCAATCCCTCTTGTAGTGCCCAGTTTTGCCATACCCATAACATGCCTGGCTCACTCCAGCACCAGGAACTTGGGTGATTGGTCGCGCCGGTGCCTTACAGAAACGGGCAGTGTGCCCTTTCCTGTCGCAGTTTTTACAGTGCATCTCCTGGCAATTTCTGTGGTGGTGGTAATTGCATTTGTTTCACTTTGGTAAGTTCCCAGCATATTGTTTTTCCGGCGTAGGGGTAACAGGGACAGCAGTGGTGGTAGTAGCAGCATGGACCTCCACTATTTGTTTCTTTGAAGGTTCTTGCGAAGTTTGACCTTTCCTCTTGTTCCAAAACTTCTTGTTGTTGTTGTTGTTGGCATTGCTGTTATTGTTGTTGCTTCCTTTGGTTGGTTCTGGGACGACGGTCGTGACATCTTGACAGACCCCATGGTCAATGAGGGACTGTGCCAATTGTTTGGCACTGTCGAACGTCGTGGGTTTGGAAGCTAGCACACTTCCTCGAAGCTGAGGCGACAGCCCCCAAATATACATTTCCACCTTCTTGCTTTCTAGGGCCATCATCCCTGGTCAAAGTATCGTCAAGTCATTGAGCCTATTTGTATAGGTTGTGATGTCCGAGCCCACCATAGTCAGTCCCCAAAGCTCATGTTCAAGCTTCTGGATCTCGCCCCTTGGGCAGTACTCTCGCAGTAGCATTTGCTTCAGGTTCTCCCAACCTATGGAGTTTTCCACCACCAGAGTTAGTGACTTGACATGGCCATTCCACCACGTTAGGGCTCGTTCGGAGAAAGTACAGGCGGCAAATTTTACTTTGCTCTCTTCGGGGCATGAGCAGATTTCGAATACGGCTTCCGTTTTCTCGATCCATTTGGATAGAGCCATTACTCCCCCGGTTCCATTAAAGGGGATGGGTTTGCTGTTGGAGAAGTCCTTGTAAGTACATTCCCCGGAACGACCCTGGTTTTGGCCATTAGTAGAGCTATTTATTCATCCTCCTGATCCGTTGTTACTCATTTGTGCCATTGTTGCGGTTACGGCAGCTGTTATAGCAGCCTGGAAAGTAGCAGCATCCATCGATGGAGGTGGTGTTGGTGCTCTTGTAGTATTGAAGCGTCGGGGATTCCTTCTTGGCGGCATGATTCTGCCATAAGTTAAGATACGAATTCTTGATAAGTCTTCAGAAATGATTATGGAAAGTCTTAGTATTATATGTTTTGTGTTCTGAACATAACCGAATGAAACTCACAATAATAAGTGTATGATTTCCTTAGTATTTTAAGAACTTAATGGAATACTCAAAGAAATAATGAATGCGTGTCAATCTCATTGATATTAATATTTGATGCAACGATTAGGAAAATTTGACCTTACATAGGTCTAGAGTACATCAATGAAAGCGGGAAAATTTTGACAGCATTCGGGCCCCTGAATTGTGCACTCACAATCTGTCTGGTTTACATTTAAAAAGAAAGAGTAACACCAACGCTTAGTCGATAAGTATATACATAGCGCCAGAAGTACGCGCTCTACTCCGAGCGCATGGCACGCTGCGGACCATGGTATGTGGTTGTGGAAGTCTAAGTTCGGGCTACTTGACGTTCAACCTCGATGATGCGCCTCTCCATTATGGCTTGGCTTTTATGGAACTCCCTTACTTCGGCTCTAGCAGCAGTAATGTCCTTCTCAAGGGAAAAGGTGTGCTCTATTGTTCACTCATGTTCTTCATCCAGACGACGAAGACGTACCACAGTGACAGCAGCGGTGGCCCCAATGTCTAAGAGTTGGTTGGCATTCACTCTTGCTTGCTCGCCTTGGTTGGCAATGCGACGAACCATGACAGGGAGTGCCCTGTCAGCCGAACCCCCGTTGATGAGGTTATAAAAGCCTCGTCCCATGCCGTAAGGTGGTCGTTGTCCTTGTTCCTTGCTCCATCGTTTCAAGTCCATAGCCCAGCGGGGCGCCGGGCCTTGAAAGTTCCTTCGGGGATTTGCTGCTCTTCGGGGAGGATTGTAGATCTCGGGTTCCGATTCGGTGCTCCCACCATCTTCTTCCTCTTATGACTCTTCGTCTGGGTCTTCCTCGGGATCCTCTTCGGAAACCTCCTCTGGCTCTTCCTCGGGAATCTCTTCGGGATCTTCCTCTGGGTCCTCCTCAATCCAGCCTCCATTACCCTGGTTGGGGTAGTAGGGATCCCCAGGAATGTGAAATCCTGCCATTTAGTCTGGTCGAGAATAGAGGCAAGAGAATTATATATAAAACTTGGGAGTAAAAGGTAATTTTTTTGATAAGGATAATTCTATTTATTTGACGATTCCTATTTCTAACTAAATATCGAGGTTCACATGATTATAACAGTTCTTTTAGTTTTACAAAATACTCCAATAGTATTTCAAATTTGTACGCTTGATTTTTTTTTTATTTGGTAAGTTTTTGACTTGTTGCTCACTACGACTATCCCTCGACATACGTCGGTCGCATCTAGGATAAATATAGTTGATCAGACTATATTTATTCTCGATCTGATTACATACCCCGAGGCCTAATCGTAACTTCACAACTTGCCTTAATACTTTTGTAAAAATTTGGCTATGATACTAGACCGATGCATGCGTGTACTTTATACTTTTATAAAACTAGCATTTTATTTTCTTAAAAGTATAGTTTGTGAAAACGTTTTGTCAGAGGGTTTTTAGTCCCTTTGCATTTATAGTTTGTATATCTTATGTGGTTTGATATACTTAGTTCACTATAAACAATGCTCTAATATCAATCTGTCACACCCCCAAACCAGAATGGCGGAAACATTCGGGGGTGGGTGACTTCACGTAGTATCATAACAGTTGAATATTTGTAAAGAAAGTAAACCCAACCATCATAGATATAATAAAAAGTTACATTGTTGCATCTAATACATGTTTCAAAAGAATATTACAAATATGATGATTTAAAATGTTTTGATAACTGACGCCTTAGCGTTCCTTCTCCAAAAGCTAATGTTTACCTGTATTACTGATTCCCTGAGAAATACAAGTAGTTTTGAAAAAGTGTCAACAATTGAGTTGGTGAGTTCATAAGCGTTTTTTTGTACTGAAATTTGTATGTCTTTCGGTAAAAGTAACTGAACGTGTTTTCCAGAAAATCCAATATTTTCTATGTATGTATGATAGTTGAAAAAGTTCCAAAGGCTGGAATGCAATAGTATCTTTCATGCAAAAATGGTGAAAGTGGATTTATACATATATAATGTAATTACTGAATGCATTTAAGAGTCTCGTAAATCAAAAATATTTCGATACTCCATGTGAGTTTTATAACCATGCTATTGACCCAGACTGCCTGTAACAACGTTCTTAAGGCGTTGCAGTGTTATGACGTTTGTCACCCCAGACCTGCCGGTCTAACTGTAGCTAACAGTTTAGGTGCGGGATTGTCAATCCTGTATAGATCTATACACAAGTATCACGCTCTCCCTACAAGAAATTATGGTTTGTAATACAGGACATGAAATGCGTACTTGAGAGTACGGTGAAGCCGGATGTCTCACAAAACTTAGTATCAATAGATTTACGGAACGAAAAGTCTACATTTCTTGTAAATGAAAGTATTTCCTTTTTACAGTGTTTATGTAAAGATGTCATGAATAACTCGTAAACTATACCCATTATAGTTTTTCGAAAGCGTGTTCCATTTGGTGATAAAAACTCGATGTAATACCAACTTTGCATGTAAAGTGTTACGTTGGTATTAATGTTGTTTAACATTTATAAACAAAATGTAGGTAAAGTATTTGAAACTATATGTAACGATGCGTATTTTAACATAAGTTTTTCTCGTGTTTCACTTGTATTCCCCCCCCCCCCCCCTAAAACATGAAAAAGACGTGAAAATGTAGGGGTATGAACTCACCTGGAAAGTGTGGTGATTTGAAGAAATCGAGATTTTCTCGGGCAGCACTCCGACCGGAAAGTGGTGAATTTTTCGGCACTCTCGGGGTTTCGAACTTCCGTCAGAGCTTGGATATGAAACCGGGATGTCGGGATAGTCTCGAGGGGGTAGAAGTATGAAGTTTGGGAGAGAAGATGGTAAATGAGCAAGTAAAAGTCGGAAGTCTCGCATGATATTTATAGGAGGGCTGCCAGGCTTCGTACGCTGGTCGTACTCCGAAGTACGCGGGGCGTACCTCGTACGTTGGGCGTACCCTTGTACGCAGGGCGTACGTCAGCGATGACGTCACCGGTCTTCGGATGGGACGGAAGTAAAGGGCATAGGGGCGATGTGGCCGATCCGAGGCCTTGCATTGGGTACGCTGGGCGTACTCCGAAGTACGCGGGGCGTAATCCTTCGGATAAGCCTCGAAGTGTGTGCCCAAAACTTCAAAAATGTGTAACTTTCGCATTCAAGCTCCGTTTTCGACGCTCTTTATATCCACGCGTAGGTGAGAATATACTCTATAACTTTCATTTAGACTTCGTTGGCAAATTTTTATTTATTTTTAATTATATTTTGTTTAATAGGTCGGGACAGGATAAATCTATTAAAAATTCATAACTTCTTCATCCGATGTCCGTTTTCATCTGTCTTTTTACTGTTGTACTACTATTGTCAAGATCTTCAATTCTCGTTTAGGTTGCGTCGGCTAAAAATCGCTCGATCTCTACTTCGAGTTTTTAGATGTCTACTACTATATCCGAAACTTAGAAAAATCATAACTTCCTCATATGAAGTCAGATTTGGACGTTCTTTTTATGTATGCTCACGGTTTGTTATTATCTACGACTTTCGTCTAGATACTTAAGGCTAAAAAGTATTTTATTGAAATCTCACTTTTTACGCTTAATAGTGTTTTACCGGTTGTGTCGCGGATTTTCGATTGGTCATAGCTTCTTCGTTATAACTTGGATTTGGGTGTTCTTTATATTTCTGAAAACCTTGTTACAATATCTATCATTTTATGTAACCCAATGGAGACTTTTGAACATTCCAATTTTGACGCTATTTTTATTATATCAAAAATAGGTTACAATACTTGACTTTAGAACATTTCATTGACTTGAAATATCGGATTGTCACATCCCATAAATCTAGGAATTATATAGCAAGATATAATTGATAATCGATATCTACCGGGTTGAATTCAAATGGATGGGATAAATGATACATAACCATTTATTTGTTTTGCAACTTGGATCCTAGACTTTGATAATTAATGTTTTTGGAAACTAAAAGGGTATTAATTATTAAAGATTAAATATTGAAAATACTAAAAGAATTTTGTTAAAATTTTATAGTTAAATAATTCATTCTCATTATCATGAATTGTCATTTTCTTTAATGACTTAATGAAATAATAACATTCAATAGACACAACTTCAATGAATGGGTTCATGTCTTAAGAGACAATCTCGTGAGAAATATGAAATTGTATACACTTAAAGGTCCTAGTCCTAAACTATTTACTTTGATTAATTAAACCTGAACATGATACCTAGTAAAGGCATCACTGTGATGCTTAAGATGCTTCTAACATCAAGCTAGGAATAGTTATTCATGACTTCTAGGAAGTCTTGGATAATTTAAACATACATTTTGTGATATAACAGGTCAAGCAATATTCCAATAAATACAGTGATATTTTATTTAAAGCTAGTTTAAACATTGGAATAATGCAAGGCTAAAAGGGTCACCTAGTGTGATCTAAGAGGCCCGTGTTTTATGGACTGAACACCTTTAAGCCCAAGAAATCTACTAAAGCAAACATAGATTAATCTTGTTTCTTTTGTGAAGAAACTAGACACTAGAAAAGGATTTACTCCTCTTATTTGGAAAGAAAGTCTGGAAGAGACTAGTACTTCTAGTATCTACTAGATAGAACTCATACTTTTCATATAACACTTAGGTACTCGGTACTTAAATGTTAATCTAATATTTGTAAATGGCTTGCAGATATTTACTGAAGAGTAACCAAGCTAAGCACAATCAAGTTGGAACTACACTCTCGGAGTTTAGTTTATTATTTATGCTTAGAACATAAATTACTTGTAATGTAATACAATATTTGTTTTGGAATAATATATGTTTAAATTTAGCATGCTAAATTTATGTCTCGGTTATTTTATTCAAATGTTTGATAATTTACTCAATTGTTTTTCATAACGATAATATTCATATTTTGAAATGATTAACTTCTATTTATGAGACTAGATCTCTTAATAGAATTGTGAAGTAAATATCAACATTCTTATAAATAAAATTAAGTTCTATATGCAAGCACTTTTTTGACTTAAACTTGTTTTTAAGTCAAACTCATCTTTGACATTGTTATATTTATTATATAAATGGCATTCAGATATTCCAACTTCAAGAAAGGGATCTTTGAAGGCAAATAATTTAGTTTATTTGAAATATGTGAACCTTATTTATATGAAAAATGACTCCTAATGATATTTTCACTAAAGTGTAGAGAAAATAATTAAGGAACTATACACTTTGGTGTCTGACTTCCTTTCTAATGAATGCCTGAGATTAAGCACAAGATACCAAATCAACTTTATTAACAACTATAGTAGTTTTAATTATATTTTACATGGTAAAGCATAATTGTGAAATCTTTGTTGAAGGCTTCAAAAGTTGAGATGCAAGCCGGTAAGAACCATCTAAGGCCTTAATGATAATAAAGGATAAATTAAATCTTACTTGGTATGATTTACTTTATAATCGGTAGAAATATCCACCTTTTATTTCCTTGGGATGACACATATAGCACTATTAATTGTACCTTGAGTACAAATACCAACTAATAAGTAGATTAAACATTTTATAAGATTTAGTATGGAAAGGCTCCATCCTCATCTTACTTAATTTTTTGGGGATTTGAAGCTGATGTTGGACTAAAACTTCTAATCCCGAAATCTACTAAATACATATTTGTATAATACTCTAAATGTGGCTTGGGTTATCATATGCAAACCCACCAAGAATAAGTTCTCTTATTCTTTTGAAAGCTATGTTATTAGAAAGAAAGCTTCTAATAACAAAGAAAGTGGGAGGTACATGTAACTTGAAGCAGCTCAAGAACCATAACCTTATGTAGTAATAGTTGGCACTAGTCTTTAACAAAGATTGTTAAATTTGAATAATAGCTATTTACAAACACAAATTGTTCGCATTAGTGGTAGAAATCATCCATGACTTGAGAAATGTGGAATCTCTCACTCATGAGCTTTTATTGATGGTTTCTGGAAAATCCATCAAATACCAAGATGTTATGTCAGATCTCGAATCTGATAAATGACTTAGAGACATGAACATGAGATGTAATCCATGTATGAGAATCAAGTATGGGCTTGATTAAAATTTTCCCTTATAGCAAGGCTAGAAGGGGTAAATGATTCTTCTAGTAAGAATAAATTACATGGATAACCATACACATTTAAAGCAAGACTTGTAGTAAAAGGATTCTCTCATACTCAAGTCATTGACTATGATCCTCATCATACTCATGATATTGACTGTGATCAAACCTTTTTCACGAGTAGCTATGATTAGATCAACAAGAATAATACTTACTGTAAATTCATATTCTTAATATGAGATATAGGAAATAGATTTCAAGAAAGACCGCTTTTATTATAAAACATCTACTAAAAGATATCTATATAGATTAGCCTGGAGGTTTTCTTAATCCATGTTATCCTAACAAAATGTGTAGAGCTTGAGATCCACTTGTGGATATAAAGAAAACATCTCAATGTTGCAATAATCATTTTAATGTAAACCCACAAGGTATGTTTTTATATCAAAATGAATAGAACATGTGTGTTTACTAAGAACTAGTGGGAAATTCCTAATCTTGTATAAGTGAGACATACTTAATCATTTGAAATCACATTCTGACTAAGCAAGGTCGTTTTCACCTTGACTCGGAAAGTGTTTCTAAAATGAAAGACTTAGGAAAGAGAAGATACATTCTTGGAATGTAAAATCTATAAGGGAAAGATAAAATAAATGTTAAAGGTTTCATGTCCTTATACATATATTAGCAATATCTTGAAAGGGATCAAGACACAAGATTCTTTTAGAGAATTCTTGGCATTTTCATATGGCACCATTTTGAGCTAGCCTGAAAAGTACATAGCTCATAGGTTTGAACTAGATGAAATGATTTATATTCTACTTGCTTGGCAAATGAATTCATCATTTACGCCATATTATACATATGACATGGTATTTGATCATGCTATACGCATGTTATAGGATACTAATTGAATACATGGTTAGGTCACTGGATGACTAAGAGAGCATTCTATGAGTACTTTAGAAGAATTAAGAGAGTGTATATGAGAAAATCAGTTTAGAAAGGATCTCTATGGAAAGAGCTACATAAGATGTTAATTTCTAAACAGATATAAATAATTATGAATTATAATTGGATTTTGACATCATTATGGAATGAAGTGTAAGTTTTGTTAGAATGAGGTCCAAGCAAAACATAATGATACAATCTACTAAAAAGTAATAATACACTAATTTAGAAGTTGAATTCAAATATGATTGGATGAATGGGAACATTGAAAAACTATGTTGATTTCTGTCATTCAAGGATTACATAGAAATCTTTGTGACTTCGAGAGTATACTTAATCTAGCTAAGAGACTCTATGTCACGAAAGAACACCAATCATATTCTCCAATATATTTAACTATACAAGAGTAAAGTTATGTATAGAGATGATAGTATTCACAAAATTCAAACAAATTAAATTTTGTCAGATCCATTGATAAAGTCATTCTTTTGAGCTAAGTATGAATGGTCACACTTCAATAGTAAGACTTTATTATTCTAGAAATGGGTTTTTAATTTGGATTTAGTATTTGCATATTGGAACATTATAACAACAACTATTAGATAATGTTATGGTATATTGGGATATAGTCATCACAAAAATACTTGTTGTGTTCTGTATTAACTTGTTTAATCCATGAATAATGTTATTATTCTAAAAGTTAATAGTCGGTTATAATTGTGGGAGCAATTATGAAGTAAGACTAATATGATTTGGATTGGTTGACTCTCACTAGATGAAAGTAGGCAAGTGTTTGTAACCAAGTTTCATAGGTACTTGTCAGAGAACTAGTATTGAACTGACCCGCATCGAGATCATCTCATGGATCGCTATCATGAATGATACTTGATTAAAAAGGTACTATCTTTGTATCCTTAACATAGTGGGACTTGAGTGTAAGGAGTACTATGCTTTGATATGGTCAAATGTTGTTCCTTAACTAGGCAGTTATAAAAGCCATTTTCAGGTATGGTGTGAACTATGCAAGAGGCTTATGTAGTCAAGATGGGATTTTTTCCTCTTATGTGTTGAGAGTTAGACATATAAGGCGCCTTACCAAAAGTTGAACAAGTAATGAGATTGATGTGATCCGTATCTCATGTTCAACATGATGTCTGTAGCAAAGGGATAACTGATAAACTTACCTTATACACCAATTGTAGCTTTGAGCTTTTTGGGAATTGGGCTTTGATAGAATGGAACAAAGTCGTATGTTGTTAGGGGCAGTGAAATGTTGCTAGACGTTCACCACTGTCTATATCAGTCTAATAAGAATGTTGCAAAAGTGGGAGATTGAAAGGTCTAGTATGCTCAAGAGTCATATTAAAGTGATATTGCTAGTTAACATATGATACTAATGGACCACACTAACAACTTGATACAATTTATTATTTAATAGAAATTGATTTTAATAAATATTAAATAAAACTCTTATAATTAAATTGGAAATTATCTATTTCATGAAAATAATAATTTTCATTAGCAAGTACTATTATATAATTCATATGGTATGAATTAATAAGTCATGCACAACATTTTAGACTAGACAAATTCTTTTGTCTTTTACAAAAAAGTTAAAGTTTATATTTTATAAACTTGGTTTATAAAATATAAAGCTTTTGCCTTCTTCCTTTTATTATTTTATAAAATAAGAGTCAAAAAGGAAGATTATAGGCTTTTGATTATTTAAATGAGAGAATGGCTCTTTGAATATTTAAATAAGAGTATGGTTTTTTGATTATTTAAATGATAGAATGGTTCTTTGATTATTTAAATAAGGGCATGGTCTTTTGAATAGTTTATTCAAAAGGTAGGGTATTGTTACCACTATATATACAAGACTTGAGGCTTTCACTTCTTGTAGCTCTTCTTTTCAAAAACCATAACATCTAAGAGAGGGTAGAGACTCTCTCATCTTTTATTCCTTTCTTGAAGTTACTTTCATCTTCATGCCCTCTTTAAGTTCATATTGGTTATGAACTTAAAGCTTAAGCAATTAAGAGTTTATGGACTAGCATCTACATCAAGTTGAGTCATTGTTGGTGTCTCAAAGGTTCCACATTCTTCATCAACTTCCAAGCCTCCCAAGAGGATCCAAAGAACAACAAAGGTTGTTATTTATTCATCCTTTCTATGGTTGGTATTTTATCTTTCTATAACTTTCAAGGAGATCCTTAGTGGGTATAAAATGTTATGTTATGTTGAAAATTTTAAGTCTTCCATTGCCATATTTTTCTAGTTTATGAAACTATTTTTGAACTAAAACCCAACACCAAGAACCGGAACAACAACCAAACAAATTGAATCCCGCTCAGCAAGATATGACCCATTAATAACTCTTGGTATACAAAAAGGGCATATAACAATTCTTGATGATACAACCCAGACAATGATAGAGGACTAAACCAAAGATATTTCTTACCATACCAAAACAAGATTCCAAGGTGATATAAATACTGACAATAATCATGAAGATAGCAAAAGATAACATACCCGCAATACCATCTGATGGAACTCTGGCCTCCCTTAACTTACACTGTAATGCTTGGATCCTCGATGTCGGGGATCCTGCCCTACCCTCACGACCGCTAGAGATCCTCAAAGTAACCGGAGCAGGTGCACTCGCTGCTCCACCCCTCAACATCGGAGAGTCAACATTCTTGTGGCCCACCTGGCTGCAGAGAAAACACATTGGAACCGACCCACGGGGCAGTCCCTACTAAAATGACCCATCTGACCAAAGCTAAAACATCCCTGACCTGTCTCCCGACATCCTTCCTCATGGGTCCTCCCACACTTAGCACTACGGCCCCGACCCTTATGGCCTCCCAAACGCGAATCTTGAGTTTTGGGCCTCTTCACCTGGCCCGTTGAAATCTGATTCCGCTTTGGCTTCCTCTTCCCGAGGTGCTCCAAATCAATTTCATGCTCTCGGGATCTAGAAATCATAACATTCAGGGTCTCGCACGCTGACAAACTCACAAACTCCCTAATGTCATCCCTCAACCTATCATGATACCTTACCTTCGACAATTCCTCGTCTGCCGCATACTGTAAAACCAACAAGGCTCTCTCCCGGAACTTGGCAGTGATCTCTGCCACAGTCTCAGTCGCCTAGAGAAGGTCCTAAAACTCCCCCGCCACTACTGCACCTCAATAACTAGGTCAAACTCGACCTTAAACCGGGTCACAAACTCATCCCAAGTCATCGTCTCCAAGGCTTTGCCTCCCAAAGCGAAGTCTACCTCCTTCCACCAATCGTGGGATCTGTCTTTTAGAAAATAGGAGGCAAATCAAACCTTCTACCCCTCGGAGCAGAAATGTAACATCCTGAGTTCGGGTATGTTAATTTAATTATTTATTTAATGTTTTATTGAGGAACTCGACGAGTTGATGCCTCAACTCGTCGAGTAGAGTCTGATCTATTGGCGTATTTTCGCGAACGGACTCGACGAGTCGGGACCTGACTCGCCGACTCGGTGCTGATTAGGAAAACCCTAATCCCCGGGTTTGGGAGCCTATTTAAAGACCTTTATGGCCTTCATTTGCGGCCACCTTGTTCCAGAGAAACCCTAGAGAGCTGAGATAATGAGTTTGAGGGCAAGAGGAGGCTATTTCTTCATCTTTTTGTGTGGTTTTGCTTGAAGGAAGATAGGAGCACAAATCTAGAGTGTGAAGGGGACTGGATCTGAGCTAATCATCTCGTGATATCATCTTTGGAGGTATAAACCTTTCCATTTCATGTTATATTGATGGACTTCTTGATTTTAGGGTTTTTACCCTCATTTTATGAAAGATCTAGTGAGTATGAGGTCCTCTTTGGGATTATGACATCAGATCTGGACCATGAGAGGTCCCTAGAGTCGTTACCTTCTAGCTTTTTGCAAGCAAATAAGCAATTGGAGACTAGGTTGCCATTTCTAGTGTTATTTCTCCATTTGAGGCTTGAATTGGGTTGCATGCACGTAAAGGTTGCACCTTTACGTGACTTTTGAGTGTTTAAGGGTTAGATCTATGATTTGGCTAAGCAGATCTGACCTCAGGAGGTTGTATGAGCAAGTCCATGGAGGAAACTCGCCGAGTCCATATGTAGACTCGACGAGTCGGACCGGGTTGCCGCGGGGTCTGACTCCAGTGGTGATCCGGTGAGTTGAGGGGTGACTCAGTGAGTCGAGTGAGGCTTAGAAAGGGAAGAGTCTGTGGGGACGATGGGACTCACCGAGTCGTCGTATGCACTCGGCGAGTCTGGTCAAAATGGACAGTTGACTTTTAGGGTTTGTCAACAAATGGGCCTTGGGCCTGTAGAGGGGTAGAATTGGTCTTTTACCCTTCTAGGGATTTTCATGAGAGAATATCCAAATTGTGAAGAGACATTTATTTAGTGAAATTTATTATTGTGACTAGGTGGAGGCTAGGGCAGTATTCTGATATCGAGATTTTACCAAGATTCCGGAGGTGAGTCTTCTCACTATACTTTACCTAGAGTGGTAATCAGAGCTATGTGACAGTGTATCTTGTATGTTATTTATATGTTGTGATTCTATGTGATATGTGATATGCATGATTCAGAGTTTACAGAGTTAGGACCAGTGGGTCCACAGAGTTATGGGACCAAGAGGGTCCCACAGAGATATTCGACCAGAGGGTCATCAGAGTTACAGCCTTGAGTGGCTGATATGTGTTTATGTGGTATTTTGGGGAACTCACTAAGCATTTATGCTTACAGAGTTTTGTGTATGTGTTTCAGGTACCAGTGATGATCGCGGGAAGGCGCCGGCATGATCTGTACACACTCATGGAGCTTTTGTTTATATGATTCTGGGATATGTTTTTCTATGATGACAGTGGATACATTATGTTTATTATTATTTTATGAATGAAAGTATGTTTTAAAATTGTGAAAAATTGTTCGAAAATTTAGGTGTTACAAGAAACTTGTCTGAAAAGCATTAGCCATATCTGCTAACCATATCCTACTGGCAATAAGGTCCTTCTCCCCAAAGAACTCAGGACATCCACAAGCACAGAACTCACGGAAAGAAAGAGTGCGGGCTCCAACGATATCCATAACCTCAGTACGGATTGCACCCAGATGCTCATTCAGAATCTCCAAAATCTCCTCTTTGATCGTAGCAGATATGGCTAATGCTTTTCAGACAAGTTTCTTGTAACACCTAAATTTTCGAACAATTTTTCACAATTTTAAAACATACTTTGGCAATAAGGTCCTTCTCCCCAAAGAACTCAGGACATCCACAAGCACAGAACTCACGGAAAGAAAGAGTGCGGGCTCCAACGATATCCATAACCTCAGTACGGATTGCACCCAGATGCTCATTCAGAATCTCCAAAATCTCCTCTTTGATCGTACCAAAAATCAAAGGAGTCTCCAAATACTGTGGGTAATCTCCGACGAGATGAACTCTCGCATCCACTCATCAATTGGCTAAATACCTGCATCTGATCCTGAACCAGAACCTGGACCCCCTTCCCGAGTGCTCATCACCATTCTGAAAACAACTATGCAAATGATCATAACATAACCAAGAATCCTTATCCAATAGGTTTCATAGACTCTCTGTGACTCTCCTCGATTTGAGTATGGATCTTGTGCTTTCAGTAGTACGGGCCTAATACTACCTTCCACACTTATCCATACTTTCCTCGACGAGATGAGTATGTTCCCCCTGTGGAGAGGGAACGGCTGGTTC
This sequence comes from Lactuca virosa, assembly GCF_052849685.1. Classification (NCBI taxonomy): domain Eukaryota; kingdom Viridiplantae; phylum Streptophyta; class Magnoliopsida; order Asterales; family Asteraceae; genus Lactuca; species Lactuca virosa. Next base: position 259,912,345 of record NC_136426.1, on the reverse strand, counting down.
AGGAGTTCTTGACCCTCAAGCAGGGTACTGATTCGGTTACTGTGGTTACCAGGAAGTTTCACGAGAGGGCGATGTTCTGCCCTGAGCAGGTGTCTACTGAGCAGGGACGCATGAGCCGGTATTTGGGCGTTTTAAGGAGGGATATACGGGAGTTCGTGTCGAACTCGACTTACCGGACATTTGCTGAGCTTCAGGCAAATACCCGGAAGAGGGAGATTGAGTTGGAGACTCAGGCCAGGGAGGAGGCCGAGTCTCAGAGGATGGATCGGCGGCCGGCACAGTCTCATCCGGCAGCCAAGCGGGCAAAGTCCGTTGATACGAGATCTGGAGGCCAGAAGGGCCGCACTTGTGTGAAGTGCGGCAAGGGACATGATGGGGTCTGTCGATCGGGTGCTTGCTACAAATGTGGCAAGGAGGGGCATATCGCCAAGGATTGCCCCAAGGGATTCATGGTTTGCTTTCATTGCAACTAGAATGGCCATCGGAAGGCCAAATGCCCGCAGCTACATCAGGGATCAACACAGGGATCTGCACCTGCTGCTAGGGTTACCGAGGTTCGGCCAGCGAAGGCCGAGGCACCGAAGGCTCGCGGGAGAGCTTTCCAGTTGACAGCGGAGGAGGTCCGCGCAGCGCCCGATGTAGTGGCTGGTATGTATTCTTATTTATTTATGCTGAGATGAGATATTGTGCTTATATGATGATATGCGTAGGTACTTTTCTTGTGAGTTCTGTACCTTCCTTAGTGTTATTTGACTCGGGTGCGAGTCGATCATTTATGTCGATAGCGTTTAGTCGACACATCAGTAGCAGACGAGAGGCATTGAGTCGACCTCTGCGAGTTTCCATAGCTGACGAGCGAGCGGTGTATGCTACGGATGTGATACGAGGATGTGTACTTAAGATCTTCGGTGTTGAGTTCCCGATAGATCTGGTCCCGATAGCGATGGGGGACGTGTGTGTCATAGTGGGCATGGATTGGTTGAGCCGATTTGGGGCTGTCATAGACTGCGAGCGACAGTTGGTGACGATACGAGACCCCAGTGGGGGAGTACTTACGGTATACGGAGAGGGTACCTGATGTGGGTCGGCGTTTTGTTCAGCCGCCAGAGCGAGACAGAGTTTGCAGCAGGGCTGCAGCGGGTTTGTAGCCTATGTGATGGACACACGAGAGGCCGCTGGGAGGCCAAGTTCGATGGATGACGTTCCGATAGTGCGTGAGTTCCCGGATGTTTTTCCCGAGGAGTTGTCGGGTGTGCCTCCCGAGAGGTAGGTATAGTTCCGCATTGATTTGGTTCCGGGGGCAGCGCCTATCGCCAAGGCGCCTTATCGCCTTGCGCCGCCAGAGATGCAGGAGTTATCCTCGCAGCTTCAGGAGCTGCTGGGAAAGGGGTTTATTCGACCGAGTAGTTCGCCATGGGGAGCGCCGATCCTTTTTGTCAAGAAAAAGGATGGTTCACACCGGATGTGTATTGATTACCGGGAGTTGAACAAGTTGACGGTCAAGAACCGTTACCCATTACCGAGGATCGACGATTTGTTCGATCAGTTGCAGGGAGCGTCTTGGTTCTCCAAGATTGATCTGAGGTCTGGATATCATCATATGAGAGTGCGCGATGAGGATATCCAGAAGACGGCGTTCAGGACTCGTTATGGGCATTACGAGTTCGTGGTGATGCCTTTCGGGCTCACCAATGCACCAGCAGCGTTCATGGATCTCATGAACAGGGTGTGTAGACCGATGTTGGATCGTTCGGTGATCGTGTTCATCGACGATATACTGGTGTATTCGAGATCTAGAGAGCAGCACGAGGAGCATCTGAGAGAGATCCTCGAGGTATTGAGGATGGAGAGGCTTTATGCCAAATTCTCCAAGTGCGAGTTCTGGTTACGGGAGGTCCAGTTCTTGGGGAATCTCGTCAACCAGGATGGGATTTTGGTCGATCCGGCCAAGATTGAGGCAGTGATGAGTTGGGAGGTACCGAGATCTCCCACCGAGATCAGGAGTTTTCTGGGATTGGCCGGCTACTATCGGAGATTTATCAGAGATTTCTCCAAGATTGTCGTGCCTCTCACCAGGTTGACCCAGAAGGGTGTTGCTTTTTCATGGGGTCCAGAGCAGCAGACCTCGTTTAAGACACTTCGCCAGAAGTTATGCGAAGCCCCTGTGTTAGCCCTCCCGGAAGGGATGGAGGATTTTGTGGTGTATTGTGACGCATCGATATCAGGGTTGGGTGCGGTGCTTATGCAGAGAGGGCATGTGATAGCGTATGCATCGAGGCAGCTGAAGCCTCATGAGACGAGGTATCCCACCCACGATCTGGAGTTGGGGGCAGTGGTGTTTGCCCTCAAGATATGGCGTCATTATTTATATGGGGTTCGGTGTACCATATACACGGACCACAAGAGCTTGAAGTATTTGATGGATCAGCCCAACCTGAATATGCGCCAGAGGAGATGGTTGGATGTGGTAAAGGATTACGATTGTGAGATCCTGTACCACCCGGGCAAAGCTAATGTTGTAGCTGATGCGCTGAGCCGTAGGGCGGAGAGTGCCCCGATTCGAGGCACTTGTATGAGATTGACAGTGATGACCCCGGTGTTGGACACCATTCGGGAGGCCCAGGCAGAGGCCGTGATACCGGAGAACTGCAAGAGGGAACGGGTGATCGGGCAGGTGTCCGAGTTCGTTACCGATAGTCGAGGACTGATGACCTTTCAGGGTCGGATTTGGGTACCGCATGTAGGCGGGGCACGTACCATTCTGATGGAGGAGGCGCATAGATCGAGGTTCTCGATCCATCCCAGGGCCACGAAGATGTTTTTGGACCTGAAGAAAGATTATTGGTGGCCCTGTATGAAGAGGGATGTGGCGTGGTTTGTAGAGAGGTGCTTGACCTATCGCAGGGTTAAGGCCGAGCACCAGTGTCCACATGGCAAGTTGCAGCCGCTTGAGGTTCCCCAGTGGAAGTGGGAACAGATTTCCATGGATTTTATCACCAAATTGCCGAGGACTGCGAGAGGCGTCGATGCAATTTGGGTGATCGTCGACCGGCTGACAAAGAGCGCTCATTTTCTTGCTATCAGCGAGAGCTCTTCCGCGGAGAGGCTGGCAGAGGTGTATGTGAGGGAGGTGGTATTGCGGCATGGTGTACCGATCTCGATTGTGTCAGATCGATATGTGCGTTTCACTTCCAGATTCTGGAAGAAGTTCCATGAGGAGTTGGGTACTAGGCTGCATTTCAGTACCGCTTACCATCCACAGACGGACGGACAGAGTGAGCGGACGATTCAGACGCTCAAGGACATGCTTCGGGCATGTGTGTTGGACTTCGGAGGGAGTTGGGACACGTATCTGCCTTTGGCTGAGTTTTCCTATAACAACAGCCACCATTCGAGCATTGGTATGCCTCCCTTCGAGTTGTTGTATGGGAGGAAGTGTCGAACTCCCATCTGTTGGGGAGAGGTAGGACAGCGAGTGATGGGTAGCATGAAGATAGTGCTTCAGACGACTGAGTAGATACAGCAGGTCAGGCAGAGGTTGCTGACGGCTCAGAGTCGTCAGAAGAGCTACGCAGATAGGCGTCGCTCAGAGCTCGAGTTCCAGGTTGGTGATTTCGTTCTCCTGAAGGTGTCACCTTGGAAAGGTGTGATCCGGTTCAGGAAGAGAGGCAAGTTGGGGCCTCGGTATATTGGTCCATTCAGGGTGATCGCGAGAGTAGGAAGGGTAGCGTATCGTTTGGAGTTACCTGCGGAGTTGAGTCAGATTCATGATACCTTCCACGTGTCTTAGTTGAGGAAGTGTATTGCCGATGAATCGGCGGTGGTACCGTTAGAGGATATTCAGGTGGATGCGAGCCTGAATTATGTTGAAAGGCCAATTACGATTCGGGATTGGAGAATCAAGGATTTGAGAAACAAGGAGGTGTCCTTGGTGCAGGTTCAGTGGCAGCATCGGAAGGGGTCCGAGCTGACATGGGAACCAGAGATTGAGATGCGTGAGCAGTATCCAGAGTTATTTGCAGAGCGAGACTTCGAGGGCGAAGTCTGATTCTAGTGGGGGAGAATTGTAACATCCTGAGTTCGGGTATGTTAATTTAATTATTTATTTATTGTTTTATTGAGGAACTCGACGAGTTGATGCCTTAACTCGTCGAGTAGAGTCTGATCTATTGGCGTATTTTCGCGAACGGACTCGACGAGTCGGGACCTGACTCGCCGACTCGGTGCTGATTAGGAAAACCCTAATCCCCAGGTTTGGGAGCCTACTTAAAGACCTTTATGGCCTTCATTTGCGGCCACCTTCTTCCATAGAAACCCTAGAGAGCTGAGATAGTGAGTTTGAGGGCAAGAGGAGGCTATTTCTTCATCTTTTTGTGTGGTTTTTCTTGAAGGAAGATAGGAGCACAAATCTAGAGTGTGAAGGGGACTGGATCTGAGCTAATCATCTTGTGATATCATCTTTCGAGGTATAAACCATTCCATTTCGTGTTATATTGATGGACTTCTTGATTTTAGGGTTTTTACCCTCATTTTATGAAAGATCTAGTGACTATGAGGTCCTCTTTGGGATTATGACATCAGATCTGGACCATGAGAGGTCCCTAGAGTCATTACCTTCTAGATTTTTGCAAGAAAATAAGCAATTGGAGACTAGGTTGCCATTTCTAGTGTTATTTCTCCATTTGAGGCTTGAATTGGGTTGCATGCACGTAAAGGTTGCACCTTTATGTGACTTTTGAGTGTTTAAGGGTTAGATCTATGATTTGGGTAAGCAGATCTGACCTCAGGAGGATGTATGAGCAAGTCCATGGAGGAAACTCGCCGAGTCCATATGTAGACTCGACGAGTCGGACCGGGTTGCCCCGGGGTCTGAATCCAGTGGTGATCCGGTGAGTTGAGGGTTGACTCAGTGAGTCGAGTGAGGCTTAGAAAGGGAAAAGTCTGTGGGGACGATGGGACTCGCTGAGTCGTCGTATGCACTCGGCGAGTCTGGTCAAAATGGACAGTTGACTTTTGGGTTGACTTTTAGGGTTTGTCAACAAATGGGCCTTGGGCCTATAGAGGGGTAGAATGGTCTTTTACCCTTCTAGGGATTTGCATGAGAGAATATCCAAATTGTGAAGAGACATTTATTTAGTGAAATTTATTATTGTGACTAGGTGGAGGCTAGGGCAGTATTCTGATATCGAGATTTTACCGAGATTCCCGAGGTGAGTCTTCTCACAATACTTTACCTAGAGTGGTAATCAGAGCTATGTGACAGTGTATCTTGTATGCTATTTATGTGTTGTGATTCTATGTGATATGTGATATGCATGATTCAGAGTTTACAGAGTTAGGACCAGTGGGTCCATAGAGTTATGGGACCAAGAGGGTCCCACAGAGATATTCGACCAGAGGGTCATCAGAGTTACAGCCTTGAGTGGCTGATATGTGTTTATGTGGTATTTTGGGGAACTCACTAAGCATTTATGCTTACAGAGTTTTGTGTATGTGTTTCAGGTACCAGTGATGATCGCGGGAAGGCGCCGGCATGATCTGTACACACTCATGGAGCTTTTGTTTATATGATTCTGGGATATGTTTTTCTATGATGACAGTGGATACATTATGTTTATTATTATTTTATGAATGAAAGTATGTTTTAAAATTGTGAAAAATTATTCGAAAATTTGGGTGTTACAAGAAACTTGTCAGAAAAGCATTAGCCATATCTGCTAACCATATCCTACTGGCAATAAGGTCCTTCTCCCCAAAGAACTCAGGACATCCACAAGCACAGAACTCACGGAAAGAAAGAGTGCGGGCTCCAACGATATCCATAACCTCAGTACGGATTGCGCCCAGATGCTCATTCAGAATCTCCAAAATCTCCTCTTTGATCGTACCAAAAATCAAAGGAGTCTCCAAATACTGTGGTAATCTCCGACGAGATGAACTCTCGCATCCGCTCATCAATTGGCTCAATACCTGCATCTGATCCTGAACCAGAACCTGGACCCCCTTCCCGAGTGCTCATCACCATTCTGAAAACAACTATGCAAATGATCAGAACATAACCAAGAATCCTTATCCAATAGGTTTCATAGACTCTCTGTGACTCTCCTCGATTCGAGTATGGATCTTGTGCTTTCAGTAGTACGGGCCTAATACTACCTTCCACACTTATCCATACTTTCCTCAAGAATCCTCCTGAATCCTCCAAGTCACCTTCTCAAACTGGTACTCTAACTACTTGCTAAACAGCACAACTAAACCCACTAAAGCACTTCCTAGGTTCTCCTAGGTTTCCGACCCCACCCTGCCATCAGCTGCTGAAGAACTCCCCATAATGTTAGTTAACTACCTCATTAATGCAATCACATGCGACAAAGCTTAGATAATCTTTCGAGTAAAAGGCTCATCCCTACAACGGTTGGACTCAAACAAGAGCTGCGCAATTGGGTTAAACACGTGACTTAACATATTTACTTAATAGTTAACTCACTTCACTTAAGAGTTCCACAAAGCACAAAGCAAGCAGCATTCGTACAATAACACTACAACCATAGACTGATTAACAAGGCTTCTAAAGCTTACTGGTTACCACCGTCTTCGCTGCAGTAATCATTTTTTCTAGATTCTTCTAGGGAAACCATCACACTACTCCCCACCATCAGCTGCAGAAGGAAATCCCCTTAACACCCTCTAACTAGCTTACAAATACAATTACAAATCACCGACACCAGTTAATTCTTCGAATGAAAGGTCTCACACTACAACGGTTGGACTCAGACAACAGCTGCATAATAGAGTTAAAAACCTAACCTTCTAAAATTATCCAGTCTTAATGATATGTAGCTTAGTATATTCGCTTACTAGTTAGCCAAAATTAATGGGAACTCCTAAAGCACATAGCAGAACCTGTACATGCCATCCTATCACTAACTTATCAGTACTAGCATGCAAGTCTACAAGCTCATACAACAGGCATACAAAGGCATCTCTCCTAGATCCTCAACCTAATCTAGCATGCAATTCCCATAACATAGCATAAAACATATAACATGCATGGGTATTTTGGGAAGACTTACTTGAGCTCGGCCGATTGCACGCATCACACCCCTTCCTTTTATTAGAAAATCCTTTAACAAAACATTTATTTCATGAAAATTTCTCAAAACCCTGAGTTTGAGTTCAGAGATACCTGAGGGTATGCCTGAATCCCTCAAACCAAGACTCTGATACCAACTTGTAACATCCCAAAAGTTATGAGGTAAAAATTTCATTTTTAATTCAAACAAAACATTAATTATCCTTAAGCCAAACATTCATTATCCTTTTCTAAATATTCAGAAGTACTTTATAGGGAAAATAGTTATCAAATTATAATCCCAAAATCAATAGAATGCGGATCAATCCGTGCCTTTTCCTTTCAAACAAGAAGTACGTAAAACATAAACTGAAAATCGTAAGCACGAAGCTTAGTGAGTTCCCCAAAATACCACATACTAATCAAACATACTGCCAAGCATATTTGGGTGCTTGCCTACCCCTTCCATCTATTTCAACCGGATACTAATAAGAATATCTAGGTGATTGCCTACCCCATCGTTCTATTTCAACCGGATACTAACAATCATATTTGGGTGCTTTCCTACCCCTTCGGTCTATTTCAACTGCATACCGGGTCTATTTCACCCCTACTACTACCATAAAATATCATAACAAAATCACATAATCATCAAGTAAATACATGCATAACTGACAATTGTCACAAAGACAATCATCACGATATAACATAAACTAGTGGGCCGGCCTTGGTGCCTTCGACTCATGACTACTGCGAAAGAAAACTCTCCTTAAACCGCTGATAACTAACTAACTGCTCGGGCCGCTGAACCGGATAACCTCACACCAACTAACAATAAATACAACCTTAATTAATAATTAACCCGACAACTCAAAATTTGAGGCCCAATCCATAATCCAACTTCCTAAAGGGTAAGAGACCATTTTACCCTTTTCTTAGTTGCCCAAAACCAAGATCCAACCTATTAGCACAAAAAGCCCAAATCTCTAAATGGCAACCCAAAGCCCAATATGGCTCAATTTCCTAATTGGGCCCAAAAACTATCATGGGACCAATACCGAGAAAGCCCAATGACTATCCAAGGCCTAAAGTCAGAAGTCCAATGGCCCAACAAGGCCCAAACCTTAAAAGGCCCTAAATCAACTTGATGGGGCATACGCCCCGCATACCAGAAAGGTACGCCCCGCATACTCATCCTCAAAGCACAAAGTACAAGCGATCGATGCAGAATTCCATCATTACGCTGAGCGTACCTCCACATACACCCAGCGTACTTGACAGGGACCCAAAAATCAACATTAAGCTCTTAATGGTTAAGACAATGACATCCAAGCTCATATATGACCCTACAAAGCTGTCTTAACACGTAAAGTTGTCAACTTTACCCTCTTTTCAAGGTTTAATGGGACCAAAACCTTAAAATAAATCATAATAAGCACCCAAACTCATGCATGGACCAACACAACTTGTAACATCCCCATCTGGCACGTATCACTATATTGTCCGCTTTGGGCCACTCGGCACGAGGACTTCCCAGGGGGGTCTCCCATCCCGATACTACTCCCGCCCGGGCAGACTTAACTGCAGAGTTCTTATGGGATCTGCTGCCCTCACGACTTTAAAACGCGTTGTGACAAGGAAGGTATCAACACCCCTTATAAGGAAATGCTTCGTTCTCCTTCCAAGCTGATGTGGGATCAGGTACAATCCACCTAATTGTAACAACCTGTTTCGGATCGTTTATGATTTAAGGCTCGTGGGTCGTAACCCGGGAATGATAAGGTTTTGAGGCATTAAAGGAGAAAGGTTTAGGCCCTTTTGGATATGGAAACGGTAGGTTGTGTGATAAAAGGGTTCGGACTTTGCTTTAGAGCCCAAGAGTAACGGTAAAGTCATTGGCTCGGTCTTTTATGAATTTTGGCTTTTTTTTCGTGGAGTTTTAAGGCTGTGATGTGTTGCTAGAAGCCTAGGGATTCTCGCCACCTTTCCATGGATATAAGGTTCATTGGAAACCGACTTATACCGAAGAAGTTATGATAGTTTGAATTTTTGGAAAGTTTAGACCTTATTGAGAAATGGGTGGCAAATTGGTACGCGGGGCGTACAATTATGTACGCTCAGCATACTCATGCCCTTTGCATGATCGCGGAGGCCACCTAGTACGTTGGGCGTACCAATGGGCACACTGGGCGTACTAGGTCGAGAAAGAAACCCTAATATTTTGAGGTGACCCTATTTAAGGAACATGATGGCCTCATTTTCAGCCACCATTTCCAGTCTCCAAGCCCTCTTGAAGAAGGATAGATGGTGCTTCTAGCTTTTGGATCTGAGTTCTACTCTAGTTGATGCATCTTCCAGATGTATCAAGTTCGAAACTTGCTCTTTGTTGTGCTAGTTCTTGTTTTATGTCCATTTTAGGGTTTTATGTCCAAAGATTGGAACTTTGTGAGTTTGGTGAACTCCATAGCAAATATCTTGTCCTTTTAAGTGTATTGAGCTGTCTTGATTCATAAAAATGAGAACTTGGAAGTCTAGATCTCTCCATGCATGTGTTAACATGATGAAAGAGAGTCTTAATCGTTATTTTTGGAAGTTGGGTCCCATTAACACATGCAAACTGATAAAGTCACCAACTTTATCAGTTAGGAGCTTGAAGTGAAGCTTCCATGAGGTCTGGGTGCTTAGGACTAAAGTGGTTAAGTCGAAAATAGAGTTTTTAGATCTGAGCAGGACGCCCCGCGTAAGTCCCAATACGCCTCGCGTACTAGTCTAGTTTCCCTGATCAGGAATCGCGTGTACACTGAGCGTACCAGGGGAGGTATGCCCTGCATAGTCTTGTTATGGGCTTGTTGTGTCTTGGGCTTCATATCCTTGGGCCGTTTTGTTTGGACTTTCTGTTTGGGCCTCTGGTCCATCTGAGATTATTGTTGGGCTAAGAGAAGCCTTGAGCTTAGGATAAGGCCCATATGGGGGTTGGGCCCAATTTGGAAAATGGGCCATTAGTGGGCCTTTTGTGGATCTCTTGGTTGGGCCTTGGTAGGCCCATTGCGTTTGAGTCATTGTGAGCCTGTTTCGGTGGGGCCATCTTTGGGGCATAGTGTTGGGGTGTAGCCTTGCATAGTTTTTTATTATGGTGTTGGGTTGTTTTGGCCCAGTTCAGAAGCCAGTTCACAGCAGCAACGGCAGTGTAGGATTTCTCGTGTAGCGGTTGAGGTGAGTCTTCTCACTATACTAACATGTGTGGTAATGCATGTGTGACCAGAGGGTCTTATTTATGTTATTGACCGGAGGGTCTTATTTGTGATATTAACCGGAGGGTCTTATTTATGTTTTTGACCGGAGGGTCTTATTTATGTTGTTGACTGGAGGGTCTTATTTATATTATTGAACTAGAGAGTCTTAATTGTATTACTAACCAGAGGGCCTTATCTGCTTTATGTGTTATTATGCATTATGTCTTTGTGACTTATGCTGTTATAATATTCTGTATATATGTTGAGGTATGACCAGAGGGTCTATACCGAGACGTGGGACCGGAGGGTCTTCACTAATACACATGACCGGAGGGTCCTTATCGAGATTAAGCCACGAGAGGCTTATTATTTATGTATGTGGTATTTTGGGGAACTCACTAAGCTTCATGCTTATAGTGTTGATTTAAATGTGTTTCAGGTACTTCTGTAGATTTCGGGGAGGCGAAGGCATGATTGTACACATACACCGACTCATGAAGATTTGTGGATTTTGGGATACTCTGGTATTGTTTTGAAAATGACTTAAAACTTCTGTGATAATTTGGGATTATAAGTATTGTATGGTGAATTAAAAATGAAAAAAATATTGTCTTGAAATTTAAGGTGTTACAAGTTGGTATCAGAGCCTTGGTTTGAGGGATTCGGGCACACCCTCGGGTATGTCTGAACTCAAACTGAGGAGTTGATAACTTTTCAAAAGAAATGATTTTTTTCATCACACGAATTTCTAAGGAAATTAAAGAGTTTTGAAAGTAGGTCATAAGAGGTGATGTGTGTAAAATGCACTGGTTTTAATCCAACTTTTGAGTTATAAATTAAGCACACAAAGGCAGTGAACCTGTCTTTTAGTGGTATAGTTGGGTATGTAGAGTGTCGAACTCAGGAAACGGTAAATTAAAACTAAAGACTAATTTTATCTAAATTAAATAGTAAATATGGGTTTTCTCTAGTCTTACAAGACTAGAAACTTACTAATACTACTTGAGCTAAGGACTAGAAAAACAAAGATTTAACTGAATTCAATAATAAAAGGGACTTTTGTTTAGTTCAACTCAATTGATCCTATGGTTGATATTATGATAATAGTGCAATGGATTAATTCTTCTATTGGCTACCGATTCAAGTGATTAGCCTTGCGTTCGCTACGATAATCCTTAGAAAACAAACTAACTCAAACAGTGATCAGTTGTCTAATTTAATTTAATTCACTGGATTATTTATTCGGGTTAATTTAGACTTGTAATAGCTAACTAAATTGGTCCTTTAGTTAACCTCTTGCTGATGGTCATCAAACAAGCTCACACATGAATTTACCTAATTTTTCTATTAATTCTAGTTTCACGTTCGTTAGTCCTAGACATATGATAAAGTGGTCACATAAACATATGGGGTTGATAATTAAAAGATGTTCATACTATCCAATTATCTTCCTATTAACAGAAAATTAGTTATCATTCACACATAAGGTTCTTTAACAAGCTAGAATCAACAAAATCACCAATATTAAATTAATCCTACCATAAAATCAAACCATAATATCAATTTTGTATCCCCAAACAGAAGTTAAAGAGTTTTAGCTCATGATTGAGGTAATTAACAGCAATAAAACGAATTCTAATTGTCTAACCATAATTGAGAAACAATAGATTAAGTAGAATGATGAGAATGTGCCTCAAATCTTCTTCGGAATTGGATTCTAGGTTGTATCTTCGTTTTCTAGGGTTCTTCTGGCTCTTCAATCGCAGCTTGCTTCTCCCCAAAGGTTCCAGCAGCCCTTCCATCGGATTAAGACCCGCTATTTATAATTATCACAAAACAGAGGCTACTCGGCGAGTAGGTCGTGGACTCGCCGAGTACTAGTGTGAAATCCGTGTTCGGCAAGGAATCTTGACTTTTCTTTCGGGAACATTCTAATGAACTCGCCGAGTACGTGCGTGGACTCGCCGAGTAAGTGTGTAGTTTTCCCTTTTCCTTCATTCTTTGGTCTCTAATTGCTTCTCCTTTTTCTTCTGCTTCCAAGCATGTCTTTTGGACTGAAAACACAATATAAGCATTATTAAGTACCTTTTGTCCATATTATGCATATAATTAGCCAAAAATGAATAGAAATATATGTTAAACATATGATTAATTATGCACATATCAAAATACCCCACACTTGACTTTTGCTTGCCCCCAAGCAAAACTGAATTTTAACACATTAGAATCACATAGGACAACTCACGTCGAACCCAGCCATTATGCCAAGACCGCAACGCGCACATTTGTGTCTAAAATTCCTAATAACCCCCCATACTCTAAATACTCACAATCCTCATAAACATTCGCCCACTCACCCCGAACTATGCTCATTTTATGCATCCCTCCGAATCCATCCCCAGAAAACCTCTTAACCTCAAGGTGTTTTTGGTTGAGCAACCCAAGCATACATAATCTAGACAATTACAACTTTTTGATACCACTATAGAGCTCATTTGGAATTCGTCACTTCTTGATAATTTGAACTTTGATTTCTTCAAATTTGCCACCTTTTGATTTTTGGTATCTTCACTTTTGAATTTCTTCGGAATTTTGATCTTTAAATTTACACTTTAATAGCTCCAAAACTCTTTCAACTTTTCTTGTAATTCTCTCTTTTTTTTTAACATGTAACTCACTTTTTTTTCACTCAATACCTACATGCTTAAGCAGGAGCGCTCAACTTCAACCTTTATTGATTAATGATAACAATTTTCCTGGATACATTTCAAGTACACGATGCTAAACATATTGCATCCTTCGGGCTAAGCGAGGTTGTGTTTTTGTCTCATGATTTCACTAGAATAAGGGAGCCACAAATGCACTATAACGTATATAGGCTCAACTAAACATTTGGGTCCTCATGGAATCATCAAATATAATACTAGCATGATCCCTAATTGTTTTTACCAAAATATCTAAATTAGCCCTAGCAATTTTATGCAAAATTTTAAAATTAATCTAAATTTTAACTAAATGTAACCAACCCCCTACCCCACACTTAATGTGACCAACCCCCTACCCCACACTTAATTTATGCAATGTCCCCATTGCATATTAGGCATGAATAAGAAACATAAAAATAAAGAGGGAATTGGAACAAACTCCCCTGGGATAGTAGTGGCGAGGCTGATCATCTTCAATTTAGCTCCATCTTTGAATGACTTTAAACATGGGAACAGCTCATCCATGTCTTGGGTGTCATGTCGCGTGTGGTAGACTTGCAAATGACTCAAAGATGTAGGATACAGCTCCTAGAAACCTTCAGCAATGATCCTCTATGAAAGAGTTGTATAAAACTGCAATGAACGTGCCCAAAACAACTCTAGAATCCGAAAAATGATGATGGACTCGGCGAGTAAGTTGTGTACTCGGCGAGTATGTTGCTAACTGGCAGAGAAGTCGTGAATTTGTCCATGCACTCGTCGAGTAGGGTATGTGCACTCGGCGAGTAGGCGCTGAGTTTTCCGTTCGACTGAAGTGCTGGATTGGGGTAATTCAGTGACTCTTTTTCTAATTACTTCAGTAATAAAGCACTCTACACTCCCAACTCTAACGGACTCGAACTTAATGGAAAAGACTTCGCACTCCCAATTGAACATTCTTTACTTGAACCTTGACCCATAAGACTTCTAAATGCATCCTAACCTTCCAATCCTGAAAAAAAAAACAGACAAAATTGAAAGCAACCAAAAGTCCTAACGAGAAATAAAATCATCCAAGTTTAACAAGTTGTCCAAATCAAACATCACGAAAATAAATTAAAAACACAAAAGAAACATTCTTCATTCTTCATCATCTACGTCGGCTCCTCCAGATCCACTTCCTCCTCCTTCATTGCCTTTCCTCATCCTTTCTTCCCAACTCATGATGTAGGGGTAGTCGGGTCCAGGTCTCGGTGCGATGTTCATTTGTTGGAAGAGATAATCAAATGATTGATTGTTATAGTTAACTCCTCTTCCAATATCATCCAAGTAGCGCCGGTACTCAAGTTGATTCCATCCATCGTTCTCTTCTTCCACCGGAATAACCGGTGGGTCTTCCCGTACCCGCTCACTTCTTTGCCTCACTCGCCTTCCCGGCTCCTCGGGGTTAACCGGCTCATCCGCATGAGGAATAGAAAAAGAATCACCAAATTTTTCCACAATCCTTGCCCTCCTATATAATGCGGTGTTGAACGGAGGGGGATAAATGACCGTCAGCGCCCTTGACTCTTGCAAATCTAATACCCCAAATGACCTTGCAAGCCTCGTCACAAACATCCCTCCATTAATCTTGGAGTTCATCTTCTCCTTGACAGCCCCTTCAGCAAGATACTTGGCTATGCGATAGGGGAGATTGCAGAAAACATCGGGAGTAATAATACTCCAAAGATAAAAGATGTCAAGGGTCGGGACCTTGTCCCAATCCTTTCGCATATTAATCGTGCTAGCAATGAACCGATGAATGAGACGGTGGATCGGTGAACGTATGTGACCCTCCTGTGCGGTAGATGGGATGTACACCCGGTTAGCAATAGTATTCCACCAGGTAGAAGCAACCACTCCCTCGGGGAGATCTTTGTGGCAATTCTCTAAAAAAACTTCAAAATCTTCATTCAACATAGTGCTTTGCTCATAGATTCCAAGCCTCCATGAAAATTCAGCCATGCTGCATTGTCGCAGCTCCCCACCAAGAGAAAAGGAAACTACATTGGGATTGTAGTACTCACTACCACCTCGGAATGAGATGGTAGCAAAAAACTCCCAACATAATTCAGCGTAGATTGGTTCTTGAATTTTGAAAAGCTGTAACCAACCATCACATATGATGGTTGAATCCCCCAAATTACATTCTTTCACCAAATATGGTGTTAGCTCTTCTTCCAAACCAACTTTCCCCATCCAATCCCAATCCACTGCATTGGGTAAATGAATCTCTTTCTGTTTTAAAGCCTCTAACTTGTTTTTGGCACGGGCTTGAGATGATTTAGATGTGATTTGGCGGAACGAGAGCCACGGGATGTCCCCTTGGCTTCCCCCTCTTGAAGACTGACCTCGTCTGGACATGGTACCTGCATGACAACATTAAGAAAGCACAAACAAACAACACCCAGTAATTAAAATTGAAAAAAAACAGATCTGTATAGCCTCCTACTCGCCGAGTTCATGTCCTACTCGGCGAGTAGGATGAACATCAGGACCAGAATCTGTCGAACACATATGGGTCACTTAAAACACCCAATTTTGCACAGGGGTTTGCTGTACTAAGTCCATTAACCACTAAACCAAAAGAAAATTCTCCTAACAACTCCTAATTTATGGTAAAACTAAAACCCTAGAATTTGAGGAAACCCCCAAATCCGAATTTAGATAAAATAGGGCAAATCAGTGATAAAGCTTGAACCTTTGATGAGTTTTTAAGTGTAAAGATCATACCCTTTCCTTTGAAAGTCGAGGATTAAGCCAAAAATCACAGAAATCGCTTGAAGGAGGCTGTGCACGGCGAGTGTGTGGGTAAAATGGGTAAAAACCCTTATTTCTCAGATTTTTATACCGTCTGTGTAAGTTGGCTACTCGCCGAGTAGAAACGGGCTACTCGCCGAGTACAAATGCTTTTACGCGGTTTTTTTTTTTTTTTTGGTTATTTAGGCAAGCACTCGCCGAGTACTCGTACCTACTCGGCGAGTAAAGCTTGCAGTTTGACAAAAATTGAATTTAATTAATTTTATTTTTTTTTTTTATTTTTTTTTAACCCACTACCCCACACTCTAGGCATTGCTTGCCCTCAAGCAATCATTTAGAGCATATTTCCAGAAGAAGATGAATGAAAAAGATCCTAAACAATTAAAAAGAAAGTAAAGGAAAAAGAAATGCAAACTCTAAACTCGGGTTGCCTCCCGGAAGCGCTTCTTTTTAAGGAGTCATTAGCTGGACTCCTCCCATTCTACGTGGCTGCAATCCCTTCCAGCAACATCAACTCTTCCATGCCGTCATTCCTTGGAACTCCTTCTTTATACTTTTTGACTCTATGTCCATTGACCTTGAACGGGGTGCCATCTTTTGACAATAGCTCTATAGCACCATGTGGAAACACATTCTTCACCAGAAAAGGGCCATCCCATCTTGACTTGAGTTTGCCCGAGAAGAGTTTTAACCTTGAATTAAAGAGCAACACCTTTTGCCCTTCATGAAATTCTTTATTTTCCTTGATCCTCCTGTCATGCCAATTCTTAGTTTTCTCTTTATAGATCAAAGAACTAGTGTATGCATCATTTCTAAGTTCCTCAAGAGCATTCATTTGCATTAACCGGTTGTTCTTGAGCTCCTCCATGTTGAAGTTGCACATCTTTAAAGCCCAAAAAGCTTTATGCTCTATCTCCACCGGTAAATGACATTGCTTTCCATAAACTAACCTATATGGTGTAGTACCAATAGGGGTTTTGAAAGCTGTACGGAAGGCCCAAAGTGCATCGTCTAGCTTATCCGACCATTCTTTTCGATTGCTCCCCACCGATTTCTCCAAGATTCTCTTTAAAGCTTGATTTGTCACTTCGGTTTGTCCACTAGTTTGTGGATGGTAGGATGTTGAAAATTTATGGGTTACCCCATATTTACTTAGCACCTTCTCTAGTTGATCATTGGCAAAATGAGTGCCTCGGTCACTTATGAGAGCTTTCGGGACCCCAAATCTTGAAAATAACTTCTTTAAAAACCTCACCACTACCCGACCGTCATTAGTTGGCAAAGCTTGTGCCTCCGCCCACTTGGATACATAATCCACCGCCACCAATATGTATTTGTTGCCTTTGGATATGGGAAATGGTCCCATGAAATCGATCCCCCACACATCAAATACTTCGCACACTTGGATACTATGTTGTGGCATTTCATTTCGAGATGAAATGTTTCCAGCTCTTTGACATGCATCACATTCTTTGACAAATTGGGTTGCATCTTTAAAAATTGTGGGCCAGTAAAACCCAGTGTCAAAGATCTTCTTAGCGGTGTAATGTGCTCCATGATGTCCACCCGTGGGCCCGCTATGACATTGCTCCAATATTTTCCAGCTTTCATTCCCGAACATGCATCTTCGTATGATTCCATCCGCGCAGCTTCGGAAAAGATATGGTTCATCCCAAAAGTAATACTTTATCTCGGAAAAGAATTTCTTCTTTTGTTGACTTGTGAGATCTTTTGGGAGGTAATTGCTAGCTAAGTAATTAGCTATATTTGCAAACCATGGTTCTTCTCCCACAGTCACCATAATATACTCGTCCGGAAAATCATCTCCAACTCTATCTTCTTGCAATCGCTGGTTTTCAAGCCTTGACAAGTGGTCAGCTGCTACATTCTCCATTCCCTTTTTGTCGCGTATCTCTATGTCAAACTCTTGAAGAAGTAGAACCCATCGTATCAATCTTGGCTTGGCATCCTGTTTGGCAAACAAATACTTGATAGCAGAGTGGTCAGTAAAAACAGTTGTTTTAGATAAAACTAAATAAGGGCGGAATTTATCAAAAGCGTACACCACAGCTAATAATTCCTTTTCCGTGGTGGTGTAGTTTTCTTGGGCTGGATTTAAAGTCTTGCTAGCATAATATATGGGTTGGAAGTGCTTATCAACCCTTTGACCAAGGACAGCTCCTAATGCAAAATCACTAGCATCACACATTATTTCAAATGGTAAATTCCAATTTGGTGCAACAATGATCGGGGCATTAGTCAATTTTTCCTTTAAAAATTCAAATGCCTCTAAAGACTCTTTAGTAAAATTAAATGGTGCATCTTTTAGGAGTAATTGTGTTAGAGGTCTAGTTATTTTAGAAAAATCTTTGATAAAACGCCGGTAAAAACCCGCGTGTCCTAGAAAACTTCTAATACCCTTCACATTAGTTGGTGGAGGTAATTTGGCAATGGTGTCAATCTTTGCCCGATCCACTTCAATTCCCGATTTGGAAACCTTGTGGCCCAAAACTATACCCTCCTTAACCATAAAGTGACATTTTTCCCAATTAAGGACTAAGTCGGTCTTTTCACACCTAGCAAGCATTAGGTCAAGATTTGTGAGACAATCATGGAAGGAAGATCCAAAAACAGAAAAATCGTCCATAAAGACTTCCATGAATTTTTCCACCATGTCGTGGAATATGGCTGTCATGCACCTTTGAAATGTCGCGGGTGCATTGCATAGCCCAAAGGGCATGCGTCGATAAGCAAAAGTCCCACTTGGGCAAGTGAATGTGGTCTTTTCTTGGTCCAATGGGTCTATGGGTATTTGGAAATAACCCGAAAATCCGTCTAGGAAGCAATAATAACTATGGCCCGATAATCTTTCTAACATTTGATCAATAAAGGGTAAGGGAAAATGGTCTTTACGAGTGGCATCGTTTAGTTTTCGATAATCGATGCACACTCTCCAACCGGTTACCGTTCGTGTCGGAATAAGCTCATTCTTTTCGTTGGTTATGACCGTCGTCCCTCCTTTCTTGGGCACCACTTGAACCGGACTCACCCATGGGCTGTCGGAAATGGAATATATAATCCCCGCATCTAAAAGCTTGACCACTTCTTTCTTGACCACCTCTTGCATATTTGGGTTTAGTCTTCTTTGGTGCTGCACAACCGGCTTTGCTCCCTCTTCCAGGTTAATCTTGTGTGAACAATAAGAGGGACTTATTCCCTTGATGTCGGTAATGCTCCATGCTATGGCCCGTTTTCGCTTCTTCAAAACTTGCACTAGTTCTTCCTTTTCAGAATTGGAAAGGTCAGAGGCTATAATGACTGGCTTTTGATGGCCATCTTCAAGGAAGGCATACACCAAATGTTCTGGTAACTTTTTGAGCTCAGTTTTTGGGTTCTGTTTGTTGTACTCGCCGAGTGTAGGTAAGGGTCTCGGCGAGTTGGTAGCTGACTTTACGAATTCTGTTTTTTTTTCGCTTGGACTCGGCGAGTAGATCGGCCCTACTCGGCGAGTTGAAGTGTCAGATTGCCTCATCAACTCTTTAAATTCAGCTTCTTCCAGCAGCCTCTCGATGTCCATTAAATCTTTTTCTGCATCAAATTCTTCATCAGAAATTGTGAACTTGCTGGAATCTTCACTTATGCATTCCTCCAATAATTCATCAAGCATGTCAATTGAGAATGTCGTGTCGTCACTATTCCGTGCATACTTCATAGCTTGATCAACCCCAAATGTGACTGAATCTTCTCCTACCCGCAAAGTGAGCTTCGAGTCCCTCATGTCTACTATAGCACTTGCCGTGTTGAGGAAGGGTCTTCCAAGGATGATTGGGACTTGAGGATCCGCCTCCATGTCTAGAATTATGAAATCAGCGGGAAAGACAAACTTGTCCACTTTGACCACTAAGTCTTCACATATTCCTCTTGGGAAAGTGATTGTCTTGTTAGCTAAATGAATCGCCATACGAATTGGTCTTGGTTCCGGGAGATCCAGCGTCTTGAAGAATGAATAAGGCATTAAATTCACACTTGCTCCTGAATCAGCCAAGGCATGAGTGGTAGCTAAATTGCCAAATTGGCAAGGTAAAGTTAAGCTCCCTGGGTCACCCTTCTTCTTTGGTAATTTGTTGAGCATGGCGGCTGAGCAATTCTCATTGAGGACTACCTTCTTCACTTCCTCCATCTTCCTTCTATTAGTGAGAAGTTCCTTAAGGAACTTTGCATATTTGGGCATTTGTGCGACAGCCTCTATGAAGGGTATGTTGATTTGAAGAGCCTTTATATGATCTAGAAACTTCTGGTACTCCTCTTCCTGCTTCGCTTTCTTAGCTCGGGCTGGGTATGGCAATGGCGGCTGGTAAAACTTTTCAGGGGTCTGATTGTTCGGATTTGGCAGTGGACTCGCCGAGCCCCTATTCTGTACTCGGCGAGTAGAGCTGTCAGATTGAAGATTTTGATTTTCTGCTTCCTCCTTCTGTGATTCTTTGGGTGCTTCTTTCTGAATAGGGGCCAGAGGAGTGATTATTTTCCCACTTCTTGTTGTGACTATGTTTATGTGCGCGCCTCGTGGGTTGTTTTCGGTTTTGCTAGGAAGTTCGCCCGGTGATCTTTGGTTTATTTGTTGAGCAAGTTGCCCTAGTTGTGTTTCTATGTTGTAGATAGATGCTTGCTGGTTTTTAAGCATGGTCCTTGTTTCTTGAATTGCAGCATCATGATCACTATGTCTTTTTTCTGAAGCAGCTAGAAATTTGGTAAGCATTTCTTCCAAACTTGGTTTTCTTTCTTGTGATGGCTCCTCCTTTTGGTAAAAACCCCTTCCCTTTTGCTTGAACTTCTCCTCCTTAGCCTTCTTGTACTCGTCATAAGGGAGCCACTCTTTCTTTGGTCTACGCCAATCTTCATCATATCGGTCCCCACTTGAGTAACAAACTTGCACCTTTTTGTTGCCATTCTCATCCAAATCGCAGTCTCTAGTAAGGTGAGGCCCATTGTAATTTTCGCAACCCACCCGAATAGCATGTATTGTTTGGTCCATTTTATCCATCCTCCTATCCATGGTTTTTAGCATAGCCATAACTGCTGACAAGTCTTCTGAAGCTGCATAGGCGGCCCCCCTCGTCACATCATTTCTTGGATTGTGGTATTCTCTAGAATGCTTAGAGAATTCTTCAATTAGTTGCTTTATCACTGGAGGTGCCTTTTTCGTGAGTGGACCTTGCGAGTCAAGTAATTGCCTAGTGGTAACATTTACTCCATCATAGAAGATGGAGACTTCTTGTTGACTATTGAGGTCATGATGTGGTCAATTCCTTAGCAGGCTCTTGTACCTCTCCCACGCTTCATATAGTGATTCTCCAGCTTGTTGTTCAAAGTTAGCTATGGCTTTCTTTAGCTTGGATATCTTGGATGGCGGGCAGAATTGATCAATGAACTCTTCTTTCATTTGGGCCCATGTAGTGATAGATCCTGGGGGCAATGACTTGAGCCAATCCTTGGCAGCACCCTTCAAAGTAACCGGAAGCATGCGAAGTAGCTGAGTTTCCCGAGGCACATTTAGAACATTGAAATAATCAGCTACATCATTGACTTCGTCCAAGTGTTTATAAGCGTCTTCGTGGTCTTTGCCTGTGAAGGGGATCTCCTTAAGTAGAGCCAGGATGTGACCCTTGAGCTCAAAAGTAGCAGTAGCGGGGATTGCGGGTTGCACAAGTCCCGGTCCAGTATCATCGCGTATCCTCTTCTTCCATTCCCCCATGGGGACTTCATCAATGTTAGCCATGAGAATAGCTAATTCGTCGTCGGAATCGGAAATGTGACCGAATGTAGGGTCTTCTTCTTCCTCGGTCTCGTGCTCGGCGTCTTCTTTAATAGGGTCTTCGATTGTCAAAGAGGCGCTGGATGCTCCTGATTTGCTGCTCTTCTTCTTGCTGAAAACGGACTTTAGGTTCTTTAGTGGCGAATTCCTTGAAGAAGCGGATTCTCCAACGGATTTTCCTTTGTTCTTCCTTAGGGCGGATTCCGGGTCGTCTAGAGGAGGGATCAAAGGTGTATCAGATCCTCGGGTCATGAAACAACTGCAAATAAAACAAGAAAAACGCGTAAAAAGAACAAAAATGAAATAAAAGCAAAAACTGTGAACAGTGATGGACTCGCCGAGTTTCGTCGAGTGCACTCGGCGAGTTCAAGGTAAAAACAGAAAAATTGTCTACTTAATTTATTAAAACAGGGATTGATCAAAACCTATACTAACTACTAAATTACCTCAGAATTAACATTGTGTAAGATAAATCCCACACAAATGATCGATAAAAATAGAAATTAGTGCTAATTTAGAACCATTCCCCGGCAACGGCGCCAAAAACTTGATGTGTGTAAAATGCACTGGTTTTAATCCAACTTTTGAGTTATAAATTAAGCACACAAAGGCAGTGAACCTGTCTTTTAGTGGTATATTTGGGTAAGTAGAGTGTCGAACTCAGGGAACGGTAAATTAAAACTAAAGACTAATTTTATCTAAATTAAATAGTAAATATGGGTTTTCTCTAGTTTTACAAGACTAGAAACTTACTAATACTACTTGAGCTAAGGACTAGAAAAACAAAGATTTAACTGAATTCAATAATAAAAGGGACTTTTGTTTAGTTCAACTCAATTGATCCTATGGTTGATATTATGGTAATAGTGCAATGGATTAATTCTTCTATTGGCTACCGATTCAAGTGATTAGCCTTGCGTTCGCTACGATAATCCTTAGAAAACAAACTAACTCAAACAGTGATCAATTGTCTAATTTAATTTAATTCACTAGATTATTTATTCGGGTTAATTTAGACTTGTAATAGCTAACTAAATTGGTCCTTTAGTTAACCTCTTGCTGATGGTCATCAAACAAGCTCACACATGAATTTACCTAATTTTTCTATTAATTCTAGTTTCACGTTCGTTAGTCCTAGACATATGATAAAGTGGTCACATAAACATATGGGGTTGATAATTAAAAGATGTTCATACTATCCAATTATCTTCCTATTAACAGAAAATTAGTTATCATTCACACATAAGGTTCTTTAACAAGCTAGAATCAACAAAATCACCAATATTAAATTAATCCTACCATAATATCAATTTTGTATCCCCAAACAGAAGTTAAAGAGTTTTAGCTCATGATTGAGGTAATTAACAGCAATAAAACGAATTCTAATTGTCTAACCATAATTGAGAAACAATAGATTAAGTAGAATGATGAGAATGTGCCTCAAATCTTCTTCGGAATTGGATTCTAGGTTGTATCTTCGTTTTCTAGGGTTCTTCTGGCTCTTCAATCGCAGCTTGCTTCTCCCCAAAGGTTCCAGCAGCCCTTCCATCGGATTAAGACCCGCTATTTATAATTATCACAAAACAGAGGCTACTCGGCGAGTAGGTCGTGGACTCGCCGAGTACTAGTGTGAAATCCGTGTTCGGCAAGGAATCTTGACTTTTCTTTCGGGAACATTCTAATGAACTCGCCGAGTACGTGCGTGGACTCGCCGAGTGAGTGTGTAGTTTTCCCTTTTCCTTCATTCTTTGGTCTCTAATTGCTTCTCCTTTTTCCTTCTGCTTCCAAGCATGTCTTTTGGACTGAAAACACAATATAAGCATTATTAAGTACCTTTTGTCCATATTATGCATATAATTAGCCAAAAATGAATAGAAATATATGTTAAACATATGATTAATTATGCACATATCAAGAGGTGTGTACAATCAGGAAGAGCCCAGCGGTGATTTTCCTACCCTTACTTGATTATGTGTTGTTATTTTGAGCTGATAGAATTGCATGCTAGTTTAGGGCTAGGAATCTGCTCAATAGTGCATGCTAGTGTGCCTTCTTAGGAGAGATGCCTTTATGCCTGTTATGTGATCTAGTAGTGTTGCATGTTTATGTTTAGATATCTCCAAGAGTTGTGAGGTAGGTTTGCCTGAGTTCGGTGATTCCTTTTGTGCTGGTGGAGGTTGCTTGATGCCGGAATGTTGCTTGCTTTGTGCTTTTAGAAACTTCCAATAACACCGACTAACTATTAATCAAATACGTTAGGTTACATGTTCCATGGAGTAGATAATTTTAGAAGGTTAGATTTAGATCTATGGTGCGACTCTCGAGTGGGCCTAGTCGTTGTGGGGCGGGATCTTCCAGTCGAAGAATTATCTAGTGCATGAAGCATGTAGTTGTACTTGAGAAGTAGTTAGTAGGTATTATTAGGAGTTCCTTTTTGTAGCTGATGGCAGAGAGCGGAGTGAGGGAAATCCTAGGGGATCCTAGAGAGTATTTTCAGTCCAATAAGTGTGCTGTTTAGCGGTGAGTATTCGCTGAAGAACGAGCATGTGCAATGGGATTGGTCGATGGGGAAATTTGAGCAACTACCTAGAAAATCTGGAACGATTCTCGAGGAAAGTATGGAAAGATATGGAAGGTAGTATTGGGCCCATACTAGTGAAAGCATAGGATTCATACTCGAAACGAAGAGAATTCCAGGGGTTCTAAGTAGCAGATCGAGGGAAGATAACATGGTTTGGGTACCATGGTTCATTCCAGAGTGTGTTTTCCGTCTTTGTCGGTTATCCGGCTACGGTTGTTCGGACTGAGAGTGGATCTGGTGATTGTTGGGCTCAAGGGCCATGTCGGTCGGGTTTGAATGGAGTAGACCTTACGAGGAAATTGAGTTAGGTCTCGAGGGGTTTGACCGGTGAGGTGCCAGTTGGAGTCGTTGGACTCAAAAGGGAGGTGGAGGTGATGTGATGTTGAGAATTGCAACCTGAGTTGAGTGATCAGTCGATGATTTGCGATGTCATTTCTATGACGAGGATTATAATATTCCAGCTTTTTCGTGTTGAAAGGAAGAGTGAGTGAGCTTCTGATTTCAGAATTTGGAGTAGACCCCGTGGGGTACCAGATAGTTGCGGTATTTGCATCAAAACATTCTTGTGGTATGACCGCGTTGAGGTATTTCTTATGCCGTAAGAGAGTCATCAGTGGGGACTGTGACATGCGAGGACAAAGAGATGCCTTAATTGAGTAAATTGAGGCGTATTCTTACAACTGTTTCAGGAAGCAGGAGGAGTATATCGGAACGACGACCCTCGTTGTCTATGCTGTGAATCGACTGTGGAGAGTGAGCTCTCCTGTTTCTATGTCATTTCTTGCGATGGGGTGTTGGTTGAGGATTCAGAGAATGAAGTGTGTGATCGTCCACTATTTCCAGATAAAGAGCCAGTGCTATTTTAGGATTGTTGAAATATTTGCCTGTGCAGCGAATGAGATTCTCGGTGACTCGAGGCAGTCACATTGGGAGATTTCCGAGGTTTCCATCTGAGATTCGGAATACTTGGAGTTTCTTGGTCTTTATCTGGAAGGTCATCGAGTGTTGCATGGTACGTTCCAAGAGTCGGGTATGGTATATCTGGTGAGCCAATTTGTAGTATTGTCTGTTTGGTATGACAATTGGGGATGGTTCGAACCCTAAGTGGGGGAGAACTAGGTATCCTGTCGGGAGGATCATCAGTCTGTTAAGTTGCGGTTCAGAAGATTGGGTTATAGGGATATGTGGTCCGGGTATATGAGACTTTGGTCTAGAGGTAGTCAAGTCAAGGTGCAGAGCAATATGATGCATGTTGTATGTGCTCAGGAATGAATGGGTGTCCTTGAAGGGTTTTAAACATTCTAACACTCCTATGGTGTACATGCAACCCTAGATAATTTGGATCTATGTTTTCTCTATTATACATGCATACATTCAATTTCCAAAGACTCATCCTAACTAGCATATAATGGAGTATCTATACTACAAGATTCTAGTTAGATGACATACCTTTTTTTGTAGCTTGTAGATCTTCTTGGATTTAGCCTTTAAGAACTTAGCACCGATAGTGTGAATGCCTCAAATGGAATCACAACACACCTAGTACAAAGGATAACTTTCGAGAGAGTATGGTGCACACAAGACATCGACTCTATGGCTCTCCAAGAACACACTAGTGCCTTATTTCACCAACCAAGGGGATTCTTATATAGTGTGGCACAACTAGGGTTACACCATGCAAACCCTAATGTGCATGACTTTCCACATTCCTTAGGCTCCATGGGTTTTAACCTCCATGGAGTATTCATGGGTCACCACATGGGTTTAGCCCAACATAAAGAACTATGGATCATAAGCCCACTATAT
Organism: Lactuca virosa; assembly: GCF_052849685.1. Lineage (NCBI taxonomy): Eukaryota > Viridiplantae > Streptophyta > Magnoliopsida > Asterales > Asteraceae > Lactuca > Lactuca virosa. The sequence continues at coordinate 259,886,358 of NC_136426.1, read as the reverse complement.
AAGAATGAATTATTTACACAATCAATCCCCATATATTTAATTAGTCTTTTTTGGTCATTAAATTAATTCCAAATTAATTCTTGATCAATACTAATTAAATAATATGATTTCATATTAATATATTAGAACTTCTAATATATTAATAAATCATAAATAACCTCTTCTCAAAAGTCCATCCTATCAAGTTGTCCTGATGATATGCAACCCAAATAGACCATGCTACTCTCGGGTCAAGTACATACCAATTATAGTTATGGACTTAGACACTAATCCAACAATCTCCCAATTGGATAAGTCTAATAACTATTATTACAAGTACGACTCCACAACCCGACTAGCAATAGTAGCTCTTAAAAGCCGTTGTCGAACTCTGATCTAGTGAATGATGTGTCCATTAAATAATGGATCATATATTCCTCCATTCTAGATATCATATGGACTGAGACATGGATTTTAATCATTCTCTCTGTCCATCTGTTGTTTCCCGATTTCCGATTTATGACGACCGACTAATTGAACAAATCAAATCAGTCCAGGCTTGGCCAAGCACTTAGGGGTGTCATCACTAAATCATCAAGGGGCCCACAGATATTGCTTTTATCCCCATAGGGTAAAGGAATGGATAAACTTCGACTCAAATGCTTGCTTGTACTTACTCATCAAATCACACACAACGATATGTTTTATAACACCAAGTTACCGGTGCGTTTACATATGTCAATGTGCAACCGACTTGCAACTACAACTCACATGTCTCAGTTTCAAGAATATAAGATATTATCGTCTCATAATCACTCGTGATAAAATCTATGAAGTGATTCAGATGAGCGTGGGTTGAATCCAATACTCTAATCTTATTCCAGGAGTACTCATGAACACTACAGCTATGTCTAAAACACCTAGACAAACTACATACCCATTCACGACAGTCTTGCCTCAATACCTACTTCCAAAGTATGATCGACTGTGGATGGTTTGAATAACCTAGTTATTCGGGAAGTCAAAACATGCAAAGTGAAACACAATAACAATACTAATCATATATGGCCCAAAAACTTTTGAGTCATATTGATTACTTATTATTCATTGTATAATGTTTCGAATAGTCAACTTAATACTTGAATTAAAACAATATTCATGCCATGCTCCAAGCACGCATACTATGTTTGTCTAAACAATAGCTATGCCATGCTCCAATCATGCACACTATGTTTGTCTATGGTCCTTACTTTGTGAAATAGATCAATTGACAATATTTCAATGATGCTCATTTCACAATCCCAAATCCTTACCGTAAATGTAAGAATATCAAATTCTTGCCATTTACTGTAATCTGTTATATTTTAAACTTATATGCAATGATCCTCTTGTAATGACTATGCACAAGAGTCGCATAGACTTGGCAACAGACAATACAAAGTATTCCAATGGAGATTGACAACAAAACAATTCCAAGGAAGCGTTGTCTCAAATTCAAAGTATATACCTTTGAACATCCTTCTTGCATTAAGTTTTCTAATCTTACACATATTTAAGGAATGACTTCCACCTATGGAAACATATCCATATTCTCATTTTGACTATCACTTCTGAACAAGAGTTGCCTCTTTACAGAATATGTCAATATGGTCCATCCATTTTTATACTTCCAACTACAAGTGACCAATCCTTGGCGAACCCTAGATTGTCCTTAACAGCTGTTTAACCACTTTAGTCATATCCGGTTCTATTTCTTTTTTCCTCTTAATGCCCTAGGCATTTGGAAAATTTTAGAACGGATAAATATTATAACACATGTAATCAATCCTATACCCGAAGCATATTGGATATGATTCATAAAGACATGATACCTAACCAGTCTTTTGCTACAATATTTCTATTTGCCATGTTCTCATAATTCGAATTATGAAAAGGGATGTCGTAATCATAATCGAATTTTGAGAACGCAATTAACACAATCATGACTAAATTTCTATTTGCCATGTTCTCATAATTCGAATTATGAAAAGGGATGTCGTAATCATAATCGAATTTTGAGAACGCAGTTAACACAATCATGACTAAATTTGACTAAAATATCACAATCTAAGCTTTTAGATTTGAAATGAATTATAATTTCTTCTCCCTTAATTATAGAAAAACGATTTTCCAAACTCTGCAACTTGCAAATTGAAACTTTTGTTTTCTATAATTAACATTGCTAATCTTGCAACATACATCATAACTGATTATGCTCCCACTAGCATAACAATCATTGCTTCACTAGCATAGCACTTATGCTCCCACTAGCTTTGACATGTATTCAGAAATCAGCTGGACTTCTAGAAATCAATACTTCATTGAATTTCTTACCAAAGTTCATATTTCTGACATTAGATGCTTTGATAAGACTTTATCTAGGCTTCTCAAACTCATACACCTTTCCTTAGATAACTCACATGTGTCTCTAAACAATTTAAGAAATTACATCAATAATTCTCAAATGTTTAGACCTTTTGCCATTTCTCACAATTCAAATTATGAAAAGGGATGCCGTAATCATAATCGAATTTGAGAATGCAAATATCACAATTGCTATCTTCTTAAAATCTACTTAGTGAAAGAGTTTCCTCACAATCATTCACATGAATTGGAGAGGAACCTTATGACACTTATATTTTATGGTGTATATGTTCCTATCCATGTGAATTTGTCATAACCATAATCACAAGACAAGGTTAGTGACAAATCCAAACTCATATGGACTGAACTTGTTCAATCTTAATTTCTTGACACCTGGCAGCACAAGGGCCTACCATTGCTTGTGAGGTTGTTATGCAAACAACTAAGAACTCATAGAACTCACTTGCATAGTCAACTTTACTGGAATGGGCACAGAAATAAGAATATGTCAACACGATAGGTTACAAACCTCAAGTCGTGTGCTAGTGATAAACAATAGGTTTTATTTTTGATTAGTTCTTGAAACTTGTCAAGATCCTTAAGACTCCTACTTACTTATAGACATATAAGTCTCTCTTGTCATGAATCATTCCTTGAAAAAACAAATATTCAATAGTTAGTGCGGATTCTTATCAAGACAAACACTTCACACAATTGGCCTTAGTTGGTCTTTGTTTTATCCAAAACATCACAACTTACCAATTTCAAATGTACAAGAGTAGAAAACTTTTACTCCATATTTGATAAGTGTTATAAACCTTTCTTAAGATTATGTCACTCAAGTTACAATCTTGGAGTATGACTCTAAGACTTGTTCTTGGAACGAAGTATGACGCATCTTCTTGATTTAACCATTTCAAACAATTCACGATTCCTCTTCTTAGCCATACAAATGCACTAAGATGTCCTTAGAGGATCAATTGTAACATGGTTTTCATAATCATTAAGATGATCATAAAACACGATACTCAAGTACTCTCCCATCTTTTCAGATTGGAGAAACTTCTATCTTTCTACCTTATTTGATTCCTCTCATTCGTTCTGCCATACATTGAACTTTTCCAATTATTCAGAATTATACTTAAACTTGTAAGTATAACCATATTTACTAAACTTTAGTAAATCATGACTAATAGTCTTATCGTTCTTTGTGGTGGACCTGACCAATACACAACCAAGTGCATCTGATCCCCTAGTCCTTCACTTGACTCACATATACATGTGAACAAGCAATTAGTCTTAATTTCCCAAAGACGAAAATTCTCATTCATCATACAATACAAGTTGCATGATTCCAAGTTTCTATCCAACTGAAACTTGGGTGATGAGAATCTTTCCTTATTTGGTAAATCTTGACACTACCACAAACGAAAGAATCAAATTCATATTGCTATCAATGGAAACATATAAACAACAATTTTCAAAAATGCCATTGTAAAATAAATTTCAAAATTTTTTTCTTTTATTTATATAATTGCGGAAAAACCTTTCCTTACAATGCAAATACAAATGAAAACTATGTTGTTATGTATTCCTAATAAATCTATCATAACTCTTAAGCAGTAGCTCAAAATTCTTATCATTGAACCATGCGATCGAAATCCATCTATTCACAATCAGAATCAGCTTACTCTTCCTTTAAGTTCCCTTTCATTTCTTCGATTCTACGAAACATAAAAATGCGACCTAGTCACATCATGTATTAAGAATCTTCAAATAGGAACTTAATAGAGTTAGACAATGGTCTTTACCTGAAGTAGAGTCATACACTCTGACTTTACCATCCTTGTGGTCTATCAGGTAGATACGGCAGCTTCACAACCAATGCCCCTTCTCTGGGCGATAGAAACATATGGACTCTTTGGGAATGGTACACGGGACAATCACAGACTTAGCCTTTCCCTTTCCCTTGGAAGGAGAAATCTTTTCTGGACTTCGAATGTTTACCATTGTCAATGTCCATGGAAGTTTAGGAAGTAGATCTTCCAACCAAATTTGCATTTCCAGTGCTCCAAATCATTGTTGATTCAGCTGCAACAAGCAAATAGGTAAGATCGATAAGGGTCATGTCGTGGTCTGTCATATAGTAGTCCTTAAAGCACCAGCCATATGACTTAGGAAGTGACTGAAGAACCCAGTCAACAGCCAACTTCCTCGAGACTTCGACACCCAACTCTCCCAGCTTGTCAATATGTAATTTCATCTCCAAGATGTGAGCACATACAGACTTTCCTTCCTGCCAATAGGGCTTTGAGTGACCTTGAACTTGTGGGTTAGGGAAAATTATTGTAGGAGGTGGAGGAAGTGAAGTTCCACTACAGCACAAAGAAGGGATTAATATTTCACCTTGATTGTCTTGTGGAATATCATATTCATGAGGAAAGCTAATTCCAACAGATTTAGGAAGACCATAGTTGTCTGAACTAGACATCTATACGGGAGAAATTCAAGTTTAGTTGATTTAAGTCCTTAATATAACACCCAAATGAAATATTAAGGCTAGGACCCAACACAATATTTTACAATCTGGAAGAGGGATGTCGTAATCCAAATCGCAAAATATTTGAAGGTAGGTAAATGACGATACCAATTTCCACCATGAAAAACGAAATTGAACATTAGGTTTTAAATGGACTGAAATTCCTAGATCCTTTGAGATTCATTGAACTATTCAATGGCATGTTTAAATCTCGATTGTGCCCTTCAAGTTTGTGACTGGGATGCCGAGGATCACAAACAAGGTCTGAATAACCATGCAAATTAGCTTGGTACACCTAATGTTACAACCACCTAATCAATGTGCCAGTTAACCACACACGCTCTATTGATCTATGATTAACATCAAGCTACCATTTTCCACTTACTGTCAGTCCCAGATTAGTGTGTCGGTTAACCACACACGCTCCACTAACGACTTAACAAGGTGCAAAGTGCAATTTCATGGGTTAGTACTATATTCACATTTTCCTAAGTAACTAAGATTGGGAATTTATAAGTGTTTAGTTACTTTATATTTATCATTATACTTTTAATGAAGGGAGAATTAGAGTTCTATCCTACCCGTTCGGCTAACGACCCTCCACTAGTCAAGGAAGTAGTGGGTGAGAATGGACACCCATTAAACTGCCATTTTATAAGCAGTAACCTTATACCCCCCTTATAGACCGGTTTCGTGAATGAGGCCTACTAACAGTAAGACTGAATTTACTCATATACATATATATAAATATTAAACCTATAATATTATAATAGTATAAGGGTTGAATTCTAAACTTTTAAAATTCTAGTGTTTGGAACTAAATGTTTCAAAGTAAGACTTTGAATTTACAAATTCCAAAACTTGAGGGAAAGTTTTGAACTATTCAAAAACTTTTGGAATCCATAACGTATGAGTTTAATATAGGCTTTAATGAAAAGACTCTTGAAAATTCATAACTTGAGGACAAGTTATGGAGTTCATAAAAACATTTATGGAAAAAAAACTCTTCAAGACCATAACCTATGAGTTTAATAAAGTCTTTAAAAGAAAAAAATTTCATTTTCCATAACTTGAGGACAAGTTATGGGGTACATTAAAGGCCATAAAGATCATCAAATAAACTAACAAGCATGTCAAATAATGTCCATGATCTTGATTAAACTCATATGAACAAGATAATTCATATCAAACAAATTTCATGTAATTAGCATAATCATATAAACTAAAACAAAACATGAAACTTTGACAATTATCTTATAAATCGGATAAGCATGATCATTACCACATCAAAAACAGGTTTATAAGTTTAAAAACAGTTTAGGGTAATGATCCTAGTCCAATTCTAGCCTTAAAAGTCGAAAATCTGCACTCTGGAGCACCAACTCGTCGAGTGCAAGAACAAACTCGGCGAGTTGGTCAGATTTGTGCTGGGACTCAGCGAGTCCCCCAGTGGGCTCGGTGAGTCCACTGTCCAAAATAGCAGAAAATTGATTTTTCAAGCTTAAACAACAAGTAGCATGAAGTATAATTGAAAACAACCCTAGGCTCTGATACCACTGAAGGGTTTTGAGCATTCTAACACTCCTATGGTATACATGTAACCCTAGATGCTTTGGATCTATGTTTTCTCTATTATACATGCATACATTCAATATTCCAAAGCATCATCCTAACTAGCATATAATGGAGTATCTATACTACAAGATTCTAGTTAGATGACATACCTTTTTTTGTAGCTTGTAGATCTTCTTGGATTTAGCCTTTAAGAACTTAGCACCGATAGTGTGAATGCCTCAAATGGAATCACAACACACCTAGTACAAAGGATAACTTTTGAGAGAGTATGGTACACACAAGACATCGACTCTATGGCTCTCCAAGAACACACTAGTGCCTTATTTCACCAACCAAGGGGCTTCTTATATAGTGTGGCACAACTAGGGTTACACCATGCAAACCCTAATGTGCATGACTTTCCACATTCCTTAGGCTCCATGGGTTTTAACCTCCATGGAGTATTCATGGGTCACCACATGGGTTTAGCCCAACATAAAGAACTATGGATCATAAGCCCACTATATAAGAATGAATTATTTACACAATCAATCCCCATATATTTAATTAGTCTCTTTTGGTCATTAAATTAATTCCAAATTAATTCTTGATCAATACTAATTAAATAATATGATTTCATATTAATATATTAGAACTTCTAATATATTAATAAATCATAAATAACCTCTTCTCAAAAGTCCATCCTATCAAGTTGTCCTGATGATATGCAACCCAAATGGACCATGCTACTCTCGGGTCAAGTACATACCAATTATAGTTATGGACTTAGACACTAATCCAACCGTCTTCACGGCAGGTAGCCATTAGTCAGGGGTCGTATGGTGGTCCGTGTTTCTTTCGGGTTCGCCAATATGTAGTTCTGATTGAATCGAGTAATGAAACAGAATCAGAGTATGAATTGATTTAGAACACGAGATTTAAATATAATCTGTTTGGCACGTTGTATTGCTTTATCAATTGAATACAAGAGGAAAGAGAAAATGATTACAATCAGAGAAAGCGTTTTTTTCCTCTAAAAGTATCCTTCCCATATTTATAGGGAAAACTGAAAGCACAAAAAGTATAAGGACATTTGACATCTAACCTTCGACATTAGACTAGTCCCTAAAATAAAATACAATCAAACATTTGATATTACTGACAACAAAGATAAATTCGACATCTCACAACTTTCGAACCCCAACATTCTCCCCCTTTGTGAGAAGTGCCGTATTAAGTCATTAACATCGGGATTGCTTGATGCACCGAACTCCGAATCTCCACATACCAATTCATCACCTTCTTCAATTCAACCTTATCTTTATCATTGTTCTTCTTACAGTTATTCATACGAACAATCAAGTTCATATAATGTGCAGTAGTATATCTTTCGACGTCACATGCTTGGAACAAAAACTTCGTCTTCCTTTCCTTTTTGCTTCTCCCAACAAAAATTATCCCAAGTGGCTTCAGACAAATCTTTCCATCATCATAAGGCTGTAAATCAGCTTTACTCTTCAATATTGATTGAGGTACAGTTATTTCTTTACCCATTGTCAAAGCTAATTCAACATCTGTCAAGGCTAAACAATCGAAATAATTTTCGATGAATATCTTGATATGAGCAAGACCCAACAAATAATCTTCTTTGCTTATACCCTGGACTTTCGTTTCATTATTGACCGTAAGAATCTTTGCGACAGAGATTAAATCATTCAGATTCATAAGAGGGAAATTAGCAACACTTTGAGTTGATGCAGAAGTACCAATGCTTTAAACATAAAGAGGAGGAAGAACATCATCAGTAATACACTTCCATAGCTCTTCATCGATTCCGTTCAGATAATCCTCCATACGATCTGACCATTGATCGTAATACTCTGGAATAAGCATAGGAATCTTTGTTGAAGATCCTAGCAGATGAGAGTAAGAATTCATGGTATTCATGTTGAAGTTTTCCTTGGATGTACGGAAGAATTCAAAGAAAATCTTGAGAAATTTGGGATTAACAAGATGAAGCAAACAGAAAATGAACACCAAACACTCGATTAGTCAATCGAAGTGCAGAATCAAATCAAAACTGGAGATCGACAAAGATTTTCAGGATTAAAAGTGTGGAAACTTTTGAATCCAGAACGAGATTCAAAAAGCTTTTGAAACAAAATCAGATCAAAACAGTTTGATTCTTGCTCTGATACCAATTGTAGATCTTATTGAATCGAGAAATGAAACAGAATCAGAGTATGAATTGATTTAGAACACGAGATCTAAATATAATATGTTTGGAACGTTGTATTGCTTTATAAGTTGAATACAAGAGGAAAGAGAAAATGATTACAATCAAAGAAATCATTTTTTTCCTCTAAAAGTATCCTTCCCATATTTATAGGGAAAACTGAAAGCACAAAAAGTATAAGGACATTCGACATCAAAGTTTTGACATTAGAGTAGTCCTTAAAATAAAATGCAATCAAACATTCGATATTACTGACAACAAAGATAAATTTGACATCTCACAACCTTCGAACCCCAACACAATGTTCGAGTTTCAGGTTTCAATTATTGAGAGATTTTCTAGTTCGACGTATAAATTGCTATCTATACTCCTGGAGGAGGAGCAGTTGAATTGTCAATCAACTTCAGAGTCGGTATGCGTAGTTTCGCATGGGTTTTGATCAGTAAATGTTGGGATTTTGGATTGTCGTCGACGCGTTCTCTGTCATTGATGATTTTTCCATGCTTCATTAATGAGTTGGAGTACTTCAAAGGCTTCGAGTTGTGTAAGATGAAGATCAGTGGGCGTAACAAGCTATCATGAGATTTTGTGATGGTGTATCGTGGTTTCCGAGTATGATGCCCTAAATTGTTGGATTGTAGGATTATTATAAGGCTCAGGTTTGTTTTGATGGCGAGTGGGACATCGAAACGACTATATATTTATCCCAGTTGTGGACCTATCAGTTATTTGTCGCCAAACGGGGTTGTCCAAGGGTGTAGATTTGTATTGAGGGAAGGTGCTTTGTATGCGACAATCTTCATCAGGAGCAGTAATGCTTAATCTGGGTGGATGTGTGGACCTATTCATGTTGGGTCGTAGAGTATGAGTTCAGTGAACTCAGTATGTGATGGGTTTTGAGCATTCTAACACTCCTATGGTGTACATACAACCCTATAAACCTTGGATCTATGTTTTCTCTATTATACATGCAAATATTCAATAGTCCAAGGTTTCATCCTAACTAGCATAATATCAAGCAACTATACTACAAAAGCCTAGTTAGATGACATACCTTTTGATGTAGCTTGAAGTCTTGAACTTTAAGAGCTTACCCCCAATAGTGTGGAAGCCTCAAGTGGAATCACAAATCACCAAAAACACCTTGGAAAACTTGAGAGAATAGTAAGCACACTAGAAATTGGCCCACTCTTGTTTACACACACACTAGTCCCATTTCATGTGCCAAAGACCTCTTTATATAGTGTGGAGGATTAGGGTTACATTCATGTAAACCCTAATACCCATGACCTTCCATTTCCATAGGATCCATGGGTTCAAAACTCCATGGACTATCCATGCAAGCTTAGCCCAACCTAAATGAACTTGGCCCATTCAATATATATATATATATATATATATATATATATATATATATATATATATATATATAAGAGTCCATATTTAATTAGTTCCTTTTTTATCACTAAATTAATTCTAAATTAATTCTTGATCAATACTAATTAAATAATATGATTTCATATTAATATATTAGAACTTATAATATATTAATATAAATCATAAACATACTATTCTCAAAAGAATATTCATATAAATTGTTCCGGTGAAGTGCAACCCAAATGGACCATGCTACTCTCGGGTCGAATACATACCAATAATAGTTATGGGCTTAGACATCTAATCCAATAGTCTCCCACTTGGATAAGTCTAAAACTATTACTGCATATGACTCCAAGATCCCGACTAGCAATTGTAGCTCTTAAAGCCGTTGCCGAACTCTGACCTAGTCAAATGACTTGTCCATTAGATAAGGGATCATATATTCCTCCATTCTAGATACATATGGACTAAGACATTGATTATAATCATTATCTCTGTCCATTTGTTGTTTCCCGATGACGACCGACTAATTGAACAAATCAAATCAGTCCAGGCTTGGCCAAGCACTTAGGGATGTCATCACTAAATCATCGAGGGGCCCACAGATATCGCTTTTATCTCTCCAAGGGTAAAAGGAATGGATAAACTTCGACTCATATGCTTGACCTACTACTTGTTGAATCATACACAAAGGCACATTTTATAACATCAAGTTACTGATGCGTTTTCGTGCAATCAATGTATAACCAACTCATAGTCAAAAAGTCATATCTATAGGTTTGAAGAATATAAGATATTATCGTCTCATGATCACTCGTGATAGAATCCATGGAGTGATTCAAATGAGCATGGGTTTAATCCAATGCTCAGAACTTATGAGCACTCATGAATGTTGTAGTAACTCTTGTTATGTCCAACACCTTAGACACATACAAGCCAACTTCATGACAGTCTTGATTCATACCTACCCCCAACATATGACCGACTGTGGAGAATTTGAATAACCCAGTTATTCGGGAAGTCAAAACATGGAAAGTGAAACACAAGAATAATACTAATTCAATATGGCCCCAAGCACCTTTGAGAGTAAATATAACACCTTTTATTTAAACACCATATTGATTACTCATATTCATTGTATAATGTTTCGAATTTATCAACTTAATACTTGAATTAAAACAATAGTTGTCCCATGCTCCAATGCATATACACTATGTTTTCTAAACAATAGTTATGCCATACACCAAGTATGCACACTATGTTTGTCTATGATCCTTACTTTGTGAAATAGACCAATTGAACATGATTCCAATGATGCTCATTTCACAAACCCAAATCCTTACGGTAAATGTAAGAATTCCAAATTCCTGCTATTTAGCGAAATCCGTTAGATTCTAAACTTATATGCATTGATCCTCTTGTAATGAGTATGCACAAAGTCACAAAGACTTGGCAACAGACATTACAAAGTATTCCAATGGAGATCAATTCCATGGAAACGAAGTCTCAAATTCAAAGTACATTGCTTTGAACATCCTTCTTGAATTAAGTTTTTCTAATCTTACACAAATTTAATGAATAACTTCCACCTATGGAAACATTTCCATATTCCCATTTTGACTATCACTTCTGAACAAGAGTTGCCTCTTTTCAGAATATGTCAATATGGTCCTTCCAAAAATAAACACTATACTTCCAACCTTCCATGAGCAACCAATCTTTTGTAAACCTTAGATTGTCCTCGACAATTGCTTAATCACTTTAGTCATATCTAATTCTAGACCTTTTCCCCTCTTAATGCCCTAGGCATTTGGAAAATTTAGAAAGGATAAATATTATAGCACATGTAATTGATCCTATACCCGAAGCATATGGGACACGATTCATGATGTCTCACATAAAGACATGATCCTAGACCAGTCTTTTGCTACAATATTTTTTATTTGCCATGTTTTCATAATTTGACTATGAAGAGGGATGTTGTAATCATAATCGAATTTGAGAACGCAATATATATAGAATTTCCTCATGTTGACCCATTCCAACACAAAATTCATATATATATATATATATATATATATATATATATATATATATATATATATATATATATATATATATATATATATATATATATATATATATATATATATATATATATATATATATCCTTGACTAAAGACGATTAAAATCTCAATCTAAGCTTTTAGAATTGAAACAAAGTACAATTTCCTCTCCCTTAATTATAGCAAAACAACTTTTCCCAATTGAAACTTTGTTTTCTATAATTAACATTGCTAACTTGCAACACTTATCATAATTATCATGCTCCCACTAACATGATAATTGTTAGCATAACACTTATGCTCCCACTAGCTTTGACATGTATCCAGAAATTAGCTGGACTTCTAGAAATCAATACTTTATTGACTTTTTTACCAAAGTTCAGATTTCTTATACGAGATGCTTTGATAAGACTTTATCAAAATCATACACCTTTCCTTAGATAGCTCACATGTGTGTCTAAACAATTTTTAGAACTATGAAAAGGGATGTCGTAATCATAGTCTCAATTTTTTAGACCTTTTCCATTTCTCACAAGTACATGTTAGTGTGCCGGTTAACCACACACGCTCCACTAACGACTTTGAGAATGCAAATATCACAATTTCTATCCCCTTAAAATCTACTTAGTGAAAGCGTTTCCTCACCATCATTTTCATGAATCGGAGAGAAACCTTATGACACTTAGATTTTATGGTGTATGTGTTCCTATCCATGTGAATTTGTCAAAACCATAATCACAAGACAAGGTTAGTGACAAATTCAAACTCATATGGACTGAACTTGTTCAATCTTAATTTCTTGCCATCTGGCAGCCCAAGGGCCTACCATGTCTTCCAAGTTTTTATGCAAGCAACCGAGAACTCATAGAACTCACATGCATAGTCAACTTTAAATGGAATGGGCATAAAAACAAGAATATGTCAACACGATAGGTTACAAACCTCAAGTCGTGTGCTAGTGATAAACTACAGGTTTTATTCTTGATTATTTCTTGAAACTCTTTGAGGATCTTTAAGACTCCCACTGTCCTCTTGACATATAAGACTCTCTTGTCAAGAACCATTCCTTGACAAAACAAATATTCAAGAGATAGTTCGGATTCTTATCAAGATAAACACTTCACATAATTGGCCTTAGTTTGTCTTTGTTTTATCCAAAACATCACAACTTACCAATTTCAAATGCACAAGAGTAGAAAACATTTTACCCTTACATTTGACAAGTGTTATAAACCTTCTTTAAGATATGTCACTCAAGTTACAATCTTGGAGTATGACTCTAAGAATTGTTTTGGAACGAAGTATGACGTATCTTCTTGATTTAACCACTTCAACAATTCATGAATCCTCTTCTTAGTCATAAGAATGCACTAAGATGTCCTTAGAGGATGAATTGTGATATGGTTTCATAATCATTAAGATGATCATAAAACATGATACTAAAGTACTCACCCATCTTTTCATATTCGAGTAACTTTTATCTTTCTGCCTAATTTGATTCTTCTCATCCATCCTGCCATACACTGAAACTTTTCCAATGTTACAGAATTACACTTAAACTCGTAAGTGTAACCATATTTACTAACTTTTAGTAAATCATGACGAATAGCCTTATCGATCTTTGTGGTGGACCTGATCAGCGCACAACCAAGTGTACCCAATCCCCTAATCCTTCTCTTGACTCACATATACATGTGATCAAGGAATTAGTCATAATTTCCCAAAGATGAAAATTCTCATTCCTCATATAACACAAGTTGCATGATTCCAAGTTTTTATCCAACTGAAACTTGGGTGATGAGAATCTTTCCTTATTTGGTAAATTTAGACACTACCACAAATGAAAGAATCAAATACATTTTCCAATATTGCTATCAATGGAATCATATGAACAACAATTTTTCACAAATGCCATTGTAAGGAGATATAATAAAATAAAACAAAATTTTATTTATTTATAAAATGCGGAAAAAACTTCTTCCTTACAATGCAACTTTAAATGAAAACTATGCTATTACATATTTCCTAGCAATCTATCATAACTCCTAAGCAGCAACTCAAAAATCTGATCTTCAAATCATGCGATTCAAATCCATCTTCGCGATCAGATTCAGCATACTCTTCCTTTAAGTTTCCTTCCCTTTGCTTGATCCTGCCATACATCAAAATGTAATCTAGTCACATCATGTATTAAGAATCAACAATTAGGAACTTAACAGAGTTAGACAGTGGACTTACCTGAAGCAGAGTCAAACTTTTTGATTCTTCCTTCTCTCAGATCTTTCAGGTAGTTAGGGCAGCTTCGCAACCAATGCCCCTTTCTTTGGCAATAGAAACATATGGACCCTTTGGGAATGGTACACGGGACTATCTCAGACTTAGCCTTTCTCTTTACCATTTGGTCAACCGAGTTGACTATCGCCGATCCCTTTCCATGGGGAAGAGAAAGCTTTTCTGGATTTCCATTGTTACCATTGTCAATGTCCATGGAAGTTTAGGAAGTCGATCTTCCAATCAAATTTGCTTTACCAGTGCTCCAAATCATTGTTGATTCAGCAGCATCAAGCAAATAGGTAAGATCATTAAGGGTCATGTCATAGTTTGTTACATAGTAGTCCTTAAAGAACTCACTATGTGACATAGAAAGTGATTGAAGAACCTAGTCAACAACCAACTTCCTCAAGACTTTGACACCCAACTCTCCCGGCTTGTCAATATGTGACTTCATCTCCAATATGTGAGCACACATAGACCTTGCTTACCAATAGTGCTTGAGTGACCTTGAACTATTCAAGAACTTGTGAGTTAGGGAGAATAATTGGAGGAGGTGGAGGAAGTGAAGTATGATTTCCATGACCCAACCACAGGACATCATCTTCATTAGGAAAGCTTGTTCCAAGGGATTTGGGATGATCGTAGTTGTCTGAACCAGACATCTAAAATGGGAGATATTCAAGTTAGTTGATTTAAGTCCTTAATATAACACCCAATATGAAATATTAATTCTAGGACCCAACACAACATTTTATAACTTGGAAGAGGGATGTCGTAATCCAAGCTATAAGCTAGGACCCAACACAACATTTTATAACTTGGAAGAGGGATGCCGTAATCCAAGCTATAAAATATTTAAAGGTAGACGAATGACGATTCACCAATTTCCACCATGAAAAACGAAATAAATTATTAGGTTTTAATTGGATTTGAAACTCCTAGATCTTTTAAGATTTATTGAACTTTTCAATGGCATGTTTAAATCTTGATTGTGCCTTCTCAAGTTTGTGACTGGGATGCCGAGGATCACAAACAAGGTGTGAATAACCATGCAAATTAACTTGGTACCCTTAATCTTTATCACCTAATCCATGTGCCGGTTACCCACACGCGCTCCACCGATCTATGATAAACATTAAGTCACCCTTTTCCACTCTTACTAGTCCATGTTAGTGTGCCGGTTACCCACACACGCTCCACCAACGACTTGGTAAGGTACAAAGTGTAAGTTCATAGGTTAGCACCAAATTCACATTTTCCTAAAGTAACTAAGATTGGGAATTTATAAAAGGTTTAGTTACTTTATATTTATCATTATACTTATAATGAGAATTATAGTCCTTGTCCTGCCCGTTCGACTAACGACCCTCCACCAGTCAAGGAAGCGGTGGGTGAGAGTGGACACCCATTAAGCTGCCATTTTATAGGCAACAACCTTATATCCCCTTATAGACCGGTTCGTGAATGAGGCCTACTAACGGTAAGACTGACTTGCTCTTATATATATATATATATATATATATATATATATATATATATATATATATATATATATATATATATATATATATATATATATATATATATATATATATATATATATATATATATATATATATATATTATTAACTTATAATACTATAAAGTATAAGGGTTGAATTTTAACTTTTAAAGCTCTAGGGTTTGGAATTAAAGTGTGTATGAGACTTTACAAATTCCAAAACTTGAGGGCAAGTTTTGAACAATTCAAAAAACTTTTGGATTTTCATAACTTATGAGTTTAATTAAGGTTTTAAAAACGTTAATGAAGAGACTCTTGAACATCCATAACTTGAGGACAAGTTATGGAGTCCATAAAACTATTTATGAGAAAGACTCTTCAATTATGTAACCTATGGGTTTTAATGGATCTTTAAAAGAAATGACTTTTAGTAATCCATAACTTGAGGAAAAATTATGGACTCCATTAAAAACACATTTAGATCAAGAATTAACTGACAACCAATTTGCAAATAATTCCTATGATCTACCAAAACTCATAAGTGTATGAACAATCATATCAACAATTTGAAGAATCATATAAACACATATAAAACTTGAAATTTTGATAATAACCTTGAAATTGGTTTACAATAATCATTACCACATCAAAAAAAATAGGTTTTATAAGTCCAAAACAGTTTAAGGTAATGATTCTAGACCAATTCCAGCCTTAAAACAAGAAAATCTGCGAACTGGAAGACCAACTCGTCGAGTTCTATAAGGAACTCGTCGAGTTCATGCTTTAACACATGAACTCGATGAGTTTTTGGCCAGAACTCGTCGAGTTTTCAGTCTGGGAAGATTCTTGGTTTTGAAAAATAAGTTGCATCAAGTATAATTGAAAACAACCCTAGGCTCTGATACCACTGATGGGTTTTGAGCATTCTAACACACCTATGGTGTACATGCAACCCTATAAACCTTGGATCTATGTTTTCTCAATTGTACATGAAAATATTCAATATTCCAAGGTTTTATCCTAACTAGCATAATATCAAGCAACTATACTACAAAAGCCTAGTTAGATGACATACCTTTTGATGTAGCTTGAATCTTTAAGAGCTTAGCCCCAATAGTGTGGAAGCCTAAAGTGGAATCACAAATCACCAAACACACCTTGGAAAACTTGAGAGAATAGTAAGCACAGTATGGTGATGGTTTGATAATGAGATTGTGTGATTATTCGGTAATCTAGCGGTTGCGAGGTTGTAAGAGAACGGATGAATCCGGGTGGGGGGTAATCACTTAGGACTGTCGGAAAGACCAAGGGGTGATCCCATGGCGAGTGAGGGAGTTTCGTAAGACTATAGGGAGCCGTAGCATACACTAGTTAGCAAAAGAGTGTTGTAAGACTGCGGGGAGCCGTAGCATTTAATAGTCAGTGTGTGACGCGGAGGGGTTATTAGGCTTGGGTAGCCTTGCCATTTGAGTCTTTGGGAACCTGGTGGCTAGACCAGGGGCAAGGCTGGGGTCTCAACGACGGTTGGGAACTGTTATATCTCGATTTAGGGAGGGGTTGTCGTAAATCGGAAGGATTGGAGTGTAATGTACACGTAGATTCGTGGATCTCGGGTCATGAGTTGAGTATCAGATTGGATACAAGTGGTTTCAGTTTTTGTTGACAGGCTAAAACTCTTGTGTTTGAGTTTGGCTCTATCTGTGTAAAGGATAGGCAGGTTGGGATTTCGGATTTTCAGATAGATTTCATTTTTAGTGGTTATGGTTTCCATCTGATGATTTAGATCTGGGCGGATCGGTTCGTTTGGCTTGGGGAGCACCACGACACGTATGGAATTAGTAAGTGGTAGACGACAGAGGTCGGAGGTGATGTGTGACTACATATCGGTTGTAATATTCGCTTGGGGTAAAACGAACTTAGTGATTGCGTGTACAATATGATTGGTTGAGATAGCTCTGTTGGATTGAACGGCGGTGGAGTCGTATTGTCGGATGTGCTAGGGTAGCCTTGGTGGTTTAACTTTTGGGTCGGGAGTTGATCTTGTATTCGGATTTGGTTTTAAGCATTGGAAGGTAGCTGAGGCTTATGTTTTCGGATATCAGTGGATAGTTTCGGTCGGGCATGGTCATTTATTTCGGGGTCGGAGCTGAATCGTCCTGGGATTGGTAGTGGAATGGTTCTATCTGACGGGAGGTCAGACCAGTATAGGGTTTCGGTGTCCATGTGGATCGGCAGGTTATTCATTTAATGTTTGAGAGCAGAGAATTGAGGTTCATTCTTCAAATGGGTTCTGATAGCAGTATCGGTGGTTGGTCCTTGGTGCGAAGTGACCCTTCCGTTCCTTTTGGGTTTCGGTCAGGATCGACTAGTATGTCAGGCATAATTGTTCAGCAGCTGATTATGGTCAACGACTTGTTTCCATTATTCGCAACAAGATAATCAGGTTTGGAAGTGCTTATCGGGTCTGTTATTCGATGAGCAGTTGACATGGTGATATTTTGCATGGGCGGTCTGTCGGGGAGACAGACCACTATAGATTCCAGGTGTTGGAGGGGAAGAGGTGGTTCTGCAACGATGAAGGGTTCGTTCTTCTTCGGGTTGGAGGGTTCTGATTGGTTTCGGGTGTCTTGGGGAGATCGTTTATGTTCTGATTTTTTTTCGGATGCACTTCTTGGGTTGTTTGATTTGATCTGAGTAATGTTAAGGTGCGATTTCGCGGGAGAAATCAAATTTAAATGGGGGGGGGGGGGGGGAATTGTAACATCCTGTTTTGGATCGTTTGAGATTTAAGGCTCCTGGGCCGTAACCTGGGCGTGAGAAGGTTTTGAGGCTTTGAATGAGAAAGGTTTAGGCCCTTTTTGGATATGGAAAAGGTAGGTTGTGTGATAAAAGAATTCGGGTTGTGTTTTAGAGCCCAAGAGTATCGGTAAAGGTGTTGGCTCGGTCTTTTATGAATTTTGGGTTTTTGTTCGTGGATGTTTAAGGCTGTGATGTGTTGCTAGAAGCGTAGGGCTTCTCGCCACCTTTCTGTGGATATAAGGTTCGTTGGAAACGGATTTATACCGAAGAAGTTATGATAGTTTGAAGTTTTGGCAAGTTTAGTCCTTATTGAGAAATGGGTGGCAAATTGGGTACGCGGGGTGTACACTTGTGTACGTGCACGTACTCATGCGCTTTGCACGATCGCGGAGACCACCTAGTACGCTAGGCGTACCAGGGGGTATGCTAGGCGTACTAGGTCCAGAAAGAAACCCTAATATTTTGAGGTGACCCTATTTAAGGAACATGATGGCCTCATTTTCAACCACCATTTCCAGTCTCCAAGCCCTCTCAAACCCTAATCACGTTTTCCCTAGCTTGTGTGAGTGTGGTAGCTCATTTGAGTGTTTTTGTTGAAGCTCTTGGTGAAGAAGGAGTCTTGAGGGAGGATAGGTGGTGTTTCTAGCTTTTGGATCTGAGTTCTACTCTAGTTGATGCATCTTCCAGAGGTATCAAGTTCGAAACTTGCTCTTTGTTGCGGTAGTTCTTGTTTTCAGTCCATTTTTACGGTTTTATGTCCCAAGATTGGAACTTTGTGAGTTTGGTGAACTCCAGAGAAAATCTCTTGTCCTTTTAAGTGTATTGAGCTATCTTGATTCATAAAAATGAGAACTTGGTCGTTTAGATCTCTCCATGCATGTGTTAAGATGATTAAAGAGAGTCTTAATGGTTATTTTTAGAAGTTGGGTCCCATTAACACATGCAAACTGATAAAGTCGCCAACTTTATCAGTTAGGAGCTTGAAGTGAAGATTCCCTGAGGTTTGGGTGCTTAGGACTGAAGTGGTTAAGTCGAAAATAGAGTTTTTGAATCTGAGAAGTATGCCTCGTGTAAGTCCCAGTACACCCCGCGTACTGGTCTAGTTTCCCCGACCAGGAGTCGCGTGTATGCTGAGCGTACTAGGGGAGGTACGCCCCGCGTAGTCTCGTTGTAGGCTTGTTGCGTTTTGGGCTTCATATCCTTGGGCCGTTTTGTCTGGACTTTCTGTTTGGGCCTCTGGGCCATCTAAGATTATTGTTTGACTAAGAGAAGCCTTGGGATTAGGATAAGGCCCATATGGGGGTTGGGCCCAATTTGGAAAATGGGCCATTAGTTGGCCTTTTGTGGATCTCTTGGTTGGGCCTTGGTGGGCCCATTGGGTTTGGGTCATTGTGAGCCTGTTTGGGTGTGGCCATCTTTGGGGCGTAGTGTTGGGGTGTAGCCTTGCATAGTTTTTTATTATGGTGTTTGGTTGTTTTGGCCCAGTTCAGGAGCTAGTGCGCAGCAGCAGCGACAGTGTAGGATTTCTCGTGTAGCGGTTGAGGTGAGTTTTCTCACTATACTTACCTGTGTGGTGATGCATGTGTGACCGGAGGGTCTTATTTATGCTATTGACTGGAGGGTCTTATTTACGTTATTGACCGGAGGGTCTTATTTATGTTTTTGACCGAAGGTTCTTATTTATGTTGTTGACTGGAGGGTCTTATTTTTATTATTGAGCTAGAGAGTCTTAATTGTATTACTGACCAGAGGGCCTTATCTGGATTATGTGTTATTATGCATTCTGTCTTTGTGACTTATGCTGTTATAATATTATGTATATAAATGTTGAGCTATGACCAAAAGGTCTATACCGAGACGTGGGACCGGAGGGTCTTCACTAAGACACATGACCGGAGGGTCCTTATCGAGATTTAGCCACGAGAGGCTTATTATTTGTGTATGTGGTATTTTAGGGAACTCACTAAGCTTCGTGCTTAAAGTGTTGATTTAATTGTGTTTTAGGTACTTCTTTAGATTCTGGTGAGGCGAAGGCATGATTGTACACATACTTCGGCTCATGAAGATTTGTGGATTTTGGGATACTTTGATATTGTTTTGAAAATGACTTAAAACTTTTGTGATAATTTGGGATTATGAGTATTGTTTGGTGAATTAAAAAAATTGTCTTGAAATTTTAGGTGTTACACAACTCATCAAGATGACATTTTTATGAACAAGGCACCTCCCAAATGCCAAGATCCAGCATACTAAGCTCTTGGAGTAGCACATACTCACAAGGATTACTCTAAGGACCAAAATGAACCCAAAATATTGTTGTATTAGGTGTCTAAGCCCATAACTATAATTGGTATGTACTTGACCCGAGAACAGCATGGTCCATTTCGGGTTGCCTTCATCAGAACAATTTGATAGGATGGATATTTGAGAAAGAGGTCATTTATGATTTATTAATATATTATAAGAATTAGATATTAATTGAGAAATCGTATTATTTAATTGGTATTGATCAAGAATTAATTTGGAATTAATCTAGTGATCAAAAGAGACTAATTAAATTTGCAGGGACTGATTATGTAAATCAGTGATATTTATAGTTTGGGCTAATGATCCATGTTGATTAGGAATGGACTAAATCTTTGTGAGAGTCCATGAAGAGTTAGTCCATAAGGCTAATTAGTTATTGGATTAAAAGCCCAAGTGAATTCGGGTTTAGAAGTTGAAACCCTAGGAATTCCAAACTATAAATAAAGCCCCTAGCTTGCTATAATCGGCCCCAAAGACTCCTATGGTTAAACCCTAGCCGATTTAGAGCTTTCTAACCTTTCTCTCATCATCTTCCACTTGTTCATGGTGTTTGTGACTTGTTTGAGACATCACACTTGAGGAGCTAAGCTCTTAAAGGCCAAGGTCTACAAGCTACAAAAAAGAGATAATTGTCTAACTTGTTTTATGTTGTATATCTTCATTTGTATGCTAGTTATAGGCTTCATGCTTTGGAAAAAGAATATTGCATGTATAATTAGAGAAAACTTATATCCATAGCATTAGGGTTGTATGTGCACCATAAGGATGTTAGAGTACATAAAACCCAACAGTGGTATCAGAGCCATGGGTGTTTTCTATTATATTGATGCAATTGGTTAATTTTCAAAGCTGAAAATTTTCAATTTTTGTTGTCTGACTGCTGGACTCGACGAGTCCCATGAGTGGACTCGCCGAGTTGGATCATCTAGGGATGAACTCATCGAGTCCATACCCTGACTCGACGAGTTGGGCAGTTTGTTGGCAAAAAATTTCGAGTTTTTGGCCTGTTTTGGATTAGGATCATTATCATAAACTGTTTTCGTTCATAAAATTTGATTTTGTTGATATGGTAATGATTATCTCCATCCAATAACATGATGATTGCCAAATTTTAATATAATTACTTGATTTTGTGAAAAACTAATTATTTGTAAAATTTGAATCATTTTGCTACAAGAGTTGAATTAGATCAATTCGAGTAAACGATAAAATGATATGATTATTTTATTAGTTTAAAGTTTGATCTAAATTTTTCTTGAAGAGTTTCATAACTTGTCCTCAAGTTATGGAACTTGAATAGTCTCATTCATGAAACAAATTAACTCCTTAAATTATGGAATTCAAGAGTCTTGAAAGGTTACAAAACTTGCTATCAAGTTTAGGAATCTAAAAAGGTTTTGAAGAGTTTCAAAATTTTCCCTCAAGTTTTGGAATTTAAAATTTGATTAAAAGTTTTAATTGTGAAATATTAAATTCGAAACCTTTTGGCTTCATAACTTAAACTTAGACTTAAAAGTTTAATTATGGTTTTGTTGATAATTAATTAAAATATTAATTAAAAAGAGTATTAATAAACCCATAATTATATGGTTTGAGTTTAATTAAATTAAAAGTCTAGTTTAATTGATTAAACCACCTAGTATTTTAAATGTGTAAAATACACCCTTATACTATATAAAATTAAAAGTCTAATATATTATATATGTATAAGTTAAAAGTCAGTCATACCTTTAGTAGGCCTCATTCACGAAGCTGGTCTATAAAGGGTGTTTAAGGAAGCGGCATGTAAAATGACCACCATTGGGTATACACTCTTACCCAGCGCACCCTTAACCAGTGGAGGGTCGTTAGCCGAACGGGTTTGACAGCACACTTAAATCCTCATTAAAAGTATAATGAAATACAAAGTAACTAAACACTTTATAAATTCCCAATCTTAGTTACTTTAGGAAAAATGTGAATTTGATGCTAACCCATGAAATTGTACATTGCACCTTATTGGTCATTTAGTGGAGCGTGTGTGGTTAACCGGCACACTAATGTGGACTAATGAGGGATGGCAATGGGTTTCTCGTAAATTATCATTGATCAATGGAGCGTGTGTGGTTCACCGGCACATTGATTATGTGGTTAATGACATCGAGAGTACCAAGCTAATTTACATGGTTATTCACACCTTGTTTGTGATCCTCGGTATCCCAGTCACAAACTTGAAGGGCATAATCGAGATTAAACGTGCCATTGAAAAGTTCAACGAATCTCAAAAGAATCTAGGAATTTCAATTCATTTAAAACCTAATGTTCATTTTCGTTTTTCATGATGGAAATTGGTAAATCGTCATTTACCTACCTTCAAATATTTTACAATTGGATTACGGCATCCCTCTTCCAAATTGTAGAATATTGTGTTGGGTCCTACCCTTAATATTTCATTTGACTGTTATATTAAGGACTTAAATCAACTAACTTGAATTTCTCCCCTTGTAGATGTCTAACTCTGATAACTATGGTCTTCCCGAATCTTTTGGAAAAAGCTTTCCTTATAAAGATGATATTCCACAAGACGATCGACGTGAAAGATTAATCCCTTCTTCGTGCTGTAGTGGAACTTCTCTTCCTCCGCCTCCTCAAATTATTCTCCCTGACCCACATGTTCGTTAACTTGATAAGTTCAAGGTCACTTAAGCCCTATTGGCAAGCAAACATGAAGATGGAAAGTCTGTATGTGCTCACGTCTTGGATATGAAGTTGCATATTGACAGGCTGGGAATGTTGGGTGTCGTGTTCCCAAGGAAGTTGGCTGTTGACTTGGTTCTTCATTCATTTCCTAAGTCATATAGTGATTTCATTAAATATTACTATATGACAGACCACGACGTGACCCTTATCGATGTTACTTATTTGCTTATTGCTGCTGAATCAGAAATGATTTGGCGCACTGGTAATGCAAATTTGATTGGAAGATCTGTTGGATTAGGTGTCTAAGCCCATAACTATAATTGGTATGTACTTGAATTGATAGCAGCACAGTCCTTTTGGGTTGCCCTCAACCTAGCAACTGGACAAGGAAATTATGAAAGGAGAGATATTAATTTATAAGATTAATAAATTAATATATATATAAATGATTTATTAATATGTTAATGGATTAATATATTAATTAGAAATCATTATGTTTAATTAATTGTTAGCCAGAAATTAATCAGGATTGATTTTGGGGTTAAAAGAATTAATTATAAGGTACAGGGACTAGTTTGCAATTATCTAATAGTTGAGTGGAAGGCTCTAGAACCCCCTTGGAAGAGGGTGGACGAAATCTTTAGGGGAAACCCTAATAATTTCGTCCATAGGGGCTTGGATAAGGCCCTTGGGTTTGCTTAGGCCCTAAGCAAAGGATAACTAGGGTTTCCCTTAAACCCTAGATCCCTCAGCTATATAAGGAGCCTCCTGGTTCATGTTTTTGGTGACTCTTTCTTTTGAAGAAACCCTAAGGCCGAGATTTTGCATACTCCCTCTCCCCTCTCTCTTCTACTTTCCTTCTTGCTAGTTTGGGTGTGATTCCATTAGAGGCATTACACTTGTGGTGCTAAAGCTTCCAAGAAGATCAAGATCAAGATCAAGGGAATATCAATTGTTTGCTATAACAATTGAAAGGTATGTAAACCCTAAACCCTAGTTTGTTAATTTCGAAATTAGCCTCTCTCCTCTAGGGTTCTTGTTTTGCAATTCAAAGTTGTATGTTCAATAGTTAAAACATAGATCCAAAGTAGGTTGCATGTGAACTTAGGAATTGTTTCTAGTTTATTTGTTTTACCTAAAACCCATCAGTGGTATCAGAGACAGGTTGTTTTAAATTGAATTGCTACAATTGTTGAATTGCAAATTAGGGTTTATAGCTATTAAACCCTAAAGGCCAATCTTTTGATTTCTAGGGTTTTGGATCAAAGGGTTTTTTCGAAAACCCTAGCCTCCAAAGAACCCTAATCGAAATTAGGGTTAGGGTTTTGAAAACCCTAGCCTCCTCCCTTATGAATTTCGAAATATGCTAAGAGGATAACTAGGGTTTCTTGTTTTTGGATAATTGTTACTTAATTAGATTAATTGGATAATTATCCTTACCCTATTTTTCGAAATTAGAGGGATAAGGATTAGGATTAAATTAATTGATTAATTTAATTAGATAATCCTTACAAGATTTAATAATTTGATTAATAGTTAATTAATAGATAAATATTAAATCTAGTTAATTGGTTTATTTAAATTTGAAATTAATAGCTTAAATTTCGAAATTTATATAAACCCTTGAAGTTTTAAAAAGTTTTAAAACACACCTTATATATATTATAATTAAAGGTTTAATATTATATGTATAAGAATATGGTCAGTCAAATCGCTAGTATGCCTCATTCACGAAGCTAATCTATAAGGGGGGTATAAGGAAACTGCCTATAAAATGGTAGTTGAATGGGTGTCCACTCTCACCCACCGCTTCCTTGATTAGTGGAGGGTCGTTAGCAGAATGGATTTGATAGGACAACTACTTCTCATTAAAAGTATAATGATATTAAAAGTACTAGAACATTGTTTTCAAAATCCCAACTCTAGTTACTTTAGGAAAAATGTGAAAAGTATGCTAATCCATGAAATTGCACATTATGCTTTATTGGTCGTTAGTGGAGCGTGTGTGGTTAACCAGCACACTAAAAGGCACCAATAAAGAGTAGTAATGGGTATCTCATAATTTTCATTTTGATGGAGCGTGTGTGGTTTACCAGCACATCAATAGTTAATGATAAAGACAATGAGGTTACCAAGCACATTTGCATGGTTATTCACATCTTGTTTGTGATCCTCGGCATCCCAGTCACAAATAGAAGAGCATAATCTGAGATTAAAACATGCCATTGAATAGTTTCAATGTATCTCAAAAGAATTAGGAATTTCACTTCGTTTGTTTCGTCTAATGGTGGAATTGGTGAATCGTCATTCGCCTACCTTTATGAAATTTGCACTTGGATCTCGGCATCCCATTTCTGAGTTGTGAATCTTCATAGTTGGATCCTAACCTTGATATTATATCTTTGGGTTATTCTATTAAGGTATCTTGAAATCTAACTAAAACTTTCTTTCTTTTCAGATGTCTACTCCTGGAAACACTTCTACTTCATCCTCCTCCAACCAGAACTTCTCCTTGCTCAATATATGCTCCAAAGTCGTTATGGATGGCTCAAACTATAACGATTGGATGCGCAACATCAAGATGGCTCTTCGTTTCGAGAACAAAGAATATGTTCTTGAAAAGGAGCTCAAAGAGCTTGATGAGAATGAAGCTACTCCTGAAGATCTTGCTGCCTACAAGAAACATTACGATGATGCTACCAAAGTGGCATGCATCATGGTGGCAACTATGTCCCCAGAACTGCAGAGGTACTATGAGGACTACTGGCCTTTCGAGATGAACAAGGACCTTATGGAAAAGTACCATAAGCGAGCTCGTCAAGAAAAGTTCGAAGTAGTCAAGTCACTCATGGCTTGCAAGATGAAAGATGGGGAGTCGGTTGTGTCACATGTGCAAAGAATGCAACGCTACATAGAGCGTTTGGTCAAGCTCAATATTCACTTTGATGAGGAATTGGCCATTGACATGGTCTTGAACTCACTTCCTGAATGTTATGGTCAGTTTATTCTAACTTACCATTTGAACAATACTGAGCAGACCTTGGCCCAATTGCACAACTTGTTGCAAACAGCTGAGGCAGGGATGAAGGGTAAAAGTATACCCTCCACACCTGCTAGTGCCCCTGTTTTGGCTATTGGACAGGGAAAGGGGAAAAAGAGGAAAGGTCCTCCCAAGCAAAACTGGAAGAGCAAGGCTCAAGCTGGGTCATCTAGTAATGGCCCAAAGGCTAAGCCCAATGGTTCCACTCCCCATGTTTCTGATCCAAAAGAGGCAGTTTGCTTTTACTGCAACCAAAAGGGGCATTGGAAGAGATCTTGCCCACAATATCTGCAAGATATCAAGGATGGCAAAGTGAAGCCATCTTCGGCAGGTATTTACACTATTTCTGCTAATAACTCATTATCTTCTCGTTCATGGGTCCTTGATACAGGATGTGGTTTTCATATCTGTTCTGATTTGCAGGGTCTAAAGGAAAGTGAGGAGATAGAGCGAGGAAGGATAAACCTGATCATGGGAAACAGAAAGTCTTCACCAGTAACCAAGATCGGAGTTTATCAGCTTCTGCTTAGTAATGATGTTAGATTAGATTTAATAAATTGTTGCTATTCGTCTGAGATGACGAGAAACATTATTTCATTTCATGCATTGTTCAGACAAGGTTTTACATATTCTTTTAATGATTTGAATGGTTCAATTTCTGTTTATAAGAATGGTGTTTTTATGTTTGAAGCTTTACCTTGTAATGGTGTGTATGAAACAGTGACTTGTGTTGATAGCCTAGGAAATAGTGTACTTAATATTGACTTGTCTAATAGTGTAGACAAGGCATGCTTGTGGCATTGTCGTCTTGGACACATCAACAAGAAACGCATAGCCCAACTCCAAAAGGATGGAGTGTTGGAATCATTTGACCTAAAGTCAGATGACATGTGTGAATCTTGTCTTTTGGGAAAGATGACAAAATCACCATTCACAGGGTCTTGTGAAAGAGGTGAAGGTCTGTTGGATCTCATACACACGGATGTGTGTGGGCCCTTCAGATCAACTACAAGAGATGCTAATCGATTCTATGTGACTTTCACTGACGACTATAGCAGATATGGATATATCTACTTGATCAAGCATAAGTCAGAAACTTTTGAAAAGTTCAAAGAGTTTAAGCATGAAGTTGAAAATCAATTGGGCAGAAAGATAAAGATACTTAGATCCGATAGAGGCGGGGAGTATCTTAGTATCGAGTTTAACGACTATCTGAAAGAATGTGGGATAGTCTCACAATTGACTCCTCTTAGGACACCACAGTTAAATGGTGTAGCTGAGAGGCGCAATCGAACCTTGTTAGACATGGTTCGTTCTATGATGAGTCGGGCTTCGCTTCCTATTCACTTCTGGGGGTATGCCTTAGAGACAGCCGCCCACA
This sequence comes from Lactuca virosa, assembly GCF_052849685.1. NCBI lineage: Eukaryota > Viridiplantae > Streptophyta > Magnoliopsida > Asterales > Asteraceae > Lactuca > Lactuca virosa. The sequence continues at coordinate 259,858,220 of NC_136426.1, read as the reverse complement.
TCCTCAATCTTGTCCCTACAAAGAAGGTTGCCAAAACACCTCACGAAATGTGGACAGGGAAAGTTCCCTCGTTAGCACATATTAAAGTCTGGGGTTGTGAAGCTTTCGTAAGACGAGAGACTCACGACAAGCTAGCAGCTAGAAGTGAGAAATGTGTTTTCATTGGTTACCCAAAGCAGTCTTTTGGATATTTGTTCTACAGGCCTAGTGAAAACGTGGTCTTTGTAGCACGAAGAGGAGTCTTTCTTGAAAGAGAGCTCATATTCAAAGAGGACAGTGGGAGCACTATTGACCTTGAAGAAATTCAAGAGTCAGCCAATGAGGGAACCTTAGATGACACTAGCACTCAACCAGAGGAAACAGTTCCTGTTGAACCAATTGATAACTCATTACCTCTTAGAAGATCCACTAGGGTAAGTGTGCCACCTGAGTTGTATGGTTTTCATATTACTTCAGATGGTGACACATTCATAAGTGACAGAACACTGGTAAACTTAGATGAACCAGTCACTTATAAGGAAGCAATGGCAGGCCCAGAGGCTTCCAAGTGGAAAGAGGCAATGGACAGCGAGATTAAGTCCATGTATGACAACCAAGTTTGGAATTTGGTTGATAGTGCACCAGGTCGTAAGACAGTTGGGTGCAAATGGATCTTCAAGAAGAAGACAGACATGGATGGAAATGTGCACACATTCAAGGCTCGACTGGTTGCAAAAGGTTTCACTCAAACCCCAGGGGTTGACTATGATGAGACCTTCTCACCAGTAGCTAAGATTAAATCTATTAGGATATTGCTCGCCATAGCTGCCTTTCATGATTATGAAATCTGGCAGATGGATGTCAAAACTGCTTTCCTTAATGGGAAGTTGGCTGAAGATGTTTACATGAGTCAGCCAGAGGGTTTTGTTGATGCAAAGTTCCCCAATAGAGTGTGCAAGCTTGAGAAATCCATTTATGGATTGAAACAAGCATCTCGCAGTTGGAATCTTTGCTTCCATGAGAAAGTCAAAGAGTTTGGTTTCTCTAGAAGTGAAGATGAGTTCTGTGTGTATATCAAGGCTAGTGGGAGTATAGTAACTTTTCTGGTGTTGTATGTCGATGACATATTACTCATTGGTAACGACGTTCCAACCTTGAAAGAAGTTAAGTCTTGGCTTGGAAAGTGTTTTGCCATGAAAGACCTTGGAGAAGCTGCCTATATTCTTGGGATTAGAATATTGAGAGATAGAAAGAAGAGACTAATTGGACTTAGTCAGAGCACATACTTGGATAAGGTACTAAAGAGGTTTAGTATGGAAAATTCCAAGAAGGGAGAGCTACCTATCCAGAGCAATACCAAATTGAGTAAGACTCAATGCCCGAGTACAGATGTTGAAATAGATGACATGAGTCGTGTACCTTATGCTTCCGCTGTCGGATCGATCATGTACGCTATGACATGTACTCGCCCTGATGTGGCATTTGCTTTGAGCATGGTCAGTCGCTATCAGGGAAACCCAGGTAGAGCTCATTGGATAGCAGTTAAGAATATACTCAAGTATTTGCGAAGGACGAAGGACTGGGTCCTTGTGCTTGGTGGCAGTGATACCTTGAGAGTAGATGGTTACAGTGATGCCAGCTTTCAGACGGATAGAGATAACTTCCGTTCTCAGTCGGGCTGGGTGTTTTTACTGAATGGAGGAGTAGTTACTTGGAAGAGTTCCAAGCAAAATACGGTGGCTGATTCTACTTGTGAATCAGAGTACATAGCAGCAAGTGAAGCGTCGAAAGAAGCAACTTGGTTGAGGAACTTCATCGGGGATCTCGGAGTTGTTCCAACCATCCAGGAGCCTATGGAACTGTTCTGCGATAATGAATGAGCGGTTGCCTTGACAAAGGAACCAAGAGATCATGGTAAGACCAGACATATCGACAGAAAGTACCATTTCATCAGACATAGAGTAGAAGAAGGTCATCTTATAGTAAAGAGGGTGTCATCTGAAGATAACCCAGCAGATCCTCTCACAAAGGGTCTGAGTAGGGCTAAGCATATTCAGCATGCTCGGAGCATAGGACTGAAAGATGATATTAGTTTTAGTAGTTAGATTAGTTTTTGAAACTTGTAACAAAGTAAATGTAATTGACTTTTGGTGATTAAATAATAAAGTATTATTTATAAGTTTGGCTACTACCTTTTGTCGATTGTTTATTATTGTGTTTCATTTTTGCATGTTTTACTTCCTGAATAATGAGATTATTCAAACTCCACAGTCGCTCGTACTCTTGGAAGTAAGTAGTGAATTAAGATTGTCATGAATTGGATTGCAGATTGTCTAAGGATAGACATGGCAATAGAATTGCTGCAATGTTCATGAGTACTCAGAAATTGAGATTTGAGTATTGGATAAACCCTCGCTCAGAGTATTACTTCATGGAACTCATCACGAGTAATACTGAGACGATAATATCTTATAATCTTGAAACGAAGATATATCAGTTGTAATTTACAAGTCGGTTGTGCATTGGTGATACGAAAACGCATCAGTAACTTGGTGTTATAAAACGTATTGTCATGTATAATTTGATGAGTAAAAGATACAAGCATATGAGTCAACGTTTATTCGTTCCTTTTGCCCTAACAGGAAAAGCGATATCTGTAGGCCCCTCGATGATTTGGTGTTGACTTATGTGTTGGGCCCAGCCAGGACTAAATTGATGTGTTCGATTAGAAGTCCTACATCATCACAAATCAGGAATCGGGAAACATAGATTCTGGACAAATAGATTGATTACATTCCATGTCTTTTGTCTAGGGATATCAAGCAGAACGAAGGATTATATGATCACTTATCTTAGGACACGTAACTGACTGGGTCAGAGTTCGGCAGCAGCTTTTGGAAGCTACAATTTGCTGGTCAAATTTAGAAGGCATACTAGCAATTATAGTTACAGACTTATCCAAGTGGGAGACTGTTGGATTAGGTGTCTAAGCCCATAACTATAATTGGTATGTACTTGAATTGATAGCAGCACAGTCCTTTTGGGTTGCCCTCAACCTAGCAACTGGACAAGGAAATTATGAAAGGAGAGATATTAATTTATAAGATTAATAAATTAATATATATATAAATGATTTATTAATATGTTAATGGATTAATATATTAATTAGAAATCATTATGTTTAATTAATTGTTAGCCAGAAATTAATCAGAATTGATTTTGGGGTTAAAAGAATTAATTATAAGGTACAGGGACTAGTTTGCAATTATCTAATAGTTGAGTGGAAGGCTCTAGAACCCCCTTGGAAGAGGGTGGACGAAATCTTTAGGGGAAACCCTAATAATTCGGTCCATAGGGGCTTGGATAAGGCCCTTGGGTTTGCTTAGGCCCTAAGCAAAGGATAACTAGGGTTTCCCTTAAACCCTAGATCCCTCAGCTATATAAGGAGCCTCATGGTTCATGTTTTTGGTGACTCTTTCTTTTGAAGAAACCCTAAGGCCGAGATTTTGCATACTCCCTCTCCCCTCTCTCTTCTACTTTCCTTCTTGCTAGTTTGGGTGTGATTCCATTAGAGGCATTACACTTGTGGTGCTAAAGCTTCCAAGAAGATCAAGATCAAGATCAAGGGAATATCAATTGTTTGCTATAACAATTGAAAGGTATGTAAACCCTAAACCCTAGTTTGTTAATTTCGAAATTAGCCTCTCTCCTCTAGGGTTCTTGTTTTGCAATTCAAAGTTGTATGTTCAATAGTTAAAACATAGATCCAAAGTAGGTTGCATGTGAACTTAGGAATTGTTTCTAGTTTATTTGTTTTACCTAAAACCCATCAAGATCTACTTCCCAAACTTCCATGGACATTGACAATAGAAACATTGGAAGTCCAGAAAAGTCTTCTCTTCCCAATGAAAGGGATCGGCCATGGTCGAACCATTAGACCAAATGGTAAAGAAAAATGCTAAGTCTAAGATTGTCCTGTGTGTCATTCCAAAAGAGTCTGTTTGTTACTACTGCCAAGAAAAAGGGGCATTGGTTACGAAGCTGCCTTATTTACCTGAAGGATCATAAGGATGGTAAAGTCAAAGTGGTTGACTCTGCTCAGGTAAGTCCACTATCTAACTCTGTTAGGTTCCTATTTGAAGATTCTTAATACATGATGTGATTAGATCACATTTTGATGTTTTATAGGATCGAAGAAAAGAAAGGAAGCTTAAAGGAAAAGCATGTTGAGTCTGATCGCGAAGAGATGGATTTTGATCGCATGATTCGATGATCAGAATTGTGAGTTGCTACTTAGGAGTTATGATAAATTGATTAGAAATATGTAGTGGCATAGTTTTCATTTGTAATTGCATTGCAAGGACAATATTTTCCGCATTTTTAATAAATAAAGAAAATTTTGATTTTATTTTATTTTATATTTCAGTGCAACGGCATTTGTGAAAATTGATGTTTGTATGTTTCTATTTTTAGCAATATCGATTTGATTCTTTCGTTTGCGGTAGTGTCTAAATTTACCAAATAAGGAAAGATTCTCATCACCAAGTTTCAATTGGACAGAAACTTGGAATCATGCAACTTGTATTGTATGATGAATGAGAACCTTCGTCTTTGGGAAATTAAGACTAATTCCTTGTTCATATGTATATGTGAGTCAAGTGAAGGACTAGGCGATCGGGTACACTTGGTTGTGCACTGGTCAGGTCCACCACAAAGAACAATAAGACTATTCGTCATGATTTACTAAAGGTTTAGTACATATGGTTATGCTTACAAGATTAAGTGTAATTCTGAATCATTGAAAAAGTTTCAATGTATGGCAGAACGAATAAGAAGAATAAAATTAGGCAGAAAGATAAAAGTTTCTCCAATCTGAAAGGAAAGGAGAGTACTTGAGTATCGTGTTTTATGATCATCTTAGTGATTATGGAACCATATCATAATTGATCCTCTAAGGACATCTTAGTGCATTTGTATGGCTAAGAAGAGGAATCGTGAATTGTTGAAATGGTTAAACCAAGAAGTTGAGTCATACTTCTTTCCAAAATCAAGTCTTAGAGTCATACTCCAAGATTGTGACTTGAGTGACATAATCTTAAGAAGGTTTATAACACATCATGAAATGTGGAGTAGAAAAATGTTTTCTTACTCTTGCGCATTTCAAATTGGTAGTTATGATGTTTTTAATAAAACAAAGACCAACTAAGACCAATTGTACGAAGTGTTTTTCCTTGATAAGAATCCGCACTAACTCTTGAATATTTGTTTGTCAAGGAGTGTTTCTTGACAAGAGAATCTTATGTGTCAAGAATTCAGTGGGAGTCCTAAAGATCTTGAAAAGTTTCAGGAACTAATCAAGAATAAACCTATTGTGTATCACTAGCTCACGACTTGAGGTTTGTAACCTATCGTGTTGACATATTCTTGTTTTTGTGCTCATTCCAGTTAAAGTTGACTATGCATGTGAGTTCTATCAGTTCTCATCTGTTTGCATAAGGTAAAGCATCTTGATCAGTGAGAGTTCATTGATCAGTAAGAGTGAGTTGCTGAACAACCTGGAATCAATGGTAGGTTCTTGGGCTACTAAATGGCAAGAAATTAAGATTAAACAAGTTCAGTCCATATGAGTTTGAAGTTGTCATAGACCTTGTCTTATGATAATGGTTGCAAATGACAAATTCATATGGATAGGAACACATACACCATTAAATCTAAGTGGTAAGGTTTCTCTCTAATTCTTGAAAATGATTGTGAGGAAACGCTTTCACTAAGTAGATTTTAAGATTTAGCAATTGTGATATTTACATTCTCAAATTCGATCATGATTACGGTATCACTCTTCATAGATCGAATTGTGAAAAATGGAAAATAGTTTGAACATTCGGGACTTACTGCAGTAAGTTCTGAAATTGTTTAAACACACATATGAGCTTTCTAATAAAAAGTGTATGAGCTTAGGTAAAGGCTTATCGAAGCATCTCGTATCATAAATCTGACCATTGGTAAGAAAGTCAATAAAGTATTGATTTCTAGAAGTCCAGGTGATTTTGGATACATGTCAAAGCTAGTGGGAGCATAAATGTTATGCTAGTGGGAGCATAATTATTATGGTAAGTGTTACGAGTTAGCAATACTATTTATAGGAAACAAAGTTCTAATTTGCAAAGTTGCAAAGGTTGAAAAGTTGTTTCGCTATAGTAAGGGAGAGGATGCTTATACTTATACTTTATTTCGAATCTAAAAGTTTAGATTGAGACTTTAATCAAACTTGGTCATGAGTATATATGAATGTTATGATGAAATAATTCAACATTTGGAAATTCTATATATGGAAATATTATAGCAAAAAACTGGTCAAGTATCATGTCTTTATGTAAGACATTATGAATCATGTCCCATATGCTTCGGATATAGGATCGATTGCATATGCTATAATATTCACGTGTTCTGATTTTCCAAATGCCTAGGGCATTAAGAGGGAAAAAGGACTAGAACCGGATATGACTAAAGTGGTTAAACAACTGTCAAGGACAATCTAAAGTTCGCTAAGGATTGGTTGCTTAAGGATAGTTGGAAGTATAGTAATGGATGGACCATATTAATATTATTATTAATAGACAGAATTCTATTAATAATGCATTGTCATATGGAAAATAATGGAAATGTTTCCATAATGGGAGTTGGATATTAAGAATATATGTGTAAGTTAGAAACTTTCATGCAAGAAGGATGTTCAAAGGAATGTACTTTGAATGTGAGACTTCGTATCTGTGGAATTGTCCTGTAACAATCTCCAGTGGAGTAATTTGTAATATCATTGTTCACATCTCTGTGACTTTGGTGCATTGACATTACAAAAGGATCGTTGCATGATAGTTTATAATCTAACACATTCTAATAGTGGCGAGAATTTCGTATTCTTACACTTACGATAAGGATTTGGAATTGTGAAATGAGTGTCATTGAAAATGTTTACAATTTATCTATTTCACAAAGAAATGACCATAGGTAAACATAGTGTGCATGCTTGGAGCATGGGATAACTATTGTTTTAATTCAAGTATTGAGTTGATTAATCGAAACATTATACAATGAATAATATGTAATCAATATGGTGATTAAATAAAAGGTGTTTCACATATTGGATTCGACTATTCTTGTGTTTCACTTTGCATGTTTTACTTCCCGAATAACTAGGTTATTCAAACATCCATAGTCAATCATACTATGGAAGTAAGTAATGAGGTAAGCCTGTCATGGATCCGACTGTAGATTGCCTAAGGTTTTAGACATAGCACAAGTTGGTTGCAGTGTTCATGAGTACTCCTATAATAAGATTTGATTATTGGATCAAACCCATGCTCATTTGAATCACTTCATGGATTTTATCACGAGTGATCATGAGACGATAATGTCTTATATTCTTGAAACCAAGACATGTGAGTTGTAGTTTACAAGTTGGTTGCATATTGATGATATGAAAATGCACCAGTAACTTGGTGTTATAAAACGTATTGTTTTGTGTGATTTCATGAGTAAATAGAGCAAGCATATGAGTAAAAGTTTATCCGTTCCTTTTACCCTAAAAGGGATAAAAGCGATATATGTGGGCCCCTCGATGATTTAGTGATGGCACCCTAAGTGCTTGGCCAAGCCTGGACTGATTTGATTTGTTCAATTAGTCAGTCATCATAAATCGGAAATTGGGAAACAACACATGAACAAAGAGAATGATTATAATCCATGTCTCAGTTTATACGATATCTTGTAGAACGGAGGAATATATGATCCCTTATCTAATGGATGCGTCAGAGTTCGACAACAGCTTTTGAGAGCTACGATTGATGGTCGGTTTTTCAAGTCGTACTTGTAGTTATAGTTATTAGACTTATCCAAGTGGGAGACTGTTGGATTAGGTGTCTAAGCCCATAACTATAATTGGTATGTACTTGACCCGAGAGCAGCATGGTCCATTTCGGGTTGCCTTCATCAGAACAATTTGATAGGATGGATATTTGAGAAAGAGTTTATTTGTGATTTATTAATATATTATAAGAATTATATATTAATTGAGAAATCATATTATTTAATTGGTATTGATCAAGAATTAATTTGGAATTAATCTAGTGATCAAAAGAGACTAATTAAATTTGTAGGGACAGATTATGTAAATCAGTGATATTTAGAGTTTGGGCTAATGATCCATGTTGATTAGAAATGGACTAAATCTTTGTGAGAGTCCATGAAGAGTTAGTTCATAAGGCTAATAAGTTATTGGATTAAAAGCCCAAGTGAATTAGGGTTTACAAGTTGAAACCCTAGGAATTGCAAACTATAAATAAAGCCCCTAGCTTGCTAAAATCGGCCCCAAAGACTCCTATGGTTAAACCCTAGTCGATTTAGAGCTTTCTAACCTCTCTCTCATCATCTTCCACTTGTTCATGGTGTTTGTGACTTGTTTGAGGCATTACACTTGAGGTGCTAAGCTCTTAAAGGCCAAGTACTACAAGCTACAACAAAGAGGTAATTGTCTAACTTGTTTTATGTTGTATATCTTCATTTGTATGATAGTTACACGCTTCAAGCTTTGGAAAAAGAATATAGCATGTATAATTAGAGAAAACTTAGATCCAGAGCATTAGGGTTGTATGTGCACCATAAGGATGTTATAGTACATAAAACCCAACAAATACTCCTTAAACTTGATCTAACACCTAGATTCATTAAGTTAGAAAGTTTATACCTTCAGAAGGTATATCAATATGCACAAAGGTTGGATCCAAAAGCTCCAAGCAATCCCACACTTCTCCAAGAAGCTCCTTATCTTCAAAGATCATCAAAATGCATGAAATACCACCAAAAGCTCAAAAACCACACCAATCGAGGCTAGGGTTTCAATTCTAGGGTTGAAAGTGATAGAGGCTGAAGATAATAGGGTTTGGTGTTGAGTTAAGGAGTTTAAATAGGGTCCAAGACCCTAAATTAGGGTTTGGATCTGACTAGAGTACGCCATACGTAACTCTGGTATGCCCAACGTACTCCAAGGAGAAATCGCGATACCATTTCCTAGTACGACCAATGTACTCCTCAAGTACGCCCCGCGTACTAGGCTGGCCCTTAAACCTTCAAACTTCCGAATGGCATATCTTCTTTGTTTTAAATCCGATTTTGACCATCCTTATATCCACGGAAAGGTTCCAAGAAGCTCTACACTTCTATCAACTCATTCTTGCCTTAAAACTTCCCAAACTAAAATCCAAAATCCAAAAAAAGTCCGGACTGACACTTTACCGATATACCTTTTGTCTCCAAAACACAAACCGAACTCCCGGCTCATCAAAAGTACATTACCCACACCCAAATGGGTCTAAATCTCTCTTTCCCAAAGGCCCTAAGCCTTATGATAACTGAAATTCAGGTCACAACCCCGAATTAGGAAACGATTCAGAGCAGGTTGTTACAGTTTATATGAAAAGGCCTTTTCATCGGCAAGGCATGGTCAAGGATTTTGCCCGCCTAGGGTATTAGTTGGATAATTCGGGATCGAAAGGATGCATTTCGATACATATTGCAGGGAAGAGTCTTAGTGGTTGAGTTCGGAATGGTCTTACCGGTGTGGAGGTCAGGTAAAATTTTGGGGTTTCAGACTTAAGGCAGTGAAGTGTTGCGTTTCCGTATTTTAAAATTTTGTGGATCGATAATTTGATCCCCATCAGGGCGTATGGGTCCTGCTATGATTGGGTTTTAATGGTAGCATTGGAAGTTCGTCGTGTTCATGTGTCAATATTTTCGTCAAAGCAGGGATCAAGAGGAATTATCCGGTTCGTCTAGTTGCCAGGAAACCGGTAAGGAGTGATTTCAGGGCAAAAGTCTAATTTAAGTGGGGGAGATTTATAACACCCTATTTCAAACTGTTTTATAATTTGGGGCCGTGACCCGAGGATCAATTATCATAAGGCTTTGGGCCTTGGATAAGAGAGGTTTAGACCCTGTTGGTAGTGGATAATGTAGGTTGTGGGTACCGAGAGTTTGGTTTGTGCTTTGGAGCCCAAGGGTATAATGGTAAAAGTGATGGTTCGGGCCTATCATGAATTAAGGATTTTAGTTCGAGGTGTTTTAAGTCAAAAGTAATTAGATAGGGTTGTAAAGCTCCTCATTACCTTTCTGTGGATATAAAGATCATCGAAATTAGAGTTGGGACGCAAACGTTATGGCCATCGGAAGATAGATAGGTTGGGGGTTGCCGAGTATGTTGGGCGTACAAGGGAAGTACGTTGGGTATACCTGGATGGAGTAATCGCGAAGGCTTCTTCGCGTACGTTGGGCATACCAGATATACGTTGGGCGTATGTGACTCAGTCTCAAACCCTAATTAGGGTCTTGGACACTATTTAAAGGCCTTAACTCATTCTTAAACCCTCTTATCTTCAGCCTCCATCCCATTTAACCCTAATTTCGAAACCCTAGCCTCTCTTATGTGAATTTCAATTATTGGTGTGATTTTTGTGTGCTTTGGAGAAGAAGGAGATCTTGTAAGAAGCATTGCTTGGCTTGGAGCTTGTGGATCCAACCTCTAATCATCTTCATCAACTTCCAGGTGGTATAAAGCTTCTAACTTGACGACTCTAGGTGTTAGATCTAGTATAGGGTTTGTTTTGGGTTTATTATGGTCCCTTGAGTCATCCTTGTAAGTATGAGATACTCCAGGAGCTTAGAATGTTAGATCTTAGCATTTCCGATTTTGTTGGTGCATAAAAATGTCACCTTAATGGGTTTTGATGAATCATGCTTAAGTTGGTGTTCATATTATGGGTTTAGATGGACCAAAACGGGTTTTGGGTCCCATTAAGTCATGAAAAGGAGTAAAGTTGTCAACTCTATGGATTAAGACCTTATTTAGAGGTTAGATCTGAGTTTGGACGTTTAGGTCTTAAGCATTAAGTACTTATTGAGAGTTTTGGTCCTCTGGTGAGTATGTTGGGCGTACGTATGCGTACGCTCAACGTAATTCATAGATTCCATGTTTTCAAGCTTTGGCGAGTTGTACGTTATGCAGCAGTAGGTCGTACGCGGGGCGTACCCAAGTGGTACGCTGAGCGTACTCAACCAGGAGCCATTTGAGCTTTCTGATTTTGGGCCACTTTGGACTCTAGGGTGTTGGGCTCTTGTTGGGCCACCAGTATTGTTGAGATGGCCCATTGTTTTGCCTTGGGCCTTTATGGAATTGGGCCTTGAGTGTCTTTTGGATTTGGGCCATCATTGGGCTTTAAGTGCCATTGAGTTTGGGCTATGGTTAATTGGGTCAATTGAGGAAAGGGTAAAATGGTCCTTTACCCTAGGAGTCAGGTTTAGTAAATTAAAGTCCTGAATATGGGTTATGACTCAATTATTGATTTTTATTTTATTTGGTTGGCTAGCGCGGGGATTCTCTGGTCTAGTAGCCCGAGCATCTGCTGGATTTTCACCAGACTAAGGTGAGTTTGCTCACTATACTGTAGGAAAATAGGGATTGTATGTGCTTGTAGTCTTTGTGACTCCTGATATATGTGTTGTATGCTTGTGTGCCTGTTTTCTATATGTATGTGGGGTGAAATAGACCCGGTACAACATTATGTTGACATATGAGTTGAAATAGACTCGGCGGTGAAATAGACCCGGGGGTGAAATAGACCCAGTACATCTTTGTGTCGACATGTGAGTTGAAATAGACTCGGGGTGAAATAGACCGGGGGTGAAATAGACCCGGTACAACATTGAGCTGGCATATATGTATCGTATGTGGTATTTTAGGGAACTGACTAAGCTTTGTGCTTATGGTTTATGTTTATGGTTTTAGGTATTTTTGGTTCAAAAGAGAAGGGCTCGGCGTGATCGCATCGCATCCACCCATGTTTCCGCAACTTTATGATTTTGGGATTTTATTCTGATAACTATTTTACTCTGATATACTTTTGAATGATTGAAAGGGATAATTGGCATTTATGGTTGAATAAAAAATGAAAACTTTACTTTATAAGTTTTGGGATGTTACACCCCAAGGCTGGATCGTTCAAGAAGAAGTTCAGGTGCTACAATTGTGGCCAACCAGATCACATGGCTTTGGAGTGCCGGCAACCCGAACGGGAGAACCGTAAACCATATCACATGGGTTTTTTCTGATTTTACAAGTTCAGAAAACTTAAAGGCATGCAACTTTATTAAAACAAAAAGTAACTCAAACTAAAGATAAGCAGAAAAACGGTTTCGAAGACAAGAATTAAATAGAACTTCCGTTCCGGTTTGATTAGCTTATTTCGTATGGTTGATTCTATTGGTAGTGCAATGGATTTAACTTTGTTGATTACCGATTTCTATTATGACAAGTAATAATTATCATATTACCAATCCTTTGATTTAACACAACTATCAACTCAATAATCAGGTGAACGGATAATCATATAAATCAGTCTTAAGTTCGAATTATGCAAGACTTGAATTATAAACTGCCATTAATGATCATAATATAAGTTTCATACATGCATTATCATCACATATATACTTACACATTAAAGTTACCAACTTTTCTATTTAAACCTAGGCTTATGATCAAAGTCCCAGTCATACAAACCTAATGATCGCAATGCTCATATGATTCAAGTAATCAAGATAAAATGATCATCTGATCTCAATAATATTTTGCAATAAACAGAAACGATTAACACTTTAACACATAAGGATCTTTAAACAAGCTAACATAAAAAATAATAAACTAAATTAAAATCCAAAATCGTAGAATCAAACCATAGTTCTAAAGCTTCTCTACCCTATACGAAAGTTAAGGGGTTTTAGCCCATAATCATATTAGAAAAACAAGCAAAAACAAAGTAAACTTTAAACTTCATGATTGAAACAAAGCAAACCAAGTAATTAAACATAATTGTGCCTTCGATCTCTTCAAAACCAACTTTTTAAACGAATTCTGATCTCTAAAGCTCCAAATAGGGTTCTCTGATTGTCTATGGTCGCAATAGACTTGTTGCATAAATTAGGTTAAGAGACAAAAACGAGCTTTTTATAATTTCCAAAACAACTTCCACGTCGTGGAGAGTAGGTCTCCACGGAGTAGCAAAGGTCTTAAACGCGTGCCAATCAAGTCAGCACCTTCGATTGACATATTCTAGATGGGGAAACTCCATTCGCCACGCCGTGACACTCATATATCCACGCCGTGGAGTCTTCAAAATTCCCATCTCTGAACTTTTGTTGACCGACTCCAACACTTCATTTTCATTCCATTTGTTCCCGAACAAGTCTTCGTTACTACAAAACAAATTTGAAATATTATAAATACCTTTTATCTATAGTTAAGACCAAATGTGGCTAAAAGTACTAAAATATTGCATGAATTATGTGACATCACCTAGTTTCTCGGCCAGAAAAGACCGATTTAATTTATGCTTTTTAAAATAAAATCAGAGAAATCTTTTTAAAAGATGTTGCGGAATTGGTTCCCAAAACAAAACATGATAAAAGTTTATCAAAACCTTCTTTAAGAAATGTATAGTTTCATTTCATATCAAAACCTCGGGATGTCATGTTCTGATACAGATCAAAAGCATAAACAATACATTATAAGCCTTTCAACAGTTATTTACAACTACTGGCCTATAATCCAAAAATCTCTCATCATCCTCCGACTATGCTCGGGGTCCACTACCTGTAACATAAAAAGCTGAGTGGGTGTGTGATGAAAGTTGATTTGGATAAATGAGATGATCAGTGATATAGATCATGAGTTGAGAGTGAGTGGTGAAATATGAGAAAAGCCCTTACCCAAACGTTGGCGTAAGTGGTGCAATATGAGAAAAGCCCTTACCCAAACGTTGACCCCCGTCATTCAGCAGAGTATGGATGACAACCATGGACTGTTCTAGACGGTCTGTGGAACACTAGCAGGCTCGCAACCTGTAGGTGTTAATGGACTTGAGTGTTCATTCGCTGTACTCTATTCCCCTTCGTGAGTGGTGCAATATGAGAAAAGCCCTTACCCAAACGTTGACCCCCGTCATTCAGCAGAGTATGGATGACAACCATGTACTGTTCTAAACGGTCTGTGGAACACTATCAAGCTCGTAACCTGTAGGTGTTAATGGACTTGAGTGTTCATTCGTTGTACTCTATTCCCCTCATGAGTGCCTTTAGGGCATGTATGGCTGGGGAAATCCCTTAGTATGTTCATCAGCTGTATGGAAAACCCATTGACATGTATTGCGGGGGGGGGGGGGGGGGGGGGGGGGGGAACACCCGTGGGAATCACCGTCGATGAATAAGAGCTATGGACTTAGCATATGGAAAACCCATTGACATGTATTGCGGGGAGGAACTCCCGTGGGAAATACTGTCGATAAATAAGAGCTTGGATTTAGCACATGGCAACGATGTGACTTCATGTCTTATTTGGCATAAATTGCAGAGGGAAGCAATATTGTCACTTTATAAGTTGTCTTATGTTAGGATGTCTTGTTTGACATAACTTGCTGAGGGAAAGCAATGTTGTCACCCCGATGTTTGTTTTATTTGACATAACTTGCTGAGGAACCCCCAAAGCAATGGTGTCACCCCTAGTGATAATCCTTAGGCTAGGTCCCTTATGATAGTTGTTTTAGGGACGTAAAGTGAGGATAATGGGAATGGGTAATTAGGGTTATTTTGGTTGATGAAATTAATAAATTTATTGATTGAGAACTTAATAAGTTTATTATTTATTGTGGGTTGAAAACCCTATATGCTCACCAGGCTCTCAAGCTTGACCCACTCAGTTTAATTGTATCACAGGTATCGATACGAAGTTGCTTTACACTGAGAGATTAAAAGAGAAGTAGATCACTAGTGTAAATGAATGTAAGTTTTGTTTATGCTTATGTTTTTGTATTGACAATGACATCCCAATGGTTTAAGTGAATAAAATACATTTCTTCGGAAATGATTTGATAACATATTTATCATGTTTTTCTGGGAACAAATTCCGCAACACTTTTAATCAAATGATTACTCTGAAATTATTTTAAAAGCATAAATTAAATCGGTCTTTTCTGGCCGTGAAATTGGGGATGTCACAGTTGGTATCAGAGCATTAGTTTAAGCGAACTAAGAAATTGTAGGATTTCTATACTTAAACTTAGAATGCTAAGTGATGATTGTGAGATGAGTGTCTACCATATTTTAGACACGAGCACTAGTTTATTTTAGGAAAGGTGCCTAAAATGATTTTATGTGCTAAATGTTATATGTTTGCCATATATGCCATTATTTGTTCGGATCTATGCTTTGTTGCCGACCGGATCTGGAAACCTTATGTGTGTAGGATTCTAACCGTACGATTACGAGATTAGAACTAACATGTAAATGTTACGGAGTGATAAGGGAATTTAAATACCTGTCGAGGATAAACACCTAAATTCGCCTTATTCGGTATATAGATTGTAATGGCAATAACTCATAGTGGAGTTGCAAATGCAAACGAAAACAGGGATCAACAGCCTCAACCTCAAGTAGTTGAGCAACTACCTGTTGTAGGAGCTGCACCTGAGCCAATGACGATGGTTGGGGTACAAGCAATGATGCAAATGATGTTACATCGCCAGATGGAGGAGACAAGGCGATTACTACAACAGAATAGGGAAGAAACTACGATAACTGTTGAACAGCCCGTATTGAATGAAGGGCAATCAGTAGGAGGGAACTACAGTGGAACTCTTGGTCAAGCCAACCCACCGATAGTTAGACAAAACAACCAGGATGGAGGAGTTGATGGATGCGGATGCAAATATAAAGATTGCATGGCATCTAAACCACCATGTCTATCTGGGAGTCCGACACCGGTGGAAGTCATGAACTGGATCTCCGAGATAGAGACGATGTTTGAAAGCTGTGAGTGCAGCAACAAACAAACGACCGCACTTGCAATTCCTCTGTTAAAGTCTGGTGTACTGAGCTGGTGGAAGTTACTAGCTGATTCGATGCCCCGAGATCATTTCCAACGCCCGGAACACGTCCCGGAATGCCCGAGAAGCCCAGGAAATTTATTTTTCGGTTTTGAAGCCCGACCCTCGCAGAGCCCGGTTTCTCAATAAAACTCCCGATTTTATTAGAAACAATCGTTTTAGGCAACGAAGTGCTGCCCGGTTATCGTTAAATCATGTGAGTGTATAGTCACCTTCATCTTACACATAGATATGAAGTATTTACTTTAAAATACGTGCTATGTGTAAATATATTAATTGTTTATTTGAGGTGACTGTTGACTTGATATTTTATACAAGTTTTAAATTATGTATGTATTTTTATCTACAAATATGTTGGGTAAAACATGGGTAGATAAATTAGATGATGTGTGATGAAATAAAATTGATGAGACATATCGATGTTTAGGATGATCTAGTCATCTAGCAGAGTATAGACAACGGCCACAGACTATTTTAGATAGTCCAGTCGAACGTGAGCAGACTTGTAGTCGGTAAGTATGTTTGAACTATATGTTCATAAGGTGTTCTTGAACTATATGTTCATTAGGTGTTTTTGAACTAAGTGTTCATCTATTAGTTCTTCTTTTTTACACTATTATGTGTCGGGGTACGAGAGCGTACGGGAGTACTTTATCAGTATTTTCCCTATACTTTTATTTTGAAGAGCTTTGGAGTTTTTGTTTCTTTTATGAAGTGATCGGACGAGCTTCATGAATCAGTGATATAGACCATGAGTTAAATAGTGGGTGTGTGATGAAAGTTGAGTTGGATAAATGAGATGATCAGTGATATAGATCATGAGTTGAGAGTGAGTGGTGCAATATGAGAAAAGCCCTTACCCAAACGTTGGCATGAGTGGTGCAATATGAGAAAAGCCTTTACCCAAACGTTGACCCCCGTCATTCAGCAGAGTATGGATGACAACCATGGACTGTTCTAGACGGTATGTGGAACACTAGCAGGCTCGCAACCTGTAGGTGTTAATGGACTTGAGTGTTCATTCGCTTTACTCTATTCCCCTTCGTGAGTGGTGCAATATGAGAAAAGCCCTTACCCAAACGTTGACCCCCGTCATTCAGCAGAGTATGGATGACAACCATGGACTGTTCTAAACGGTCTGTGGAACACTAGCAGGCTCGTAACCTGTAGGTGTTAATGGACTTGAGTCTTCATTCGCTGTACTCTATTCCCCTCATGAGTGCCTTTAGGGCATGTATGGCTAGGGAAACCCCTTAGTATGTTCATCAGCTGTATGGAAAACCCATTGACATGTATTGCGGGGGGGAACACCTGTGGGAAATACCGTCGATGAATAAGAGCTATGGACTTAGCATATGGAAAACCCATTGACATGTATTGCGGGGAGGAACTCACGTGGGAAATATTGTCGATAAATAAGAGTTATGGATTTAGCACATGGCAACGATGTGACTTCATGTCTTATTTGACATAAATTGCAGAGGGAAGCAATGTTGTCACTTTATAGTTTGTTTTTGTTGGGTTTTGAGCATTCTAACACTCCTATGGTGTACATGCAACCCTATAAACCTTGGATCTATGTTTTCTCTATTATACATGCAAATATTTACTATTCCAAGGTTTCATCCTAACTAGCATATTATGAAGCACCTATACTACAAAGTTCTAGTTAGATGACATACATTTTGATGTAGCTTGATGTCTTCAAGCTTTAAGAGCTTAACCCCAATAGTGTGGAAGCCTCAAATGGAATCACAAATCACCAAAACACCTTGGAAGAACTTGAGAGAATATGTATGCACACTAAAATCGGCCCACTCTTATTTTCACACACTTGTGCCAATTTTGTGAGCCAAGGACCCCTTTATATATTATGGAGGATTAGGGTTACATCCATGTAAACCCTAATTACCATGACCTTTCATTTACATAGGATCCATGGGTTAAAAGCTCCATGGACCATCCATGAAAGCTTAGCCCAACCTAAATGAACTTGGCCCATTCCATATATATAAGAGTCCATATTTAATTAGTTCTTTTTGATCACTTAATTAATTCTAAATTAATTCTTGATCAATACTAATTAAATAATATGATTCCATATTAATATATTAGAACTTATAATATATTAATATAAATCATAAATATACTATTCTCAAAAGACTATCCATATAAATTGTGTCGGTGAAGTGCAACCCAAATGGACCATGTCGGGTCGGGTCAAGTACATACCAAATATAGTTATGGACTTAGACATTAATCCAACAGTCTCCCACTTGGATAAGTCTAAAACTATTATTGAGTATGACTTCAAAACCTAACTGGCAATCGTAGCTCTTAAAGCCGTTGTCGAACTCTGACCTTGTCAATGACTTGTCCATTAGATAAGGGATCATATATTCCTCCATTCTAGATATCATATGGACTGAGACATGGATTATAATCATTCTCTCTGTCCATTTGTTGTTTCCCGATTTTCGATTTATGATGACTGACTGATTGAACAAATCAAATCAGTCCTGGCTTGGCCAAGCACTCACATGTGTCATCGCTAAATCATCGAGGGGCCCACAGATATCGCTATTATCCCGAAGGTAAAAGGAATGGATAAACTTCGACTCATATGGCTTTTTCTACTACTTGTTGAATCATACACAAAGGCACGTTTTATAACATCGAGTTACCAAATGCGTTTTCGTGCAATCAATGTATAACCAACTCATAGTAACAACTCATATCTCTAGGTTTGAAGAATATAAGATATTATCGTCTCATGATCACTCGTGATAAAATCCATGAAGGGATTCAAATGAGCGCGGGTTGAATCCAATACTCAGAACTTATGAGCACTCATGAGTGTTGTAGCACCACTTTGTCCACCAACTTGGACCTCTACAAACCAACCCATGACAGTCTTGATTCATATCTACTTCCAACATATGACCGACTGTGGATGGTTTGAATAACTTAATCATTCAGGAAGAGTGACTTAGTTATTCTGGAAGTCAAAACATGCAAAGTGAAACACAAGAATAAATGAATCAAATATGGTATCAAACCCTATGAATATAAATAAACACTTTTATTTATCACCATACTGATTACTCATTATTCATTGTTTCGGTTTTATCAACTTTATACTTGAATTAAAAACACTAGGTGTCCCATGCTCCAAGCATGTACACTATGTTTTTCTTAAACAATAGCTTTTCCATACACCAAGTATGCACTCTATGTTTGTCTATGATCCTTACTTTGTGAAATAAACCAATTGAACATAATTTCAATGATTCTAATTTCACACTCCCAAATCCTTATCGAAAAATGTGAGAATTTCAAATTCCTATCATTTATCGAAATCTGTTTAGATTTTAAACTTATATGCACTGACCCTCCTGTAATGAATATGTACAAAGTCACAAAGACTTGTCAACAGTCATTATAAGGTATTCCAATGGAGATCAACTCCATGGAAACTAAGTCTCATATTCAAAGTACATTGCTTTGGACATGCTTCTTGCATTAAGTTTTCTAATCTTACACAGATAACTTCCACCTATGGAGACAACTCCATATTCTCATTTTGACTATCACTTCTGAATAAGAGATGCCTCTTTTCAGAATATGTCAATATGGTCCTTCCAAAATTAGCACTATACTTCCAACTGTCCCTGAGCAACCAATCTTTGGTAAACCTCAGATTGTCCTCGACAATTGCTTAATCATTTTAGTCATATCCAATTCTAGACCTTTTCCCTTCTTAATGCCTCTGGGCATTTGGAATAATTTAGAAATGACAAATATTATAGCACATGCAATCGATCCTGTACCCAAAGCAAATTGTACACGATTCATGATGTCTCACATAAAGACATGATTCTAGACCAGTCTTTTGCTACAATATTTTTATTTGCCATGTTTTCAAAATTTGACTATGAAGAGGGATGCCGTAATCATAATCGAATTTTGAGAACGCAATATATAGAATTTCCTTAAGTTGAACCAATCCAACATGAAATTCATATATATATCCTTGACTAAAGATGATTAAGGTCTCAATCTAAGCCTTTAGAACTGAAATGAAGTATATCCTCTCCCTTAATTATAGCAAAACAACTTTTTCAATCCCTGCAGCCTCACGAATTGAAACTTTTGTTTTCTATAATTAACATTGCTAACTTGCAACACTAACAATAATTATCATGCTCCCACTAACATGATGATTATTAGCATAACACTTATGCTCCCACTAGCTTTGACATGTACTCAGAAATCAGTTGAACTTCTAAAAATCAATACTTTATTGACTTTCTTACCAAAGTTCAGATTTCTGATACGACATTGCTTTGATAAGACTTTATCAAAATCATACACCTTATCTTAGATAGATCACAGGTGTATCTAAATAATTTCAGAACTATGAAAAGGGATGCCATAATCATAGTCTCAATTGTTTAGACCTTTTGCCATTTCTCATAAGTCAATGTTAGTGTGCCGGTTAACCACGCACGCTCCACTAACGACTTTGAGAACTGCAAATATCACAATTGCTATCTACTTAAAATTTACTTAGTGAAAGAATTTCTTCACCATCATTTTCATGAATCGTAGAGAAACCTTATGACACTTAGATTTTATGGTGTATGTGTTCTTATCCATGTGAATTTGTCAAACCATAATCATAAGACTAGGTTAGTGACAAATCCTAACTCATATGGATTGAACTTGTGCAATCTTAACCTCTTGCCACCTGGCAGCACAAGGGTCTGCCATTGCTTCCAAGTAGTTATGCAAACAATTGAGAACATGTAGAACTCAAATATATATAGCCAACTTAACTGGAATGGGCACAGAAATGTCAACACGATAGGTTATAAACCTCTAGTTGTGTGCTAGTGATGAAATACAGGTTTTATTCTTGATTACTTCTTGAAACCCTTTCAGGATCTTTTAGACTCCCACTGTCTCCTTGACCTATAAGACTTTCTTGCCAAATATTCAAGAGATAGTGTGGATTCTAATCAAGACAAACACTTAACACAATTGGCCTAAGTTGGTCTCTGTTTTATCCAAAACATCACAACTTACCAAATTCAAATGTACAAGAGTAGAAAACCTTTTACTCTTAAATTTCACTACTGTTAATAAACCTTCTTTAAGATGTGTCACTCAAGTTACATTTGTGGTGGGCTTGATCAGTGCACAAGAATGTGTACTCGATCCCTTAGTCCTTTACTTGACTCACACATCCATGTGTATAAGTAATTAGTCTTAATTTTCCAATTCTCGAAAGTTCTCATTCATCATACTATACAACTTGCATGATTCCAAGTTTCTATCCAACTGAAACTTGGGTGATAAGAATCTTTCCTTATTTGGAAAATTTAGACACTACCACAAATGAAAGAATCAAATTCATATTTCCACTCTTGCTATTAATGGAATCATATAAGCAACAATTTGTTTCCTTTTCACAAATGCCATTGTAAGGATATTTTAAAATAAATAAAATCAATTTTTTTTCCTTTTATTTTTAAAAACTTTGCAGAAAAACTATCCTTACAGTGCAAAAGCACATGAAAAACTTTGTTGTTATCTATTCCTAAGCAATATATCATAACTCCTAAGCAACAGCTCAAAATTTTGATCACATAACCATGCGATCGAGATCCATCTTCGCGATCAGAATCAGCATATACTTCCTTTAAGTTTCTTCACTTTTCTTTGATTCTTAAAACATCAACATGTGACCCAGTCACATCATGTAACAAGAATCTCATAATAGAAACTTAACAGAGTTAGATAGTGGACTCTACCTGATGTAGAGTCAAACTTATTGACTTTAACATCCTTAGCTAAATTTGGCAGCTTTGCAATCAACGCCCCTTCCTTTGGCAAAATAAACATATGGACCCTTTGGTAATGGGACTATCTCAGACTTAGCCTTTCTCTTTACCATTTGGTCAACTGGGTTGACTATGGCCAATCCCTTTCCATTGGGAAGAGAATGCTTTTTCTGGATTTCCAGTGTCACCATTGTCATTGTCCATAAAGTTTTTGGGAAGTTGATCTTCTAATCAAATTTGCTTTACTATCGTTCCAAATCATTGCTGATTCAGCAGCACCAAGCAAATAGATATGATCATTAAGGTTCATGTCATAGTCTGTTTCATAGTAGTCCCAAAGGAACTCACTATGTGACTTAGAAAGTGATTGAACATCCAACTTTCTCAAGACTTTGACACCCAACTCTCCTGGCTTGTCAATATGTGACTTCATCTCTAAGATGTGATCACACATAGACCTTGCTTGCCATTAGGGCTTGAGTGACCTTGAACTTGTGGGTTAGGGAGAATAATTGGAGGAGGTGGAGGAAGAGAAGTATGACTTCCATGAGCCAAACTCGGGAAGTCATATTCATTAGGAAAGCTTGGTTTGGGAAGATCATTGTTGTCTAAACCAGACATCAACAATGGGAGAAATTCACGTAAAGTTGATTTAAGTCCTTAATATAACACCCAATATGATATATTAAGGCTAGGACCCAACAAACTATTTTATAACTTGGAAGAGGGATGTCGTAATCCAAGCTATAAAATATTTGAAGGTAGGTGAATGACGATTCACCAATTTCCACCAAGATAAATGAAATGTATTATTAGGTTTTAATTGGTTTTGAAACTCCTAGATTCTTTTGAGATTCATTGAACTTTTCAATGGCATGTTTCAATCTCGAGTGTGCCCTTCAGGTTTTGTGACTGGGATGCCGAGGATCACAAAACAAGGTGTGAAGTAACCATGCAAATATACTTGGTACTCTTAATATTTGCCCCTCAATCGATGTGCCGGTTAACCACACACGCTCCAACGATACTATGATAAACATTAAGTTACCCTTTGCCTACCTTGTTAAGTCCAGGTTAGTGTGCCGGTTAACCACACACGCTCCACTAACAGCTTAAACAAAGTGCAAAGTGTAATTTCATGGATTAGCACCTTATTCACATTTTCCTAAGTAACTAAGATTGGGAATTTATAAGTGTTTAGTTACTTAGTATTTATCGTTATACTTATAATGAAGGGAGAATTATAGTCCTTGTCCTACCTGTTCGGCTAACGACCCTCCACCGGTCAAGGAAGCGGTGAGTGAGAGTGGACACCCATTAAACTGCCATTTTATAGACAGTAACCTTATACCCCCCTTATAAACCGGCTTCGTGAATGAGGCCTACTAATGGTAAGACGACTTGCTCTTATACATATAATATATTAAACTTTTAATATTATAATAGTATAAGGGTGTATTTTAGACATTTAAAATACTTGGTGGTTTAATCTATTAATTAAACTAGACTCTTAATTTAATTAAACTCAAACCATATATTTATGGATTAATAATACTCTTTTAACTAAACGCTTTAATTAACTATTAATAAAGTCCATAAGAGTTAATTTGAACTATTCAACAAAACATCATAATTCCAATTATTAAACTCAAAATTAAAACCATTTAATTAATTGTTTAAGTTATGAACCCAAGAGTTTTAGAATTCAATTCTTTTTTTCATAAAAAACTTTTCTCAAATTCCAAAACTTGAGGGCAAGTTTTGTAATTCTTGAAAACCTTTGGATTCCATAACTTATGGAATTAATGGTGTTTTATGATGAAACTTTCCATGTTCCATAACTTACAAACAAGTTATGGAATTCTTTAAAACATTAACACCAAATTTTGTAACTTCATAAAAACTTTGAATCAAAATTTTTTTTAAAAAAAAAACTTTCATATCCATAACTTATGCAAGTTTCAAAAACCCTTAAGATCACAACTTTAAAAAAAACTTTTGAGCTCCAAAATTTTATGACAAAATATGTAACTCCTTAAAACATTTAGATCAAACTTTTAAAACTAATAAAATAATCATATCATTTTATCTTTTACTAAATTTGACCTAATTCAACTCATATAACAAATGATTCAAATTTTACAAATAATTCGTTTTTCACAAAACAAGTAATTATCTCAAAATTTGACAAACGTCATGTTTTTTTTTCCTTTTTTTTCAACTTGAAAATAAAACATTTGCATCAATATAACAGAAAACAACCCATGGCTCTGATACCACTGTTGGGTTTTGAGCATTCTAACACTCCTATGGTGTACATGCAACCCTATAAACCTTGGATCTATGTTTTCTCTATTATACATGCAAATATTAACTATTCCAAGGTTTCATCCTAACTAGCATATTATGAAGCACCTATACTACAAAGTTCTAGTTAGATTACATACATTTTGATGTAGCTTGATGTCTTCAAGCTTTAAGAGCTTAGCCCCAATAGTGTGGAAGCCTCAAATGGAATCACAAATCACCAAAACACCTTGGAAGAACTTGAGAGAATATGTATGCACACTAAAATCGGCCCACTCTTATTTTCACATACTTGTGCCAATTTTGTGAGCCAAGGACCCCTTTATATATTATGGAGGATTAGGGTTACATCCATGTAAACCCTAATACCCATGACCTTTCATTTACATAGGATCCATGGGTTAAAAGCTCCGTGGACCATCCATTAAAGCTTAGCCCAACCTAAATGAACTTGGCCCATTCCATATATATAAGAGTCCATATTTAATTAGTTCTTTTTGATCACTTAATTAATTCTAAATTAATTCTTGATCAATACTAATTAAATAATATGATTCCATATTAATATATTAGAACTTATAAATTAATATAAATCATAAATATACTATTCTCAAAAGACTATCCATATAAATTATGCCGGTGAAGTGCAACCCAAATGGACCATGTCGGGTCGGGTCAAGTACATACCAAATATAGTTATGGACTTAGACATTAATCCAACAATTTTATGTTAGGATGTCTTGTTTGACATAACTTGCTGAGGGAAAGCAATGTTGTCACCCCGATGTTTGTTTTATTTGACATAACTTGCTGAGGAACCCCCAAAGCAATGTTGTCACCCCTAGTGATAATCCTTAGGCTAGGTCCCTTATGATAGTTGTTTTAGGGACGTAAAGTGAGGATAATGGGAATGGGTAATTAGGGTTATTTTGGTTGATGAAATTAATAAATTTATTGATTGAGAACTTAATAAGTTTATTATTATTGTGGGTTGAAAACCCTATATGCTCACCAGGCTCCCAAACCTGACCCACTCAGTTTAATTGTATCACAGGTATCGATACGAAGTTGCTTTACATTGAGAGATTAAAAGAGAAGTAGATCACTAGTGTAAATGAATGTAAGTTTTGTTTATGCTTATGTTTTTGTATTGACAATGACATCCCAATGGTTTAAGTGAATAAAATACATTTCTTCGAAAATGATTTGATAACATATTTATCATGTTTTTCTGGGAACAAATTCCGCAACACTTGTTATCAAATGATTACTCTGAAAATATTTTCAAAGCATAAATTAAATCGGTCTTTTATGGTCGTGAAATTGGGGATGTCACAAATTATATCAATAAATAGAGCAATATCAACGTTGTAATTAATTCGTCATTTCCAAAGTTATTTGATTGTCTGTAGAGATTTTTCATTAGAAAAGATGAAAGAAAGTTATTGACTTAGTGTTAGTTATATTATTGTTTTAACCTGTTGATATAGCAGTTGCACAAGTTGTTAAAAAAGATTTTAAATATCACTATGTAACACCATATATTTTCAAACAAATTTTTCATTTTAATTTCACATAAATCTCATAACACGTTTCACAGAAATCTCATTTATTTAATTTACAAAACATAACTCCATAATCAAAAATCCAGGATCCTCAAAATATAACTCTTTCTCTGGAGTGTACAATCAAGCCGACGCCTTCCCGCGATCCTGAGAAAACCTGAAACACATATCACATAACACGGTAAGCACGAAGCTTAGTGAGTTCCCCAAAATACCACACCCAGCTCATTAGCCACTCGAGGCTATAACTCTGTAAGACCCTCCGGTCAATGTGTCTTAGTGGGACCCTCCGGTCCCACAACTCTGATGGACCCTCCGGTCCTAACTCTGTGGACCCTCCGGTCCTAACTCAGTAACTCAGAATAATACACAACATAAATCACATAGACATAATGCAGGATATCACAGTACTCAATATAAACACATAAGACATCTCAGTCACACAAAGATACCACTCATGGTAAGTATAGTGAGAAGACTCACCTTGTGGCTAGTAGGTAACAGACAAGCACTCGGAATCCTGGACTAGCCTCTGCCTAACACATTATACAAGCATCTCAATCATTATCCGCCTTATTACTCATTTACACCTTAAGTCCTCTTTTTAACTTTTAACCCTCGGAATGGGTAAAAGACCATTTTACCCCTCCTTGGCCCCTCCTTCCCCTTATTGACCCACCCATGAAGTCAACAGAAGCCACCTGGGTCAACAGTCAAGGTTGGCCTGACTCGCCGAGTGCACTCGTGTGACTCTCCGAGTCCACTCGTATTCTCCAATTCTCCCTAGGGTTCACTCAGCTCGTCGAGTTGACTCCCAACTCGATGAGTTAACATTGGGTCAAGGCTACTAGGTCAAACCCGCTACGACTCGTCGAGTCATCCCATGGACTCGGCGAGTTGGCTCCATCGGATTTCTCATTCAGCCACCTGAGGTCAGATCTGTAACTCTAGCTCATAGATCTAACCTCCTAATGCTCAAAAGTCACGTAAAGGTTTGATTTTGATGTCCATGCATGGTATATTTTGCTCTATATGCCATTAAGACTCCATTAAAGCTTCCTAACTTCAAATCTCCATGGTTGCTCAACCATGGCCTCCTACTTTATGACTCTCTGGACCTTACAAGGTCCAGATCTAAAGAGTGACTCGAAAAAGGAGGTTTGATGCACCCAAAACCCCATCAAGAAGTGATACAAGCCCTAATTTCACAACCAAGGGTTCTAATAAATCAACAAAGAAGGTAAGAGCTTATACCTAGATCTCAAGCTTGAAATAGAGATGAAGCAGATCCACAAGCTCTCCTCCTTGATCCTTGAAGCACCTTGCTCTTCTTCTAAAGAAAGTGACTTCAATGAGTCTCCCTCCCTCTCTTGCTCACAATAAACGCTAGGGTTTCTCTCAGGGGGCAAATGGACACTGATGGGGGTGATATGGAGGCTATAAGTGCCTTTAAATAGGCCCAGGTCCGAGAGAATTAGGGTTTCTGTCAACAGCGCTGACTCGGCGAGTCATCTCGCCGACTCGTCGAGTCCATTCATTAACCACGTCACCAAGTCGCGTCCCTACTCGACTCGACTCGGTGAGTTGGACCCTCAACTCGTCGAGTCCCTCCATAAAACTCCAATTTACATTACATAATAATATATCTGAAAAACCGGATGTTATAATTCTCCTCCACTTGAATTTGATTTCGTCCACGAAATCGCCCCTCAGTCCTCAAAGTTCAAACCCAACAACTCGAAAAGCACCACTGAGAAGATCTCATACCACTCAGATATCCTTCCCCATGGACACTTGAATCCAAGCAGGAACTTCCAAATCCAGAAAAGGTCAACCTTCTCTACCGCCATGATACTCTTTCTGACTCCCCGAAAGCTGGGTACTCTAGTGGCATGCCTCTCTGGTAGCCGCCCTCTCAAGATATCACCATGTTATTTGCTCATCGAATAACAGACCCCGATAATTCACTACCCCTCTGATTATTTTGTCATGGTTGATAAATAAGTCATCGCCCCAAAAATAGGCATCCAATCACTTAACTCAGAAATATTAACCCATCTAGGTCATACTCAAAATGAAAGGATCACATCACACGAGGGACCCACCCACTTACTATAATCAAAACCCATCTGAACAATTAACACTCAACACCCTATCCTTGGACACAAGAAAAGATCATGCTTGATCAGCAATATCCTTTGACATTTACAATCATGAACCTCCGCTCCCTCCCAGATATCCCTTTTTAACACTGAGCACCCGGTCGACTCTCGACCCCGCAGTTGAAACTCTAAAGGTTACCCATAACATGCTCCAAAATGTCTCACTGACTTCCTTTTTCTCAACCACTATCCCGGCCCATTGTGAATCATCAGTCACGAAGTTCGCTTTACCCCAAGCGAATCTTACAATTCCAACTGAATTCGTCTCAAGCTCAACTCCTGTCGTCTGCTACTCATTAGTTGCATATATCTCGCGGTTCGTCCCAAACAACGAATTGACCCACATAGGTCTAAGACATCAGATGACACACATTACCCCTCAAAAGGAACCCACCGCTAAACTCGGAATCTCATCTCGCCTTCATAAAACAATACTAGAGCCAACTCAACTCGAGAGTCTGGCCCAGCGCGAAATTGGAATCGCGTGTCCCAATGAAGCACTCAACTCATAACCCATGACTCGCAACCTTTGCGTACATCACTTCTCCAATTCCTTCCGATTGCGATAACCATACCTTAACTCAGATTACGACAACTCCCGACCATTAGAGAGACCCCGGTCTCGCCGTTGGCCTGACCCCTGGTTCCCACAGACTCAACTGATAAGGCTACTCAAACCAAAAAACTCCTCTACGTCATACTCTGACTAGTGAAAACTACGTCTCCCCGCAGTTCTATAATGCTCTTCCTCTGACTAGTGAAAGCTACGGCTCCCCGCAGTTCCACAACGCTTTCTCACTACTTGGCGAATACTACGGCTTCCCGCAGTCTTGCCACACCATCTTGCTGACTGGTGAGTACTACGGCTCCCCGTAGTATCACCACACCCCCTCTTACCATCCCACGATCTCATCCTACAGTCGACGCCACACTGCGTCTACTAACTCATGTTCCGTAGCCCAACATAGATAGGTGCACACACACACCCGTCCAAGATAAGCATCACTACTCTTGACGGCAACCACCATGACAAATCTCCTTTTCTCGTTGCAATTCACCTTCTTAAATAATCTCGCTTGACGTCAACTAGCCAAAGGGCTCCCACTGGAACCATAGATACTTGCTACACCACCTGCCGTCTCTCACCTCAAAACTCAAAATAATCCAAAATTTAGGACATCACATTCGGATACCTCGGCACACCATCACAGGACCTCACTATGTTTTGCCTCAACCGTTGATCTCATACTCACGGATTTATACTTAGATATCGTATTGTTCTTTCAGAATCTCACAACCGACCTTTCTCTCGCACCACTTGCAACCTCGGAATATTCCCTCTCTCAATTGATCACAGAGGCATTGTCAATGGCACGTTGATGAAAACCCGAAGCTCCACTCTCTACTGATCACTACCCATACGAAACTACTCATATCGACTCTGAAATTGGTTGACAAATCAAATGCTGCCCTTCCTGGGGTATGGATCACAATCTATACCTATACCCGCAAATCTCAACTATTGCACCCTGAACTCAGCGACCAACCATCTCGAACTCGACATTAGCAAACCCGAAAATCCCTGGTCACATTAAATTCTCTGACCACGGCCACCTGCTGTCGATCCACTCATCCTTTCTTAATCACATGCTAATACATCTTCCCATTTGACGCCTCACCTTATCCACCAATAACCCAGGTCTCATGTGCCCGCACCGCAGATCTCCATAACCATTTCTCTAACCGTACTTGAACGGTTCACTGATCCCCTCAGTAGAATACCCAGTTCTCCCCCACTCAGGGTTCGAACCATCACCAGTTGGCATACTCACAATCTACTCCATAGATTATTTCGCCAGGTACATTACACTTAACCCCCGAAACGTATCATGCAAATACCCAATGATCTTCCCAATTAAAACCAAACAATCTCCAAATATCCCGTAATCCTCCCTAAGTGACTGCATCTAACCACCTCGAAGCCTCAAACCGACACACCGCCGGATATCCCACTGTTCCGAATTAGTTCTGACTCTCGGTCCGGAAATGATGCACTATCACCCACTGCAACCTTGACTCCTCGACCAGCATTCCCAATCCGATAATCATCATAAAAGCAATAGACCTCACTCTCATTGTCGATACACAACACAGACCACGAGGGCCACCGCCCCGATATACTCTTCTTTCCCACCTGGAACTGCTAACAACAGTCTGCCTTCCTCAATAAGGCACTACCTTGTTCTCACTCATCTTAGTCCCACTAATGACTCTCTCATAGGATAAGAATACCTTGCAGCAAACATACTTCCCAAATACTCTGGTGAAAAGGTCGCAACCCCTTGCTACCCCATCGGGTCTACCTCCAACTCTGAACCTGGAAGCTCAAAATCCCTTCTGCTTCTTACAGAAAATAGCACAACTCTGGTCACAGAAAGTGACATCTCCGCTATCGGCCGACTTCTCAGCTCAGACCGAAATCCTCCATAAAGCAGCATCTCTATTCATCCCTGAGTCTTGCGACTCCAACTGATATCTCACCAAAATCTCTCGGAAACCAACTCGATTCCCCCCCCCCCCTCAGGTTATGCTCCATTGAAACTCGTTCAACATGGCCCTCCGACCCCACACTCTATCACATCTAATCCCAGCCTAATCAATCTCAACGGGATAACTGGTAAAACCAGAAGCACTAACCGTCACGAACCATGGTACTCGAACCGCGTGATCACCTCTCAATCTGCTACGGATCATGGTACTCGAACCATGTGATCCCCTCTCAATCTGCTACGGATCATGGTACTCGAACCATGTGATCCCCTCTCAATCTGCTACTTAGAACCTCTGGGATTTTCCCTGTATTGAGTATGGGTCATCTGCTTTCAGTAGTACGGGCCCATACTACCTGCGACATCTACCCATACTTTCCACACGGATCACCCCAGATTTCCTAGGTAGCTGCTCAACCTCCTCAATCACTAATCTCGTCATACCTGATCGCTCTCCTGCGAATACTCTTCCTCTATCACATTACTCCTCTGACAAAGGTCACCCCCTAGGCTCTCCCTAGGTTCTCACACTTCTCTGCCATCAACTGCTGAAGAACTCCTTATGATGCCAGCCATCTACCTCCTGAATATCGTCATATTCACTTAATAGCTGACTCCCATCATCAAGAGTCCCACAAAGCACGGAGCAAGCAGCATTCGGGCATCGAATACTCTCCATTAGCACGTATGATCACTCTAGGTTACAACTCCACTTGCTCTATACACCCTCAAAAGGGTATCACCGAACTCAGGCAACCCTACCCCTCGCGGGTATCTAACTACTCTCTCAGTAGTATCCTCCAATGCTCGTCTAGGTATCTCTCCTAGATTACTCCTCTATTCAAAACTCCCTCTAAATATTCCTGATGGATACTCTTATCCCGCGCACACTCAAAGCATATCATAGATAACAACAACTCCTAGGCTAAGGCATCACAAATCAGGCAACTCTAGCCCTCATATATGAAATACCTAGCCTATCTTCTAGCATGCATCACTAATATCTCAATAATAACTCATAACACAAATAAGTAAGGTTATTTTCGGAAATCACCGTTCGGGCTCTGGCTGATTGTACACACTGCTCTTTCTCGTTTTTCTCTTAGAAACTCTTACTCGTTTTAGAAAAATCATTTCTCTTGAAAATTCTTCTCAAATCCTCAGTTTGAGTCCAGACATACCTGAAGGTGCATCTGAATCCCTCAAACCAAGGCTCTGATACCAACTTGTAACACCGTAAACTTTCAAACAAAATTTTCATTTTAATTTCACATAAATCTCATAACACGTTTCACAGAAATCTCATTTATTTAATTTACAAAACATAACTCCATAATCAAAACTCCAGGATCCTCAAAATATAACTCTTTCTCTGGTGTGTGTACAATGAAGCCGACACCTTCCCGCGATCCTGAGAAAACCTGAAACACATATCACATAACACGGTAAGAATGAAGCTTAGTGAGTTCCCCAAAATACCACACCCAGCTCATTAGCCACTCGAGGCTATAACTCTGTAAGACCCTCCGGTCAATGTGTCTCAGTGGGACCCTCCGGTCCCACAACTCTGATGGACCCTCCGGTCCTAACTCAGTAACTCAGAATAATACACAGCATAAATCACATAGACATAATGCAGGATATCACAGTACTCAATATAAACACATAAGACATCTCAGTCACACAAAGATACCACTCATGGTAAGTATAGTGAGAAGACTCACCTTGTGGCTAGTAGGTAACAGACAAGCACTCGGAATCCTGGACTAGCCTCCACCTAACACATTATACAAGCATCTCAATCATTATCCGCCTTATTACTCATTTACACCTTAAGTCCTCTTTTTTCTCTTTTAACCCTCAGAATGGGTAAAAGACCATTTTACCCCTCTTTGGCCCCTCCTGCCCCTTATTGACCCACCCATGAAGTCAACAGAAGCCACCTGGGTCAACAGTCAAGGTTGACCTGACTCGCCGAGTCCACTCGTATTCTCCAATTCTCCCTAGGGTTCACTCAGCTCGTCGAGTTGACTCCCAACTCGATGAGTTAACACTGGGTCAAGGCTACTAGGTCAAACCCGCTACGACTCGTCGAGTCATCCCATGGACTCGGCGATTTGGCTCCATCGGATTTCTCATTCAGCCACCTGAGGTCAGATCTGTAACTCTAGCTCATAGATCTAACCTCCTAATACTCAAAAGTCACGTAAAGGTTTGATTTTGATGTCCATGCATGGTATATTTTGCTCTATATGCCATTAAGACTCCATTAAAGCTTCCTAACTTCAAATCTCCATGGTTGCTCAACCATGGCCTCCTACTTTATGACTCTCTGGACCTTACAAGGTCCAGATCTAAAGAGTGACTCGAAAAAGGAGGTTTGATGCACCCAAAACCCCATCAAGAAGTGATACAAGCCCTAATTTCACAACCAAGGGTTCTAATAAATCAACAAAGAAGGTAAGAGCTTATACCTAGATCTCAAGCTTGAAATAGAGATGAAGCAGATCCACAAGCTCTCCTCCTTGATCCTTGAAGCACCTTTCTCTTCTTCTTAAGAAAGTGACTTCAATGAGTCTCCCTCCCTCTCTTGCTCACAATAAACACTAGGGTTTCTCTCAGGGGGCGAATGGAAACTGATGAGGGTGATATTGAAGGGTTTTCAGCATTCTAACACTCCTATGTGTACATGCAACCCTAAATACCTTGGATCTATGTTTTCTCTGTTTTACATGCAAATATGAACATTCCAAGGTATTACCCTAACTAGCATACAATCTTTTGATACTTGGGAAATAAACTAGATAGAAATACATACCTTGTTGATGTAGCTTGACTCCATGAAGCTCGAGAGCCTAGTGCCCCAAGTGTGACACCTCAAATGGTTCACACAACATCACCAACACATGGAATAACCATGAGAAGAAGACACTCATGCTCAAATCGGCTAGCCCTCATCTATGTATCACTAGTGCCAATTTCTTGAGCTAAAGGGGTCCTTATATAGTGTGCACATTAGGGTTACACCATGTAACCCAGAACTTTACCCATTCCTTATGCTCCATGGGTTTTAACCTCCATGGAGTATCCATGGATCACCACATGGGTTAAACCCAACATAAGGAATCATGGATCATAAGCCCACATATATAAGAATGAATGATTTACACAATCAATCCCCATATATTTAATTAGTCTCTTTTGATCACTAAATTAAGTCCAAATTAATTCTTTATCAATACTAATTAAATAACATGATTTCATATTAATATATTAGAACTTATAATATATTAATATGTCACAAATGTTCTCTCCTCACAAACGGTCTATCCAAATGTTCTGATGCCATGTAACCCAAATGGACCATGCCGAGTTGGGTCAAGTACATACCAAATATAGTTATGGACTTAGACACTAATCCAACTGATATGGAGGCTATAAGTGTCTTTAAATAGGCCCAGGCCCGAGAGAATTAGGGTTTCTGTCAACAGCGCTGACTCGGCGAGTCATCTCGCCGACTCGTCGAGTCCATTCATTAACCATGTCACCAAGTCGCGACCCTACCCGACTCGACTCGACGATTTGGACCCTCAACTCATCAAGTCCCTCCACAAAACTCCAATTTACATTACATAATAATATATCTGAAAAACCGGATGTTACACACTATTAATTGGCAACTTGTGTAACTGTAAGCGGCAACATGAGGCATGTCTAGGTTTGCAATAGGAGAAAGAATTATGAAATAAAATCAGGGGGTTTGGATGTAGAATCTTACCATTGCTGGTAGGTTATAACTTTTTCTAACTTATTTCTAGTTTTTAATTCCATTTCCATTGTTTTAAAAAAAAAGTTATTGAACATTTTCACTGGAGATGAGAAGGATGAGACTTTGTGCTTTGCAATTTTCTAAAAAAAATGAATACGTACATAGGATGGTTTTCAAAAAACATTGGGAGATGGAGAGGAGCAAGGAAAGGGAGACAAA
This sequence comes from Lactuca virosa, assembly GCF_052849685.1. Classification (NCBI taxonomy): domain Eukaryota; kingdom Viridiplantae; phylum Streptophyta; class Magnoliopsida; order Asterales; family Asteraceae; genus Lactuca; species Lactuca virosa. Next base: position 259,823,841 of record NC_136426.1, on the reverse strand, counting down.
AGAGATGTTGGCGAGAGTAAACGTTATGAGAGCGTTTTCAACGGGGATTATGATGAAGAGATTGTACGTTTTTCAATGTTTTTAATAAAATAAAAGATTCTTTGGAATTGTCTTAGTCGAAGAAAATTATCCGAGAATCGGTGATGCCAAATGATAGCACAAGATGTTCACAGAATTTAAATAAATGCTAGTTTACCAAAATGTAACTTTAATAATGTTTCTTAAATCTCCATTCTTAATAATTGTCTCTCCTACATGCCACGTGTCACTTCTATATGCTCCATCAATCCATGTGTTCGTTTCTCACTTCTCCTAAAAAATTTCCCGCCCATTGCATTAAAAACGAAAATCAATTACAAAATTAAAAAAAATACATACAAAACGTTTTCATCAAATCAAATTAAAAGAAACAAAATTTTGGGATTTTTCCTACTAATTAGCAACTCTGTTGCCATATTCTAAGCAATCTTTTTGAATCTTTTGAATTGATTTATCTTTTACCCATTATATCTGCATTATAATAGGAATGTAATCATGTTTGTGATTTTATCATTTATCATTTACATTTATATAAATTTGTATCTAAAATTATTTGTTTACCTTTGCATCTTTCATAGTTTGGTTCTCTGTACGTCTTCTTCTCTGCGACTCTGGTAATTCATTTTCATCTATATTTCTTCTTCTGTTAAATTAAGTATTGTTCTTCTGTTTACAGTTTGCCTTCTCCTCATGGTATGCGTATATTTCTTCTTCTTAACAAAAACTTGTTGATTAGTGAACTATTTTGCATCAAAAAACGATATTGTTTATCTTTACTAAAATGACGATTATGCCCTTTTGTGTACGGAAGGTTATTGATACATAATTGAAACAAAAAGTTTACTGATTTTGAGTGTGACTGTGTATGTTATGGTCGAAAATCTTATATAGTTATTCATATTTCCTTTCATCTCTATTAACTTTGCTAGTATACAATATGCTAAAAAGGATTGATTATCTTAACAAAAACCAGTTGATTAGTGAATTATGATGCATAAAAAACGATATTGTTTCTCTTTACTAAAAGGATGATTATGCCCTTTTGTGTATATGTAATTATGAGAAATCATTTCTGTAAAAAAAATTGTCTCTATAGGGACTACAATTGGACTTTTTTTTTATTATTTTTTTTTTTTTGTACACGGCATGTATCTATGTCCACATAGCAAATGGAAAAGTCATTTATGTAAAAAAAAAAAATTGTATAGGAACTACAATTGGACTTTTTTTGTACACGACCTGTATCTATGTCCACATAGCAAATTTTCAGTTATAGCATCCTACTTATAAACATCACAGACAAAACACACACAACATATTTATATATTTATAATAAACCTTTATGTCAATTTGGCATAAATAGGAAATGGCATAATTGTCCTTTTATGTTTTACAGAAATAATGGTAGTTTTTTATTTATATTTTAGTATATATGGTATGAAACTCTTCTATTTAATTAAATTTTCTTTTTTCTACTTTTTTTGCAGATAAACGGCAAAATCAAATCTTACCTTGATAGCTGATGTGGATGTAACTAGGGATGACTTGACTTTCAAGCTTCGTGTCATAAACCTTTGGCATCAAATGTCTTTCTACAACAAAAATGAAATTTGGCCAATTGAAATTATCTTAATGGATGAACATGTATCTTACAAAAATTATTTTTATATATTTCTTACACATATTTCGTTATTTTTAATTACTTTATAAGTTTTTGTTATTGTATTAAATGTTTTTAGGGAAACAAAATCCAAGAAACGGTCTCCAAAAGAAACATATATCGATTCAAAAATGTAGTAAAGTATGGGATGACATTTTACATCAGAGGTCCAAACTTTGCAGCACTGAAGACGGGTAGTTTTAAGTTAACTCCTCAGGATCAGAATTTCACATTCGTCCAAGAAACCATTGTTACAGAGTGTAACGATTTTTCTGGATCTGTGTTTGGGTTTTCATTTGTTGATTATCAAACTATGTTATCATTGGTCCATCCTGAAGATACATCTGTTGGTTAGTACATATCATTATGTGTTTAAATATAATATTATGTTTTCCAATTCCCAACATAACCTTCATTCGCATTTTTTTTTGTTTTATAGATGTTATGGGTTTGGTTGTCGCAATTGCTGAGATACAACAAAGTCATCCAGATAAATCAATACACAGGTTGAACATCCGCATCCAAGATGCAAAGTTGGTTTTCTTACATTTTTACATCTTTTAATTTTTAATTTTTAAAATTTTATTATGTTAATATATCATTTTTTATAAATAAATTACTTTTCAGAGGTTTGCAACTCCATGTTAATTTGTGGGGCGAATATGCATACAAGATGCTTGAGTATATACATAAAAATCCAGACAATCGTCGTATCACTGTTATTCTTCAGTTTGGTCAGATTAATGTTTGGAGAGGTATTTTGATTATGTTATTAATATTTATGTTATCCTCATTAAAATAATATATATATATATATATATATATATATATATATATATATATATATATATATTTAGATCGTCCAAGTGTAAACACCTACTTTACCTCTTCCAGGTTGTTCATTAACTCTGACATAGATGAAATTATTGATTTCAACAAAAGGTAATTTATGTTTTATTGTGTTTATTGTAAAATTATACTTTACGTGACTAATTTTTATTTTTTCATTTTTTTTACATAACAGTTTGGATGGAGATGATCGTCCCAATTCATCTACAAATACATTTTCAGTTATTCCATCCAATCAAATTTCTGGATATGATGATTTCATGGTAAAAAAATAAATTGAAGGGTATCGCTGAGGTTTGGGAACCCGTTGATGTATTTCATGTCTTATTGTTTTTTCAATTTAATTTGTTGCTTTAAATATTTTGACCGTGTGTTTGTGTTTTTTTATGTTTGTATTATATAAGTTAAATATATTTCGTTTGCATTTGTGTTATGTATGTTAATCTAAAGTACATACCTTTTTTTGTAGAAATGTAATTTCGTTATCGTGGGCACTATAAAGGGAATTTTACAGAATCAAAATGGTATTATCAAGCATGTACCAACTGTTTTGGAAAAGAAGTTTCATCAGATGAAAGTGATGCTCATCAAACAAAGTCTTATGAATGTCATAATGAAAATTGCACAAAAACTACCACTTCGGTTGTTCCAAGGTTGTTACTTTACACTTGAATCATAATGAACTATCTAATATTCCATGTTTATCACAATATTAATATTATTATCAATTTTTTTTTTTTATAGTTTTATGATTCATATACGTGTGCAAGATAATACTGAAACTCTAACCTAAACCCTAAACAGTCAGCGAAAGAGTTTGTTAAAAAAAATGATCCATGTCTTCTCCTTATTTGATGATAATTAAAAAAAATCGTATATATAATCACTTTAAACAAAATGTTTTTTTTATATTTTTTAATTGCGGCTTGGAGACAATCTTGATTTTTATCCGGGGGAAATTAATGCATTGAAAGGTTTGAAATTGGTCTTTAAACTTTCTATTACAAAATTCAACGTGTCCAACTAAAACAACCAATATGGTATTGATAGAATCAGTGATGATGAGAGTTTAATCGAACAATTTGAAAATAAATTGACCGAGTCACAAGTTATTTTATTACTTATTTTTCGTTGTTTTTTATTTAAATATTCTTTTACTTTTTAGTACATTATTTTATTGTTTATTTTTTGTATTATACAGCCTTCTAATTCACAGTCGTTAGATTTTGGTTCGGCCGATTTGCAATCTCAAGAGATAAAAAATTTTAAGGTTAAATACATTTTAAAATTTTGACAGATTCTCTAAAACAATACTTCATTTTAGCAATAACAATATTATACGGTTATATTTTTTTAGGATGCAATTTCTGGCACGGACGATAACATAACTCCTTCCATTATCGACAAAAACGAGACAACCAGTCTGATGAAGAGTTTGAACATAACACCGGTCTTAAAGCGAAATCTGGAAGAAGTTTTCGATTTAGAGTTGAATGATCACTTATCATCATCAAAAACTCCAAAAATATCTCCAGATGGTCCAGGAAAACAGTTGTTGAAGGTAAAGTTGCAGAAAAATGGCTAGTTATGTTTTGGTGGGGAATTTGAATGGGTGTTCCATTTTGCAATTACATGAACAATTACTTATTTTAATTTGCATCCTGGATTTTATTTTTCACGTTGTGGTTTTTCATGGTACAAACATTTGTTTCCTATGATTATTTTTTAAATGGTTGTTTGATGCTGCATTCATAAAATTATCTGAATTCATGTTTTCTATTTTTTATATTTTTTAACTTTTGTTTTTTTTTTTCGTTTCAAAATTTTTTTATGTTAACAAAATGTTATAAACTACCATATTATACATCAAATGATTAGTATGTAAAGTTGTTATAATATATAATATATAATTTATTTTTTCAATTTATGATATTTTTTATAAGAGAAACTCCTATTATATTGTCATATAATAAATCATTGGTAAAAATAACAATCAGGGCAATCTTAACTTTTTATTGTCTTATTACCATGTTATAGCATCATACTCTTATAATTTTACATTATACAAAACTTTGTCCAAATTATAGTTTTATTTTATTTTAACAGTGGATTATTTTGTGCAATTTAAATAATAAACCCATAAAAGTTCGATTAGCTCATGATATTTTTCTTAAAGTGTATTCATAATCACCACAACTATAACGATGAATAATAATAAAAATTAAAATAATAATAATACAAAATGATCATAAATCTAACTTTATGTCCTGGGTTCATAATCACCACAACTATAACGATGAATAATAATAAAAGTTAAAATAATAATAATACAAAATGATCATAAATCTAACCTTATGTCCAGAGCAGTAATTCACACCATCAATCCTCCATCGGATCCCAAAAATCACCATCTCAGTTTTCATAATTTAAGGATTTTATGTTATATCTTAAATTAACTGCAATCAAAACAATGAAATGGCAATTGCTATCATATCACCAGTTGTATTCCAATTTCAAAAAAGATAATCAATTCCCAAAAAATAAGGTTGATTATTATGATATTTTTAATTTTTAATACCTGAATATACACCTTTTTATTTTTTTTCTCCCGTCCAATTTATCATTCAGTATCAAATTTGTTTCCATAATCTTCAGCAGTCGAATTTTGGTGAATTTTCTGCTTTGTGTAATCTCTATTCCTGCATTGAAAATCAATTTAAATTTAAATCAATTTACATATACAACATTATGATATGATATTGCAAAAATTAATCAATTGACATTCACATTTACATATATAATCCATCAATCCACGTGTCCGTTTCTCACTCCTCCTCAAAAACTTTCCCGCCCATTGAATTAATAACGAAAATCAATTACAAAAATTTACATACAAAACGTTTTCATCATGGTATGCGTATCTTTTTTCTTCTGTTAAAGTAAGTATTGTTCTTTTGTTTACAGTTCGCCTTCTCCTCATGGTATGCGTATATTTTTCTGTATACGACATATTGTGTCGCCTTTTTCATATAAAAAACTTTAAATTGTCCGTTTACCCATCAACCATGTTCTATTCGGATGGTTATTTATACATAATTGCAACAAAAAGTTTACTAGTTTTGAGTGTGACTGTGTATGTTATGGTCGAAAATCTTATATAGTTATTCATATTGTTACTTTTCTGTTCCTTTATTCTCTATTAACTTTGTTATTATACAATATGCTAAAAAGGATTGATTACCTTAACAAAAACCTGTTGATTAGTGAACTATTTTGCAGAAAAAAAACGATATTGTTTCTCTTTACTAAAAGGATGATTATGCCCTTTTGTGTATATGTAATTATGAGATATCATGTTTTATACTTTTACCTAATAGGGCAACCTAATTTTGCATATGCATATGTTTACCACAAAAACTCATTCAGATTGGTGTAATATAGTTGAAAAGTTGACTTCTTTTAACAATTATCAATTTGGAGCTCTTTATGCAAGTAAATAAAATATAATGACACTTTTACTATATTGCATATACAAAGTCAAAGTACATAAGCTAATGATATACTCTTATGTATAATATTTGTATTCTTTTACTATTCTAATATAATTTAATTATAAATGCCAATTTATATCATACTTCTTTATAGGGAAACAAGATCCAAGCAATTGTCTCAACAAAAAACATCTACAAATTCAAAGATATTCTAAAAGGTGGGCATGCATTTTACATAAAATTTCCAATCTTTGCATCACAAAGGATGAGTGGTTTGAGGTCATCATAAACTTACTTTTTTCCATAACATTGTTCTTATGGAGTGTCATGACTTTTCTGGACCTACATTCGGTTTTGAGTTTGTTGATTATCAAACTCTTATCTCATTGATCCATCTTCAAAACATTGCTATCGGTTAGTTGATTTTAATATATTTTAATTATCGAAAAAAATTTTGTTTGAATAAAATATTATATATTGACATTCACAAGAATGTTTCGTTCTTCTTTGTTATTTTTCATAGATGTAATTGGATTGGTAGTTGCTTTTGGTGACATGTTGCGAGATAATTCTGATATGAAAAAACACAGACTCAACATCCAAATCCAAGATGCAAAGTATGTTTATATATATATATATATATATATATATATATATATATATATATATATATACTAGTAGGGTACCCGCGCGATGCAGCGGCGGTAGGTAATGTTCATGCGACGATTCTGCAAATTAACTTTATTTGTGTTGTGTTGTGTTATGTTAGGTATTTTTTTCTAAAACCAAAGGTTTTTCGGCTAGAGGTATCAAGGTTTTGAAGAGGTGTTTTCTCGCCCAATGGGTTGAGGGTTCAAATCTTGTTGTGGACAAAATATGTAGCCTAAGAGTAGGATTTAGAGCATTTGATGATTTTTCTAAAATATATTATTTTATTTAATATTTTGAACATAGCCATTTAAATAATTATACAATGATTGTATTATATTGGATAAAAAGAGATACTAACGGTTCCGACTCGATTCCGGATAAAGCCGTTCTTGAGACTCTGAACCGGAACTGGTTTTATATATTCCGGTTCTAATAGTTCCGGTCCAGTTTTCCGGTTTTAAATCTCATCCCTACTACGAATAACAATTACGTTGATATATGAAACAAACATTTAAATAATAACTAAATCAACGTATCTAATTGTATTTCTACGTTATCATACTCTTACATGCTTCATAATTCTTTTATTGGAATTCAAATTAAATAAAAAGCTAATATTAACCAAGATGCAAAAAGGACAATCCTTGGTTCTTATGGAAGTCATGGAAAACTTAATTAAAGCATTTTCATTTTGATCTCAAAAAACTTGTTTTTCAATTACCAACACTTACAGCTTTTGCTTTTGTTGAGTAAAAGTGACCAACATCATCACTTTCCTGTATAAAAGATAATACACATACTACCTACTTAGAGTCTATATTTTTAGGAAATTATTTTTTTTCCTCTAGCTCAACCCAAATTAAATTTTATGTCTAATTGTACATAATAGTGTTAGTCTTTGAATTAATAGCATAAAAATATTGTAATAACTTGTGATAATTAATAATGATAAACCAAACAACAATACCCAAAACAATAGATATTCATACTTTTTTTAACCGATTCACATTTTCTAACCCATCATTTTATAAAAACATGGCCATTGTTTATTCATTTAATTTAACTATATTTTACATTTACCATTATATAATGAAATTAAAAGGGTCTTAAGTTAAAAATAGTATTTCATTCACTTGATAATTTATATGTATTAATTGTTATTTTCGTTACATAACCAACTATATTTTGCATAATAAGTTTTTTATCTAAATATTTTTTGATCCATTACACGTATAATTTTTCTTTAATCAAAAGATAATAAATTATTTTTTTTATGTGGATCATACAATCTTACAATCTTCTTAAACAAGTTAGAAAAAAAAATAGAATTGTGAATCATATAAATAAAATCAAGCACAACATTTTGGATACTAAGCAAATTACAAATTCATAACCTGACAAAAAATTTATAAAATATTTCCCAGAGATTATGAGTTATAACAATATACATACAGATCTATAAACTCAAAGTTCAAAAATATCAAAAAATTCAATAAATAATAAACAATAAAAAAAAAATAATGCAAAATGCAAACATCTTCGTTTTTTATTCAAATCCCATTTTGGAGTTTCTCATATCGCATCTCAAGAGGGAAATAAATTTACAAAAAACTATAACTATAAAATATACACAAATTTCAATAACGTGCAAAAAGAAAGATACATATATAACAACATGGATATGCAACAAAGGTAATTAGAAATCAGAGTGATCGGGAGTGTAATAGAAAAACAAAATCAAAAGGTGTTTTGTTAAAAAGGTACCAACTCCAATGGCCTGAACACATGGAAAATAAGTCAATTATCTTTGAAACCTGAGTTGAATAAACATATGTATATGTACGGAAGAGGATGAATACAACTTATGGGACAATCTGTCATAATTAAAGAATCTCATTTCCCTGAAAAAATCACAAAAAAGTACATTCGTATCTTCATAGACAAATATCAAAATAAAAAAATAGGAATAATCAAACAAACTGAGTTCTTGATACTGGTTTGAACCTGCAAAATACAACTAAACTTGTAAAATGAGATACACATACATACACACACAGAGAAAGCACACACAAGACAAATACCATAAATAAAGTCACGAAAATATCTGTCCAAAATCGAAAGATTCCAGCAAAATACAAATAACTTTTATTGGGAGCGAGAGGTAGATCAAATAATTTTAGATCTGGGAAGAAAGTTACAAACTAAGATATCGAGCTCAAAACATTAGGGTTTACCAAGGAGAGTAATCAAGAAGATCCATGGGCTCGCTGAAATAAATGGTGGCTCAATGGTTAACTGCACACATACATAGAAAAAGCTAAATAACAACCAGAAATAAACTATTTATGGAACTTTTCAAAACATAAACACACCTCGATGGTGATGGTGGTGTAGACGGTGGTGTGTGGTGGTCAAGGTCGACAGATAGGAAGAGAGAAGGAGGAGAGTGGTGGTGGTGGTTGCGTTAACTGTAGACAGGAATGAGGGGCGGCTGCATTCAATATAGGGTTTGTGGAGAGAAATCTGTTAGAGAGAGAAAAAGAGAAACAAATTCAACTTTTAATTGGATATGAGGAGTACGTGGGAAACTGGGGATGTTGATCAATAAATACAGTATATTTCAAAAAGCTTACTCAAAGTGTGCCAATTTATATCATTCAAAAGATTTTGAATCGAGCTTTTAAGCGCCCAATTACCGAGCCAATATTTCAGTACTTCCATCTACAGCTATGCACAAAAGATTTGTACTAATTGTTGTGAAATTTGTACCTCTTAAGTTTAAGACATTAGGCTTACTTTATTGTACATCGAACTTAAAAGATTGTATTTAAGACATTAGATATGTATGCTTTATATATATATATATATATATATATATATATATATATATATATAGGGAAGGGTTATTTGAAAAACAAAAAAACTCTAAAAATGCATAAAAAAAATACCTAGAGATCACAAAACTTTTTTTTTGACATTTTTTATGAAAAAATCGCAGGTTTTTAAAGAAATTCGCTGAAAAAAATTTTGAAAAAAAAAATTATAAAAAAAAAACTGATTTTTTATTTTTTTTTCAGCGAATTTTAATAAAAAGCTGCGATTTTTTATAAAAAAAATTCAAAAAAAAGTTTTGTGATCTCTAAGTATTTTTTTTATGCATTTTTATGATTTTTAAGGTTTTTTGTTTTCCATAGAACCTAAACATATATATATATATATATATATATATATATATATATATATATATATATATATATATATATATATATATATATATATATATATATATATATTTCATTTAGTTTGAATAATTTCTTTTCCAATGGTTTAAAAATTTGTGTCAATTTGTGGGGTCATTATGCTTACAAAATGCAAGAATTTATTGATAACAATTCATGTAGTTTTCGAATCATTGACATCCTTCAATTTGTGATGCTTAAAGTTTGGAGAGGTAATTAATTTTCTTATTATATTTTATTTTATAATAATTTAAATAACACTGATGCTTAAACTTTGGAGAGGTAATTAATTTCTTTATTATATTTTATTTTATAATAATTTAAATAACACTTATACACTTTTTTTAGATCATCCCACGGTTAACACATACTTTTCCGTGACAAAGCTTTTCATTAACACCGACATTGATGACATCAATGTTTTCAAGAAAATGTAATTTATGTTTTATCATTTTATTTCTATAATTACTCTTTATGTGACTAATATTAGTTATTTTTCTTATAAAAACAGTTTTGATGGAGATGATCCCCTCTGATTCCTCTTCAAATACAAATACAGTCATTCCATTTAATCAATTTTGTAAGCATGATGATTTCATACACAAGTTTCAGTTCAAGTCTAATGCAGAGGTTTTGGAACACAGTAAAGAAATTGTGAATGTTACATTGGAAAACATTTGTTGAGTTTTAATTTTAATATCAAGTTTGAAAAAGTTTGTTTCTTTAGACTTATAAACAACAATTTTATTTTTTATGATGGTTGTTTAAGATCGTGGTTTGGAAGGTTGAAACATTTGTTGAACATCATTGTTTGTTTTAGTGGTTTCTTACATAAATTATGGATTATGCATTATTTTTTCGCATATTGCTCTTATAAAAAACGTTTGTTAATGTTATTAATTGTTTAATCTATTTTGTTCGTGTATTACAAAGAGTAAATTACCCCAAACCATAGGGTTCGTGCAATTTACTCTATTAAAAATCCTACTCTAGGGCTATACATGCAATTTGTTTCATTAATATATTTGGTTTTATAGAACTCACAATACATCTTATTGTGTTTCGTTTTATTGATTTACTATTTTTTTGTTTTTTTAAATTATCACATCATCAATATTCTAAAAAAAGATATTTTATACTTTTATGACATCGCCTTGCTGTTACCAAAATCACAAAAGATGATATATTGCATCTATAAAATTAATAGGATAATGCAATGTACATAGAAAAGCTAAGTATAATGCAATGTGGAACAAAGTAACCCATGACATTAGGTTTTATGGCAATTTGAATACAAACATAATCCTAAACACATATAATATAAGATATAATAGAAGATTGTTTACGAGTTTATACTAAACTTCTTTTAGGGAATATATATATATATATATATATATATATATATATATATATATATATATATATATATATATATATATATATATATATATATACACCAAGGAACCAATCGTGAGCGTCGGAAATCATAATGATCAACGGCCAAGGAAATAGATGTACACTTTTACATTGGACGCACAGACACCGGATTATACCATAAAATCCACCATTTACAAAAAAACTCACCACTTTTTTTCGTTTAAAATTTTTTTTAGGCTATGTTTTTTATCAAAAAAAAAAACCCGAGTATACCGTTGTTCACGATTTTTCGCCCTCTTTCCATAGATATCCATGATGATATATAAAAAACGAACTTTTTTTTTTCGAAAAAAACTCACTTCATTTTCTTTGATGAAAAAAATTAAGGTCTATTTTTTATAGAAAAAAATTTAATAAATATATCAAAATTCATATTTTTTGTACTTTTTAAACATAGATTCATATTCATTAAAAAAAACGATATTTCAGATCAAATTTACATTGTGAACCTGTTCAGATTCATATTATAAACATGTTCAGATTCATATTGTGAACCTCCTCAGATTCACAGTGTGCATAATAATAAGTCAGATTCACAGTGTGAATCTGAACTGATCGGAGCTTTTTCACATTGTGAATGTTAAAATTTGAAATATTTACAGTTTAGATTCACAGTGTGAATCTACACTGATCGAGGTTTTTTTTTTTTTTTTGTGAACCTTCTTATATTCATAGTGTGCATAATAGTAATTCAGATTCACAATGTGAATCTGAACTGTTCGAGATTTTTCATATTGTGAATGTTAAAAATTAAAATATTTACAGTTTAGATTCACAATGTGAATCTACACTGTTCGAGGTTTTTTTTTTTTTTTTTAAAATCGGTGTTGATGTTTATTAATAGAGTACAAAAAATTAATATTTTTGGTATAATTAGTTTTTTTTTATAAAAATAAACTTAAATATTGAAAAAACTAAGAAAATTAAGTGGGTTTTTTTCGAAAAAAAAAAAGTTCGTTTTTTATATATCATCATGGATCTCTATGGAAAGAGGATGAAAAATCGTGAACAACGGTATATTCGGTTTTTTTTTTCGATAAAAAACTTGGCCTAAAAAAAATTTTAAATGAAAAAAGGAAGTGAGTTTTGTTATAATCCGGTACATATGCGACCATTATAAAATTTTACAACCTTTCCTTTTACCGTTGATCGCTTTAAATTCCGACGCTTTGGATTGGTTCTTTGGTTCCTTAATTAATAATGGTTCTCTATTGAACTTTTATATATATATATATATATATATATATATATATATATATATATATATATATATATATATATATATATCAATGTAATATTTTTTGGTATTTATCATAGATAATATTTTTTATGCATAATGAAACATATTTTAGACATTCTTCCATTAATACCAATTTAGCGTATCTTAATCCTTGTATTATACCACAACTTAATGGTTAAACCAATTGGAGTTAATCTCTTGTAAAAAGTAGCAAAAAATAATTGCAATATGCTTAAATATATGCTATTTATAATAAAAAAAAATGTGCTTTATAACATACAAATACTCTTATAGTATATATATACTCTTCGTTGTTAAGGTAAAATAGTTATGGAAAAATAAGGAATGATTTATATATGAAATACATGGCATACCTGTTTAAACACCATCATCGTTTGAACTCAAATCACTAAACACCCCACTTAAGTGATACACACTGCCTACAATCAAATTAAAAAGTTGAAATAAATATTGGCCAATAGGAAGATTTGCAGCTTTTATAATGGAATACATTTTTTTATATCAGATCAAAGAAGTTTGTCAAGAGCTTTTGTTTTCTGCGATAAGGATACCTTTAGGAGATCATCTGTAACCCCTATTTAATACCTGTTGGCTAGATTTGGGGTGGGTTTATCGTCATCTTGAGAATTACGGTGTAACAGATGGCATTCGTGGGTAAATTAAGGAAAGAAAAATGTTTACAAGTTTACAACAATACCAAACAAGATGCAAAATTTTGTTTATATGTATTAGTTTCATCAGTCAAGTGTCTAAATCGATAATTTTTTCTATATAAATGGATAAAAATAAAGAAAGAGAAAAACGAGATTTGATCATTTGATCTATAGAAGAATAGAAACCTGAAACGAGATAATATAATTAAAGACTCGGGGGACATGCGCTATAAGAATTACCTGATTATCATTACTAAGAAATGTAGCATTTTCCATAATTTTCAAACACTTCAATAGAAGCATTGGGCTTTCTAGGTTAAGAACATTTTGTGATTCTGAATATCGTTCTAGCCATTTCTGTAAATAATATGAGATCATAAAGCATTGGTCTTCTCTTATAATATGAAATACAAACAAATATTGCTCTCTCCAAATGTCCAAAATAACCTTCAATAATTATGAGATCCTGACTATTTATCAAAAGTCCAAACTACCCTCCAATAATGAAGAAAGTCATGTTGACTACAAATCAATTTCAATGTTTTTTCATAACAGCAACCTAGGCAAATAGGTAATTTTACCGTAAGGACTTCTGGAAAAAGATTAAAAAATACATGTAAATTGGTAAAATTCTAATGGTTTCCTTTCTCCCAAGTGAAGTAAGTTTTGGTTTCTCATCTGGCAAGACCTAAAAGACAGACAAACCAACGGATGTTATTATAAACACATTTTGTTCATTGTTTGCATGGTTATTTACGATACTAACCTTGTGTACAACCATGTAACAAAAATTTAGACATGTTTGAAGGAAACATGAACATGGGAAATCGATCCATTGGAGTAGAAATGATAAAATGTATGCCATGTCACTGTAACCCAGCTCCATTTGAAGACACACGCCACTTTTATCCTTTGGTTGGAATAGAAGTTGCCCTAAAAATACATGTAAAGATGTTGACTTTTGGTCAAATCGTTGATTTTGGAGCAAAAAAAGGTTTTGGGTATTTTGAAGATTGGGAAAAAGGGCGTTGAAGGTATATAGACAACCACGTCGTTAATTGTTTCTCTTCTACTACCAAAAAAGTTAAAAAAAAACGTAAGGTTGTTTACTTTTGGTCAAACAGTGAATTCAGAATTGATGGCATTCATGAATTTACTTAGATTTAGCAAAGCTTCTACCTTTCGCAATTTACATACACGCATCTATCTTCTGAGCATAATTAAAACTAACATATTAGTGACTAATTCACAAAAAAAAAAAAAATTTGTATCTAATATCAAACAAAAAAATGTATATCATCCCTAATCACATCAGACTCTTATCCTTATCCCCTTTAAAAATGGAATTACACTAGCGGGAAGTTTGAAATCCGAAAATGAAATTACACTAGCGAGAACTAAAAAATTTCAGAGAGATTTTCGGGATTTATTATTTCACATACATAAACAAGTGTTATGACCTTAGAATTGAATAAGGAGAAAGTATTCCACCCGATTTCAAGCAATTTGCATATTCATCTAAAAAAGCCCTAATTTTTTACCTGTTGAAATCGCATTTTAAAAGCCTTTCGTCGGTTCAATATTAGCCAAAAGTTCCCCGCTTTCATTCTGTAATCGCAGGAAATCGATCCTCCTTCGACCACTGTTCTTCCGATTCTGCACAAGGGCCTCCATCGTCTGAAGGTATGTTCCTTTTCAGTTTTCTCTTTTCCATAGTCTATTATGCACTAATTTTGTTGATACCAAGAGAAAGTTTGTATTTAGTCCCTATACTTTAAAAAAAATACCAACTGATTCCATTTTTTTATTTTGTTGAAATCATGTTGAATATATATATATATATATATATATATATATATATATACACACAAAATTGAATAATCTAACCCTTTTATTGGTTGTTTTTATAAATTATTTTTATTTTTATTTTTTTTTAAATTAACCATTTGGTCCGGAATGGGCTTTTCTAACCAGACTTAATATTTGGTAAACGACAGATAATTTCAACCTGTTAATATGATTATCCCATAAATACTTTTTAACCCGTTCTGGACCCGGTTTTTTTGCTCTTTCGTTATTAATCAATTCATGTATTCAAGTTTATACATATTACATGACAGTCATCTGTTAGTTTCAAATTATTAATTTTCTTTTTAACTGTATTCTATTATTGTCATTACATACCAAACAAGGACATGAATGCAACATACGCTAGAGAGAGAAGAAAAAACAGAAAGTTATATTTGGATAACGAAAAATCCAAAAAACAATATACCACATCATCGTCTCATCATACACCTACTACACATGTTATTCACTGTACCCAATACGGTATTTTTCTTAATTTATTTTGCATTGATCATATGTTTTATTTATTTGTTTTAAATATGTTATTGATTATTATTTAAAAAATAAAATAAAATTCAAATAAAATATATTTAACTTTATATCAGAAAATGTGACTTTAAATTGTTTTCTACTATTTTGCAGGTTCAAATAATACTACAGAATCTACAAACGCTAAAGAGAGGATAAAAATTAGAAAATTATATTTGGATAATAGAAAATCCAAAATATTTACCTACCACATTAACCTATCAAAATTCATCTATTACACATGTTTCTTACAAGTCGAATAATGGTATTTATATTTGTTTTTTTAATTTATTTTTTAATATAAAAATTATATAAAATTTGCAAGACTCTTTAATTTATTATTTTTTAATAATTAATATTATTTCTATTATTACTAACTATTTTTTCTCATTATATAACAGATGTCTACAGTCGTGGTCGTAGATTAATATCTACAAATAACTATACAGATGTTACCTTAGACAAGGAAAATATAAACTCGGTCAAATCATGTGTATATCAACATACAATTATTAATCCACCTTCAACAAATATAAATGTTACAAAACCCTTTTCAACAATTTCAAATGGTATGTATTTCCATATACACAAATATAAAAATATATGCTTCACATTTATATAATTCATAACAATTTATAACATTCTAATTTGTATTTTAATTTTCTCAGGCAATTATATTTTTAATAATAACGTTCAAACACCACTATCTACTAACAAAGACAAGTCTATGTTGGTACTGCCACAGTATCCACCAATCGTTTGACAATAATTCAGAATTTTCCTTCAACAAATATAAATGTTAGAACTCCATTTTCTAACATTTCAAATGGTACGTATTTCTAAATACACCAATTTAAAAATATATGCTTCCGTTTTATATAAATCATACCAATTGCTAACGTTGCAATTTGTATTTTTTTTCAGGCAATTATATATTCAATAATAACCTTTAAACACCACTATCTATTAAAAAAAGATAATTCATTGTTTGGTAATGCCACGACATCCGACAATAATCCAGAATTCTTCGTCAATTAAGTTACCAAGAGGAAAACATCAATTAAAAAGGAATACTCCATCTATATCCGCTATACTTGTGTTTGACTTGACATTAGATGAAGAAAATATTGATGATCATATTATTGAAGATATTTTCAGCGGTATATCCAAAGGTGATCATAATTCTAAAAGTTTTAATATTATTAAATTTTATTTTCTAATTTATTTTTTTATTATTTTTTATATTTTTTTGCATTCAACAGATTACTTGGATCATGGAGACCAGATTGTTATATGTTGCGGTTACGACAAAGTTGAGCTACCATCCTTAAAAGAAGCACCGTCATCCTACCGAAATCTGTATAGATCGGTAGATTCAAAAAGCAAACACTTCATGAAGAACATTCGACGTTACAGTTCAATGTTTTCATTTACATCGATGGGAGGCAAAGTTGATTCATCCATCAAAAGAGACAACACACCATACATATTCAGACTTAGTGGTCAGAATTATCATAGCATGGGAAGTCTTTTACCTACACCTGGTTCAAGACCGAAATTCTGTCAGTTATATATATGATACGGAGAACGAGATTCCAAATAGATCGACAAGTATTGGGTATATTTTACAATTAACTTTAATAAATCAGTTCAATTCATTAATTTTTTTACTAACATTAAATAATTGTTTATAATGTTTTCAATGGACCAACAAGCGCTTCTACATCAACTTCAAGATCATATGATCTCCAGATTATATAATTTTTGAAGGATATGTTAGATTCAAACAATGCGTTGGTCAAGTCTTATAGGATGGTAATAGACATTCTTCATGAAAATCCTTGTTCTAATTTGAAGTTACGATTAATTGGAAAAAGAGAACAAGATGGAAGGACGTATAACTTACCAAGTTCTTTTGAGGTTGCCGCTTTAGTTGTCGGTGACATATGTGATTCAATTGAAAAAAAAAGATATTGTTGTTCAAACTTCATCAGGATTATTACAACGTATCAGTGAATTACATCCTTTTTACCTTACTCTTCAGTATCCATTACTATTTCCATATGGCGATGATGGTTACAGAGTTTACATCCTTCATAGAGGTATTACATCTTCAAGTAATAGCAAGCGCCCGACCTGTACAATGAGAGAATTTTTCGCTTACAGAATTCAAGACAGGGATCAATCGTTCTCACTTATTCTTAATGCAAAAAGGTTGTTCCAGCAATATTTGGTTGATGGTTATACCATGATTGAAAGTGAGAGACTATTTTTCATACGTACTAACAAAAAGTTCTTAGATGTGAGTCTTATGAGAATTTGTGTAATCAACAAGCACTTGGGAGTACAAATATTTCTAACGTCGGGCAACGTGTGATATTACCTTCTTCATTTACCGGTGGTGCACGCTATATGATGCAAAACTATTTGGACATCATGTCGCTCTGTAAATGGTTTGGATATCCTGATTTTTTCATAACCTTTACATGTAATCCAAAATGGCCAGAAGTTCAAAGGTTTCTTAAGGACACTCCACTTCATCCAGAAGATAGACCATATATATTATGTAGGTTATTTAAGATAAAGTTGGATGCATTTATTAAAGATTTAAGGGAAAATGAAGTTTTTGGCATGGTTCAAGCTGGTATTTAAATTTATAGTTTAACGTATAAATTTAAATATAATAAATTATATTTTTCCTAAATATATTTAAATTTATAGTTTAACGTATAAATTTAAACAAATTTTAGTTGCTAACTTGTAATTTATTTGTATATTGTCACAAAAAGGAATTCTAATGCTTTTGTAAACATTAACAATGATAACATTGGTGACTAAAACTTGAAAGTATGCATGATGTTTATTCAATAACACCAAAGTTCCATCGATCCCTCTATGCAAACACTTCAAATAGTCAACAAAAGATTGGAAACCCTAAAAAAATCCCGGTTTAAGTCTATTATGGACTAGGATTTCCTTATTGGGCCTAATGGACCAATAAGTTTCCAATTTGACTAGTTTGGGCTTAGAACCCTTAATTGGGATCTAATTCAACCCACCTTCATGAGATTTGACATTTTTGGGCCATATTGGGCCTAAAATGGAAGTAAACTACTCCAATAAGCCTTATTGGGCCATAACTAGCCTAATTAACCTTGTTGGGCCATGACTAATCTAATTAGCCCTAATGGGCCGCAAACCTAATCATTTATGCTAATTGGGCCGTGAACCCCCCTAAGGGCCCAATGGGCCGAAAACTCCTTTATGGACCTCATGATTTCAAGTAAGGATCACGAATTGGGCCAAAATGAATCCTCTTCCCCTCTTAATGCAATTCTCGACCCATTTAAAAAGAAAGAAAAGATTAGAAGAAGAATTAAGAGAAAATGGATTAAGGAGAAAAATTGAGAGCATGCCACCTCCTTATTGTATGGTGGACATCCATGCAATGTCACCTCACCCTATCTCCCCTCTTCTTCTTCTACTCTCGGCCGAGAGCATCAACACACACACACACACTTAATTCACTTCCAAATACTTCCAAATCCTCTCAAGAACACCTTCATTCTTCCATCAAAAATTTCGAGATTTGCAAGCATTCCAAGAAGGTTTTTCCATAAAAATCATCATCTTTGGTAAGTTATTACTTAGATCCATGGCTTAGTTTCTTTATTTCATCAAAAACCTCTTCCTAACTCATGCAATTTTCATGATCTACTCCTTAGAAGCTATCTAAACCAAAGTCCTCTCAAGAAGCTTACTAGGGCCGAAAATAACATCAATCTCTTCCATTTCTTTCTCCAAAACCGAACCAACAAATCCAAGGTGAGTTCATACCCCCTTGTTTTCGGTTTCTACTTGTTTTTGGGGGAGAATACAAGTACTATGTGTTGATCTATGTGTGTATGCTCGTGATATGTGATTTCTTTGGTTTATGTTGTGAAAATATGATATTATTTGCAAAATCTTGAAATCTATGGCTAAAGTGTGAAGAATACATAAACAATGTACATAATAAACAACTTACTTCAAAGACCTAAGGATCTTTAGGCTTAAGAAGTGAAAACAAAGTCAAAATCCTTATAAGTGTCATTTTTGCAAAAATAATCAAAGTTTGGGTAAAATATGATATTTTCGGTTTTATAAGGACAAAATACTATTATTTACATAGAAATCTAACTTTTATGAAAATAACACTTGTCTAGGGGTCAAAAACATAAATTTTAGCTTAATGGGCTTTAAATTTGGGCCTTACGAGTTTTGGGCCCAAAGTTGCGAAAAATGAAGTATTTGAGGGGCTGAAATGGAAAAGTTAACAAACTATGGTTTAAAACGTGAATAAAACTGTTTTAAGGGCTGAAAATGACTTTGATGTAAAAATTGGACTAAAAATGCAAAGTTTTCGACTTTGGGGTCAAAATTGTAAAACTTACGGAAATTGAGCCAAAAATGTAAATTTTTTTTCAACTAAGGGCTGGAAATGGAAAATACAATAGTTTTGGGCAGAATTTATTATTTCAAATAAAGTTTGGGTCTAAAACATCATGAAAAACAGTTTAAGGACCAAAAATGTCAATTTTCATAAAACGGGACTAAAAGTGCCATTTTTATAGATAAAGGGGCTGAAATGGTCAAACTAAATGTTTTTGGGCCAATTAGACGAATATTAAATTATTGGGTTAAAAATATTAAGTTTATAACGCATGGTTTTAAATATATATATATATATATATATATATATATATATATATATATATATATATAAAGCTCGTTATAAATCAAACGTCAGAGTATTTTAATACTTCGAATAAACATTTCGCTTACACCAAATAGCTACATTACGAACTTAAGATCAATAAATTATAAATGATTCAATGGTTGGGCTCAAATATCTTCAATTCGTGCTATTGGGCCTTTGTGGCCCAATATCATGATTATTGGGCCCAATATAATCACACATGTTTATTGGGCTTCCGGTGACCCAATTACATACCCAATGGGCCTTTATCAGCTTTAACATGCTATTGGGCCTTAATGGTCCATTTGCATTGCTAATAAGACCCTAAACGTTCATAATATGCTTAATGGGCTATAACGTGTCTGTAGCATACTCGACAGCTTGTAATAACATACAAAGTTAGTGGGCCTCCGTTGTCCTCTTTTCTTCGTCTGTTAGGCTTACCTTTTATATAAGTAAACATAAATCGGGTTGTAAAACAATGTTATTCAATTTCATTTGGATTTAGTGAGAAATAACGGGTGACACCAATAAGTGTCGGTCGTAGTCTGTAGTTATAATCAAAGTCTCCTGGAGGGAGAGCAAGAGTTTGTGTATAGATCTATACGGGGGTGACTCCCCCACACCTAAGTTGTTCGCTACAGTTAGACTCGGCCAGTCTAGGGTGACAAAATCTTAATTCAAGTCCAGCATTCGATAAGATGCCAAGACAGGCGAATTAGTCATTATTATGCATGGTTATAACGACTCACATAGAGATCCATTACCATCTAAGTAATCATTGGGAAATCATGTTCATATGCTGTGACGATACAATAATACAAACTATCATACTATTTATATCAGAAAACATCTGGTTTTCCGGGGGAACAACATTATTCACTTTTACGTACAACAACTATAATACAAGAAACTATTACGAAAAACATATCACTTTTACATGTTTTGAAATCATTCACATGTATACTTATGGATCATTACACCTTTTTCGTAAACAAGTCATGTTTCAGAAAATATCGGATTTTCTGGGTTTTACAAACAGTACAAAACATTTTCATATCAAACCTGCTTATGAACTCACCAACATTATATATGTTGACCGTTTTCAAAATAACTTGTGTTCTCAGGTAATCGTTAGAATGAAGAATTATCAAGCTTGTGTCTGAATGTCTTTTGTGATGTCATTTGATAAACAATTTATGTTTTGGGATTATGTAATGTAAACAATGTACTTGATGTGAACAATGACGGTTGTAATGTATTAATGCATGGTGATGTTTACGTTATGTTTCATGTATATTCATTGTGATGATATTTCAATTTAAGTCACACGAGCCCTCGGACGTTTCCGTCGTCTGGTTCGGGGGTGTGACAGGTTGGTATCAGAGCTCTGTTTATAGTGAACTGACATATCTAACCACACATTGATATGCAACTATAAACCCAAAGAGGGACTAAATAACTCTGAACAAAACAAATAAAATATAATAATAAACACTCTTACTTGTGCGACTTAGAAAAATAAACATAATAACAATTCGAATAAGAGGATTGGAAAATCGTGACATCTCGGTTAAGTCAGGATTGTCCACAGTTGTATTAGGGATGAATGTAGCCTGATCAACTACATTCCCTTCAGAATACAACTATCACATGCCTTGGGGCGATCGTGATGGTCAATAAACCTAAGGCATACCCTTTTGTTAACCAAAAGGAGAACATCAACCCAATTTTTATAACAACTAAAATATCTTAGGATTAATAATGGTTTAATTATATACCCACTTGCAGACAGTATGGCTGGCTTCCATCTTCCTGGAGATCCGTATTTCCCTAATCAGGGGAATAACGGACGGCTTGACGAGGAGCCTGAGGAGGAACCTGAAGAGGAACCTTAGGAGGAACCTGAAGAGGAGTCTGAGGAGGAACCCGAGGAGGAACAAGAGGTTGGGATCGAAGACGGGCCTGCGGAGCCTGTGGCTGACTCTGGAGGGGAAGAATCTAGCGACAATAGTGGCGATGACTCAGACGCAGAGTCCGTAGTCATCAACCCACCATTTCCAGTTAGGGTGCCAGCACATCGGATGGGCTCTAATGGCCCTACACCCCCATGGAGAGTCGACATTTGGAGATGGAGTAGGCAGCAAGGTCAGCGACCCCCGTACGGCATGGCGAGGGAATTTTATGACCTGAGGGATGGAGGGTCGGCTGACCGAGCACTCCCTGTCATGGTGAGGCAGTTACGGAACAGTGGCGACCTAGCCCAGGACACAGCCGAGCAACTGAATCAGATGTGAGCCGCAGTGGCAAGAGCGGAACGAGAAACTCAGGAAGTAATCCATAATTTTCATGTACGTCAAGCAATTTGGGAGGATCGACTGCGAGCCACTGAACAACAAGTGGCGCGTCTTCAGGGCGCATCCACGTCATCAGCCCCACCACCCGACACATCTCGGAGCACTCCGGATCATTAGACCTCCCTACTAATGCTATGTTCTCTTATGCTTACCATGTTATGTACTATCGCCTCCATGTTTAAGTGATTACACTACTCATAGAGTCGTTATGCTGCCGAACTTTGTATCCTTATATATGCTCTTTCGAGCAAATTTTCATGTATCAAAGTACGGATATTATTAGTGGAAAATATTATGTGTTTTATCGTGATGTTGTTATCTGCTATGTCTTTTATATTTCTTATTGTTTGGTGTAAATATATGGAATCAATTAGATGCACAATCGATTCACGGAATTCCCAACTTAAATACAATAAGTACTCAACATCTTCCTGTTCCATAACAGCAAGATGCCGCAAAGACCAAACCGTGGAAACAATCAACCACCGACGCCACCAGAAATCAACTCAGTTGCATTTCAAGCAGCTGTATCTGCCGCAGTCTCAGCAACACTGGCGCAGATCCACAACGGGAACAATGGTGGAGGCAACGGACAGGGGGCCGGAAGTTTAAACAACGGGATGAACCAAGGACCTACCAAGACATGCTCTTAAAAAGATTTCACAAACGCCAAGCCACGAACCTTTAATGGCACAGGGGCAATGATAACCCTGAAAAGATGGATTGAAAAGGTGGAATCGGTGTTCGAGATATGCGGATGCCCGGATGAAGTCAAGGTGAAGTTTGTAGCATGTACATTTGTTGATCAAGCTCTCACCTGGTGGAATGGACATGTGGAGGCTATGACTCTTCTGGTGGCTAATGTCATGCCATGGACGGAATTGAAGGAAATGCTAATGGCTGAATACTGCCCACGTGGCGAGGTTCAAAAAATGGATCAAGAGTTATGGAATCCTACTGTCCGAAACTCCGACATCGATGCCTACATATCAAGGTTTAGTGAACTGTCTTTGTTGTGCCCTGGCATGATTACTTCGGAAGGGAAGAAAATAGAACGATTCATCTGGGGATTAACTCCCCCAATTCAAGGAAACGTGATAGCCGCAAATCCTGAAACCTTTGACAGTGCCAAGAGGTTGGCCAAGAAGTTGTACGACCACAACAACAAGAAGGGCGAGAAAGCGGGGGAAACTGAAAGCAAGAAGGAGAGTGATAACAAGAAAGGAAAGAATAACAAGAGGAAGGGACGACAAGGCTTAGAGTCTTCGAAGAAACTGTTGGACTAATGTCTAAGTCCATAACTATAATTGGTAAGACTTGACCCGACCCGGCATGGTCCATTTGGGTTGCATGGCATCGGGACAATTGGATAGACAAGATGAGGAAAAAGGATACTAGTGATTTATATTAATATATTATAAGTTCTAATATATTAATATATAATCATATTATTTAATTAGTATTGATCAAGAATTAATTTATAATTAATTAAGTGATCAAAAGGAACTAATTAAATATGGACTCTAAGATATATGTGTGTGATGGGCCAAGTTCATTTAGGTTGGGCTAAGCTTTCATGGATAGTCCATGGAGTGTTTAACCCATGGATCATATGAAATGAAAGGTCATGGGTATTAGGGTTTAACCCTAATCTCCACACTATATAACGATGTCCTTGGTTGGTGAAATGGGCACTAGTGTGTGTACACAAAAGGGCAAGGCTGATTTCACTAGAGAGAACAAAAGTATCCTTATTCTCAAGGTTATTCCAAGTGTTCATGGTGTTGTGTGAACCATCTGAGGTGTCACACTTGGGGCACTAGGCACTCAAGCTTCATGAAGACAAGTTACATCAAAAAAAGGTATGTATTCTATCTATTTTATTACCCAAGTATATGATATTTGTATGCTAGTATAGGGTAATATCTTGGAAACTTCATATTTGCATGTATAATAGAGAAAACATAGATCCAAGGTATTTAGGGTTGTATGTGCACCATAGGATGTTGTAGTATACTAAAACCCAACAGTGGTATCAAAGCCAGGTTGTTTTCTGTTATATTCATGCAAATGTTTGATTTTCAAAGTTGAACTGTTGGGTTTTAGTATACTACAACATCCTATGCTGCACATACAACCCTAAATACCTTGGATCTATGTTTTCTCTATTATACATGATATACTTTATTTCAGTTCTAAAGGCTTAGATTGAGACCTTAATCATCTTTAGTCAAGAATATATATATATATATATGAATTTCATGTTGGATTGGTTCAACTTAAGGAAATTCTATAGATTACGTTCTCAAAATTTGACTATGAAGAGGGATGCCGTAATCATAATCGAATTTTGAGAACGCAATCTATAGAATTTCCTTAAGTTGAACCAATCCAACATGAAATTCATATATATATATATATATTCTTGAATAAAGATGATTAAGGTCTCAATCTAAGCCTTTAGAACTGAAATAAAGTATATTCTCTCCCTTAATTATAGCAAAACAACTTTTCCAACCCCTGCAACTTCACGAATTAGAACTTTTGTTTTCTATAATTAACATTGCTAACTTGCAATATTTATCATAATTATCATGCTCCCACTAACATGATGATTATTAGCATAACACTTATGCTCCCACTAGCTTTGACATGTACTCAGAAATCATCTAGGCTTCTAGAAGTCAATACTTTACTGACTTTCTTACCAAAGTTCAGATTTCTGAGACGAGATTGCCTTGATAAGACTTTATCAAAATCATACACCTTTCCTTAGATAGCATGAATGTGTGTCTAAACAATTTCAGAACTATGAAAAGGGATGCCGTAATCATAGTCTCAATTGTTTAGACCTTTTGCCATCTGCTTCAAATCTACTTGGTGGAAGTGTTTCCTCACCATCATTTTCATGAATCGGAGAGAAACCTTATGACCCTTAGATTTTATGGTATATGTGTTCCTATCCATGTGAATTTTTTTTTTCAAAACCATAATCACAAGACTAGGTTAGTGACAAATCCAAACTCATATGGATTGAACTTGTGCAATCTTAACTTCTTGCCACCTGGCAGTACAGGGCCTACCATTGCTTCCAAGTTGTTATGCAACCAATTGAGAACTTCTAGAACTCCTATGCAAAGACAACTTTAACTGGAATGGGCACATAACATGTCAACACGATAGGTTATAAACCTCAAGTCGTGTGCTAGTGAAGAATCTCAGGTTTTATTCTTGATTAGTTCTTGAGACTTTCAAGACCTTTAAGACTCCCACTGTCCTCTTGACATATAAGACTCTCTTGTCAAATATTCAAGGGATAGTGCGGATTCTTTATCAAGACAAACACTTCACACAATTGGCCTTAGTTGGTCTTTGTTTAATCCAAAACATCACAACTTACCAACTTCAAATGTACAAGAGTAGGACACTTTTACTCTTATATTTGACAAGTGTTATAAACCTTTCTTTAAGATATGACACTCAACTTATAGTCTTGGAGTATGACTTTAAGACTTGTTTTGAAACAAAGTATGACTCATCTTCTTGATTTAACCATTTCAACAATTCATGACTCCTCTTCTTAGTCATAAGAATGCACTAAGATGTCCTTAGAAGACCAATTGTGATGTGGTTCTTAAATCATTAAGATGATCACAAAATATGATACTAAAGTACTCTCCCATCTTTTCAGATTTGAGAAACTTTTATCTTTCTGCCTAATTTGATTCTTCTCATTCGTTCTGCCATACATCGAGACTTTTCCAATGCTTCAGAATTACACTTAAGCCTGTAAGTATAACCATATTTACTAAACTTTAGTAAATCATGACGAATAGTCTTATCGATCTTTGTGGTGGACTTGACCAGTGCACAATAATGTGTACTCGATCCCTTTAGTCATTTACTTGACTCACATATACATGTGAACAAGTAATTAGTCTTAATTTTTGAAAGCTGAAAGTTCTCATTCATCATACTATACAAATTGCATGATTCCAAGTTTCGGTCCAATTGAAACTTGGGTGATGAGAAACTTTCCTTATTTGGTAAATTTAGACACTGCCACAAATGAAAGAATCAAATCCATTTTCCAATATTGCTATCAATGGAAACATGTAAACAACAATTTTTCACAAATGCCATTGTAAGGATACTTAAAATAAATAAATCAAAACTGTTTTTTTTGTTTTAAAACTTCCGGAAAAACTTATCCTTGCAATGCAAATGCATATGAAAAACTTGTTGTTATCTATTCCTAAGCAATATATCATAACTCCTAAGCAACAACTCAAAATTCTGATCACTGAACCATGCGATCGAAAACCATCTTCGCGATCAGAATCAGCATATACTTCCTTTAAGTTTCTTCACCTTTCTTTGATTCTTAAAACATCAACATGTGACCAAGTCACATCATGTAATAAGAATCTCAGAATAGAAACTTAACAGAGTTAGATAGTGAACTTTACCTGAAGCAGAGTCAAACTTCTTGACTTGATCAACCTTATGATCTTTCAGGTAAATAGGCAGCTTCGCAATCAATGCCCATTCTTTTGGCAAGATAAACATATGGACTCTTTGGTAATGGGACTATCTCAGACTTAGCCTTTCTCTTTACCATTTGGTCAACCGGGTTGACTATGGCCAATCCCTTTCCATTGGGAAGAGAATGCTTTTTCTGGGTATCCAATGTTACCATTGTCAATGTCCATTGAAGGTTTTGGGAAGTTGATCTACTAATCAGATTTACTCTGCTAGTGCTCCGAATCATTGCTGATTAAGCACCCCAAAGCAAATAGATAAGATCATTATGGGTCATGTCATAGTCCTTTACATGTTAGTGCATAAGGAACTTACTATGTGACTTAGAAAGTGATTGAGCATCCAAATTTCTTAAGACTTTGACACCCAACTCTCCCGGCTTGTCAATATGTGACTTCATCTCCAAGATGCGATCACACATAGACCTTGCTTGCCATTAGGGCTTGAGTGACCTTGAACTTGTGGGTTAGGGAGAATAATTGGAGGAGGTAGATGAAGTAAAGTTCCAAGAGATTTGGGAAGATCATAGATGTCTGAACTAGACATCTTTTGGGAGATATTCAAGATAGTTGATCTAAAGTCCTTAATATAACACCCAATATGAAATATTAAGGCTAGGATCCAACAACCTATTTATAACTGGAAGAGGGATGCCGTAATCCGAGTTATAAAATAGTTGAAGGTAGGTAAATGACGATTTACCAATTTCCACCATGAAAAACGAAATAATTTAATTAGGTTTTTACTTGGATTTGAAACTCCTAGATCTTTTGAGATTCATTGAACTTTTCAATGGCATGTTTCAATCTCGAGTGTGCCCTTCAGGTTGTGTGACTGGGATGCCGAGGATCACAAAACAAGGTGTGAAGTAACCATGCAAATATACTTGGTACCCTTAATATTTACCCCTCAATCGATGTGCCGGTTAACCACACGAGCTCCACCGATACTATGATAAATATTAAGTTACCATTTGCCTACTTTGTTAAATCCAGGTTAGTGTGCCGGTTAACCACACACGCTCCACTAACGGTTTAAACAAAGTGCAAAGTGTAATTTCATGGATTAGCACCTTATTCACATTTTCCTAAGTAACTAAGATTAGGAATTAATAAAAGGTTTAGTTACTTAGTATTTATCATTAATACTTTTAATGAAGGGAGAATTATAGTCCTTGTCCTACTTGTTCGGCTAACGACCCTCCACCAGTCAAGGAAGCGGTGGGTGAGAGTGGACACCCATTAAGCTGCCATTTTATAGGCAACAACCTTATACCCCCCTTATAGACCGGCTTCGTGAATGAGGCCTACTAATGGTAAGACTGACTTGCTCTTATACACATATATATATATTATTAACTTATAATATTATAAAGTATAAGGGTTGAATTTTAACTTTTAAAATTCTAAGGGCTTAACTTGGAATTAAAGTATTCATTAGAGAAAACTTTTCAAATTCCAAAACTTGAGGGCAAGTTTTGAAACTATTCAAAACTCTTGGATTTCCATAACTTATGAGTTTTAAGTAAAGCTTTAAAACTTTTAATGAAGAGACTCTTGGACATCCATAACTTGAGGACAAGTTATGGAGCCATAAAAACTATTTATAAGAAAAGGCTCTTCATTTTTTTGTAACCTAAGGCATATTTATGAGTTTTTAAGATTCATAAATGTGACTTTTCATAGTCAAATTTTGAAAACATGGCAAATAAAAATATTATAGCAAAAGACTGGTCTAGAATCATGTCTTTATGTGAGACATCATGAATCGTGTACAATTTGCTTTGGGTACAGGATCGATTGCATGTGCTATAATATTTGTCCTTTCTAAATTTTCCAAATGCCCAGAGGCATTAAGAAGGGAAAAGGTCTAGAATTGGATATGACTAAAAGGATTAAACAATTGTCGAGGACAATCTACGGTTTACCAAAGATTGGTTGCTCAGGGACAGTTGGAAGTATAGTGTTTAATTTTGGAAGGACCATATTGACATATTCTGAAAAGAGGCATCTCTTGTTCAGAAGTGATAGTCAAAATGAGAATATGGAGTTGTCTCCATAGGTGGAAGTTATCTGTGTAAGATTATAAAACTTAATGCAAGAAGCATGTTCAAAGCAATGTACTTTGAATATGAGACTTAGTTTCCATGGAGTTGAACTCCATTGGAATACCTTATAATGACTGTTGACAAGTCTTTGTGACTTTGTACATATTTATTACAGGAGGGTCAGTGCATATAAGTTTAAAATCTAAACAGATTTCGATAAATGATAGGAATTTGAAATTCTCACATTTTTCGATAAGGATTTGGAAGTGTGAAATTAGAATCATTGAAATTATGTTCAATTGGTTTATTTCACAAAGTAAGGATCATAGAAAAACATAGAGTGCATACTTGGTGTATGGCAAAGCTATTGTTTTGAAAAACATAGTGTACTTGCTTGGAGCATGGGACAACTAGTGTTTTTAATTCAAGTATAAAGTTGATAAAACCGAAACAATGAATAATGAGTAATCAGTATGGTGATAAATAAAAGTGTATTATTTATATTCATAGGTTTTGATACCATATTAGATTCAATTATTCTTGTGTTTCACTTTGCATGTTTTGACTTCCAGAATAAACTAGGTCATTCTTCCTGAATGACTAAGTTATTCAAACTATCCACAGTCGGTCATATGTTGGAAGTAGATATGAATCAAGACTGTCATGGGTTGGCTTGTAGAAGTCTAAGATGTTGGACAATTCGGTGCTACAACATTCATGAGTGCTCATAAGTTCTGAGTATTGGATTCAACCCACGCTCACTTGAATCACTTCATGGATTTTATCACGAGTGATCATGAGACGATAATATCTTATATTCTTCAAACCTAGAGATATGAGTTGTTACTATGAGTTGGTTATACATTGATTGCATGAAAACGCATTGGTAACTCGATGTTATAAAACGTGCCTTTGTGTATGATTCAACAAGTAGTAGAACAAGCCATATGAGTCGAAGTTTATCCATTCCTTTTACCTTCGGGATAAAAGCGATATCTGTGGGCCCCTCGATGATTTAGTGATGAGACATGTGAATGCTTGGCCAAGCCAGGACTGATTTGATTTGTTCAATCAGTCAGTCATCATGAATCGGAAATCGGGAAACAACAAATGGACAGAGAGAATGATTTATAATCCATGTCTCAGTCCATATGATATCTAGAATGGAGGAATATATGATCCCTTATCTAATGGACAAGTCATTGACAAAGGTCAGAGTTCATCGGCAAGGCCAGAGTTCGACAGAAGCTTTTGAGAGCTACGATTGCTAGTCGGGGTTTGAAGTCATACTCAATAATAGTTTTAGACTTATCCAAGTGGGAGACTGTTGGACTAATGTCTAAGTCCATAACTATAATTGGTAAGACTTGACCCGACCCGACATGGTCCATTTGGGTTGCATGGCATCGGGACAATTGGATAGACAAGATGAGGAAAAAGGATACTAGTGATTTATATTAATATATTATAAGTTCTAATATATTAATATATAATCATATTATTTAATTAGTATTGATCAAGAATTGATTTATAATTAATTAAGTGATCAAAAGGAACTAATTAAATATGGACTCTAAGATATATGTGTATGATGGGCCAAGTTCATTTAGGTTGGGCTAAGCTTTCATGGATAGTCCATGGAGTGTTTAACCCATGGATCATATGAAATGAAAGGTCATGGGTATTAGGGTTTAATCCTAATCTCCACACTATATAACGATGTCCTTGGTTGGTGAAATGGGCACTAGTGTGTGTACACAAAAGGGCAAGGCTGATTTCACTAGAGAGAACCAAAGTATCCTTATTCTCAAGGTTATTCCAAGTGTTCATGGTGTTGTGTGAACCATCTGAGGTGTCACACTTGGGGCACTAGGCACTCAAGCTTCATGAAGACAAGTTACATCAAAAAAAGGTATGTATTCTATCTATTTTATTACCCAAGTATATGATATTTGTATGCTAGTATAGGGTAATATCTTGGAAACTTCATATTTGCATGTATAATAGAGAAAACATAGATCCAAGGTATTTAGGGTTGTATGTGCACCATAGGATGTTGTAGTATACTAAAACCCAACAGAAACAACAAACAGTGACAGTTAATGCTGCAACCACCCAAGTTTCCTCCACACCACATGCTCCAGCCTCATCCACCCCAAGTGCCCCTAAGCAGTATTCCGGAAATCTCCCAAAGTGCAACAAGTGCAATCTCCATCACAATGGTGAATGCAGGGAGATGCAATGTACCAGTTGCAACCGAAAGGGTCACACGGAAAAATACTGTAGGACCTATCCTCCCCAGAACCAGCAACTAGGAAACAACAACAACAACCGCAACAACAACAACAACAACAACAACAACAACAATAACAACGACAACAACCACGGCAACAACGCTGGGGCTAGCCACACCTGTTATGGATGTGGAAGGACTGGGCATTTCCGTCGAAACTGCCCTAATGTCAACAACCAAGGGAATGGAGGAGCAGTGAGAGTGCTGACCATGGGTCAAGGAGAAGCGGTTCAGGATCTCGTTGTTGTCACTGGTACGTTTCTCCTTAACAACACATATGCCTGCATCCTGTTTGATACCAGTGCAGAGCAGAGTTTTGTGAGTAATAAATTCAAACATTTGCTAAAACAACAACCCCAGAAGCTTAATGAAACCTTTACGGTGGAAATGGCTAATGGGAAAACACAATCAACTGAGGAAATCTACGTAGGATGTACCCTAACCTTAAATCACCATGCATTTCAAATAAACTTGATGCATGTAACTATTAGGAGTTTTGATGTGATTATCGACATGGATTGGTTGAGCCCCCATCATGCCGAAATTATGTGTCGCGAGAAGGCCGTTCACCTTCATCTCCCTAACCACGAAACCCTAATTATATACGGAGACAAACCCAGTACGAACCTTCGTCTTATCTCATGTATTAAGGCACAGAAGTGTCTACAAAAGAAGGACTTTGCATTTCTGGCTCACATCGTGGATAAATCCAAGGAAGAGATCAATATTCGAGACATCCCAGTGGCTTGCGATTTCCCTGACATCTTTCCTGAAGATCTTCCGGGGATACCCCCAGAAAGACAAGTCGAGTTCCGAATCGACCTTGTGCTAGGAGCTACACCCATCGCCAAATCGCCCTATAGGTTAGCTCCTGCGGAGATGCAAGAACTGTCAAGCCAACTCAACGAACTCTTGAGCAAAGGATTCATCCGACCTAGCTTCTCACCCTAGGGAGATCCGGTCCTTTTTGTTAAGAAGAAGGACGGGTCCTTTAGGATTTGTATCGATTATAGAGAACTGAATAAGCTCACTATCAAAAATTGCTACCTACTTCCACGAATCGACGATCTATTCGACCAGCTTCAAGGAGCAAATTACTTCTCTAAGATAGATCCGCGATCCGGCTACCACCAACTCAAGGTCCGGGAAGAGGATATCCCCAAGACCGCTTTCCGAACTCGCTATGGACATTATGAATTTGTTGTAATGCCCTTCGGTCTAACAAATGCCCCTGCCGCATTTATGGACCTGATGAATCAAGTTTGCCGACTATTCGTCGACAACTTTGTCATCGTTTTCATCGACGATATTCTGGTCTATTCTCGAAGCGAAGAGGAACATAGTCGACATCTCCGACAAATCTTGGAAATCCTGTGAGCCGAAAAGTTATACGCAAAACTCTCTAAGTGTGAGTTCTGTCTCCGTAGCGTAAACTTTTTAGGTCATGTTGTCAGCCAAGAAGGGATACATGTGGACCCTTCTAAGATCAAAGCCATTGAAGGATGGGCAGTCCCAACGACACCCACAAAAATTCGTAAATTTCTGGGTCTCATAGGCTATTACAGAAGATTTATTCAGAACTTCTCCGGAACAGCCAAGCCACTTACCATGCTTACACAAAAGGGCGTACCATTTGAATGGATAGAAAAACAGGAGGTTGCCTTCCGAACTCTGAAACAAGCTCTCTGTAGTGCACCAATACTATCATTACCAGAGGGAACTAAGGACTTCGTAGTTTACTGCGATGCTTCGAATCAGGGTTTAGGCTGTGTACTCATGCAGCGTGGGAAGGTGATAGCTTATGCATCCCGGCAACTAAAGACACATGAGGTGAATTATACCACCCATGATCTCGAATTGGGAGCTGTGGTCTTTGATTTGAAGATTTGGAGGCACTACCTTTATGGTACAAAGTGCACCATTTTCACTGACCACAAGAGCCTCCAACACATTTTAAATCAAAAGGAGTTAAACATGAGGCAGCGAAGATGGGTTGAGCTGCTAAACGATTATGAGTGCGAAATCAAGTACCACCCATGCAAGGCTAACGTGGTAGCTGATGCCTTGAGTCGGAAAGAATACTCAAATCGTCGTGTGAAAACTCTTTCAATAACCATTCAATCCCACCTGTCCTCGCAAATCAAAGAAGCCCAGTTTGATGCCATGAAGACAGAGAACAGAACAAGCGAACTGTTACGTGGAATGGAAAAGAACTTCGAAGCCAAGGAGGATGGAGCATATTATTTCATGAACCGAATTTGGGTCCCTAAACTTGGGGGATTCAGAGAGGTAGTCATGAATGAGGCCCATAAGACACGATACTCCATCCATCCGGGTTCAGATAAAATGTACCTGGATATCAAGCAACATTATTGGTGGCCTAACATGAAGACAGATATTGCCACTTACGTTAGCAAGTGCCTTACTTGCGCTAAAGTGAAGGTAGAATATCAGAAGCCCTCGGGACTATTACAACAGCC
This sequence comes from Lactuca virosa, assembly GCF_052849685.1. Lineage (NCBI taxonomy): Eukaryota > Viridiplantae > Streptophyta > Magnoliopsida > Asterales > Asteraceae > Lactuca > Lactuca virosa. The sequence continues at coordinate 259,789,728 of NC_136426.1, read as the reverse complement.
GGTAATACCCGAGTGGAAATGGGAAATGATTACCATGGACTTTGTGACCAAATTACCCAAGACAACTTATGGATTGGATGCCATATGGGTAATAGTTGATAGGTTGACAAAATCCACTCATTTCCTGCCAATAAAGGAATCATACAAGATGGAACGATTGACGAGAATCTACATCAAGGAAATTATGAGACTCCATGGAGTACCAATATCTATCATCTCAGATCAAGATAGTAGATTCACTTCACACTTTTGGCAATCACTTCAGAAGGCTATGGGAACACAACTCGACATGAGCACCGCTTATCACCCACAAACGGATGGTCAAAGTGAGTGAACCATTCAAACGCTTGAGGATATGCTTCGAGCATGTGTGATAGACTTCGGAAGGTCGTGGGATACCTACTTACCTTTAATTGAGTTTTCGTACAACAACAGTTATCACACAAGCATCAAAGTTGCTCCCTTCGAAGCATTATATGGGCGTAAATGTAGATCACCGTTGTGTTGGGATGAGGTAGGTGACACTCAGCTAGCAAGAGGAAAGACACCAAACAATGCTTTAACAGGACCAGAAATCATACGTGAGACGACAGAGAAGATAGTTCAAATCAGAGCTCAACTTCAAGCATCACGAGACTGACAGAAGAGCTATGCTGATAAACGGAGAAAGCCCTTGGAATTTCAAGTCGGGGATCGGGTGTTGCTAAAGGTCTCTCCCTGGAAAGGGGTGATTCGTTTCGGAAAACGGGGAAAACTAAACCCACGGTACATTGGGCCATTCGAGATTCTTGCCCGAATCGGTCCAGTGGCCTATAGGTTGTAGCTACCTAGTGAGCTCAGCAGTATACACCCCGTGTTCCATGTTTCCAATTTGAAGAAGTGCTTATCCGACGAAACTCTTGTCATCCCATTGGAAGAAATCGAAATCAACGAGAATCTCCTGTTCATCGAGGAACCAGTTGAAATCATGGATAGGGAAGTGAAGCGTACTAAGCAAAGTCGCATTCCGATTGTGAAAGTTCGGTGGAACGCAAAACGTGGACTGGAATTCACATGGGAACGCGAAGATCAGATGAAGCAAAAGTACCCTCACCTATTCTCGCATTCTCAAATCTAGCTTCAAAAAGAATTTCGGGACGAAATTCCCTCTAACGGGGGGATGATGTCACAAATAGGAATTCTAATGCTTTTGTAAACATTAACAATGATAACATTGGTGACTAAAACTTGAAAGTATGCATGATGTTTATTCAATAACACCAAAGTTCCATCGATCACTCTATGCAAACACTTCAAATAGTCAACAAAAGATTGGAAACCCTAAAAAAATCCCGGTTTAAGTCCATTATAGACTAGGATTTCCTTATTGGGCCTAATGGACCAATAAGTTTCCAATTTGACTAGTTTGGGCTTAGAACCCTTAATTGGGCTCTAATTCAACGCACCTTCATGAGATTTGACATTTTTGGGCCATATTGGGCCTAAAATGGAAGTAAACTACTCCAATAAGCCTTATTGGGCCATAACTAGCCTAATTAACCTTGTTGGGCCATGACTAATCTAATCAGCCCTAATGGGCCGCAAACCTAATCTTTTATGCTAATTGGGCCGTGAACCCCCCTAAGGGCCCAATGGGTCGAAAACTCCTTTATGGACCTCATGATTTCAAGTAAGGATCAAGAATTGGGCCAAAATGAATCCTCTTCCCTTCTTAATGCAATTCTCGGCCCATTTAAAAAGAAAGAAAAGATTAGAAGAAGAATTAAGAGAAAATGGATTAAGGAGAAAAATTGTGAGCATGCCACCTCCTTATTGTATGGTGGACATCCATGCAATGTCACCTCACCCTCTCTCCCTTCTTCTTCTTCTACTCTCGGCCGAGAGCATCAACACACACACACACACTTAATTCACTTCTAAATACTTCCAAATCCTCTCAAGAACACCTTCATTCTTCCATCAAAAATTTCGAGATTTGCAAGCATTCCAAGAAGGTTTTTCCATAAAAATCATCATCTTCGGTAAGTTATTACTTAGATCCATGGCTTAGTTTCTTTATTTCATCAAAAACCTCTTCCTAACTCATGCAATTTTTGTGATCTACTCCTTAGAAGCTATCTAAACCAAAGTCCTCTCAAGAAGCTTACTAGGGCCGAAAATAACATCAATCTCTTCCATTTCTTTCTCCAAAACCGAACCAACAAATCGAAGGTGAGTTCATATCCCCTTGTTTTCGGTTTTTACTTGTTTTTTGGGGAGAATACAAGTACAATGTGTTGATCTATGTGTGTATGCTCGTGATATGTGATTTCTTTGGTTTATACTGTGAAAATATGATATTATTTCCTAAATCTTGAAATTTATGGCTAAAGTGTGAAGAATACATAAACAATGTACATAATAAATAACTTACTTCAAAGACCTAAGGATCTTTAGGCTTAAGAAGTGAAAACAAAGTCAAAATCCTTATAAGTGTCATTTTTGCAAAAATAATCAAAGTTTGGGTAAAATATGATATTTTCGGTTTTATAAGGACAAAATACTATTATTTACATAGAAATCTAACTTTTATGAAAATAACACTTGTCTAGGGGTCAAAAACATAAATTTTAGCTTAATGGGCTTTAAATTTGGGCCTTACGAGTTTTGGGCCCAAAGTTGCGAAAAATGAAGTATTTGAGGGGCTGAAATGGAAAAGTTAACAAACAACGGGTTTAAAACGTGAATAAAACTGTTTTAAGGGCTGAAAATGACTTTGATGTAAAAATTGGAATAAAAATGCAAAGTTTTCGACTTTGGGGTCAAAATTGTAAAACTTACGGAAATTGAGCCAAAAATGTAAAATTTTTTTCAACTAAGGGATGGAAATGGAAAATACAATAGTTTTGGGCTGAATTTATTATTTCAAATGAAGTTTGGGTCTAAAACGTCAAGAAAAACGGTTTAAGGACCAAAAATGTCAATTTTCATAAAAGGGGACTAAAAGTGCCATTTTTATAGATAAAGGGGCTGAAATGGTCAAACTAAATGTTTTTGGGCCAATTAGACGAATATTAAATTATTGGGTTAAAAATATTAAGTGTATAACGCATGGTTTTAAATATATATATATATATATATATATATATATATATATATATATATATATATATATATATATATATATATATATATATATATATATATATATATATATATAACCAAAGCTCGTTATAAATCAAACGTCAGAGTATTTTAATACTTCGAATAAACATTTCGCTTACACCAAATAGCTACATTACGAACTTAAGATCAATAAATTATAAATGATTCAATGGTTGGGCTCAAATATCTTCAATTCGTGCTATTGGGCCTTTGTGGCCCAATATCATGATTATTGGGCCCAATATAATCACACATGTTTACGGGCTTCCGGTGACCCAATTACATACCCAATGGGCCTTTATCACCTTTAACATGATATTGGGCCTTAATGGTCCATTTGCATTGCTAATAAGACCCTAAACGTTCATAATATGCTTAATGGGCTTTAACGTGTCCGTAGCATACTCGACAGCCTGTAATTACATACAAAGTTAGTGGGCCTCCGTTGTCCTCTTTTCTTCGTCTGTTAGGCTTACCTTTTATACAAGTAAACATAAATCGGGTTGTGAAACAATGTTATTCAGTTTCATTTGGATTTAGTGAGAAATAACGGGTGACACCAATAAGTGTCGGTCATAGTCTGTAGTTATAAACAATGTCTCCTTGAGGGAGAGCGAGAGTTTGTGTATAGATCTATACGGGGGTGACTCCCCCACACCTAAGTTGTTCGCTACAGTTAGACTCGGCTAGTCTAGGGTGACAAAATCTTAATTCAAGACCGGCATTCGATAAGATGCCAAGACAGGCGAATTAGTCATTATTATGCATGGTTATAATGACTCACATAGAGATCCATTACCATCTAAGTAATCATTGGGAAATCATGTTCATATGTTGTGACGATACAATAATACAAACTATCATACTATTTATTTCGGAAAACATCGGGTTTTCCAGGGGAACAACATTATTCACTTTTACTTACAACAACTATAATACAAGAAACTATTATGAAAAACATATTACTTTTACATGTTTTGAAATCATTCACACGTATACTTATGGATCATCACACCTTTTTCGTAAACAATTCCTGTTTCAGAAAATATCGGATTTTCTGGGTTTTACAAATAGTACAAAACATTTTCATATCAAACCTGCTTATGAACTCACCAACATTATATATGTTGACCGTTTTCAAAATAACTTGTGTTCTCATGTAACCGTTAGAATGAAGAATTATCAAGCTTGTGTCTGAATGTCTTTTGTGATGCCATTTGATAAACAATTTATGTTTTGGGATTATGTAATGTAAACAATGTACTTGATGTGAACAATGACGGTTGTAATGTATTAATGCATGGTGATGTTTATGTTATGTTTCATGTATATTCATTGTGATGATATTTCAATTTAAGTCACACGAGCCCTCAGACGTTTCCGCCGTCTGGTTCGGGGGTGTGACATATATTTTGCATGCAGTGGTTTATACAATTGAATTTCAAAAAAGAGGTTTGCCTCATAGTCATATATGTCTGTTTATGCATGCTGACTACAAGCTTCCTACAGTTGAATATATCGATCTCATTATTTCTGCTGGGATTGCAAATATCGATGATGATCCATAATTGTATTCACTTGTCAGGGAGTTCATGATTCATGGTCCATGTGGAGCTGAAAATTTGAATTGCCCATGCATGGTTGACAGAAAGTGTTCTAAAAACTTTCCAAAGCAGTTTTGTAATCATACTTCAGTTGATTCAAATGGTTTTCCCTTATATAGGAGAAGAAATGATGGGCATTTTGTTGAAAAATTTGGTGTTCAGTTAGATAACAGAAATGTTGTTCCATATAACAAATATCTGTTGAAAAAATATCAGACACACGTTAATGTTAAATGGTGCAATCAAGGATCTTCCATAAAGTATTTGTTTAAATATATAAACAAGGTCCTGATATAGCTACCGTTTCTATGGTGCAAACCAATAATGATTCCGATTACAACGATGCAGTGGATGAAATTAAAGAATACTATGATTGTAGATATATTTCTGCATGTGAAGCATCATGGCAGATTTTTAAATACGATGTTCATTATAGGCATCCTGCTATGATTAGACTACCTTTTCATCTTCCTGATCAACAACAAATTATATATGAGGCAGACAATGACATTGAAGATGTTCTTGAGCGACCTTCAGTTGCTTCTTCAATGTTCACATCTTGGATGAAGTGTAATGAAATCAATAAAGAAGCACAAAAACTTACATATGTTGAATTTCCTGCAAAGTTTATTTGGAAACGTAAAGGTCTGATTTGGAAGCCAAGGGAAGTTGGATATATGATTGGTAGAATTCACTCGGTTTCACCTAAACTTGGAGAAGCATATTTCTTAAGAATTCTTTTAAATAAAGTGAAAGGTCATAAATCATTCGAAGAAATTCGCACGGTCAATGGTGAACTATGTTCTTTTAAAGATGCGTGTTATAATTTTGGCCTTTTAGATGATGACAAAGAATTTATCGATGCAATTAAGGAAGCAAGTCTTTCTGGGTCTGGTTTTTATCTACGGTTCTTATTTGCTACGATGCTATTGTCCAACAGTTTGTGTAAACCAGAGATTGTTTGGCAAAACACATGGGAATACATGTTAGATGGAATTCTTTACAAGCAATAACAGTGATTAAAGTCTTCAGGTAATCTAAATTTATCTTATTATTATTAAAAGAGTATCATATAAAATTTATGTATAAATTCAATTATATTTTACGTCCCAATCAATTTGTTTTTTATACGTTCTAATTAATATATTATTTTACGTATAAGTTTATCACTAAACGAAGATCAACTTAAAAACTTGACTTTGTTTGAGATAGAACAAATTTTACTCCGTAACAATTCCGGTCTTAAAATTTATGGAAATATGCCTTACCTAGATGTTGATTCTGTTTCATCTTCAAACAATCGTTTTATTACTGAGGAGCTAGATTATGACATACCAAATTTAAAGAACGAGTTTGATCGGTTGTTTGTTGCATTAACAAACGAGCAACGGGACATTTTTCTTGATATCATGAATGCAATTAAACATAATAAGGGAGGTGTATTCTTTGTTTATGGTTATGGTTGAACAGGTAAGCCATTTCTTTGGAAGACAATTTTTGCAGCAATTAGAGCTCAATGTCAGATTGTTTTAAATGTTTCTTCAAGTGGGATAACTTCATTATTATTGACTGGAGGCAGGACAACACACTCTCAGTTTATAATTCCCCTAAATCTTACTGAGGATTCTTTTTGTAGAATAAATCCAAAAAGTGATCTTGCCAGTTTAGTAAGAAAAACCTCATTGATCATTTGGGATGAAGCACGCATGGTACACAAACGTGCATTCAAAGCTTTAGATCGAACTCTGAAGGATATTTTAAAGTGTATCAATCCTACGAATTCAAATATTCCATTTGGAGGGAAAGTGATTGTTTTTGGAGGTGATTTCAGACAAATTCTACCTGTTGTTCCAGGTGGTAGTAGACAAAACATTGTTAATGCTTCTTTAAGTTCTTCTTATTTATGGCAAGTTGGCAATAATGCAAAGTTCATAAATTAACAAAAAAAATGAGGTTAACTGTTGGAAGCGATCCATCTGCTATTGAACAAATAAGGGATTTTGCAACTTGGCTTTTGGACATAGGAGAAGGTAATCTTGGTGGTCTGAATGACGGTGAAGCGATTGTTGATATTCCACAAGATATTGTTATTACTAATCCACATGATCCTATAGGTTCATTAATCAGTTTTGTATATCCTTTTATACTAGAAAACTTCAACATTGCTGATTATTTTTAAGAAAGAGCAATACTTGCTCCCAAGAATGAAGTCCAAGAAATAAATGATCGTTTGCTATCATTGTTTCCAGGAGAACAAAAAGAATACTTAAGTTCAGATAGCCTATGCCGATCCGAGTTTGTTCATGATGAGTTTGATGCAAATTTATACTCACTTGATGGTTTAAATGGTCTTAAAGTCTCAGGTCCGCCAAACCATAAGCTCATTTTAAAATTCGGTGTTCCAGTTATATTATTGAGAAACATTGATTAGAAAAATGGCTTATGTAATGGGACTAGACTACATGTTAAATCTTTGGGCAAACATATTATTAAGGAAGTTATCTTATCTGGAAGTAATATTGGAAACCAGACTTTTATTCCAAAAATGTCTTTAACTCCTTCTGAAGACAAGATCCCGTTCAAATTCCAAAGAAGAAAATTTTGATTGAGTGTGTGTTTTGCAATGACAATTAATAAGAGCCAATGACAATCTTTATCGAAGGTTGGCTTGTTTCTCAAAGATCCTGTTTTTACACATGGTCAATTGTATGTTGTTTTATCCAGAGTTCAAAGTAGACAAAGATTAAAATTGTTGATTTTAGATAAGGATGATAGACTAACAAATAAAACATCTAATGTTGTGTGTAAAGAAGTTTTTAGAAATTTATAAAAAACTTTATATAATTTTATTATTTATATAAATTTCAGTATTTGTTTTTTGTTAAATTTATATTTCATTTCATAAAATTATATTTTTTTTTGCATATCTACAAATACAAAATGCCAATTGCATATTCAAACCACTATTGGTTCGTAATTTCAACCAATAGTTATGTCATTATCATATTACTGCAAAACATATATACTTTAATTAGTAAAGATGTTATTATCAATTATTAATTTTAAATAAATAAGTTACAATTTAATTTAAAAAAATTTAATTTCTAATCCGTAGTGCACATGGGTTATAGCTTAGTTGAAACATCCCAAAAATACTAGCCAAAAAATTCGTTTTCAAAATCATTTAGCAAACATAAATATCATTGCCATAGTATAAAACCATGGAACATGTATCTCAAAATCTCATAAAAAATGTTATAATATACCATCTCATATAAAATATCATATCCAAAATATCAGAGTAAAACTCCCAGGCTGAAGACTGTGGTGTGTGCCATGCGATCATCCCGAGCCCTTCCCTTTGCTAGTGGAAGTACCTGAAACCAAAACTGAAAACTGTAAGCACAAAGCTTAGTGAGCTCCCCAAACTACCACATACCATACACATATAACATGCAACTAGGAGATATGGGCCCCGCCCATACTCATGGAGATACGGGCCCCGCCCACATTCTGCTAACTAGGAGATACGGGCCCCGCCCACACTCCACTATCTTTGAGATACGGGCCCCGCCCACACTCATAGAGATACGGGCCCCGCCCACACTCAGCTACTACTCTATCATACAAGTATCACACAGAAACAAGTATACTAAATTTATCATTCAATCCTGAGTCATATTGCAATAAAGCTACTAGGAGATACGGGCCCCGCCCACACTTAACTAATAATAAACTCATACTGCGGGCCGGCCTTGGTGCCTTAGACCCGTTCCTACTGAAGGGACACTCACCTCGTGTGTCTGGCTGCTGAAACCCTGAGTGAGAATTATCTGGCTGCTGCTTCAGTGACTCTCCGGCTATAATTCCCACAATGACACATAGTCAGAAACTGATAACTAAACTCAGGGTGAAAATGACCATTTCACCCTTGGTCAACAATAATATTCTGGTCAAGTCACATTTCCAGTTGACCGGACTCGCCGAGTTGGCTCGACAACTCGCCGTGTCCCAACACTCTCATCTGCCCCCAACCCGAATCTACTCGTCGAGTCTAGCAAGAACTCGACGAGTTCTCCATCAATCATAACATCAAGAAAATATTCATCTGACTCGCCGTGTTCTTCCTGAACTCGTCGGGTTTATGTTTATCTTAACAACGTGTCTAGCATGGGACTCGCCGAGTTGTATGAACAACTCGTCGAGTTCATCTTCATAAGTTGGGAGATGGCCTTGGACTCGCCGAGTACGTTCCTGCACTCGCCGAGTCCCATGGTTTCCAGTTCCATGGCTATGTCTATTTCACTGAGTCCTTTCCCTGGACTCATCCAAATCCCTTATGAACTAAAATGGGTTCCTCTGATTCATAATTGTTTTGGGTACCAACTCACGACTCGCCGAGTCCCAAGAACGACTCGTCGAGTCCATACCCACATCCTCTATGAACTCTTGCGACCCTGACGGTCCTGTCATATGCTATCTCCACGTCGAGTGGGCAATCCAGCTCCCCCGGAGCTCTGCTAAATCGCTTGCTAAGCGCAAGCGACACAAATAATCGGGTAGCCCCCGAATCAAAAAGTACCATAGCTGAAATGTCTTTCACTAGGAACGACCTTGAGCACATAATCATAACATAAGCAATAATCAAATAAAATGATAATAAGAAGATGGAGAAGATACATACCAGTAACCACATCTGGAGTCGCTCGCGCCTCCTCTGCTGTCAACTGGAAGGCTATGCTCTTCGCCACTGATGCCTCAGCCCGCCCCTGACAGCCGTCTGTAATCCTCATAGTAGCAAGAGCGGGTGCCACCACCTTTACTGCTAATGCTAGACTCGGACAGTGGGACTTCTTGTGTCCCCTCTGATTGCAATGGAAGCAAATCAGATCAGATGTTGTGGTGGTAGTAGTGGTAGAAGTAGCGGTACAATCTCTGCTCACATGCCCAGTTCGGCCGCATTTGAAGCAGCCCGAACTCCCCGCCCTGCACGTCCCCTCGTGCGACCTGCCACACTTGCCGCAGCGGCCTCAGCCCTGTTGGCCCTTCCCTCAGGAATCTGTCTTGGGCTTCTTGCCCGAGCCCTCCATGCCAGATACCGACTCTAGCTTCCTCTTCCTCTCCATCTCTAAATCTATCTCCCTCTCACGATCCCTCGCAATCATATCCTCCAGCGTCTTACAGTTGGAACGGCTCACAAACTGGCGGATATCACTCCACAAAATCTCATGATATCGGGCCTTCTTCATCTCCTCGTCCGCCACATACTGCGGAACGAGAAGGGCCCTCTCCCTAAACTTGGTGGTAATCTCCGTCACAGTCTCTGTCGTCTGCTGGAGGTCCTGAAACTCCCTAGCAAGCTGCTGCACCTCAATGACAGGTGAAAACTCGGCCCTGAACCTGGTCGTGAAATCACTCCAGGTCATCGCATCCAACACAGTGTCATCTCCAATGACTCTCCCGACCTCCTCCCACCAATCTCGTGCCCTGTCCTTCAGAAGACAGGATGCTAGTCTGACCTTGTACCCCTCGGGACATCTGCTGGTGCGGAACGCGTTGGCGACATCCGCCAACCATCTGGTGCTTGCAATGGGGTCCCACGCCCCATGGTAGTCAGGAGCTCCACACGCTTTGAACTCCCTGAAAGTCAACGAGCGTGATCCCATCATGGCCGCTATCTCAGTACGGAATGCGCTCAACTTCTCATCCAGAAGCTTTAAGATACCCTCCTTGACCGACCCGAAAATCACAGGGGTCTGGTCTAGTATGCTGCGTGTGACCTCCGAGGAGATAAACTCCCTGGTCTACTCATCTAACTGTCCGGATCCGAAACCCGAGCCTGATCCCTCCCCGGCACCTGAACTGCCGATTGCTGGTCTAGTTCGTAAAACCACCATTTTGAAAATACATCAAAACCAACATCAGAATACTAATATAACTGGAGGGATCACATACACTACAAGTTCTCTGGTCTTATCTCAACCTTCCTTGATTCGAGTACGGGTCCTCTGCTTTCGGTAGTACGAGCCCATACTACCTTCCACATCTATCTGTACTTTCCTCAAGAGCTACCTCGACTCCACCAAGTCCCTTCTACTACTACTACTGCTGATCTCATACTAAACTCTTCCCATGCTTGCCCTAGGGAAATCACCAACCCACTCTCCGCCATCAGCTGCATAAGAAGTCCCTGCTTTCTTTCACTAACTAGCTCGCGAATACTGTTACATATTACTCAGACTAGATAATTCTTCGAATGAAAGATCCTACTCTACAACGGTTGGACTCAGACAAGAGCTGCGAAATAGAGCTAGACTTAACCTTCTGAAATTATTTAGTCCTTACAATATGCAACGTAACATATTCGTTTACTACTTAGTGAAAGATAACTAAGACTCCTAAAAGCACAAAGCAAGCAACATTCGAGCATCGAGTACACATAATCAAGCATCTACTACTCTGGCTATCATACTGACTAATCTGTGCTAGCATGCAGTTCATAGAGCTGAGGTACATATAACAGGTACATAAGGCATCCTTCCTATATCCTTAGTCCTAACTAGCATGCAATTCTCATAAAGCTGATACACATAACATAAACTTGTATGGGTAATTTGGGAGTACTTACTTGAGCTCGGCTGATTGCATGCACCACACCCTTTTCTCTTTTCATAGTTCTTTTCTATTAAAAAAATCCTTTTGTAAAAATGATTTTCTTTCGAAAGTTTCATACTTCTTCCTTAATTTGAGTTCAGACGCACCCGAAGGTGTGCCCGAATCCCTCAAACCAAGGCTCTGATACCAACTTGAAACATCCCAAAAATACTAGCCAAAAATTTCGTTTTCAAAATCATTTAGCAAACATAAATATCATTGCCATAGTATAAAACCATGGAACATGTATCTCAAAATCTCATAAAAACTGTTATCATATCACCATCTCATATAAAATATCATATCTAAAATATCAGAGTAAAACTCACAGGCTGAAGTCTGTGGTGTGTGCCATGCGATCATCCCGAGCCCTTCCCTTTGCTAGTGGAAGTACCTGAAACCAAAACTGAAAACTGTAAGCACAAAGCTTAGTGAGCTCCCCAAACTACCACATACCATACACATATAACATGCAACTAGGAGATACGGGTCACGCCCACACTCATGGAGATACGGGCCCCACCCACATTCTGCTAACTAGGAGATACGAGCCCCGCCCACACTCCACTATCGTTGAGATACAGGCCCCACCCACACTCATAGACATACGGGCCCCGCCCACACTCTCCTGCTATGAGTTACGGGCCCCGCCCACACTCAGCTACTATGAGATACGGGCCCCGCCTACACTCAGCTACTACTCTATCATAGAAGTATCACACATAAACAAGTATACTAAATTTATCATTCAATCCTGAGTCATATTGCAATAAAACTACTAGGAGATATGGGCCCCGCCCACACTCAACTAACTAAGAGTTACGGGCCCCGCCCACACTCAACTAATAATAAAATCATACTGCAGGCCGGCCTTGGTGCCTTAGACCCGTTCCTACTGAAGGGACACTCACCTCGTGTGTCTGGCTGCTAAAACCCTGAGTGAGAATTGTCTGGCTGCTGCTCCGGTGACTCTCCGGCTATAATTCCCACAATGACACATAGTCAGAAACTGATAACTAAACTCAGGGTGAAAATGACCATTTCACCCTTGGTCAACAATAATATTCTGGTCAAGTCACATTTCCAGTTGACCGGACTCGCCGAGTTGGCTCGACAACTCGCCGTGTCCCAACACTCTCATCTGCCCCCAACCCGAATCTACTCGTCGAGTCTAGCAAGAACTCGACGAGTTCTCCATCAATCATAACATCAAGAAAATATTCATCTGACTCGCCGAGTTCTTCTTGAACTCGTCGGGTTTATGTTTATCTTAAGAACGTGTCTAGCATGGGACTCGCCGAGTTGTATGAACAACTCGTCGAGTTCATCTTCATAAGTTAGGAGATGGCCTTGGACTCGCCGAGTACGTTCCTGCACTCGCCGAGTCCCATGGTTTCCAGTTCCATGCCTATGTCTATTTCACTGAGTCCTTTTCCTGGACTCATCCAAATCCCTTATGAACTAAAATGGGTTCCTCTGATTCATAATTGTTTTGGGTACCAACTCACGACTCGCCGAGTCCCAAGAACGACTCTCCGAGTCCATGCATGACCAAGTCTAATAATTCGATTTCTGATGTGCAAAACTCTTCCAGAAGGTAGATCTAGGCTCCTAAGATCGGTATAGCACGTAAAGCCACGAACTTTACGTTCATGCATGGGAGTTTTATGCTCAAAGGACCAAAAATGGGGTTTATTTCATTCTTGGGGTTCTCATGGCCATAAAGATGGCACCTTTATGCCATGAGGACCCTCCAAGGTTTCAGATCTGAGTGTAAATCGACTTGGGACGTCCAAGTCCCAATGATCAAGCTTCTTGGACCCAAAACTTCATAAAAATGGCAACAAGAAGATCTAAGAAACTACAAGTCAAGTTTGAAGCTTGATTACCAGAAAGTGAAGAGAAACTGATGTTGTTCTTGGATCTACTCTTTCTCCCTTGAATCTTCTACCTTCCAACTCTTTCACTAGCTTCAAAATATACCAAACAACTCTCAGAACCACCAAAGAAGCTCAAGACCACTTATGGAGGATTAGGGTTTCGGGATAAATGTTCTGGAGGTGATGGAGGCTGGACAAGAGGCCCATAATGTTGCTTAAATAGGGTGCAAACCCTAAATATTATGGTTTGCCCAGACTGGCCTACTCGTCGAGTCAAGGCGCGGACTCGCCGAGTAGATCACTTAAACCCGCATCCCATCCTGGCATCTACTCGACGAGTTAGGGCTACTACTCGTCGAGTAGCTCTTTATAAAATGACATTTAATGAATTAAATACGTACCAGAAACGGGACGTTACATTAGTATTAAATATGAATTTAATATTATTTTTTTAAACATGTAAACCAACAAGAAATATTTTTTAAACGGGTCAAAATAGAATAGAATTTTATAAACGATAAATATGAGTTTAATAAAATTTGTAAAAAAACTAATCTATATATTAAAATAATATTTAATTACCTTTTAAAATTCTGTTTTCCTTTAATTAAAAAGAAAAAGTCCGAAATACTAGTGTTTTTGTTTTTTAAAGTTAGCATAATAATTTTTTTTTTTTTTTTAAATTGACAAAAAAATATAAAATTTTAAAACATTTGCACTTAATTAAAACCTGCCAACAAATTGATGCAATTTATGGCCATAATTAGCCTGTGCAAGCCTACTCATTCATAATCTGACCTCCTTTCTGAGTTCAGCCATCGCAGTAGCGTGCACGGGTGGGTTTGATTTGAGAGTTGCGACTCGCCTCTTTCGAGAGTGAAGTTTCCCTTCTGTCCACGTTCTTCTGTTGCGCGTGGGAATTATTGGCCATCAAGGATATGAACCCATGTTTGCCACATATACTTTTCTTACAAGAATATGAGGGTTTCAGCCCACCAAAACAAGTATAATATTTCCACCATCATCACCAGTTCACCACAAACTTAAAGTCGAACAAACAACAGTTATCAATCAATCTTCAAGCTGAAGTTGCAATCTGTCTTCATCTTTAATCTATTCCTTTGTTATCTGTAAGTTCATGTTCTTGGTGTTTTGTTTATTGATTTCATCATCTTCTCTGTCTTTTACTTCTTACGCAGAATCTTATTCGAATTAGAACTGTTCCCAGATCATAAACCGTAACTTGTCGTTGATTCTTGAACTGGGTATTTTAGAAATTTGTTGTTCGTCATCGATTACTGATTTAAATCTTGTGAAAAAAAAAAGTGAAAGGGGGGAGTTATCTTTTCGTGGAGATAAGATAAAAAATTCTAATTCTGTGTTTTTCCTGTAGCAAAAACTGACTTTGAGATTGATTTCTCGAGATGGGGTTTTGTTTTTATGTTGTGTTTGGTCGTATTCGATGCGATTGAAGACAATCACATGACATGTGAACTCAATTGTCAAAAAAGGGCTCTTCGCAATTCGACTCCAATTCTGTCCTATTTGTTATCTCCTTTCAAATTAAGCAAATCAATTCGAATTGGGGTTTACACCTTTTCCTTCTTTCAAGTTCTTGAATTCGGATTCAGCTTTAGGGTTCTTGAATTTCACAAAGATGCAAAGAGTTCGCGTTTCATCACAGCAAGTCCCAGTACAGAAATTAGGCGATTCCCAGATGACATTATCTCCTAAATTCAAATTAGCATCAATTCAATCTCGTTTACTCGATCCTTTGTTGGAATCAGAACTGAATCTTCAAGGTGATCCCTTAATCCCTGGTCTTCCTGATGATATTGCTTTAACTTGTCTACTCCGGCTACCAGTCACCACCCATCCAGCCACCAGAGCAGTTTCCAGACGGTGGTATCAATTATTCTGCAACAAAGAACGATTCTTTACTAAAAGAAACGAAATGGGTTTTCAAGATCCATGGTTATTTGTCTTCTCATTTCATAAATGTACAGGAAAGATTCAATGGCATGTTCTTGATCTTACCCATTTTTCATGGCACACAATTCCACCAATGCCTTGTGTTGATAAAGTTTGTCCACATGGCCTTCGATGCGTTTCATTTCCCTCAAACGGGTCTCTTTTCGTATGTGGAGGCATCATTTTTGACGCCGATTGCCCCCTAAATGTAGTGATGAAATTCGACATTAAGAAGAATCATTGGACTATAATGAAAAAAATGATCACCGCAAGGTCTTTTTTTGCATCCGGGGTGATAAACGAGAAGATCTACGTGGCGGGGGGGAATAGTACGGATCTTTTCGAGCTCAATTCGGGCGAAGTTATGGACCCGAAAAACGGGATTTGGCATCCGATTGCAAATATGCGTACAAATATGGCGGTTTATGATGCTGCGGTTCTTAATGGGAAGCTTTTGGTGACCGAAGGGTGGTTTTGGCCTTTTTATGTGGTCCCACGTGGACAAATTTACGACCCGAAAACCGATAATTGGGAAAATATGGCGGATGGGCTTCGAGAAGGGTGGACAGGGTCGAGTGTTGTGATATACGGGCATTTGTTTGTGGTGACAGAGCACGAGAGGACTAAATTAAAAGTTTATGATATGAATTCGGACACTTGGAAACCGGTTGATGGGCCTCCATTACCGGATAAAATATGTAAGCCGTTTTCGGTAAATTGTTATGGTAGTTTTATTTATGTTGTGGGGAGGAATCTTCATGTTGCAGTGGGTCGGATTTTGAATGTGAGTGGAAAAGAGAAAAGTCCGGGGTTTTTGGTGGAATGGGAAGTTGTTGAGGCACCCGATGGGTTGGGGAATTTGACGCCTTCGAGTGCGCAGATTCTGTTTGGGTAATGTACTTTGTGTTGGTGTTGAGATATGTGAAAGGTTTTATATGATTTGGTTGGTGTTTATGTGATTATATTGTGATTGTTGTTTTTGTAACGTTATACAACGTTTCTTTTGAATGTTAATGATCCTTCCTTCTCGAACGACCAACGACTTTGGTCCTATTTGCTTAAGAATTATTGGATTTGGGTTTTTAACGGTTCAAAGTGAGTAAACTCTTAAAACTTAGATTATTTTTGATTATTTTTAATGAGTTAGTATTTGTTTACTATATTCCTAACTTATTAGCTTATTTTATATTTTATTATTATTTGTTATATTCGACCAGTGAGTGGTTAATATATTTTAACGTTTTGTATATTTAACCGTCTTATTTTTTATTCATTTATATTCATATTTCATTTTATAACGTAATTATATTTTAATCCAAGTTTTAAATAACGTTAGACGTGATTTGGTGGCAATGTCAAGCCTCAAGCTTTTCTGAGCATTGACGAACACGTCGTTTGTAAGGCGTGAAATAAGGCGACAATTTTGTATATAATTAATATTTTTTTTATGTATTTTCAACTATTATTCGTTTTTATTCACATATATGAGTTAAGTCGGCGTTTTAGTAAAACTTGACGGCATATACAAGTCTTGGAGCCATGACGAGCTTTTTAGAACCTTGATTTTAATTATAAATAAGTCTAATTTATTTACTAGTTAATTATTTTATCATATATTTTATGATATTTTATTTATGAAATATAAATTTATAACAATTATATAATATTTAACCTTTTTATAATTATGACGTATTTATTAATTAATTAATTAATTAATTAATTAATTAATTTTTCTATTTTACGTTTATAAACTAATGATCCGGTATTCCGCTTGTTTCTCATTCAACGTCTATAAAATAGAGTAAATTACATGAATCATCGCGTGTTTAGGCGTCAAAACGCACGTTCAGTCCTTATTTTTAAAAATTAATTTGGACCATCCCTTATATCGTAAAAACATGCACGTTTCTTCCCTAAAATCGTTTATCATACTTAAAAAATCTATTTTACTCTTATACATTTATTTTTGAGCTGTTTACTTATTAATTATTTAAAAAGAAAAGAAAAGAAAATCCCTTCCCCTTTTGTCATTTATCATTCACTTGTGGATCCCCACCATTTTACCCTTTTGCATTGTTTGTCGCTCTTCTCTATTTTTTGAACAAGATCTCTAACACCATAACCACCCTAAATCCTTCATCCTTTATCTGTTCATTTTCAAAAGAGCTAGAGAGATGGGTCACCGGAGCCACCATCGTCGTCGTCGAAGCTACCGAGAGAGACCCGTACAATGTGTATCCTTCTTTAGTTCTTTGACTTTCCAATGACACATGTCCCTCTCAAATCAATGTTGCCGCCCTCGCTTGCTACTCCACATCTTCTTCTCTTGCAAGTTCTGCTGCTACACTTGGAAAAAACCTAAATCGTGTAGAACAAAATGATGAAGTGATGAATCGAGAATGTATCAGAGAAAATGATCAAATGAACACAAAGAGTAAATATAATCTGGTTTTCAGCTCATATTATGCTTCCAATTCTTACAGAGAGAAAGTAGACAAGTTGTACTCAGACTCTTATCTAACTCTAAGTAAAGTCCCTATTTATAGGAGACGTGAAAGCATACAAAAAATTACAAGGACTCAAACACTAAGCTTCGATACAAAATGCCTTGTAAAATAACATTACAAACTTCAACATATTACAATAAAACTTCGACCCTTACACAAAACCGTAAATCGCCTGATTTGTGTGTGTGTGCTGGTGTGGCAGATATAAGGTTGCCGACGACGACAATCCCCTTACGACGAAAATGGGTGACCGAGGTTGATCCCCTTAGTTTGGATCTATTCTTCACCCGATTTTTCTCCCTCACGTCCGGAAAATAGTAGATATGTTATTCACCCTTCCTCTATTTATGTGGATTCTAGATATAGGGGATGATAGAGCTATATTCATGGCTAAATCTTCAAGGTTTTGCAGATGCTGAGGGTCTAGTCTAAGGTTTTGCAGATAGGGAAGATTAGCAGGATAAGTTGGTCGACTCTTCTTACATCCCAACAGTTCCAGATAAAATTTTTGTTTTTAATTCATTCCAAATCATTCAATAGTCATATCAAAACAACCAAAAGTGTATCATAGTCGAAATAATATCAGAGTACAAAATCTCAAAATCACATAATGCGGAAAAAATGGGCGGATGCGGTGCGATCATGCTGGACCCTTCCCTTTCTAGCTGGAAGTACCTGGAACCATAACATAAACTGTAAGCACAAAGCTTAGTGAGTTTCCTCAAAATACCCCATACCATACATACATAACAGTCAAAACATAACTGGGTCTATTTCACCCATTCGCTCTCTTTCAACCGGTATTGGGTATATTTCACCCCCTTCGGTCTCTTTCAACCGGTACTGGGTCTATTTCACCCCCTTCGGCCTCTTTCAACCGGTACTGGTATATTTCACCCCTTCGGTCTCTTCCAACTGATATCGGGTCTATTTCACCCCTACAACTAGCATACAATCATACCAGCAAGAGTCATAGAGACAACAAGCATATACATGCATAACATGAAATTGTCACGAAGACAGCTATCATCTTACGAACATAATCCAGTGGGCCGACATTAGTGCCTTCGACCCACGAGTACAATGAAGGGACTCACCTCATTCCGAAGATAAACTAATCACACTCGGCTGCTGAATCGTAAAATCCCCATACTAAATCACAAATAATAGAACCCTAATTAGTAATTAGGTCATTAACCTAACTGAGAGTCCAAATCCTTAATCTCGACTCATAAGGGTAAAAGACTGTTTTACCCTTCCCTTATTGGGCCTAATATATCGCGGTCCAAACCCAACTAGCCCAAAGTACAAAAGACACTTAAGACTTAATATGGGCCTTAGGGATGAGAGTGGGTCCAAACCCCGACCGGTAGACCCGGACCCGGAAAACCCGGGAAACGGTTAACGGGATTTTGTAGGACCGGAAACCGGACCGGTATATAGGAACCGGTTCCGGTTTAGTTTCGGGTAAGGTACCGGGTAAAGTGGCTCTAGAACCGAAAAACCCAGAAACATTAAAGTGGGTCGGGTGGAACCGGGTAAATTGGGTCTAGAACAGGAAAACCCGGGAAATCTGGAATTTTTTGGTAATTACTTAGTGGTTGAACTTCGAAAATTTTCAACTTTGATATCCCAACTTCGGGAGACTGTAAGTCATTGAATATTAACCAAAAAATAACAAAATTATAGTCTAAAATCATATACAATCTCTGAACTACACGTTGCAAAAAACCTCATTATAATCTGACATCAAACGAATTAGATATGCATTTTTAAAATTTCACAAAATATAAAAATAAAGCTGAAAAACAGAAAATTCACAGCATTGATATCCCAACTGGGAACTGTAAGTCAATGAATATGAAACCAACAATGACAAAATTATAGTCTAAAATCATGTATAAACTCTAAAATACACGTTGAAAAAAACCTCATGATAATCCGACTTCAAACGAATTAGATATTCATTTTTAAAATCTCACAAAACATAAAAATAAAGCTAAAAAACAGAAAATTCACAACATTGATATCTCGACTTTGGAGGACTGTCAGCCAATTAATATGAAACCAAAAATGACAAAATTATAGTCTAAAATCATTTACAAACTCTAAACTACAATTTGCAAAAACCTCATGATAATCCGACTTCAAAAGAATTAGATATGCATTTTGAAAATTTCACAAAATATAAAAATAAAGCTGAAAAACAGAAAATTCACATCTTTGATATCCCGACTTTGGGGAATGTAAGTCAATGAATATTAACTCAAAAATGACAAATTTATAGTCTAAGATCATGTACAAACTATAAACTACACTCAGGAAAAACCTCATGCCAATATGACTTTAAACGAATGAGATATTCATGTTTTAAACTTTTCATAAAAATCGGTTCCGGTTCCTTACACGGGTTTCGGTTCTTAAACCCGGTTTATCCGAAACCGAAGGACCCGAAACGTGGATTACCCGGAACCCGGATAAAAACATTCTTTAAACACGGGACCCGGACCAGTTCTACATATTCCGGTTCTAACGGTTCCGGTTACGGTCCGATTCCGGTTCCGGTCCGGTTTTCCGGTTCCAAATCTCATCCCTAATGGGCCCAAATCCATAAAGTCCCAAGGCCTAACAATGGCCCAACTCAGAAAAGACTTGTGGCCCAACAAGAGCACAAAACCCTAGAGTCCAAAAGCGACCCAAGATCAAAAGCCCACTAAGCCCCTGATCGAGTACGATAAGCGTACCACTAGTATGTCCAACGTACTAGGTCGCGACACCAGAATCAGGAACCCGGACGCGTACGCTTAGCGTACACTTTCGTACGCCCCAGTTAGCCAAAAACGTCCATTAAGCACTTAATGCTTTAAGTCTAACGTCCAAAACATAGATATAACTTCGAAATAAGGTCTTAATCCATAAATTTTCCAACTTTATGATATTGCATGACTTAAAAAAGGCATAAACTTCATTTCTAGCTTCTATACTCCATAAGGTAACCATTAAGTCATGCATGGTTGGACCAAAACCATCAAGACATGATTTTTATGAACAAGGGACCCCAAAAACACCAATAAGTACATCCCAAATCTTTTGGAGTAGCTTTTATTCACAAAGACCAACTTATGGGACCAAAATATGCTCACAACCCTAACTAACCTAAATCTAAGCAATGAATCATCAAGGTTAAGACTTTATACCTCATGGAGGTTGAAAATGATGGATGGACTCTGGATCTTCAAGCTCTTACTTGATCAATGCTCCTCTACAAGGCTTCTTCTTCTTCTATATGCACCACACACACACACACACATACACACCAAAATACACACAAGGCTCAATCCCTTGAGAAATGGGTTAGGGTGTCACACCCCCGAACCGAGTAAATGGCGGAAACGTCCGGGGGCGGATGACGTCATGTACATTATCATAAAAATTGCATAATAGAGATCAAATCATTACAAACATTGTATTGATAATTAATATTTACATTGTATTTGAATCATTGTGTGACTCCAAAAGCATACAACAAAAATATAAGACGTAACAATACTAAGCTCCGTCTTCACCAAAACAAGTGTGGGTACCTGTCTACTGATTCCCTGAGAATACAAGTGGTTTTGAAAAGAGAGTGTCAACAATTAAGTTGGTGAGTTCATAAGTATTTCGTATGAGAAATAAGTGTCTTTGTTCCATGAAAATGATAGTATGTTCTTCCAGAAAATCCAATATTTTCTTTTATGTGTAATGTAGTCTTAAATGTTCCAAGACCAAAATGTATAAGTATTGTTGTACTTTGTAGGGATATAGTGTGGTTTTATATCTTTATAAAACTATTTGAATGCATATTTCACGAATTGATAAACTGTATTGTGCTAGAATATAATGTACTGTAATTCGTATCTGTGTAAAACCCTTTGTATATTTCCAGAAATGTAATTGTATTATACTGGAAAATAATGTAATGTAGTTTTAAATAAATAAAACCATTTGAAGACGTGTATGTATTCGTAAAGCAAACGTATTATTAATACCAAATTGTGAGTTATTATAACCATATTTAGCGATTGTTGGCCTGTTACGACGTTCTTCAGGTGTCAGAATGTTACGACATTTGTCACCCCAGATCTTCCGGTCTAGCTGTTGCGAGCAGCTTAGGTGCGGGATTGTCAGTCCCGTATAGATCTATACACAAGTGCCACGCTCTCCCTCCAGGAGACTCTGGTTATAATACAGGGCTTTTGATGGTACTTAGATAAGTACTTGAAGATAATGTCTCACAAAGCTATATTAATGGTTTACGTGTAGTGTAATGAAACTCCCTTTTCTTGTAATGTTTGTATGTAAATGTTTACATAGTGTGAAACATAATTACTCTTTTAAATAATTATTTTTCCGTGCCCCAAAACGGTTAAAATAGTGTGTATGTTCCATAAACAATACCTATTATAGTTTATATAAATATTTCGTTGAAATGTGAATCCTTTGTATAATATTATCAAATTTGACATGATAATAAGTTGGAATAAAATAATTATATATGTTCGTTTATATAATTATACCCTTTTTGCTCGACATGTTACAAAAAGGTTAAAGTTTTACTGTATCAATTTTGTATCCATATGTATATTTATATTTAATAAAAATATAAATGTAATGGTTTGCATATTAACACAATTTATCTTTTGTTTTACTTGTATTCCCCCCCTCCCTAAAACATATAAAAATCGTGAAAACTATAGGGGTATGAACTCACCTCGGGTATGTTCTTGGTTGAATACGAAGTGATAGTGATGATCCTCGAGTTAGAACACGCGTATATAGCCGTATCCTAATAGTATTAACATACGATAATATCGTGTATAAATTAGATAATCTATCATTTTAAAGTGTTAAATAATACTAGTTCATGTAAGAAGTACTTACAATAATTCTAGGAAATAAGTCTTGAAGAAGTGGTTTTCTGGGAATTTGTATGATGGTTTTGAATATGTTCTTGGCAAGATATGAAGATATGAAACTGTTCTTGAGTAGGCTTGAAGATTTGAAGATTGTTCATATGAGTTTTGAGATTGTTCATATGAGTTTTGAGAGGAAAATGTGAAGGATTTTGGGACGTAATATGTGAAATGAGGATGGGTTTTTGGTTGTAATATATATATATATATATGTATATATATATATATATATATATATATATATATATATATATATATTAGGGATAAAAATTGATTTGACATGTGCATAAGGAAATGTATTTTATCATTTTGGGATGTGTGCCACCGTTTAAAAGTGAGATTTCGGCCTATCATTTCAACCGAGAACCATGATTTCAGTCTTAATTTTCAACCGAGAACCAAGGGTTCTCGGCCTAGAGGGTTTTTGGTCAAAGAGGGTTCTCGGTGCAAGGGATTTCGGTCAAGGGATTTGCGGTCCGAAGGTTCTCAAATGGATCAAAGGTGTTTTCAGTTTGGGTGGGATTTTGATTCCTAAAACCGTAAACACATAAGGCGGGGTAAATATTCATTATTTATTGGTTTTAAATTCTTAACCATTGAATTATTTGACTTATGTTTGACTTCCTTTGACTTTCATTGAATTTCTTTGACTTTTATTGACCCGAAATAACCGGTTGTTACATAGGGTTTCGAGATAAAGCCCAAAAGAGGAAACGGAGGCTGATAAGGAGAGAGCCTTAGGGATATAAGGTGCTTAAGTTGGGTGCAAACCCTAAAAATTAGGGTTTTCCCTTTGATGACGTACACCCAACGTACTAGGGGGCTAACCCCGTGTCGTTCATGTTTTGAAGTATGCCCGACATACCTTATGTACGCCCAAAGTACGAGGTCCATAAGCCAAATAAGGAGAAGAAAATAATTAGCTAAAGATTTTACCAAACATATCGAGCGTTACAACTCTCCCCCACTTGAATCAGACTTCGTCCTTGAAGTCCGCCTCTACAAACACCTCTGGGTAATGTTCTCTCATCTTCTCCTCAGGTTCCCACGTCCATTCTGACCCCTTTTGGTGCTGCCACTGCACCTTTACCAATTCCATAACCATGTTTCGAAGAGTCTTCGTCTTCCTGTCTAGGATCGCCACTGGTCTCTCTATATAATTCAGGCGATCATCCACGTGAATGTCCTCCAATGGAACCACTACGGAATCATCGACCAAACATTTCTGCAACTGAGAGATATGGAAAGTGCTATGGATCTGGCTGAGCTCCTCTGGTAGATCCAAGCGATACATAACCCTCCCCACCCGGGCCAACACCCTGAAAGGACCAATATATTTAGGGCCTAGCTTACCCCGCTTACTGAATCGGGTGACACCTTTCCAATGTGACACCTTCAGGAGCACCATATCCCCAACCTAAAATTCTAAGTCCGACCAGCGTCTAACTGCGTAACTCTTCTGTCGGCTCAGTTATGTATGAAGTCTGCCATGAACCTGCTGAATCAACTCAGTCGTCCGAAGTACCACCTCTGTACTACCCATGACTCGTTGACCAATCTCACCCCCAACATATCGGGGTCCTGCACTTCCTCCTATAGAGCATCTCAAAAGGAGGTTAATCAATGATGGTGTGATAACTGTTGTTATACGAAAACTCTGCCAAAGGAAGATACGTATCCCAACTCCCACCAATATCCAGTACACAAGCCTACAAAATATCCTCCAATTTCTGGATAGTCCGCTCACTCTGACCATTAGTCTGCGGGTGAAAAGCCGTATTGAAATGAAGACAAGTACCCAACTCCTCGTGAAATCTCCTCTAGAACCTGGAAGTAAACCAGACATCCCTATCAAAAATCATAGAAACCGGCATCCCATTTCGTTCCACAACCTCCCGAATGTAGATGTCGGCCAACTTTTCAGCCGAAATACTCTCCTGGATCGGGATAAAGTATGCGCTCTTGGTCAATCGATCCATAATGACCCATATCGAATCCACTTTGCGCGCCGTCCGAGGTAACTTCGTGATAAAATCCATCGTAATCTCTTCCTATTTTTCCGTGAGTTTGCTGATGCTCGTCCTTGACTTTCCTGCAAGTCAAGCACCTCTCCACATACCAGGCCACATCCCGCTTCATGCATGGCCACCAACAGTCAAGTCGGAGATCTCTATACATTTTTGTCGCTATGGGATGAATAGAGAACCTCAACTTGTGCGCTTCTTCCATCAAAATCTGACGCGCTCCACCCCAATATGGTACCCATACCCTCCGATAAAGGGTCAATAATCATCATCTATCATAATCAAAGGAAGCCACCTGCCCCACTATACGCTCACTCTTACAGTGTTCTTCCTTCATAGCCTCAACATAAGCCTCTCAAATATACCTAAGAGTGAGGTAACTACGATCATCCTCAAACATACATCCTTGATCCGGGCGGTACCCCCTTGCGGTTGAGAGCATCGACCACCACGTTGGCCTTCACCAGGTGATAAAGGATCTCACAATTATAATCTTTCACCACATCCAACCATCTACGCTGCCTCATGTTCAGATTCGGCCGATCTATCAAATACCTCAGAATCTTGTTATCCGTGTAAATAGTAAAACGGACCCCACAGAGGTAATGTTGCCAAATTTTGAGAGCAAAAACTACAGCCTCTAACTCCAAATCATGTGTAGGGTAGTTCGCCTCATGAGGATTCAGCTGCCTCGAAGCATAAGCAATAACATGACCCCACTACATCAAAACTGCACTTAGACTCGTGATGTAACATCTTGATTTCCAGGTATGTTCAAATTTGACCCTTGGTTTGAGTTTGGTTTGCAATTTAGTCCTAAAGGGCATTTTCGTAATTTCTGGGCAGGGCTCGCTTATGCAGGGTGTACGTTTCGTATTTTGGGCGTACATGGACAGGGTGCAAACCCTAGATTTTAGGGTTTGGACCCTACTTAAGCATCATTATAGCCCCATACTCTTCCTTATCTTCAGCCTCCATCCCTAACTCGAAACCCTAAAGTGTGTGAGTGTGTTTTGAAGCTTGAAGAGCCATTTTGGTGCCATTTTAGTGCTCTTGGTGGTGAAGGAGGAACCTAGAAGTTGTGGTGTTTCACTCAAGGCTTTGGATCATGCAGATATTATAGGGTGTGTTAAGTCATAAAAATATGATATTGGACATTAGTTTCTTCCGATGCATGATCTAGGTTATCTTAATGGGTCAAGAGGCTAGGGATTTTGGTGATAAGGTCTTATTATCCATGCAAAACCATTAAGTTGGAAACTTAATGGTTAAGAACACTTTTTAGGGTCTATATCTGGATTTTGGACGTAAGTGCTTAAGGATTAAGCACTTAATGGATTTAGTGGGTGGAAACCGCGAACGTTGGGCGTACTACAGGGTACGTTACGCGTTCATGGTCAACCCTTCGACATTTGGTCAAGCAAGTAGTATGCCCTGCATATGAGTTGGGAACGCCCAACGTACTCACCGAGTTAACTCGGTTGAATTTGACCTGGATTTTGACCAGGGTTTGACTTAGGGATACTTTAGGTATTTTGACCTATATTCTGAGTTTTGGTCACTGTTTTTTTAAAGGTGACTAGTAGAGTTGATTTCAGAGTAGCGTGATATTTCCGTTTTTGTCATCTGTTTTTGAGGTGAGTTTTCTCACTGTATACATGGGTTGAGGGCACCAATGTCATCCCATTATTTTGGTTATATGGAATGCTAGCTGCCATGTGATGTATACTTGTGTGTATGATCGGTTTGAAATATACCCTAGGGCGGGGCCCACTATGGTATGTCGGGTTGAAAAATACCCCAGGGTGGGGCCCACTATGGCATGTTCGGGTTGAAATATACCCCAGGGCGAGGCCCAAGGGTGGGGCCCATATTTGTTTATTGGGTTGAAATACACCCAGGGTGGGGCCCATATTCATATGTTTGGTATGCGGTACTTTGGGGAACTTACTAAGCTTTGTGCTTACAGTTTATGTTTATGGTTTCCGGTACTAAAGGGAAGGGCCCGACATGATGACACAACATCCTCCCCTCATGTTTTTCCGTACTTTTCTGGATATTATTACTCTGATGATTTGATATTGTGGATTGTGAATGTTTGGAACAATTTGATGTTTGAAATTGTTGGTTTTAAAAATGAAAAATTTTATCGCTGTTTTCGGACGTTACACGTAATCGATGCATCACAATATATCAAAAAGTCCTCAACACCCTCTGGCAGGGTTAGAATCGGGACCTCACACAACCCCCGCCTCAAACACTCAAAAGCTTCCTGCTTCTCAGGCCGCCAACAAAAAGTGATGGTCTTCTTCGTCAACCGGGTCAAAGGAACCACTATGTTGGAGAAATCATGACTGAACCTCCGATAGTAACCCACCAATCCAAGGAAACTCCGAATCTCGGATGGAGACTTCGAAACCTCCCACCTCATCACCGCCTTAACCTTGGCCTGATCGACCAGAATACCGTTCTAGTTGAAAACGTGTCCAAGAAACTGCACCTCGCGCAACCAAAACTCACACTTGGAGAACTTCACATACAACTTCTCCCTCCTCAAAGTCTCCAATACCACTCTCAGATGGGTTGGGTTTTGTATACTACAACATCCTATGGTGCACATACAAACTTAAAAGCTTTGGATCTATGTTTTCTCTAATTATACATGCATATGGTTTCCAAAGCTTTAAGCCTACAACTAGCATACAAATAACATATGTTTAATAAGACAAGTTTTAGACATACCTCTTGATGTTGTTGATGTTGCTAGGAAGACTTTGGCCTTTAAGAACTTAGTGCCCCAAGTGTTGCACCTCAAATGGAATCACAGCTCACCTAGGACAAAGGTGACTCTTGAGAGAGAATTTCCACGCACCAAAAACACCTCCATGAACTCCAAGAACTAGAAGTATTTGTTTTTAGGTTATGGAGCTTATATTTATATGTAGGATTCCAAGAGTCATGGGTATAACCCAAATCCATACCCATGGGTTTTATGATCCATGGTTCATGTGGCCCAACTCTTTATGTATCCATACATAAACTTAGTCCAATATGGATCATAAGCCCAACACGTATAAATATAACCAATTACCATAATTAGTCCCCATAGATTTGATTAGTCTCTTTTGATCACTAAATTAATTCCAAACTAATTCTTGATCAATACTAATTAAATCATATGATTTCATATTAATATATTAGAACTTATAATATATTAATAAATCATATATAACCTCTTCTCAAAAGTCCATCCTAACAAATTGTCCTGATGTTATGCAACCCAAATGAACCATGCTACTCTCGGGTCGAGTACATACCAATAATAGTTATGGGCTTAGACATCCAATCCTACAGTCTCCCACTTGGATAAGTCTAAAACTATTATTGCAAATACGACTCTAAAATCCCAACTAGCAATCGTAGCTCTTAAAAGCCGCTGTCGAACTCTGACCTAGTCAATGAAATGTCCATTAGATAAGGGATCATATATTCCTCCATTCTAGATATCATATGGACTGAGACATGGATTAAAATCATTCTCTCTGTCCATCTGTTGTTTCCCGATTCCTGATTTGTGACGCCCGACTAATTGAACAAATCAAATCAGTCCAGGCCCGACCGAGGACTTAGGGTTGTCATCACCAAATCATCGAGGGGCCCACAGATATCGCTTTTATCCACATGGGGTAAAAGGAGCAGATAAACTTCGACCCAAATGCTCGCTTGTACTCACTCATCAAATTACACACAACGATATGCTTTATAACATCCAAGTTACCGGTGCGTTTACATATGTCAATGTCCAACCGACTCGCAACTACAACTCACACATCTCCGTTTGAAGAATATAAGATATTATCGTCTCATGATCACTCGTGATAAAATCCATGAAGTGATTCAAATGAGCGTGGGTTTAATACAATACTCGAATCTTATTCCAGGAGCACTCATGAATATTGCAACTATGTCTAAAACACCTAGATATACTATAGACCCATTCATGACAGTCTTACCTCAATACCTACTTCCAAAGTATGATCGAATGTAGATGGTTTGAATAACCTAGTTATTCGGGAAGTCAAAACATGCAAAATGAAACACAAGAATAATACTAATCCTATATGGCCCCAAAACTTTTGAGCCATATTGATTACTCATTATTCATCGTATAATGTTTCAAATAATCAACTTAATACTTGAACTAAAACAATAGTTGTCCCATGCTACAAGCATGCACACTATGTTTACCTATGGTCCTTTATTTGTGGAATATATCAATTGAAAACATTTCAATGATGCTCATTTCACAATTCCAAATCCTTATGAAAAATGTAAGAATACAAGGTTCTTTGCCAATCTGTTAGATTCTAAACTTATATGCAGTGATCCTCTTGTAATGACTATGCACAAAAAGTCACAAAGACTTGGCTACAAACATTACAAAGTATTCCAACGGAGAGAAATTCCATGGAAACGAAGTCTCACATTCAAAGTACATTCCTTTGAACATCCTTCTTGCATTAAGTTTTCTAATCTTACACAGATTTAAAGAATAACTTCCACTTATGGAAACATTTCCATATTCTCATTTTGACTATCACTTATGAACAAGAGTTGCCTCTTTTTAGAATATGTCAATATGGTCCTTCCAAAATTAACACTATACTTCCAACTGTCCATGAGCAACCAATCTTTGGTAAGCTTCAGATTGTCCTCGATAATTGCTTAATCATTTTAGTCATACACAGTTCTGGTCCTTTTTCCCTCTTAATGCCCTAGGCATTTGGAAAATTCAGAACACATAGAAATATTATAGCATATGCAATCGATCCTATACCCGAAGCATATGGGATACGATTCATAATGTCTCACATAAAGACATGATCCTAGACCAGTCTTTTGCTATAATTTTTTCTATTAGCCATGTTCTCAAAATTCAGACTATGAAGAGGGATGCCGTAATCATAATCGAATATTGAGAGCGCAATTAATATTTCCATATATAGAATTTCCTTATGTTGAACCATTCCAACATAACATTCATATATATATATATATATATATATATATATATATATATATATATATATATATATATATATATATATATATATACTTGACTAAATTTGATTAAAACCTCAATTTAAGCTTTTAGAATTGGAATGAAGTATAATTTCCTCTCCCTTAATTATAGCAAAACAACTTTTCAAACCCTGCAACTTTGCAAATTCAAACTTTTGTTTTCTATAATTAACATTGCTAACTTGCAACATTCACCATAATTGATTATGCTCCCACTAGCATAATAATTACATCCTTATTAGCATAACACTTATGCTCCCACTAGCTTTGACATGTACTCAGAAATCAGCTGGACTTCTAGAAATCAACACTTTGTTGACTTTCTTACCAAAGTTCAGATTTCCGGTATAAGATGCTTTGATAAGACTTTATCAAAATCATACACCTTTCCTTAGATAGCTCACATGTGTGTCTAAACAATTATGAAGAGGGATGCCGTAATCATAATGTTTAGACCCTTTGCCCCTTCTCACAATTCGAATTATGGAGAGGGATGCCGTAATTATAATCGAATTTGAGAATGCAAATCCCACAATTGTTATCTCTTTAAAATCTACTTAGTGAAAGCATTTCCTCACCATCATTTTCATGAATCGAAGAGAAACCTTATGACACTTAGATTTTATGGTGTATGTGTTCCTATCCATGTGAATTTGTCATAACCATAATCATAAGACAAGGTTAGTGATAAATCCAAACTCATATGGACAGAACTTGTTCAATCTTAACTTCTTGCCACCTGGCAGCATAAGGGCCTACCATTGCTTCCAAGTAGTTATGCAAATGACTGAGAACTCATAGAACTCACATGCATAGCCAACTTTAACAGGAATGGGCACATAAACAAGAATATGTCAACACGATAGGTTATAAACCTCAAGTCGTGTGCTAGTGATAAACAATACCCTTGATTAGTTCTTGAAACTTTTCAAGATCTTTAAGACTCCCACTGACCTCTTGACATATAAGATTATCTTGTCAAAAACCATTCCTTGACAAAACAAATATTCAAGAGTTAGTGCGGATTCTTATCAAGACAAACACTTCACACAATTGGCCTTAGTTGGTCTTTGTTTTATCCAAAACATCACAACTCACCAATTTTAAATGTACAAGAGTAGAAAACATTTTACTCTACATTTGATAAGTGTTTTAGACCTTCTTAACATTATGTCACTCAAGGATAAATCTTGGAGTGTTACTCTAAGACTCAATTTTGGAACGAAGTATGATTCATCTTTTGATTTAACCATTTCAACAATTCACGATTCCTCTTCTTAGTCAAACAAATGCACTAAGATGTCCTTAGAGGATCAATTGTGATATGGTTTTTTGTAATCATTAAGATGATCATAAAACATGATACTAAAGTACTCTCCCATCTTTTCAGATTGGAGAAACTTTTATCTTTCTGCCTAATTTGATTCTTCTCATTCGTCCTGCCATACATTGAAACTTTTCCAATGTTTCAGAATTATACTTAAACTTGTAAGCACAACCATATTTACTAAACGTTAGTAAATCATGACGAATAGCCTTATCATTCTTTGTGGTGGTCCTGATTAGCACACAACCAAGTGTACCCGATCTCCTAGTCCTTCACTTGACTCACATATACATTTGAACAAGGAGTTAGTCTTAATTTCCCAAAGATGAAAACTCTCATTCATCATACAATACAAGTTTCAAGATTCCAAATTTCTATCCAACTGAAACTTGGGTGATGAAATTCTTTCCTTATTTGGTAAATTATGACACTACCACAAACGGAAGAATCAAATCCATTTTCCAATATTGCTATCAATGGAATCATATAAACAACATTTTTCACAAATCCCATTGTAAGGATACTTAAAATAAATAAAATCAAAAATTTTCCTTTTATTTTAAAATTGCGGAAAAAACTTATCCTTACAATGCAAATACATATGAAAACTATGTTGTTATCCATTCCTAAGCAATCTATCATAACCCTTAGCAGCAGCTCAAAATTCTGATATTCAGATCATGCGATCAAAATCCATCTCTTCACGATCAGAATTAGCTTATTCTTCCTTTAAGCTTCCTTTCTTTTCTTCGATTCTACAAAACATCAAAATGAGACCTAGTCACATCATGTAATAAGAATCTCCAAATAGGAACTTAATAGAGTTAGATAGTGGACTTTACCTGAAGCATAGTCAATTTTTTTTTTTGACTTTTACCATCCTAGTGAACTTTCAGGTAAATAAGGCAGCTTCGCAACCAATGCCCCTTCCTTTTGGCAATAGAAACATATGGACTCTGTAGGAATGGTACGCGAGACTATCTCAGACTTAGCCTTTCTCTTTACCATTGGATCAGATGACTTGACCATGGCCGATCCCTTTCCATTCGGAAGATAAAGCTTTTCTGGATTTCTAATGTTACCATTGTCAATGTCCATGGAAGTTTGGGAAGTAGATCTTCCAATCAAATTTGCCTTACCAGTGCTCCAAATCATTGTTGATTTAGCAGCAACAAGCAAATATGTAAGATCATTAAGGGTCATGTCGTGGTCTGTCACATAGTAGTCCTTAATGAACTCACTATATGACTCGGAAAGCGATTGAAGAACCCAGTCAACAGTCAACTTCCTTGAGACTTCGACACCCAACTCTCCCAGCTTGTCAATATGAGACTTCATCTCCAAGATGTGAGTACATATAGACACTGCTTGCCAATAGGGATTGAGTGACCTTGAACTATTCAAGAACTTGTGGGTTAGGGAGAACAATTGGAGGAGGTGGAGGAGGTGAAGTATGATTTCCAGTCCCATTAATGCACAACAAAGGGATTAATCTTTCACCTTGATCGCCATTTGGGATATCATCTTCAT
Organism: Lactuca virosa; assembly: GCF_052849685.1. Taxonomy (NCBI): domain Eukaryota; kingdom Viridiplantae; phylum Streptophyta; class Magnoliopsida; order Asterales; family Asteraceae; genus Lactuca; species Lactuca virosa. Next base: position 259,757,050 of record NC_136426.1, on the reverse strand, counting down.
TAGGATAGCTTTATCCAAAAGGATAAGGAAGACCATAGTTGTCATAACTAGACATCTATGAGGGAGAAATTCAAGTTTAGTTGATTTAAGCCCTTAATATAACACCCAATATGAAATATTAAGGCTAGGACCCAACACAATAGTTTATAATTTGGAAGAGGGATGCCGTAATCCAAGATACAAAATATTTGAAGGTAGGTAAATGACGATTTACCAATTTCCACTATGAAAAACGAAACTAACATTAGGTTTTAAATGAATTGAAACTCCTAGATCTTTTGAGATTCATTGAACTATTCAATGACATGTTTAAATCTCGATTGTCCCCTTCAAGTTTGTGACTGGGATGCCGAGGATCACAAACAAGGAGTGAATAACCATGCAAATTAACTTGGTACACTTAATGTTACAACCACCTAATCAATGTGCCGGTTAACCACACATGCTCCATTGATCTATGATTAACATCAAGCTACCCTTTTCCACACATTGTCAGTCCCAGATTAGTGTGCCGGTTAACCATACATGCTCCACTAGCGACTTAACAAGGTGCAAAGTGCAATTTCATGGGTTAGCACCAAATTCACATTTTCCTAAAGTAACTAAGATTGGGAATATAATAAAGTTTAGTTACTTTATATTTATCATTATACTTTTAATGAAGGGAGAATTAATGTCCTGTCCTACCCGTTCGGCTAACGACCCTCCACCAGTCAAGGAAGCGGTGGGTGAGAGTGGACACCCATTAAACTGCCATTTTATAGGCAGTAACCTTATACCCCCCCTTATAGACCGGTTTCGTGAATGAGGCCTACTAACGGTAAGACTAACTTACTCTTATACATATATATAAATATTAAACCTATAATATTATAATAGTATAAGGGTTGAATTTTAAACTTTTAAAATTCTAGGGGTTGGAATTAAAGTATACATAGGGGGGGGGGTGACTTTATAAATTCCAAAATTTGAGGGCAAGTTTTGAACAATTCAAAAACTCTTGGTTTCCATAACTTATGAGTTTAATATGATTTTTATGAAAGACTTTTCAAGTTCCATAACTTGGGGACAAGTTATGGAAGAAATAAAACTATTTTATGATGACATTAAAATAAGACCTTTCATTTTTTTCATAACCTATGAATCTTAATGAACTTTTAAAAGAAAAAACTATTCATTTTCCATAACCAGAGGACAAGTTATAGAGTTCATAAAAACCATTAAGATCAAATATTCCAATTAACACAATAATCAAATAATTTTTCCATGATCTAGATTAAACTCATAATAACAAGATAATTCATATCAACTATTTTACAAGAAATTAGTCTATTACATAAACTAATAAAATTTTGAAACTATGACACTTATCTTTTATTTGGATGAGCATAATTATTTTCACAACATAAAATCAAATTTTTATCAAGAAAACATTTTATAGTAATTATCCAAATCCAAATTAAGCCAAGAAATCCAAAAATCTGCCAGACCCGTCACCACCTCATGGTAATTTTGACCACCTCGTTGTGATCAGGCAGAATCCAAAAAAAAAAAACGATTTTTTCAAGCTTTGAAAACAAGTAGCATCAAGTATGATGGAAAACAACCCATGGCTCTGATACCACTGTTGGGTATTGTATACTACAACATCCTATGGTGCACATACAACCCTAAAAGCTTTGGATATATGTTTTCTCTAATTATACATGCATATGGTTTCCAAAGCTTTAAGCCTACAACTAGCATACAAATAACATATGTTTAATAAGACAAGTTTTAGACATACCTCTTGATGTTGTTGATGTTGTTAGGAAGACTTTGGACTTTAAGAACTTAGTGCCCCAAGTGTTGCATCTCAAATGGTATCACAACTCACCTAGGACAAAGGTGACTCTTGAGAGAGAATTTCCATGCACCAAAAACACCTCCATGAACTCCAAGAACTAGAAGTATACATTTTTAGGTTATGGAGCTTATATTTATATGTAGGATTCCAAGAGTCATGGGTATAACCCAAATCCATACCCATAGGTTTTATGATTCATGGTTCATGTGGCCCAACTCTTTATGTATCCATACATAAACTTAGTCCAATATGGATCATAAGCCCAACACATATAAATATAACCAATTATCATAATTAGTCCCCATATATTTAATTAGTCTCTTTTGATCACTAAATTAATTCCAAACTAATTCTTGATCAATACTAATTACATCATATGATTTCATATTAATATATTAGAACTTATAATATATTAATAAATCATATATAACCTCTTCTCAAAAGTCCATCCTAACAAATTGTCCTGATGTTATGCAACCCAAATGGACCATGCTACTCTCGGGTCGAGTACATACCAATAATAGTTATGGGCTTAGACATCTAATCCAACAAGATGCTCCTCATGTTGTTCCTGAGTCTTGGAATAGACCAGGATGTCATCGATAAACACAATCACTAACCGGTCTGGCATAGGCCTGCATACGCGATTCGTGAGGTCCATGAATGTGGCTGGGGAATTGGTGAGATCGAAGGGCATCACCACGAACTTTGAATGATCATATCGAGTCTGGAAGGCCGTCTTCTGCATATCCTCCTATCTGGCCCTCATTTAGTGATAACCTAAACACAGATCAATCTTGGAAAACCAAGATGTGTCCTGAAGCTGGTCAAATAAATCATCGATCATCGGGAGTGGATAAGGCTTATTCACCGTTAGCTTATTTAGCTCCTGGTAGTCGATACACATCCGATGCGACCCATCCTTGTTCTTCACAAATAAGATCGACACTCCCCATGGTGAACTACTTGGCCGGATAATTCCCTTGTCTAACAGCTCCTGTAGCTATGTAAACAACTCCTGCATCTTTGGATGTGCTAACCGATAAGGTGCCTTGGCTATCAGAGCCGCACTTGGGACCAAGTCAATCTGAAACTCCACATGCCTCTCTGGAGGCACTCCAAGCAGATCCTACGTGAAAAACATCTGAGTATTCCCAAACAATCGGTACATCATTCGTAGTCACCTCATCCTTTTCCCAGGTATCCATCACATATGCCACAAACCTGGAACATTCCTATTGAAGATAACGTCTGAAGCTCGCCGCCAAACAGAGATTTAGCCCATGATGAGCACCCTCACCGTGGATCACCAACTCTCCCCCACTTGGGGTGTGAATATGCACCAACTAAAGCCTGCAATCAATCATCGCCACATTGGGGCTCAACCAATCCATCCCCATAATTACCTTACTCTCACACAGGCGGATAGGAACCAAATCAATCAGATACTACTCGCTGAATGACTCCAAAGTGAATCCCCGATGAACACTCGATACTCGCACCGGACGGTCGTCAGCAATCTCAACATCTAATGGATAATCCAACTCCCTGGGGGTATCGTCAAACCTCTTGCTAAGCGCAAGAGATACAAAGGATTGGGTAGCTCCTGAATTGAATAAAACCAATGTAGGAATACCGTTCACAAGGAAAGACCCTAAACAACAACACAAACGTATAAGCATGATAAATAACATAAATAAAACGGTAAGGAGAAGATACATACCAATGACCACATCGGGTGCTGCACGAGCCTCCTCATCTGTCAGCTGAAATGCCATGCTTCGAACAACTGGCGCTTCCGCCTTGCCCTGACGGGCATCGGTGATCCTTATAGTTGCAGGAGCAGGTGCTATTACTTGTCCTACCGCTTCTAAACTCGGATAGTTGCTTTTCTTAAGGCCCTTATGATTGTAATGGAAGCAAATCATATTAGATACCTGGGTGGTGGTAGGGGCAGTACAATCCCTATCGAAGTGCCATGTCTTGCCACACTTGGAGCAGCCCAAACCACCCGCTCTGCATACTCCGTCATGCAGCTTGTCGCACTTGCCACAACGATCCCGTCCCTCCTGGCCCCTCATCTAGTGTCGGGAAGGCGGGAAAAATAACAAACTCCTTGATATTATTATCTCAACATGTCATGGTACTGAGTCTTCCTCATGTCTTCGTCTGCAGCGTACTGGGGTACCAATAAGGCTCTCTCTCAGAACTTGGTGGTGATCTCCGCCATGGTCTTAGTCGTCTGTCGCCTATATAGGAACTCCCTTGCCAGCTATTTCACCTCAATATCTGGTGCAAACTCCGCTCGAAATAGGGTCACAAAGTCCGACTAGGTCATGGACTCAATGGCTGGGGCTCCCAGAGTATAGCTTCGACCCCTCGGGGCAGAAGATAGTCATCTGGGCACACTCAATATCTTCTATCCATTACTTGGCGGCAATCGGGTCCTTCACCCCAAAGAATTCCAACGCCCCACATCCCCTGAAATCCTTAAAGTATAAAGTGTGGGCTACGTGCTGACTAGTGGCCTAAAGACCGAAGACAATCCTCCATCAACTCGATTATATCCTCCTTGATCGACCCAAACATCACTGGGGTCGCTTTAAGGATGCCTCTTGTAATCTTATATGTGATGAACTCGCGTAAACCCTTATCAACTGGTTCAGTTCCCAGAGCCCGAGCCAGAGCCAGATCCTAAACCTTCTGTCCCACCGCGTGTCATCACCATGCTGAAATATAACACAAAAACAATCAATATACAGACGAAGAGGTTCACACTCTTGAAGTTTCTTGAATTCATCATGGCAGTCCTTGTCTTGGGTATAGATCATGTGCTTCTAGTAGTACATGCCCAATACTACCTTCCACACCTATCTATACCCTCCCCAAGGACTGACTCGAATCCTCAAAGTCACTTCCTTTCTATCTAGTACTCCTCCCATGCTATAGAGCACCCTATGTGCCAAGACATATCCCAGGAAATCCCTAAGGTTCCTTTCCTCACCACTCTCTACTATCATATGCAGAAGGAACTCCCTCTAATACCATCTAACTACCACACAATTGCAATTACATACTATCGGTACTAGATAATTCTTCGAATGAAATGTCTCACACTATAACGGTTGGACTTAAATAAGAGCTGCGCAATAGAGTTAAACCTAACCCTCTAAAATAATCTAATCTCAACAATATGTAACCAAGCGCATTCCTCCACTAGGTAATTGATATTAATGAGAATTCCTAAAAGCACAAAGCACGCAACATTCGAGCATTAAGCAATTCGAAACATAACATAACCTAAACAGACCATCCTATAAGATAACTGACCTCATACTAGCATGAAAATCTATAAGGTCATACATTAGGCACATAAAGGCATCTCTCCTTCCATTCTATCATGCAATCCTGAGCAGATCCCTAGTCCTAATCTAACATGCGATTTTCCTATCATAGCATAAAACATTTAACATGTATAGGTATTTTGAGAAAACTTACTTGAGCTCGGCTGATTACACGCATCACACCCCTTTCTTTTATTACAAACCCCTTAATAAAATATTTATTTTTATGAAAATCTTCCAAACCCTCAGTTTAAGATCATACACACCCGAGAGTATGCCCGATTCCCTCAAACCAAGGCCCTGATACCAACTTGTAACATCCCAAAAATTCCAGATAATTTTTTTGTTTTTAATTTATTCTAAAGAATTCAATAGTCATATCAAAACAACCTAAAGTGTATCATAGTGGAAATAAAATCAGAGTAAAAAAAAGCCCAAAATGCAATAATGCGGAAAACATGGGCGGATGCGGTACGATCATGTCGGGCCCTTCCCTTTCGAGCTGCAAGTACCTGAAACCAGAACATAAAATGTAAGAACAAAGCTTAGTGTGTTTACTCAAAATACCCCATACCATACATATATAACAGTCAAAACATAATTAGGTCTATTTCACCCCCCTTCAATCTCTTTCAATCGGTACTGGGTCTATTTCATCCCCTTCAGTATCTTTGAACCGGTACTGGGTATATTTCACCCCTTTCGGTCTCTTCCAACTGGTATCGGGTCTATTTCACACCTACATCTAGCATACAATCATACCAGCAAGAGTCACAGAGACAACAAACATATACATGTATAACGTGAAATTGTCACAAAGACAACTATCATCCTACGAACATAATCCAGTGGGTCGGTATTGGTGCCTTCGACCCACGAGTATAGTATAGGAACTCACCTCAGTCTAAAGATAAAAAAATCACACTCGGCTAATGAATCGTAAAATCTCCACACTAAATCACAAATAATAGAACCCTAATAAGCAATTAGGTCATTGACCCAAACTGAGAGTCCAAATCCTTAATCTCGACTCATAAGGGTAAAAGACTATTTTACCCTTCCCTTATTGGGCCTAACAAATTACGGTCCAAAAACAACTAGCCCAAATTCCAGAAGACACTCAAGGCCTAATATGGGCCCAAATCCATATAGGCCCATGGCCTAACAATGACCCAACTCAGAAAAGACTTATGGCCCAATAAGGGCCCAAAACCCTGGAGTCCAAAAGCAGCCCAAGATCAAAAGCCCAATTAGCCCTTGATCGAGTACGCTAGGCATACCACTAGTACGCCTAGCGTACTAGGTCGTGACACCAGAATTGGGAACCCGGACGCGTATGCTGAACGTATACTTTCGCACGCCAGGCGTACGCCCCAGTCAGCCAAAAATGTCCATTAAGCACTTAATGCTTTAAGTCTAACGTCCAAAACATAGATTTAACTTCGAAATAAGGTCTTAATCCATAAGGTTGCCAACTTTATGCTATTGCATGACTTAAAAAGGCATAAACTTCATTTCTAGCTTCTATACTCCATAAGAGAACCATTAAATCATGCATGGTTGTATAAAAACCATCAAGACACGATTTTTATGAACAATGGACCTCAAAAACACCAATAAGTAGAACCCAAATCTTATGGAGTAGCTTTTACTCACAAAGGCCAACTCATGGGAGCAAAATATGCTCAAAACCCTAACTAACCTAGATCTAAGCAAAGAATCAACAAGGTTAAGACTTTATACCTCTTGGAGGCTGAAAATGATGGATGGACTCTAGATCTACAAGCTCCTACTTGACCGATGCTCCTCTACAAGGCTTCTTCTTCTTCTATATGCACCATACACACACACTAAAAAACACATAAGGGTCAATCTCTTGAGAAATGGGTTAGGGTATCGAGATAAAGCTCAAATGAGGCAATGAAGGTTGATAAAGGGAGAGCCTTGGGGATATAAGGTGCTTAAATAGGGTGCAAACCCTAAAAATTAGGGTTTTACCTTGGCTGACGTACGCCCAATGTACAATTTGTACGCCCAGTGTACCAGGGGGGCTAATCCCGTGTCGTGCATGCTTCAAAGTACGCCCGATGTACCATATGTACGCCCAACGTATGAGGTCCTTAAACCAAATAAGAGAAGAAAATAATTAGCTAAATATTTTACCATATTGGGAGTTACAGTTCTTGGCCTAGTGTGTGACCGGAACGATTCCCACTTGGATAATTTTTTCTTCAGATTGGTGTTTCTTGATCTCGTTATCAGTCCTTTCTAGAAGATGCATTGGAACAGATGACCACCTACATACGAACCTAAATTTCTATTAATCGTGATCGCTTTTGGACCACTAAAGCCAAAAATTTAATGAATAAACAAACTGATTCTGTAAAAAAGATATAAAAAGAGAGTTTAGGAGGAAGATGGGATCCATATTTTGATTATTTTTTTTAATATTAAAAAATATTTAGAAACATTAAAAATAAATGATAAAGTAAAAGAAAAGGGAAATATAGTCATTTTATGTCTACAAGGGACGAGGCGTGCATATTTTTAGGATATAAGAGACTATCCGAGTTAATTTTTGAAAATAGGGACTGAAGGTGCATTTTGGCACCTACACGAGGGACGATTCGTGTAATTTGACATGTGTTTAAAAGTGACTAATTAAAAGGAGGGGTTTTTATAAAAAAAATTCAAATAAATAAGAATAAATTAGGTAAAATTAAAGAAAAAAGTTTTTGGAAAAGGTTAAGCATTGGTGAGATTATTGAATTATAGGTTATAGAGTATTATAGGTTATAGAGTAAATTATGTGAATGGTCATTGTGGTTTGTGGTAATCTGCGCACTTAGTCCCTAACTTTTGTTTTTAACTCGGAACATCCCTATAGTTTGATTTTGCCCTTAGTTTCTTTTTTTTTTAATTAATCAAATTTTTATAATAATTTATATTATTAGTTAAATAAAGTGTCCCACCTAGTCACCCACACCCCATTATCAATGGTTCTCACTCCAGACATGTCAATCGTTCACCACATCCACAGGCGATCATAGATCGCACATCACCACCGAGAACAATGACAACAACCATGACACTGGCCTTAAACCTTAATCATCGTCCACCACCCACTCTCCCTATTTTAGAGGTCGAAATGTGTTGTGAGATGTCGAAGCGTCTTTTGTCATGTTTAGTGTCGAAGTCAGTTTACTTGTATTCGTTGTATGTATTTCATAAGGGTACTTTTAGAGGTCGAAGCGTTCAAGTCTTAGCCCTTAAGTATATTTTGTTTACTTCTGGTGTTCCTATAAATAGGGATAAATATAAGGGTTAGAGAAACTTTTGGCACTCAGTGTACTTTCCTCTTTCATTCTCTTGTATCCTTTCAGAAGTATTAATCGAGCCAAACAGATTATATTTACAACTTGTGTTCTTGATTCAATTCATACTCTAATTTCATTTCATTCACTCGATTCTCACAAACTACATTTGGTATCAGAGCAGGATTCAATCTGTTGATTTCTAATTTTCTCGTTCTTTCAAAAGTTCTAAATCGCTATTTCCGATTCATATATTTTCCGCACTTTTGATTTAGAAAATCTATTCTAATCAATAGATTTGATTTGATTCTGCGATTCGTGTGACTAATCAAGTGTTCGTTGATTGTTTTCTGAAAGATTCATTCATTAGATTCCTCTTTTTGAAGCTTTTCATCACTTTTGTCAATACGTTAATGGCGAACTTCAACATGAACACGATGACTGTTTTCTCTCATCTTCTCGGTTCTTCAACCAAAATTCTGATGCTGATTCTTGAATATTATGAGCAATGGGCGGACAGAATGGAAGACTATCTCAATGGGATTGATGAAGATCTATGGTGTTGCATAACGAGTGGAGACTATCGTCCAGGAAGGCTAGAACAGATTGGAACGACTGGTTCATCTGCAGATGTTTCACTACAAGCAGAGAAACAAAAAGAAAATGACAAAAAATGCTTGCGTGAACTTCGCGGTGCTCTTCCACCGGTGGTTTACAATTATGTTCGTGGTTGCAAAACAGCAAAGGAGATCTGGGATACTTTGAAAGAGAAGTATCAGGGAAGTGAGAAGACAAGAAAAAGTTTTGTGAAGCAGTGTCTGGTTGAATTAGGTAAATTCAAACAGAAAGAAAAAGAGTCCACTGAATTGTTCTATGATCGTCTGAATGAGTTAATCTTCAAATTCAGTCGTTATGGGGTTAATCGTTCGACTCTTGAGTACAATCTTACTTTCTTAATGGGACTTCGAAAGGAGTGGAGGAACATTAGTTTGATGATCAAGACGCAACAAAGCTTCGACAACTATTTGCTGGGTGATCTTTATAATGTTCTGAAAGCTCATGAAAGTGAGATTAACGAAATTGCTGAAGAAGGAAAAGTGAGTTTGGGCGGTCCTCTTGCATTGGTTTCGAAGGTGTCTAGAAAAGAGACTGAAGTCGAATCTACTAATGTTGATGGTTATGATAATGAAGGTTTTCTCATGAACCCGAAAGATGAAGCTGTGGCGTATTACTCGAATAACAAAGTCAAGAAGTTCTTCAAGAATCCATTTAATCCGAAGTTCAAAGGAAGTGATTTCAAGGGAAACTCATCTGGGAAGAATGTTTGAGAAGATTTGAAAGTCGAGAAGAAATAGGTTAAGGTTATTGGTGAGAAGGTGGAGAAGAAATTGAAAGGCGATTCTGGTATTTATTGTCACTACTGCAATGGTGCGAACCATTTGGCAGTTGACTGCATGTTAAGGAAAAGAGAGGAGAAGAATGAAAAAGTGAATGACAAAGCCTACTATGTCGAGAGGCTAGAGGAAGTGAGAGCAAGAACGAAGGGAATGTCGCTTGTTGCAATGGGGAGTGGTGATGGGGAAGGTACATATCAAATTTGGTCATCAGGATCAGATGACGAGGATATGAGGAACCCCACACACGGTGCCATGTATGCGAAGTATGAAGAAGGAAGTTTGGAAGAGGAGAAGGTGATCAGGAAGTGTTTTGTTACCACTGGAGCTGAAAAATCGCCAATGACTTCGAAGGTACATTCTCTTCTCGATTCCTTATTCCATTCAGTTCATATGATGTTGTTTTATTTGACTTCGATGATACTTTGGCTTATGTTAATGACATGCTTATTTCTATTAGTAGTGATGCTGAAAAATCGAAAACACTACTACTAGATTCTCAGAAATGTTTGGAGACAAAGAGGAGTAGGATAGAAAATTAGAATTACAATTAAATAATGTTACTATTGATAGGGATACTATTCGAGCTGATAATTGTATTCTTATGAAACAACGAAACATATATTGCGGTTCAGCTAAAAGATTGTATGCTAAACTGACAGATTTACATCATTCCAATGACATAAGTAAGGCACAACATAGGAAACTATTTCCCTTTTGGGTATTCGAAAGGGAGAAAATAGATTTGACATCCTATGATTGTGAGAAAAAAGGTCTCTGAATTTTATAAGGTCCCAAATGACTCATATGCATATGGTATTGTTAAGATAGATGAGTGTTTGAATGAAAATGATTTGGTACATATTGTGAATGAGACATTGACTAAAACTGAACAACTTAAAATTTTGAAAAAGACTAAGAATTCGACATTTGACTCTCAACACAATTTTGATGATATCGAAGATGATTCTGACAATATCAGTGAGATTGAGCAAGTGGAAACTGTTGATTTTTCTCAGTTGTCTATCATTAATGTCACTTCGATGTCTAAGGGTAAAGAAAAATGTAATGATTCTTTGGAAAAGGTTAACACTGACCAACCCTTGACATCAAAAGTTCATGACTATGACCGTGTGATTGTTGAAGATAGTCAAACTGATAGTGATAATGATGAAGACGATATTCCAAGTGAAACAACTATTCCAAGAGTTGTTTTCGAACAAGTATATGAGGAAACAGAGAAATTTGATAAAGTGATGAAGGAAAAACGTCCTCATTATCTCGAATTGAGCTCAGTCGTATATCCGTCTTTCAAATGCACAAATGATTTGGTGTTTCCCAATCAGGTGTCTGTCACTACAGGGAACGGAGACAAAGTGAATCCTAAAATCATCAAAATTGTTGACAAACACAACAAAGGAGAATTGAAAGATGGGGTTTTTTTAAAATCAAAACACAGTCGAAAATAACGAAAACAAAAATTCATCGACTTTTCAAAGACAAAAATCAAAAAGAGTTTGGCAAGTGAAATTAGTAAAAGAAAATGCTGCTCATCAAACAAATGAACAAGTTTCTCAAAATCAAAAGACAAAAGCACAAATTTTCAATGAAGAAATTAAAAAGGTTTCAAAGGAAGAAGGTGTTTCGATGTCAAAGGCACGAAACAAAGTTTATTGGGAAAATGTTAAGTCTTTTAAGAAACAAAGTGGTTTTTCACAAAAATGGTCTCAACCAAAACCGACTAAACAAGTTAAGACTTTTTCACAAAATAAGTCTTTTGATCAGAAAAAACCCGCTAAAAACAAGATGATTTTTCAAAAGATCGCTCAAAAGTTCAAAAACCTATTCAAACACCTTATGTTCAAAAACCAAGAAATGAAAATTTTGTTCAAAACCAACAACAAATGAATTTTGTTCCTAATCCTCAAAATGCAAGGTTTTCACAATTTTTTTTTCACAAAATGGTGTTCAAAATAATGCACATCAAAATTTTCATCATTTTCGAAATCAGAAAAGTTTTCCAAAAGAACAAAGTGTTTTCAATCAAACAACTGCCGGTTATAACAAACATTTTCAAAATCGGTTTCGACATCCTCCGAAACCATCATTTCCAAAAAGACAATTCGAATAGTTGGAAGTTGGAGGAAGGAAAAATGAACCATTTAAACCAAAACAACCTAACTTTCCCAATCCTGTTTCGAAGCAGCAAGTCAAATCTTCATTTGTAAAAGGGAAATCTGACACAAAGAATATCAATCATTAGCTCGAAAGAAAAGGAAAGTCTTATAAATCCGGAAAGTTTTCTCAAGAAGAAATCAGGTGTGCTTATGAAAGCTACTTGAACGAGTCATCAAATGGGAATGGAGACAAAGTGAATCCTAAAATCATCAAAATTGTTGATGAACACAACAAAGGAGCATCAAAAGATGGGGTTTTCTCAAATCAAAGCACAGTCGAAAATAACCTAAACAAAAATTCATCGACTTTTCAAAGACAAAAATAAAAAAGAGTTTGGCAAGTGAAATTAGAAAAAGAAAATGCTGCTAATCAAACAAATGAACAAGTTTCTCAAAATCAAAAGACAAAAGCACAAATTTTCAATGAAGAAATTAAAAAGGTTTCAAAGGAAGAAGGTGTTTCGATGTCAAAGGCACGAAACAAAGTTTATTGGAAAAATGTTTAAGGCTTTTAAGAAACAAAGTGGTTTTTCACAAAAATCGTCTCAACCAAAACCGACTAAACAAGTTAAGACTTTTTCACAAAATAAGTCTTTTGATCAGAAAAAACCCACTAAAAACAAGATGATTTTTCAAAAGATCGCTCAAAAGTTCAAAAACCTATTCAAACACCTTATGTTCAAAAACCAAGAAATGCAAATTTTGTTCAAAACCAACAACAAATGAATTTTGTTCCTAATCCTCAAAATGCAAGGTTTTCACAAAAAAGGTGTTCAAAATAATGCACATCAAAATTTTCATCAATTTCGAAATTAGAAAAGTTTCCAAAAGAACAAAGTGTTTTCAATCAAACAACTTCCGGTTATAACAAACATTTTCAAAATCGGTTTCGACATCCTCCGAAACCATCATTTCCAAAAAGACAATTTAAATAGTTGGAAGTTAGAGGAAGGAAAAATGAACCATTTAAACCAAAACAACCTCACTTTCCCAATCCTGTTTCGAAGCAGCAAGTCAAAGCTTCATTTGTAAAAGGGAAATCTGACACAAAGAATATCAATCATTAGCTCGAAAGAAAAGGAAAGTCTTATCAATACGGAAAGTTTTCTCAATAAGAAATCAGGTATGCTTATGAAAGCTACTTGAACGAGTCATCAAATGGGAGTTCTTCATCCATGGAATCGAATCCTTCTATTCGAAAGTGGAAAGTAGTTCCCAAAGCGAAAGTTGAGTCAAAACGAATGGCTGGTGGAAAAGGGAAAGTTTGTGGCAAACCTAAACCAATGAATGATTTCATTTCGATACCTAAGTCCATAGAAGTTGACTTGATCGATAGTTTGAAATCTAAAGTTCAAAGTTGGGTGTTAGGATCCTCATTTCACAATGTATTTTCTTCTAATCAACAAGGACCCAAAAAGCCTTGGGGACCTAAATTTTTTCATTGATCGCAGGTATTGTGTGGCGAGCAATATGATGAACATTGGTACATTGACAGTGGTTGCTCAAGTCACATGACTGGACGAAAGGAAAACTTGCGAGATTATAGAAGTCTAGAAAATGTTGGAGTGGTGATATTCGGAAACAACCAAAAGTGCAAGGTTAAAGTCTATAGGAAAGTTACATGGGAAGTTTACTGTCAATCGAGTGGCATATGTCGAAGGTCTTCAACGCTACTTGATAAGTGCTTCACAACTTGTTGTGGGCACTGGTAGTCAAGTAGTCTTCGATGAAGAAGCTAGTATCATTCGAACAAAGAAACCAAAGAAGTTTTGCTCAAGTCGAAGAGGAAATGTGATATGTTCACCCTTGATATGAAACCAATTGTTGGAGTTCCCTCTGCCTGGTTTCTTTCGAAGGCATCGTCCGATTTGAGCTGGTTGTGGCATCGAAGATTATCTTACTTGAAATTCAAAAATCCGAAAAAATTGGTGGTATCACTACTGCAAAAACAGCCTTTTACAACACGCAATGCGTGTCGTAAAACGCTCAGATGACATGCAATGCGTGTCATAACGAAAGACGACACGCTTTTGCGCGTCGTCTATTTACAACACACATTTACGACGTGCAGTTACGACATGCATTTACGACGCGCATTTACGACAGGCAATGCGTATCAAGGAAGCTTCTGTCATAAAGGAAGACGACACGCATTTGCGTGTCGTAACCTTACGACCCCCGTTTAGGACATGCATTGCGTATCATTAAAGTCCATGTCATAAACGAAGATGACATGCATTTGCGTGTCATAAACTTCAGCTACCATTTACGATATGCATTTACAACGCGTCTTTACGATACACATTTATGCATAATACAAAAATATGGAAACAAATATATACCAAAACAATCAATTTCATCCATTAACATCATGTCAAAAATTTTGTAATGCATTGGGGAACTATTCGTTGAGAGCCCAAACAGTTATATAAATCAATGAAAGTAAAACTCATAACTTTTCTAGTTTTCATAATCCTAAGAATAGCAGCATCAACCTGCAATATATTTATAAAAAATGTGGTTATAAATTTATAATTACAAAAAAATTAAAGCAGTTTCTAAAAACAAAGTTGGACCTGATATTGACGATCTTGGAATACTCTCTCTATGGTGCTTGCGTTTTCTTCCACAATTTCCTTCAATTGGATAGCATTCACATGTACATGGAATGGAATGGAATAATGAAATAAGCAAGGGAGTGGAATGAGTCATTCCATTCCAATTTCATATGAACTTCACATTATATATTTGTATAAAAAATTAATTGATCTCATGAGAGCTTTTCTCTTATCTCTTTATTGTACAATGATATAGTGCCATAAAACGACTCTCTTACAAACAGTTCTTGCTAATTTGGAGATGTGATAAGATTGTGATGTTAAAAGTGAAGCAGTAGGCATCAAATGAAATGTACTGTAAATGTGGGAGAGAAGCCACCTCTCGAAAGTAGTAAATCAGTGAAATGTACTATTTCCTTTAAGGTTTTCAAGGATAAAAATAACATTTCTCAAGGTTTAGGTATCACTTACCAAACAATAGCATTTCTGCATACTAGAGCAATGCATGCATTCGATCCTACACAACAACATTTGACAATTTATAAGATAGAAGGTAAAGTTTGTTCATCAATATATTAAGTTGTAATGCTATTGCTCACCAAGAACAACACAAGGAAAATTGAAGGCTGTAATAACACCAACTACTCTAATAATAATTATTATAATTATAATAATGTTTTGAAGGTTTGGAAAGTTGCTGAGGCTCAGCAGATGATAAATTCCAGTACACTCATTTTGCACATAAAGTAAACAGTTTCAATGGATTGGTAGATTTCAGTACTTAGTTAAAGTCAAGTTATTGCTTGGTAGAAGGTAATTGTGCGTAAATTTGTATCTTATTGTAGGGTAAAATTTAGTTGTATCTTTTGAAGACTTAAAGTGGGTGGGGGAGGTGGGGGGGGGGGGGGGGGGGAGGGGTAATTAGTAGGCTAATTTTTGTTATAAATAGCGTTGGGTGTGTATTGTGTAATGTGTTGGCTTTTATGATTTCTTCTAAAAAACTTGGTATTATTTTGCTCAACATGGTAAGATATGTGGATCTAAATGAAGCTGCGTATATGTTAAAATATTATAAGAGACCGTTTAAGATCCCATCAAACAGAACCCAAATCCACATTTGAAAACTCTATTGATAATTATGTCGTCAGCTGTCTTTTAGGAATAACGAGTTTTATAGTTTTATTATACACTGGACCCCATCAAACAAAACCCAAATCCACATTTTCCTTTTCTTTTCTGTTCTAATAACTTCTTCAGGTAAATATACGATGAATATCTATCCATAAACAGTATGAAAGCATCAAGTAATACTAATGAATAATGTGGATTATGTCAACTTTAATGGGTAATGATGTGTCATGATAAATTATGGAAAACTCTATGTAGATAGATATAAATACAGTTGTTTAATCCAACTTATTATATTATAAAAAATGTATTTTATAGTAGGGTGTTACACGAAATGAGAAAGAAGTTACCACTTATTTGGATGACTAGCTTATGAGGATGAGATAAATCATCCCATACATAATTAACTTGCTTTCCAGATCCCAAAGTCTCTAGTTCTGTTGAACCCTGAAAACATTAGTCATGATTGAAATTGAGTCCTTCATGTGAAGAAGTTTGATAAAAAAAATTCAATATTCATGATCTTACCTTTTGATAGTATGTTATTGATGCATCACGCAAATAATTCTCAACACTTTTACAAGTTTTGAACACCAACTAGATTAAACCACTCATGTACAAACTTTAATCATTTAAAACCAATCAAACAGTTGATAAAATCAAGATTTCCAAACTTCATGTGTTTACTAGTGTTCTAATGGACAATAAACAAAAATCCTAGATGAAATCTTGAAGCATAATGATCTAAGAATTCCAGAAATTGTAAATATTTGACAGAAAAGAGAAAGAAGTAGACCTGTAACAATGGCAGTTAAGACCTTGCCATTAGCTCCTTCCGTTAGCCAAGTCATCCTTTACTTTTTATATTTTCTTTCAAAAACACAAGAAAAAGGTGACACTAAAAATGGAAAATTGAAGGTTTTTTTAGTGGTGATTTTCTATGAATATGATTGTGCCAAGTTGTGCCAATAGAGCATCAATTATAAACCAAGAGGTTGGCTATCACGTATGACCTTGAACAAGTATCTTTAAGGGAAATATGTAAATACATAACAAGTCCTTCCACTATTCAAATTTTGGTTAGGAAAGTCTTTGTTTTTCCACCTTATTAAGATAATAAATGTTACGAAATTTGTTCATTCTTTATTTAAGCAATTTTATGGAGGTAGAACATTCTAGATAAGTTGAGGCTTGACCTTTTTATTTCACACATGGATGGTTGTTTCAAGTTTAAAAAAGTTATCATCTGTATGTAAAATTTGTGCCTATATTAATCATATAAAATTTATAGATTTCATTCTTTATTATCCATCATTAATATCAAATCTGAGTACTTATGTTATGAATATTTTCAAGTCAATAATCTAAAGACTAATATGACTAAGATCGTATTCAATATAATGAGAGACTTAGAGTTACATAAATTCAATATAATGAGAGACTGAGAGCAACCTTTTATAATGTTTGCATATCATATTGCTTTCATTTCTTTTGAATCTATACCAAATGGTTAAATGTTATACGCAATTTCAGTAACAACATAATGTTAAAATATGTGGGAGAAGCTATAGAAACTTGAATCTTGAATGTGATAGGTTTGACTCACCTATTGACCAGCCTTGACTGATATTTGACTTCTCAAAGAGAATATTTGATCACTGGAGAATAGTTAAACCCCTTTGATCTCATATGCATAATCTTCTTTATTTATACTAGGGCTATGATTAGTTTGAAATTTATGTACATATATGTCAGGAAAGCACGCTATGAAGGGCAATTTTTGAAAATAAACAATTTTTTGAAAAAGAGCGGTTTTAGAGCATACCAAGTCTGCTATTGGAATCAAGACAAGATTTTGACCACGAAGCCATGAGAATTATCTTGATCTGAGAATCCGAAAAGCCCAGATGAAATCATTGAGTGTAATTGGAGAAGGGAAGAGTTTTTTTGTTTGGAAGAATCACTTACTCTTGGACTTGTAGAAACTCGTTAGTCACATATTCTTCTGACCTGTTCTGGAAAAGCATAAGGAAATCAGCCTACTTATCAGTTATCATCACCAAAATACTTCTGAACGTGAAAGTTTCTCAAAATAAAAAGACAAAAGCACAAATTTTCAATGAAGAAATTAAAAAGGTTTCAAAGGAAGAAGGGGTTTCGATGTCAAAGGCACGAAACAAAGTTTATTGGAAAAATGTTAAGTCTTTTAAGAAACAAAGTGGTTTTTCACAAAAATCATCTCAACCAAAACCGACTAAACAAGTTAAGACTTTTTCACAAAATAAGTCTTTTGATCAGAAAAAACCCGCTAAAAACAATATGATTTTTCAAATGATCGCTCAAAAGTTCAAAAACCGATTCAAACACCTTATGTTCAAAAACCAAGAAATGCAAATTTTGTTCAAAACCAACAACAAATGAATTTTGTTCCTAATCCTCAAAATGCAAGGTTTTCACAAAACAATTTTCACAAAAATGGTGTTCAAAATAATGCACATCAAAATTTTCATCAATTTCGAAATCAGAAAAGTTTTCCAAAAGAACAAAGTGTTTTCAATCAAACAACTGTCGGTTATAACAAACATTTTCAAAATCGGTTTCGACATCCTCCGAAACCATCATTTCCAAAAAGACAATTCGAATAGTTGGAAGTTAGAGGAATGAAAAATGGACCATTTAAACCAAAACAACCTCACTTTCCCAATCCTGTTTCGAAGCAGCAAGTTAAAGCTTCATTTGTAAAAGGGAAATCTGACACGAAGAATATTAATCATTAGCTCGAAGGAAAAGGAAAGTCTTATCAATCCGGAAAGTTTTCTTAAGATAATTGGATTCCTGAAGCATCAAAACATTCTGATGATTCGCCAATAACTTGGGAAGATGATAATTCTCATTCTACAAGAAACTTCCAATAAATGTCGAAAGTCACCCGGTGTTGCAAGGTGATCAAGTGGAGGGGGAGCACTTGAACTCGATACCTAATGTTGAAGGGGAGTTTGGTTCAACTACTCATACATTCGGAGGGGATCATGGACATTTTAATACTGATGTCGAGAGCGAGCGTCACAATTCGAATCCAACTGTCAAGGGGAGCATCATAATACAAATCCAATTGTCGAAGGGGAACAATATGGATCTATACCTAATGTTTCAAATGTGCATACTGATGTTTTTCATGATGTACCTAATAATGTGTCTAATGCAGATGAAGGTTTTGAAACAGATGACAAGTTCGAAGACACACCTTTGGATTTCAATCCTACATATCCACCACTAGACAGATGGACACGAAATCATCCTAAAGAACAAGTTCTGGGTAATCCTCAAGCTGGAGTTTTGACAAGGGCTCAGCTTCGTGCTAAAAATGAGGTACTAAATGTGCATCAAGAATATTGCATGTTTAATGTTTTTATTTCAAAAATCGAACCGAAAACAGTTAAGGTTGCATTGGATGATCCTGACTGGATTGTTGCAATGCAATCCGAATTAGCTAAATTCGAGAAAAATAAGGTTTGGCGTCTTGTTCCCAAACCTGATGATGTGTCAGTAATTGGACTAAAATGGATTTTTAAAAATAAAACTGACAAAGAAGGAAATGTGGTTCGAAACAAGGCAAGGCTAGTTGTAAAAGGATATTCGCAACAAGAAGGTATTGACTATGATGAAACCGTTGCCCCTGTCGCAAGACTCGAGGTTGTTCGAATATTTCTAGCTTATGCAGCACACAAGGACTTCGATGTCTCTCAAATGGATGTCAAGTGTGCTTTTATGAATGATGTATTAGAAGAAACTGTGTATGTTGAGCAACCACCATGTTTTGTCAATGATAAATTTCCTGATCATTGTTATATTCTCGATAAAGCTGTTTATGGTTTAAAACAAGCAGCACGAGCCTGGTATGCAACTCTTACCAATTTTTTAAAGCAATCAAAATTTAAACAAGGATCAGTTGATCCCACTCTCTTTTGAAAAAAAGTTGGGGATCATCTTATGCTTGTATAAATTTATGTCGATGTCATTATTTTGGCTCTACCGATCCTGCATTGTCAAGTGAAGTTGAGAATATGTTGAAAAGTCAGTTCGAGATGAGTATGATGGGGAAGATCAATAATTTTCTGGGACTGAATATTCGTCAAAGTAGAGATGACATTTTAATTAATCAAGAGAAGTACTCTCGTAATCTGCTTGAGAAGTTTGGAATGATGAATAGTTCGAAATTGCGAGTACCTATGGCCGTCGACACGTGCTTAGGACCTTCGTTGGAAAAGCCTGTCGTCGATCTCACGTTGTACAGGAGCATGATCGGTTCTTTACTACACTTAACTACTAGTAGACCTGATATCATTTTTGCTGTTTGCAATTGTGCTAGGTATCAATCCAATCCTAGGGAACAAAATCTAACTGCCATGAAGATTATCTTTTGATATCTCAAAGGGACTGTTTCGTTGGGTTTGTGGTACCCTTCGAATACTGGTTTCTTCATTCAAGCATTTTCCGATGCAGACCTTGGTGGATGTCAACTCGACAAGAAAAGCACTATTGGTGGATGTCAACTATTGGACGGGAAGCTTGTGAGTTGTCAATCGAAGAAACAAACTTGTGTTTCGATTTCCACAATAGAAACCGAATAGGTTTCTGTTGCAACTTGCAATTGTCAGGTCATATGGATTCAAAGCCAATTTCGTGATTACGCAATCAACATGAAAAAGATACATTTGTATTGCGATTCATAAAGTGCAATTCACATATGCCATAATCCGGTGCAACATTCGAAGACCAAACACATAACACTTCGTTACCATTTCATCAAGGATCATGTCGAGGATGGAAATATAGAGGTTCACTTTGTAAAGACGACAGATCAACTTGATGACATTTTTACTAAACCTTTGGATGAAAAATCTTTTCTAAGGATTTTGTCGGGTTTAGGAATGCTCGATGCAAGTGTTGTTCCAAGTTCGTCATCATTGTGTAACACAAAGGGAGTCGCAAAGTTTCTTACTGGTTCGACCCCCTTCGCTTTCGAAATCTCTCTGAATAGTTCACATCCTACTTCGTTGTCTGTGGAGACTTGTTGTTTCGAAGTACTATGACTAGATGTCGATACTCTTTTCTTTGAATGTCTGGTAACATTTTATTTTTTTCATATTGCTTTTATAAATCAAAAATATCAAAAAGATTTTCTTTCTTTCGTCTTTAATTTTCAAAAACAATAAAAATCCAAAAATATGTTTTCTTTTGTCTTTTCTTTTCAAAAACAAGAAATTCCAAAAAGATTTTCTTATGTTTGTCTTTTTCATTTCAAAAAGAAAAACTCCAAAGATATTTATTTGTTTTTTTGTGTGTTTTATAATTTTCTGTGTAGTTCACAATCGACATATTATGGTGGCTATTGCTTCGTCACTGGGGGACACGTATCATTTCGAATCTTTGCACTGGTTAGGTGATAACGTCTATTTTATGCATATATTTATGACGTTTTCTTATTATTTTATAGTATGTTTTTATGATATTTTGAACTAAAAGATACTTAATACACTTTGAAATGTTAAATTATAGTTAAAATGGGAGCTAGAATGCAAAACGAGGAGAAATGAGCTAAAAAGACGCACAAAGGGTGTTGCTGGATAGCTTGACCTCTCATCAGTGTTTTGACTATATCTCATGACTCGTAACTCCGATTGATGAGATTCAAAATTTTCTGAAAACTAGATACGATTTCGGACGAATTTCATGTTTTGTGAAAATGTTTATTCCAAACGAACTCGGCGAGTTGGGTCCTCCAACTCGATGAGTTGATCAGAAGCTTCACGATTCTTTACACTGACTTGGGGAATACGGGATTTTAATGAACTCGCCGATTTTGTGTCCAAACTCATCGATTTGACGCTGACTTGGGGAATATGGGATTTTAATGAAGAACTCGCCGATTTGGTGTCCAAACTCATCGATTTGACGTTGAAAACTATAAATAGAGCGAAAATTATCCCTAAGGAGAGATCTTCAACCCTAGATTGATTCCTGTGATTATAAACCCCCATGAAGCCGTTTTGAAGGTCTAGAAGGCGGTCGAAAGGCGTTAAGCTGACCGGAGCGAATATATGAAGGATTGGAGAGCAAATTCATGCCGATAATCATGCGGTTCGTTTTTCTGACCAAGATTAACGTTTAAACATGATTCTATATGCAATTACTTTCTGATTTGTGTATTAAAACCCTTTGTTTTGTGTTTATGATTAGATGAAACCTTGATTTTGTGGATTAATTGTTATTTGGATTGTTTTATTCGTTTTTAATTAATCTTGTTAAGCTTATTAAAAGATCCTTATGTGTTAATGACAATTATTTTATGTTAATTACTAAGTATATTGAGTTGTATGAACATCTGCTTGATTGCTTGCCTCTTATGATTTTGATGACCATCAAGATTGTAAGCCTAGTGTTGTGAACATAACCGAGGGTTAATTAGAAAATAAGTAAATTAATGTGTGAGCATGTGTGATGACCAACCACATAGGAGTTAATTGAACCAACCAATTTGATTAACTATTATCACAGATATTGCTTGATTCGAACTGAACACTAGGAAACCTGTTAGTTTAATCAACTGATCACTGCTTGAATTGATTTGTTTGCTAAAGGATTAGTAATAGTAAACATGAACCTAATCATATTAGAAATCGGTGAACATGAATAAATAAATCTGTATATGCAATTATCTATGATTTTAAGATGTAATTTTTCTAAACCAAAGTACCTAAAGAGATTTGTCTTCAGTCAGTTTATCGATATTTGCTATTAAGTCATTTGTTGAGATTTAATAAAACCTTTCTTACTGCTTTCGTGTGTTTTGTGTAACCTATAATCAAACATTCTAAATTAATTCACTATCGTTCCCCTTGAGTTCGACACCCTTGCTTATCAAAACTATATTATACTCGGTCGGGTTCACTGCCTGTAAAGTATGGTTTAGATGTGATAAACTAGGAATTATAAATAAAAAACTAGTGCATTAAAAATACACATCAAGTTTTTGGCGCCGTTGCCGGGTAACGATTTTCAATTAATTTGGTTTATTTGATTATTCGTTATTTCTTTTGTTTTTATTTTTATTTTTATTATAATTCCGTTGATATCATGTCACTTGTCGGGAAGGTTTTTGTTGTTATGTGCAGGAATTCGTGATCATACACATTGCTTCGTTTTACTTTTTGCATGGGTTTTGAGATTGCAAACGATTAGGGAATTTTTGACTTCTTTAGTCTACTACTTTGGTGATTTGTCCAACTCAATCCACAAGGCGTAATATAGCAAGACGTATCGTGGTGGTTAAGTGGAAGACCGAACTCTTTCTACTCTTGACTAGTTGGGTCAGATCTTGTTCTACTTTTTAGTTAATGGTGCAAAGAAAACAAAAGAAATAGTCTGACAGGTCCCGGTAGTTTTTGATTTCACAAACCACCTCTTGCATGCAAGGGATTTAATCAATAATTGTAACTTGATGTCGACGAAGACGAGTGATCGTGATATCATTTTTAGTTATTTTGGTTTGCTATTTTTATTAGTTATTTTAGTGACTTTTTATTTTTATTTTTAGTTTTAGTTTGTTTAAATTTTGTTTTCCATGTTGATGCTCTTGATGTTTCAGATCTTTGCATAATTTTTGCCCTTCAGATGCATTCAGAAATTTCAACAATTGGGGTCTAATGCTGATTTGTCACGGGAAAAAAAACCGTGAGAGAGTTTGAAGTTGACAATCGAGAATCACAATTTTTATTAAGTGTGGGGTGCGTGTCGATATTTGGAGAGATTATTATTTCGAAGAGTGGCGTCTCCAACTATACATTGATTCCTATGGCATGGAAGAGCTCTTCCCACACCATGGAGTTTTATTTCGACGCGAGGTAGAAGTATCATCCCGGCTGCCACGACATGGTTGACACTTTCCTATGTCGTGGAGGAGCTTTTCATCACAAGAGGAGGCTGGCATTTCGATACCACGATGTGGCCAGTACTTACCACGTCGTGTCCATGCTATTATTGCTATATGGATTTTTCCTCATTCGACGACACGACGTGGTCGACACTTTCCCACGTTGTGGTTACTATACATTACATTAGTTTGCAATCTTTTGCACCACATTTTAGAAGTCGATGTACTTGATTTTATTTTCCGGCACATTCAGAAGCGGCAATTCCAGTTTCCAGTCTTCCAGCAATTTATGGAGAAACTTTTAGCATCCCCATTCGATTTCGCCACTACTACCCCAGGGGAGTCTGTTCCAATTCAAGCTTACTGATAAGTGTGGGGTAGGGGGTCGAATATAGGAATACAAGCTTACTGATAAATTAAAATTTTGAAAAATGACTAGGATTTAAATTTTTTTAGAAAGATTTGAAACAATAATCTAAAATTGAATCTAGTGAAAAAATTATTGTGTTGAGATCTAGGTTGCTAGCGTTGTGTGGGACGATCTGATGCGAGTTTCAATGTTTATCTGAGGCAATATATGTTACAGTTTATTTGTGGCTTCCCTATCCTAGTGAAATCATGGAACAAAAACACGACCTTTCTTCGTTTGAGGGTCGCAATATGTTTAACATAGTGTACGAGAATTGTATCCAAGATAGCTTATGTAGTCATTGCACATTAGACTAATATCTCTAACCAATAAGGGTTGAAGATTAAGTTCCCTTGCTTAAGCATATATATTTCTTAGGTTTTTTGTTTTGAGTGAAAAAAGTGAGTTATGAAAAAAGGAAAAAAAAAAGAGAAAAAAAAAGTGAAAAAAAAGTTGTGAAAAAAAGAAAAAAAAAGAAAAAAAAGTTGAAAAAAAGTTTTTGTTGAGTGAATAAGAGCTATCAAATGATGAAGATTTTGAAGAAAATGAAGAAATAAGGCAATTTTTCAAGTAATTATTTATTGTAATTTTTTTTTCTAGGTTATTTTTTTATATGTATGCTTGGGCGCTTATTCAAATATTACCTTGAGGTTAAGAAAGATTTATGGGGATGGATTCGGAGGGATGGATAAAATGAGCGTTGTTCAAAAGAAGTGGGCAAGTGTTTATGAAGATTGTGAGTATTTAGGATTGGGGAGGTTCTTAGGAAAAATTTAGACACAAATACATGCATTGCGGTCTTGGAGTAATGGAGAGGCTTCGTCACTGGGGGACAGGTATCATTTCAAAACTTTGCACTAGTTAGGCGTCCCTGGAAGCATGTTGTTGTATGTCGACCTAAACCTCATAGACTCAATGTGTTTCAAAGCTTTAATGGATCACTGAATATGAGGGTTCCTTCCTAATCAGGCTATATTCACATTAGTCGATGGGGTACCTTTCTCATCTCATTTTGAGTTAAGAGATTTATGCTATGTCCATATCATTCGTAGAGGTACACTATGTTTCCTAACCAATCTTTTTCATCAACTTATTTTTTCACGATTCACCCACTTCACTTGCGTATCCTCGACATCTCTGGTAAAAACCAATCAAAATGTTGATACTACACAAGTCTGTGTTTATGATCCCGAGTCATGAGTCCGTGATGATGGTGAAACCCAATATTCCAAACTATTCAAGGAATTGACGGTGAACTTTGTTCAAGATTTTAACTAAACAATTGTTTAAGTACCTTCCTTCAATATTCAGAATTGTATTCTTTCGTTATGCGTGGTCTTGAAAAAAATGTTCTTAACCCAAGACATTTTTTCCCAACAAGATCCAATATTTTCTTTTCATGGAATATGATTTCTGTTTGAATATCAGTTCGAACCTGTGTCATTTTGAAATAAATTCTAAGCCTCACTTGTCCCTGACTACACTGGTCATACATGTACTTTAGGTAATTTAATTCACATTTATGTTAAGATGTGATTATGACTGAAAATGAGCCTACCTTCGAAGCCTAATTAAAAGAAGTCCTTCGATACTCCTTCATGAGTATTCGATTGTATTTCACGGGATGCCATACAAGCAGTTCAATATATCTCTAGATATTGAATGAAGAGATCTTTGCCTGGGATCCATCTGCTTTTACATCGAATGTTTATTTGATGTCACAATATGCACATTTTTTATCTTGGTTCCCACTATTTCTTTCGCACACATTTGCACAGAAATCCTCGAGGTCTTGGCTACTGCCAACCCAAACCTATATTTCAAAAGTTTGGCTATGATTTCGTTTCTCATCCCAAAATCGAATGAGCCCTACCTCGAAACAAAGGTCTGGTGAAGGTTCTTATCCTTTTGGGGGAAACGAAACGATTGATTAATGTGACGGTTTGGTTACTTCATGGTTTTCGAGGAAAAAGTTCTCATTACTTTTCAGACGTGGCGACTTTTATTGCAACTGGTCCACTTTCCTATGATACACGTGGCAGATATTCATTGATGGCGGTCCAAATTCAAATTGTGTACTAAGTATAAAAGGAATTTGGGGGTTTCAAATCAAACCTTTACGCAATCTGGTTGAATATTTTCCCCCAAAATCTTCTTTCCTTATACTTATCTTTTCACACCAATCTCCAAAACCCTACCAATGGCGGCAACTGCTCATGTTGATCCATCCCAAACTACTGATGAAGCCACCTCTCAACCTTTGTTGAAGATTCATGGTTCCAATTATCGAGTTCAACCAGATGTTTCCAAGTACCCAGAAGAGTTACAAATGTTGATCATTGCTCTTAATTACTCCGTGCTCTCAACGATGACGACTTCTTCTTTTTCAGTACCTATGACCTGGTTATCTTTGTCCGGTTCCACTGATGTGTTCAATAAAACTACCAAAGTCGTAACGTTTCAGCTTACAAATGACAAGAAGTATAAGCTCACGAAGAAACACTTTGCACAAACCATGAAACTTCCAAACACTAGTCCGTTTTATGAAGTGACGAATGTCCAGGTGATACACATGTTCAATGAGATGGGTCATCAACCCCCACTCACTGGAATTAGTCAGTTCAAGAAGTCTTCTTTACCCTGTGTCTGGAACTTTATGTTTGGGATTTTTCTTTGATTTCATACAGGTCGAAGTGTTGGACTTGACAAGGCCAAATTGGAGTTATATGCCTTGATTGTTGGGTTGTACTATGATTTAAACGTGGATTATGCTACACAATTATGGGAGGAGTTTGGAACTGGTATTTCACACACCAATATTGTAAACGGTGTTTATTGTGCTAGATATTGGAGTTTGATTCTCCAAGAGGTGTATACGAAAGAAGGAATTCCTATACCGTCTAATGTTCCAAAAACAGAATTCATAATTTATCAACATCCAAAGACTGTTGAAGATGACTCAGAGGTGTTTCCTTCAGTATCACGAATTCCTGATGCCATGCTTCGAAAGGTGGATCTAATTAATCCAGTGCTTGTTGCTTATCTGTCTACAATCAATGTGTAACACTCTGTTTCGAATCGTTTCCCATTGCGGGGTGGTGATCAAGGAGTGGGTATAAGCAGATTTATAAACCTTGAAGAATTGAGTTTGGGCTCATTTAGAGGTGGATGATAGAGTTTGGATGATCCGGGTGTTCGGTTTGTGTTTTGGAGCCCAAGGGTACCAGTAAAGGCGTTGGTTCGGGCCGTTTATGAATTTTGGATTTAATTTCAGTTGGTTTTCAGACTAAATAAAGTTTATAGAAGTGTAGGGCTTCACTTTACCTTTTCGTGGATATAAAAAAAGATTGAAAACGGATAAGGTATGCAAAAGTTATGACCATTTGAAGTTAGAAGGGTGTTGGACCAAAACGAGTATGCATGGCGTACAAGGGAGGTACGCATGCCGTACACGGGAATTTGGTCGCGGGTGAATTTGGGAACTCCCTGCATTCCCCAAGATAACGCGTTGCATTCGTCAAGCCAGATCAAAACCCTAATTTAGGGTCTTGGACCCTATTTAAAGGTCTTAACTCATCTCCAACCCTCATTTCCTTCAGCCTCCATCCTCTCTAACCCTAAGAACGAAACCATAGCCTCCATTTGAGTGATTCTTGAGCTTCAAAGTGATTTATGTGTGTTTTTGGTTCTTGAGGAAGAAGAAGGAACTTCTTAAAGGGTCATTGCTTGACTTGGAGCTTTTGGATCCAGGCTTTGTGCACCTAGATCTATCTTCTGGAGGTATAAAGTCTCAACCTTGACAACTCTTTCATGTAGATCTAGCTAAGTGGTATTTTGTTATGGTTTTGGTCCCTTTGAGGTGGTTCTTGTGAGTAGAAGTTACTCCAGAACCTTTGAGATTCATATTTGGTCCTTGTTGAGGTTATGTAATCATAAAGTTTGGATCTTGATTGGTGTAAACCTTACATGCATGATTTGGTAGTCATTTGATGAAGTTTTGGACTTAGGGTTTTGATTTGGGTCCCATTGGGTTATGATAAGTCATAAAGTTGGAAACTTTATGACTTAAGAAGTCCCTTGAAATCAGATCTGGATGTTTGGATTGAGGTCTTAAGGTATTAAGAAGTTTTAAGACATTTTTGGAGTGATTTTGACCTTTTGGAGTTCATCTTTGGTGATTGGGCTTCATTAAGCCATGCAAAGGCTTAAAGCCTTCGACTTTATGGATTAAGTCTCTGAGGTTATGCTATTCTGAATTTTGGACGTCATGGCTTAAGGTATTAAGACCTTGGGGTGAATTTTTGGTTAAAGGTCGGGAACGCCGCGCGTTCCGGAAGGTGGTCCTGATCCTCGGTCTGGCGAAGAACGCTCAGCGCTCCAGTAGGGAACGCGACGCGTTCGTCTCATCAGTGGGCTTTTGTGGGCTTTTGGTCTTGGATTCTTTTGGTATGGGCTTCGGTTGGGCTGAGTTGTTTCTTTTGGGCTTAGTTGTCTTGGGCCCTGTTAGGCCATCAGGTTTTGGGCGGATAATTATTTTGAGAAGGCCTACAATGGGTTTGGGCCCAATTTGGAAAATTAGGCCATGGGTTGGGCCTTGGGTATTTGTTGGTATTTGGGCTTTCTGGATTATTTGGTTTGGGCCTAAGTCTTGGTCCAAACTAGGTGAGGGGTAAATTGGTCATTTACCCTAGTAATGGATTTATAGTTATGGATTAGAACCCACATGTTAATTAGGTGTTGTTTTGATATTGATAGTTTGGGGATCATTCAGCCAACAGTCAGGGATTTTCTGTGTGTTTTGGTAGTGTGAGGTGAGTCTTCTCACTATATCCATGGGTTGAAGGCACGAATGTCGGCCCATTACATGTTATGTGGTATGCTAGTTGTCTCTGTGATACTTGCATGGAAGACCCTGGGAGGAGCCCGTGGCATTTGGATATCCAACCATGGGGGGAAGCCCATGGAATTCCAGGTAAAGACCATGGGGGAGCCCATGGCATACCAGATAAAGACCATGGGGGGAGCTCATGGCAATTATATGTATGTTGCATGATAATCTGTGGTTGTATGTTGTATGGTATTTTGGGGAACTCACTAAGCTTTGTGCTTACGGTTTTCAGTTTATGTTTCAGGTACACAGTTTTCTAAGGAAAGAGATTGGGACAATTGCAGGGCACACACCACATGTTTCTGCATTCTGTGAATTACTCTGATTTGATGATGTTTTTGCTAACTCTTGGTTACCTTGGTTTCATGGGAAAGAAATGTATTAACGATTTATTAATCTAAAAACAAAATTTTTATGTCACGATTTTTGGGACGTTAGAAGTTGGTATTAGAGCTTTGGTTTGAGGGATTCAGAAATACTCACGGGTGTGTCTGAAATCAAACAGATGATTTGGTAAAGTTTTTAAAAAGAAAAGTGTTCTCAAGAAAAGATTTTTTCTAAGAAATGGGTGTGGTGCATGCAATCAACAGAGCTTAAGTAAGTTTTCCCAAAATACCCATATCTATTAATTGATATGACTTCATTTATGAATCTGTGAATCACATGCTAGTTAGGGCTAATGATCTGCTCAGTTTTTGCATGATAGAATGCTAGGAGAGATGCCTTTGTATGTCTATTGTATGAGCTAGTAGACTTGCATGCTATAGTTGATTAGTCTGGGATAGATTGACTTGATATGTGATGCCTTGTAGCCTTGGGAGTATTGAATGCTATGCTGAAATGGGGATAAATATTGGTACCAGTATGTGACAACCCGAAATTTCTATCTTGTAAAGTCAATCAATTCAATCAAAAGTCAGACTTGTTTCTGTTATCTTTTAGTATTATTAAGGGCCTGTTTGAGAGTTCTAAGCCTAGTACACTCAAGGTTTGTGTGTTAGGAAGCCCGAGTTCTTTGAGTTGCAATTGAGCCGAAAACTCCAACAAAAGGAGTTCATGGCCACGTCTAGGCTCATGTCCGTGAACAACTCCCCTATATATATTAAATTGGCTCATTTTATTCACTTTTTCAACTCCTTCAACTCTAGTCGTGAACAACACCCCATTCTATCTCAACTTCTTCAACCTTGAACACTACTCAAAGCTATCAAAACGTAAGTATCTCTTCCATAAACTTGTTGTCCATTAAAGCACTTGATTCCATCCATGAATCAAGCACCAAATTGCAAGATCTTTAAGAGTTCACGGCCGTGAACCCTTCATTGGGCCGTGAACCCTTCATAAGATCTTGACATGGCCGTGAACCCTTCTTAGATGCAAGGTTTGGCCGTGATCACTTCATCCATGGCCGTGAACACTTCATAGAATCAAGTTTGGGCCGTGAACACATCATGTGTTCATTGGCCGTGAACCCTCCTAAGGCCGTGAACATCACTTTGTTTGGCCGTGAACTCCATTCAATCAATCATATGTGATTGTAACACTTCATTGCAAGTGTTTCCTAGTTCCTAAGGTTGTTTACCTTAGCCTATTAGTTGTTATATACACTAATTATATACATATATGTGTCATTTAATGCTTAATAGGATCCGTTTGTGCTCGAGACTTCACTTGGCATACTTAGCATCCTATATCGATCTTACATTCGAATCACTCACTATAGGTGAGTTCATACCCCTATAATCAACCTTTTAAATGTTTTAAATGCATTTAAGGGGGGGGGGGGGGAATACAAGTATAACACAATGAAATTGTGTTAATCATTTACATATGATAACTACATTCAAAAGGATTTCTTATACTCAAACTGGTTGAAAACACTTTTAAAGATTTTATAAACTTCTTTTATATCAAATCATATTCGTCCATCTGTTTACGTATAAGTATGCTTTAACAGACTTAGGACTATTCCTAGATACCTTGACTCCTGTTCCTTGTTTGGTTGTGGGCTCGGGGTAGGATCACTAGTCCGAATGTCGGTTAAATCATAGTTATACTTATTGAATAGATATGTGACTATTAAACCCATTTTAAGGATTATACTTAACTTAGTTGCTTGGTAAGTAATTGAGTCTTTTCTATACATCAGTAACAGTCAAACAACAATACTAGTAAACTATAATAGGTATAGTTTAGAGGATTACTACGTACAATTTCTAGAACAATGAAACTTACTAGAGTCAGTTCATACATGAGTCAGTTCAAAACATACTATAACTAGAACAAGAAGGAACATACTATAACAAGAATAGAAGGAACATACTATATACTAGAACAGAAGGAACATACTATACACTAAAACAGGAAGGAACATACATACTAATATAAGAACAAGATAACATTAATGTGAGCCACTACTTCATGGCATGACAATATAATTGTAACATCCCAAATTTCGAGTCCAAAAATTTCATTTTTAATTAATTGATTTATAAAACTTCCATAAGAAAACATAGTCAAGACATATCATTTCATAAGACTAATATCCCATGTCTGAAAACCCAACCATAAATATAACAATGTCAGAGTACAATCCCAAGAATCTCGTAATGCGGAAATCCAACGTGTGTGTGTGATGTGCAGCTACCGCGCCGGCTTTTTCCCCTTTGCTGAAGAGGTACCTGTAACAAAACTGAAAACTGTAAGCACGAAGCTTAGTGAGTTCCCCCATCATACCACACACATCATACAATAACATACTGTCAGACAATTTTGGGGTGCCTAACTACCCAGGTCAAGCCATTCTGGGGTGCTTGACTTACCCTGGTCAAGCCATTCTGGGGTGCTTCACTTACCCGTCGGTCTATTTCGCCCGACTACCGGGGACTATTTCACCCCCTACTACTACCATATAACACACACATACTGCCAGGCAATTCTGGGGTGCCTGACTACCCAGGTCAAGCCATTATGGGGTGCTTGACTTACCCGTCGGTCCTTACGACTGACATTTGAGGACTATTTCACCTCCTACTACTACCACATAATATCATAACATAAACACACTGTCAGGCATATCTGGGGTGCCCGACCTACCCTTCGGTCCTAACGACCGAACTTGGGGACTATTCTCCCCCTGCTACCACTATCACGTATACATATCATGCTAGCACATAAACATATCAGGTAACAGCAACCTAGATGAATATCACAAAGACAATCATCTAACATACAACTCCTACTGGTGGGCCGG
This sequence comes from Lactuca virosa, assembly GCF_052849685.1. Lineage (NCBI taxonomy): Eukaryota > Viridiplantae > Streptophyta > Magnoliopsida > Asterales > Asteraceae > Lactuca > Lactuca virosa. The sequence continues at coordinate 259,724,806 of NC_136426.1, read as the reverse complement.
CATTGTGGCCGTAGACCCACCGTTACTGGAAGGTAACTCACCTCGCAAGGCTGACTGCTGAAAAGCTGATGGACAGATATCTGACTGCTGCTCCGGTGATCCTCCGGCTATAAATCCATAAAACACTTAATCAGACACTGATAGCTACTCTTAGGGTAAAATGACTATTTTACCCCTGACCAAGTCAAAGTCAAATTCAAAGTCAACTTCCAGTTGACCTGACTCGTCGAGTTGGGCCGCCAACTCGTCGAGTCCCTATCCTTTCATCTGCCCTTCTTCACGCCCCTACTCGTCGAGTTTAGCAACGACATGACGAGTCCTCCTTCTAAAACATCCTCGACTGAACCGTCATCCGACTCGCCGAGTTGTATGAACAAATCGTCGAGTTCATCCCCATCCTATGAACAAGTCTTCCCTTGACTCACCGAGTTGTATGAACAACTCGTCGAGTTCATCTTCGAACGTTGGGAGATTGCCTTGGACTCACCGAGTCTGTTCATACACTCGCCAAGTCCTATGATTCCCAGGTCTGTGGCTAAGTCCAATGCGTTGGGTCATTCCCCCGGACCCCTCTAAGACCATTCTATCACTCACTGTGTTCCTTCGAACCATAACAAAAAGGGAAGTCAAGCCATGGACTCGCCGAGTCCCAAGAACGACTCGTCGAGTCGAGAATGACCAAGTCTTATTTCTCGATTTCTGACGTACAACACTTGACCAAAAGATAGATCTAGGCTTATAGGATCGATCTAGCACGTAAAGTTACAAACTTTACGTCCATGCATGGGACTTTGAGCTCAAATGGCTCTAAATGGGACTCTTAAGGTGCATGGGGCTCTCTAAGGCTCCAAAATCAATCCCTTTCTGCCTTGTAACCCCTCAAAGACTTTGGATCTGAAGTCTTAGCCCCCAACCATGCTTGCACTCATGGTTGGTCACCAAGAATGTCTCCTAAAAGCCCTAAATCACCCAAAGAAACGGATCTAAAACATGAAAGAGCAAGGTATCAGCTTTATACCTCTAAAGAACTGCAGAGGGTGCACAAACTCGAACACCTCTGGCCTCCTCTTGATTCCTCAAGTCTTTCTCTTCCTTCTTGAGTTCCAAAATCACCAAAAACCACCACAAAGGCCTTAGATCTTTACACAAACGATTAGGGTTTGATATGGAGAGTTCTGAGAGCAATAGGGACGAAGGGAGGCTGAATGAGATGTTTAAATAGGGTGCAATCCCTTAAATTAGGGTTTTGTCCAGTCAGGGCCTACTCGTCGAGTCTGGCTGCCGACTCGTCGAGTAGGTCATTAAACTCCCGGATCCAAGTCGCTCCTACTCGTCGAGTTGGCCATCAACTCGCCGAGTTCTAAGCAAAAAAAATGAATAATATTTGAACGAAATTCATACCAGGAACCGGGTACTACAAATCTCCCCCACTTATCTTAGACTTCGTCCTCGAAGTCTGCTGCTCGGCCCTGAAAAAGCTCTGGATAATGCTCCATCATCTCGTCCACCGGCTCCCACGTCCATTCCGAGCCCTTCCGGTGCTGCCATTGCACCTTCACCAGCTCGACCTTCTTGTTCCTCAGATCCTTCGACTTCTGGTCGAGGATCTCCACGGGCCGCTCAATGTAGTTCAGGCTACCATCAACCTATATATCCTCCAGGGGCACCACTGCCGAGTCGTCCACCAGACATTTCCGCAGCTGGGAGACATGGAAAGTGTCGTGGATCTGACTGAGTTCCGCTGGTAGATCCAGCCGATATGCCACCTTGCCCACCCGGGCCAAAACCCTGAAAGGCCCGATATACCTGGGGCCCAGCTTGCCCCGCTTCCTGAATAGGATGACGCCTTTCCAAGGTGACACCTTCAGGAGAACCATATCCCCGACCTGAAACTCCAGATCTGAACGACGCTTGTCGGCATAGCTTTTCTGCCGACTCTGTGCAGTCTGAAGCCTGCTCCTGACCTGCTGAATTCTTTCTGTTGTCTTGAGCACCACTTCGGTGCTCCCCATGACCCTCTGGCCAACCTCACCCCAACATATCGGGGTCCTGCACTTCCTCTCGTATAACATCTCAAAGGGAGGACGGTCGATACTCGCGTGGTAGCTGTTGTTGTAGGAGAATTCAGCCAACGGGAGGTAAGTATCCCAGCTACCACCGAAATCTAGTACACACGCTCGCAGCATATCTGCCAAAGTCTGGATGGTCCGCTCGCTCTGACCATCCATCTGCGGGTGAAATGCAGTGCTAAAGTGCAGACGAGTACCCAACTCATCGTGGAACTTCTTCCAGAACCTGGAAGTAAACCGCACATCCCTGTTGGAAATCACGGAGACCGGCACTCCATGCCGAGCCACCACCACCCAAATGTAAATGTCGGCCAACTTCTCGGCCGATATACTCTCCTGGATCGGTATAAAATGGGCGCTCTTGGTCAACCAATCCACAATGACCCATATGGAATCCACTCCCCGCGCGGTCGTGGGAAGTTTGGTGATGAAGTCCATGGTAATATCTTCCCATTTCCACATGGGAATATCCAACGACTGCATCTTGCCGTGTGGCCTCTGGTGCTCGGCCTTGACCTTCCTGCAGGTCAAGCACCGCTCCACATACCATGCTACGTCCCGCTTCATGCAGGGCCACCAATAGTCCAGACGAAGATCCCTATACATCTTCGTCGCCCCGGGATGAATAGAAAACATGGATTTGTGCGCCTCCTCCATCAATATCTGACGCACTCCTCCATGATAGGGGACCCACACCCTACGGTTAAGGGTCAACAACCCTCGGCTATCAAATTCGAAGGAGGAAACCTGACCCACATTACGCTCGCTCTTCCGGTGTTCCTCCTTCATCGCCTCCTGTTGGGCCTCTTGGATCCGTTCCAACAGCGGGGCCACCATAGTCATCCTCATACAGATACCCCTGATTGGCGCTGCCTTACGGCTAAGCGAGTCGGCCACAACATTGGCCTTCCCCGGATGGTAGAGGATCTCGCAATGATAATCCTTCACCACATCCAACCACCGACGCTGCCTCATATTCAGATTCGGTTGATCCATGAGGTATCTCAGACTCTTATGGTCCGTGTAGATGGTACACCGAACCCCATAGAGATAGTGTCGCCAAATCTTGAGGGCGAAGACAACCGCCCCCAACTCCAAATTGTGCGTCGGGTAGTTTGCCTCGTGGTGCTTCAACTGCCTCGAGGCGTAGGCGATGACATGCCCTCTCTGCATCAATACCGCGCCCAAACCCGAAATAGACGCGTCGCAGTATACAACAAAATCCTCTACGCCCTCTGGTAGGGCTAAGATTGGTGCCTCGCACAATTTCTGTCTCAGTGTCTTGAACGCTGCCTGTTGCTCAGGCCCCCAGCGAAAGACTACGACCTTCTTCGTCAGCCTGGTTAGGGGTACGGCTATCTTGGAGAAATCCTGGATGAATCTCCGATAGTAGCCGGCTAATCCCAGGAAACTCCGAATCTCAGATGGAGACTTCGAAACCTCCCATCTCATCACGGCCTCCACCTTGGCCGGGTCGACCAGAATACCGTTATGGTTGACAAGGTGCCCAAGAAACTACACCTCGCGCAACCAGAACTCACACTTGGAGAACTTGGCGTACAAGCTCTCCCTCCTCAGAGTATCCAAAACCTCTCGTAGATGCTCCTCATGCTGCTCTTGCGTCTTGGAGTAGACCAGGATATCATCAATAAAAACTATCACAGACCGATCCAGCATCGGTCTACACACGCGGTTCATGAGATCCATGAATGCGGCAAGAGCATTGGTGAGCCCGAAGGGCATCACCACGAACTCGTAATGGCCATAGCGAGTCCGAAAAGCAGTCTTCTGAATATCCTCATCTCTGACCCTCATCTGATGATAGCCTGACCACAAGTCTATCTTGGAAAACCAAGATGCTCCCTGAAGCTGGTCGAACAAGTCATCTATCCTCGGAAGTGGGTAACGATTTTTCACCGTTACCCTGTTCAACTCCCGCTGGTCTATACATATCCGATGCCACCCGTCCTTCTTATTCACAAACAGAATCAGGGCTCCCCAGGGTGAACTGCTCGGTCTAATGAATCCTTTGTCTAACAGCTCCTGCAGCTGCGTAGACAACTCCTGCATCTCAGGAGGAGCCAACCGATATGGTGCCTTGGCTATCGGAGCCGCACCAGGGACTAGGTCGATCCTGAACTCTACATGCCTCTCTGGAGGTACCCCAGGCAACTCCTCAGGGAATACATCCGCAAACTCTCGTACCACGGGCACATTGCCCACCGTTGCCTTACCCGCTTCCCGGGTATCCATAACATAAGCGACAAATCCTGCGCAACCCTGCTGAATGTAGCGCCTAGCTCTCACTGCTGAACATAGAGCTGGTCCTCGCTGTGGCCTCTCACCCTGAACCACCAGCTCTCCCCCACTTGGGGTCCTGATCCGCACCAACTGTTGCGCTCAATCAATCACTGCCCCATTAGGACTTAGCCAATCCATACCAATAATAACCTTGTTCCCACGCAAAGGTATGGGAACCAGATCTACCAAGTAACGCTCCTCGAACAGCCTCAAAACACAATCTCGGTAGACCTCTGATGCTCGTACTGACCGATCGTCCGCAATCTCGACCTCCAAAGGGCAATCTAACATGCCCGAAGACTCAAGGAACCTCTTGCTAAGCGCAAGAGAGACAAATGCTCGGGTAGCGCCCGAATCAAACAACACCTGAACTGGGATACCATTCACATGGAACGATCCTAAACAAGACATATCATATGGCACATCAATATCAGAAGCAACATGAAATAAAAGCTAGGGAGAAGAAATCATACTCGTCACCACATCGGGTATGGCGCGTGCCTCCTCGATAGTCAACTGGAAGGCTCGGCTCCTCACCACTGGAGTCTCTGCCTTGCCCTGCTGACCATCAGTGATCCGCAGGGTCGCTGGAGCTGGCGCCTTCACTGGCGCTGCTGCTGTCAACTGAGGGAAATTGGCCTTTTTATGGCCTCGCTGGTTGCAGTGAAAGCACAACAACTCCGATGTCTGGAAAGTGGGCGCAGGGGCGGTACAATCTCTGCTAAAGTGCCCCGTCTTGCCGCACTTGTAGCAGCCCGATGATCCCATCCTACAAACTCCCTCATGAGCCCTGCCGCATTTCCTGTAGCGGCCCTGTCCCGACTGGCCCTTCGGCCTAGTGTCTGCTCCCTTGGGCTTCTTCCCCGAAGCCCCAGTCATCTGTCCCTCCTCTGCCTTCCTCTTACGGATGTGCTCCAAATCAATCTCTCTCTCCCATGCCTTGGAAATCATGGACTCCAGGGTAGGGCAAGCTGAAAAACTGACATGCTCCCGAATGTCGGCTCGCAGCATGTCATGGTAGCGGGTCCTCCTCATATCCTCGTCTCCCGCATACTGGGGTACCAGTAAGGCCCTCTCTCGGAACTTGGCGGTGATCTCCTCCATTGTCTCCGTCGTCTGTCTCAAATCCAGGAACTCCCGGGCCAACTGCTGGAGCTCTACCGCAGGCGCGAACTCAGCTCTGAATCGGGTCACAAAATCCGGCCATGTCATAGCCTCAATAGCCGAGGCTCCCAGAGAGTCACCAACCGACTCCCACCAATCCCTGGCCCGGTCTCTCAAGCATCCTGCTGCATATCGCACCTTCGACCCCTCGGGGTAGAAGCTAGTCAACTGGGCAGACTCAATGTCTGTAATCCATCGTCTGGCAGCAATGGGGTCCTTCGCCCCGTGGAAATCTGGCATGCCACTGCCCATGAAGTCCTTAAAGGACAGTGTGCATGATCCTGACTGGCTAGCCGCCATGTCACTCCTGAACGCCCTGAGGCGATCTTCCATCAGCTCGATGATCCCTTCCTTGATCGACCCAAAGATGACCGGGGTCGCATCAAGAATGCCTCTAGTGATCTCGGACGCGATGAACTCACGTAGCCTCTCATCCACTGGTTCGGAACCTGAACCGAACCCGATCCCTCTCCTGAAATGCCAACTGCTGGCCTCAGACGTAATACCACCATTCTGCAACACATAATGACAATCGTCAGTGATACTGATACATATAGAGGGATCACATCTATCACAAGTTTCCTGGTTTTTTCTCGGCCTTCCTCAACTCAAGTACAGATCCTCTGCTTTTGGTAGTACGGGCCCATACTACCTTCCACATCTATCCGTACTTTCGTCGAGGACTGCCTTGACTCCTCCAAGTCCCTTCTACTGCTACTGATCTCTGCTATTCTCTTCCTAGGCTTGGCCTAGGGTAATCACCAATCCAAGCTCAGTCCTCAGCTACTGAAGGTATCCTCATAATGCCAATTAGCCACTATCTGAATACCATCACATGTGACGAGGCTCAGATAATCCTTCGAGTAAAGGACTCGTCCCCACAACGGTTAGACTCAAACAAGAGTTGCGCAATAGGGCCAAATCCAGCACTCTGAGATTATACGACCCTGATCACGTGTGACTTAACGTATTCACCTGATGGCTAACTCCTATCAATCAGAGTCCCACAAAGCACAAAGCAAGTAGCATTCGGACGAAAGGGAAACCTAGCCACATAACCCAATCATACTGCTCTATCCTCTATTCAGGAATCTATACTAGCATGCGATTCATAAGGCTCATAAACATATGACAGGCACATAAGGCATCCTCCTAGATCCTTAGTCCTAATCTAGCATGTTGTTCTACTGAACTGATAATCATAACATAAACTTGTATGGGTACTTTGGGGAAAAACTTACTTGAGCTCAGCCGGTCGCGCACATCACACACCTTGTTCTTTCTTAACACTTTTAACTTAGCTTTTAGAAAACCATTTTCCTTGTAAAAATCGTTTAATCCCTCGGTTTGAGTCCAGACACCCCCGAGGGTGTGTCCGAATCCCTCAAACCAAGGCTCTGATACCAAGTTGTAACATCCCAAATTTCGAGTCCAAAAATTTCATTTTTAATTAATTGATTTATAAAACTTCCATAAGAAAACATAGTGAAGACATATAATTTCATAAGACTAATATCCCATGTCTGAAAACCCAACCATAAATATAACAATGTCAGAGTACAATCCCAAGAATCTCGTAATGCGGAAATCTAACGTGTGTGTGTGATGTGTAACTACCGTGCCGGCTCTTTGCCCTTCGCTGAAGAGGTACCTGTAACAAAACTGAAAACTGTAAGCACGAAGCTTAGTGAGTTCCCCCATCATACCACACACACCATACAATAACATACTATCTGGCAATTCTGGGGTGCCTGACTACCCAGGTCAAGCCATTCTGGGGTGTTTGACTCACCCTGGTCAAGCCATTCTGGGGTACTTGACTTACCCGTCAGTCTATTTCGCCCGACTACTGGGGACTATTTCACCCCCTACTACCACCATATAACACACACATACTGCCAGGCAATTCTGGGGTGCCTAACTACCCAGGTCAAGCCATTCTGGGGTGCTTGACTTACTCGTCGGTCCTTACGACCGACATTCGAGGACTATTTCACCTCCTACTACTACCACATAATATCATAACATAAACACACTGTCAGGCATATCTGGGGTGCCCGACCTACCCTTCGGTCCTAACGACCGAACTTGGGGACTATTCTCCCCCTGCTACCACTATCACGTATACATATCATGCTAGCACATAAACATATCAGGTAACAGCAACCTAGATGAATATCACAAAGACAATCATCTAACATACAACTCCTACTGGTGGGCCGGCATTGTGGCCGTAGACCCACCGTTACTGGAAGGTAACTCACCTCGCAAGGCTGACTGCTGAAAAGCTGATCGGCAGATATCTGACTGCTGCTCCGGTGATCCTCCGGCTATAAATCCATAAAACACTTAATCAGACACTGATAGCTACTCTTAGGGTAAAATGACTATTTTACCCCTGACCAAGTCAAAGTCAAATTCAAAGTCAACTTCCAGTTGACCTGACTCGTCGAGTTGGGCCGCCAACTCGTCGAGTCCCTATCCTTTCATCTGCCCTTCTTCACGCCCCTACTCGTCGAGTTTAGCAACGACTCGACGAGTCCTCCTTCTAAAACATCCTCGACTAAACCTTCATCCGACTCGCCGAGTTGTATGAACAACTCGTCGAATTCATCCCCATCCTATGAACAAGTCTGCCCTTGACTCACCGAGTTGTATGAACAACTCGTCGAGTTCATCTTCGAACGTTGGGAGATTGCCTTGGACTCGCCGAGTCTGTTCATACACTCGCCGAGTCCTATGATTCCCAGGTCTGTGGCTAAGTCCAATGCGTTGGGTCATTCCCTCGGACCCCTATAAGACCATTCTAGCACTTACTGGGTTTCTTCGAACCATAACAAAAAGGAAAGTCAAGCCATGGACTCGCCGAGTCCCAAGAACGACTCGCCGAGTCGAGAATGACCAAGTCTTATTTCTCGATTTCTGACGTACAACACTTGACCAAAAGATAGATATAGGCTTCTAGGATCGATCTAGCACGTAAAGTTACAAACTTTACGTGCATGCATGGGACTTTGAGCTCAAATGGCCCTAAATGGGACTCTTAAGGTGCATGGGGCTCTCTAAGGCTCCAAAATCAGTCCCTTTCTGCCTTGTAACCCCTCAAAGACTTTGGATCTGAAGTCTTAGCCCCCAACCATGCTTGCACTCATGGTTGATCACCAAGAATGGCTCCTAAAAGCCCTAAATTACCCCAAAAAGGGATCTAAAACATGAAAGAGAAAGGTATCAGCTTTATACCTCTAAAGAACTGCAGAGTGCGCACAAACTCGAACACCTCTGGCCTCCTCTTGATTCCTTAAGTCTTTCTCTTCCTTCTTGAGTTCCAAAATCACCAAAAACCACCACAAAGGCCTTAGATCTTTACACAAACGATTAGGGTTTGATATGGAGAGTTCTGAGAGCAATAGGGCCGAAGGGAGGCTGAATGAGATGTTTAAATAGGGTGCAATCCCTTAAATTAGGGTTTTGTCCAGTCAGGGCCTACTTCTCGAGTCTGGCTGCCGACTCGTCGAGTAGGTCATTAAACGCCCGGGTCCAAGTCGCTCCTACTCGTCGAGTTGGCCATCAACTCACCGAGTTCTAGGAAAAAAAATGAATAATATTTGAACGAAATTCATACCAGGAACCGGGTGCTACAATAATGTTGTGTCACGTTTTGTAACCAGAGTCTCCTGGATGGAGAGCGTGAGTTTGTGTATAGATCTATACGGGATTGACCATCCTACACCTTGCTGCTAGCTACAGTGGGACCTGCAAGTCTACGCGTGACAAATGTCATACCATTTCGATGTCTTTGGAACGTCGTGTTTTATACTAGTCGATCAAGCATGGTTATAACTTCATCACATTTTACCTTAATTAAACAAATTGGTTTTAAGGTAGTTAGTACTTCAGTAGTTACTTTATACAATACTACTGTACATCTTCATTTTCCCATTTACATTCATATAGTGATCTTCTCACATAAAAGGGTAATGTAAACTATTTTCTAGTAATAATAGTTATATACTTGGGAAAACACTCACTTTTACAAAAGTACAAACATACAAAACACTCGGGTCTTGGTAGAAGACTACTTTCCATTTTAGTAGAAAATATAGGATTTTCTAGGAGGTATACAAACATTTACATCAAACACTTACAAACTTTACATCAAACACTTACAAACATTTTCATCAAACTTATACAAACATTTGACACTAAAATACTTATGAACTCACCAGCTTAAATGCTGATCTACTCTTTCAAAATAACTTGTATTCTCAGGTCACCAGTAGACAGGTACACTGGACCAGGTTTTAAGAAGACGGAGCATATTCAAGACTCGTCTTTTATTTTGATATATCTATTTTTGGTGTCTTACAAATACATTCAGAACACACTTGTATTAAATTTATTATTAATGCAATGGATGATGTTGTTGCTTGTTTTACTATTGTGCATTGTTATGATACCGAACATGACATCCTCCGCCCCCGAACGTTTCCGCCGTTCTGGTTTGGAGGTGTGACACAGTAATTGCTAGGTGTATGCTTTAAAAATTATATACGGTTAGGATCTTATAGCCCTAGAATAATTGATTTGGCCTTATTTCCTGTTCCTTGTCTGGTTGTGGTCCTAGGGTTGAGTCTCTTATTCGACAGCCTATTTGATCCTGTTATGTGTATAATTTGCATGCATAAGGCAACCGGCACTAAGGGTGGAATTTCTAGCATGAGTTGTGGTATGTGGGTTGAATGTCCTAGTATCCTTCTATGGATTGGAGTGTTACTGCTCGAATGTTGCTTGCTTTCTGCTTTGTGGAACTCTTAGGTAATGGGAGTTAACTACTAAGTGAATATGAATGTATTAGTGAGGTGGATGACTGGCATTATGGGGAGTTCTTCAGCAGATGACGACAGGTTGAGGTCGGAACATAGGAAAGCCTAAGGATTGCTTTAGTAGGTTTTGTTGCGCTGTTTAGTGAGTTTTTAGGTGCATCAGTCTGAGAAGGCGACTTAGAGGATTCGGGATTATTCTTGTGGAAAGTATGGATAGGTGTGGAAGGCAGTATTGGGTCCATACTACTGAAAGCACAGGATCCATACTCGAATCAGGGAGAGTCTTGGAGAATCTAAGAAGCTTGAGGAAGAGGATTCTTGAGTATGATATGATCTTTTGCATGATTGTATTTCAGTTTGGCGATGAGCTTCCAAGAAGGAGGTTTAGGTTCTGGTTCCGGCTCAGGTAAGGGGTACTAAGCCGATTAGCGAGCAAATTTGGGAATTCATCTCGTCGGAGATTACCCATGGTGTTTTGGAGTAGACTCATGTGATCTTTGGTTTGGTTGAGGAGAGGCTTTTGGAGATCTTGGATGAGTGATTGGAGGGTTACGTGTTGAGGTTATGGCTATCGTTGGAGCTCGCACTCTCTCTTTCCGTGAGTTTCATGCTTGTAGAGCTCTTGCATTCAATGGGGAGAGGGGCCCCGTACCAATAGGAGGTGGTTAGTGGATATGGCTAATGTGTTAAGGATGAGTTTCTGGCCAAGGAGGCAAAGGTCAGATATGTTTCCTGCCTATTGAAGGTCAGGGCGCATGATTGGTGGGAAGAGATTGGTCGTGAGGTGGGTGATGATGTTGTTGATGCTATGTCATGGGATGATTTCTCAACCTGGTTCCAACCTGAGTCGCATTGGTGACTGAGGTGCAACAGTTGGCGCAAGAGTTTCAGGATCTTTTCCAGATTACTAAGACCAAGGCAGAGATCACTGCCAAGTTTCGAGAGAGGACTTTATTGGTTCCACAGTATGCGGAAGGATGATATAAGGGAGTTTGTGAGCATTTCAGGATGCAAGAGCCTGAATGATATGATTTCAAGAGCCCGAGAGCGGGAGATCGATTTTGGAGCACCTAGGGAAGAGAGGAGGAGCAGTGAGTGTACCTGCTCCGACTATTTTGCGGATATCTTATAGCCGTGAGGGTGGGGCAGGAGCCCAGCAACGATTAGCCAGTTATCTCAGTTTCGGACTGGGAGAGACTAGTGCTCCAACATGTGATATTGCGGGTATGCTTTCTTTTGCTTTTCTTCGGTTGTTATCAGTATTGATGTTGCATGGAATGTTATATTGGTTTGGTTAAGTGTTATCATGGGATTAATTCTCTGTCAATGTTGGGTTATATCTCTGAGAATTGTTTTGTGCCTGTTGCATGTCGTAAATCATTGGTAGGTTGTTGAGGGGTTGTATCTCGTGTAGCGGGTTCTAATGTGTTCGGTTATCATTTTTGTTTTTGGTCGATATCACTTCGGGAGTATTGAGTGGAAGGTCTATGGTCAGAACTCAGCAGGTTAGTTCTCCAGTATCGTCAGGATTCAACGATTTTAGCATTTGTTCTGGTAGGAGCGGAAGTTGCCTATGGAAGAGTTGTTAGGTTCAAACACTACCGCTGCTAGGAGAGGAGCGGTAGCAGAAAATGGTGGTGTTAGTTGCATGAGTTGTTTGGTCATCGGAATGACAGGGGAGTTTCATATTTGCTCGGGTTACAATCGATTAGGATTCAGGGATTCTTCGAGAATGGAAGTTAGGATGAAGATTCGTCAGTCAGGGAAAGGGTTATGATTTTCAGTCGCCATCATAAGTACTCAAGGAATTGGTATGGTATCATGGGAGGTGATTTGGATTATCTAATTGGTTAAGATTTCAAGATTATTCTTCGGGATTTCAGGAGTTGGGTGATCATTGAGTTTGCCTAGCAATGGAACGCTAGTATTGTTCAGCGCAGGGTATGGGCGTTTCATGCTATTTGAGGGATATGGGTCGAAAATCCATAAGGATTAAGAGGCGAGAGAGCTTCGCTGAGTCCAAGTGGGGGAGAATTAAGTGGCTGTTCAGACTGAGGTTGTGTTGTTGAGAGTTCAGGAAACTTCCAACCGCAGGCTGGCATCTCCTCGGTTATGCATAGTAGGTTGTGAAAATTCGAATGCATGACCTGAACTCCTGAATGGTTGTAGGATTCGACTCAGGATGTGTGGTATTGTTATACTATGAGTGTGGTAAGGCCATGGGTGGTAACCATGGTTGGGTGGAAGTGTTGTAAGACTGCAATGGGATCGAAGCATTCATCAGTTCGAGGTAGACTATTTTTGAGATGGCCACAAGCGTGGAAGAAGAATAAGTGTGTGCCTTGGGCACGCCGGCCTGGATGGTCAGGGAATTATTATCTGTTCTAGGTTGAGGACCATTGAGGTCTAAGGCGGAGTCGTTCCTGAGTGGCTCTTGATGAGTGGGGCCTGTAGGCAAGGCCCGTGTTATTATGGGAATTCAGGTTGGACCTGGTAGAGACCGTTGGGTCAAGGGATTGGATCTTGAGTTATAGGATCATGTGGGTGATCAGTGTGTGATGAAGGGGGTTTTAGGCTGGGTAGCCTTGTTGTTGGACTCTCGGGAGCCTGGTGGTTGGAACATGTGCGAGTTTGGTAGTCTCGAAGATGGTTTAGGGAGTATTTATTTATCGGTCAGGTGAGGGGTGTCGACAATCAGAAGGTTGTGGTGTGAAATGCAAGTGCAGGTTCGTGGATCTTGGGTTATGAGTGGAGTATCAAATTGGTTTGGGTAAGATCTCGAGTAGGGTATCGCGCATGTTTTGTGCAGGATTTTCGTTTAAGTGGAATAAGAATTTGGGGTATCTATATGCCATGGGCATCAATCGCAGGGTTCAAGGGTAAGTAATGGGTTTCGTATGACGAAATATCGAGCCATTATGTTGTGTATTGGGGTGGTTCTATCTTTGGAAGAGCCACAACGTGTTTGGAATCAGGAGAAGGTAGGTTGTTTGAGACCGGGTATGATATGAGACTGAAGTGGGTCATGTAGCATTCATTTTTAGCAGTAAGTTTGGTGGCAAGGCAGTTTGGGCAATTATCGCTAGATAAGGTTCCTCTCGGGAGTCGCGTGGGGCTACGGTGTGTTTTGCGTCTTTTGGCTCAACAACCGGGTAGGAGTCCTATGTTTCAGATGGCTGGCAAACAAGTTGGGACCAGGGAGGTCACAGCTACTTTTGGAAAGCATCTAGGTGGCAGCAAGATGAGTCGGTGTGGTTTCAATGATTTGGGATTCGTGTGTAGAGTCGCTTGTTATTTGGGGTATATGTTAAGTCGCTTGGAGTTGGATTAGATAATTTTAGAGTGGCTGATTGGACACTGTTGCACAACTCTCGTATGAGTCTAACCGTTGCAGGGAGGAATCTTCTACTCGAAGGATTATCTGAGACCTTTGTCAAGTGTAAGTGTTCTGCAACTGTATATGATCAGTGGTTTTGTTCCTATGAAAGCATCAAGATAATATAGGTTGAAAGTATTTTGTATAGCCTGGAAATCATAGTGGAATGTGAATGGTAGTGGTTCAGTGTCGGTGGTCTGTCAGGGATTCAAACCATCTCGAGACTCCAGATTTTAGATTGAGTGGATGTGGCTATTTTGTAAGGGATTATTGTCGGGTGGTGAGAGGATTCGTTCTTCTTCGGGTTGGAGAGCCCTGCTAGGGTTGGTTTTGGTTTCCTTGTTAAGGCTATGGTATGCTTTTGGTCGTGGCCGTATTGCTTAGATTATTTGACATGCCTTGGGAAGGTTATGGTATGATTTGTTTGGCGTGCCGAGGATGGTAAGGAATGATTTCGAGAACGAAATCTAATTAAAGTGGGGGAGTGTTGTAACGCTCTGTTTCGAATCATTTCCCATTGCGGGGTGGTGATCAAGGAGTGGCTATTAGCAGACTTAGAACCCTTGAAGAATTGAGTTTGGGCTCATTTAGAGAGGGATGATGTAGTTTGGATGATCCGGTTGTTCAGTTTGTGTTTTGGAGCTCAAGGGTATCGGTAAAGGCATTGGTTCAGGCCTTTTATGAATTTTGGATTTAATTTCGGTCGGTTTTCAAACTAAATAAAGTTTATAGAAGTGTAGGGCTTCTCTTTACCTTTTCGTGGATATAAAAAACGTCGTAAACGGATAAGGGATGCAAAAGTTATGACCATTTCAAGTTAGAAGGGTGTTGGGCCAAAACGAGTATGCATGGCGTACAAGGGAGGTACGCATGGCGTAGACCCGAATTTGGTCGCAGGTGCATTTGGGAACTCCCCGCGTTCCCCAAGGTAACGCGTTGCGTTCGTCAGACCAGATCAAAACCCTAGTTTAGGGTTTTGGACCCTATTTAAAGGTCTTAACTCACCTCCAACCCTCATTTCCTTCAGCCGTCATCCTCTCTAACCCTAAGAACGAAACCCTAGCCTCCATTTGAGTGATTCTTGAGCTTCAAAGTGATTTATGTGTGTTTCTGGTGCTTGAGGAAGAAGAAGGAACTTCTTAAAGGATCATTGCTTGACTTGGAGCTTTTGGATCCAGGCTTTGTGCACCTAGATCTATCTTCTGGAGGTATAAAGTCTCAATCTTGACGAATCTTTGATGTAGATCTAGCTAAGTGGTATTTTGCTATGGTTTTGGTCCCTTTGAGGTGGTTCTTGTGAGTAGAAATTACTCCAAAACCTTTGATCTTCATATTTGGTGCTTGTTGAGGTTATGGAATCATAAAGTTTGGATCTTGATTGGTGTAAACCTTCCATGCATGATTTGGTAGTCATTTGATGAAGTTTGGGACTTAGGGTTTTGATTTGCGTCCCATGAGTTATGATAAGTCATAAAGTTGGAAACTTTATGACTTAAGAAGTCCCTTGAAATCAGATCTGGAAGTTTGGATTGAGGTCTTAGGGTATTAAGAAGTTTTAAGACATTTTCGAAGTGATTTTGACCTTTTGGAGTTTATCTTTCGTGATTGGGCTTCATTAAGCCATGCAAACGCTTAAATCCTTCGACTTTATGGAATAAGTCTCTGAGGTTATGCTATTCTGAATTTTGGACATCATGGATTAAGGTATTAAGACCTTGGGGTGAATTTTTGGTAAAAGGTCGGGAACGCCGCACGTTCTGGCTGGCGGTCCTGATCCTCGGTCTGGCGAAGAACGCTCAGTGATCCACTAGGGAACGCGGCGTGTTCGTCTCATCAGTAGGCTTTTGTGGGCTTTTGGTCTTGGACCCTTTTGGTATGGGCTTTGGTTGGGTTGAGTTGTTTCTTTTGGGCTTAGTTGTCTTGGGCCCTGTTGGGCCATCAAGTTTTGGGCTGATAATTATTTTGAGAAGGCCTACAATGGTTTTTGCCCCAATTTGGAAAATTAGGCCATGGGTTGGGCCTTGGGTAGTTGTTGTTATTTGGGCTTTCTGGATTATTAGGTTTGGGCCTAAGTCTTGGTCCAAACTAGGTAAGGGGTAAATTGGTCAATTTCCCTAGTAATGGATTTATGGTTATGGATTAGAACCCACATGTTAATTGGGTATAGTTTTGATATTGATAGTTCGGGGATCGTTCAGCCAGCAGCCAGGGATTTTCTATGTGTTTCGGTAGTGTAAGGTGAGTCTTCTCACTATATCCATGGGTTGAAGGCACCAATGTCGGCCCATTACGTGTTATGTGGTATGCTAGTTGTCTCTGTGATACTTCCATGGAAGACCCCGGGAGGAGCCCGTGGCATTTGAATATCCGACCATGGGGGGAAGCCCATGGCATTGTAGGTAAAGACCATGGGGGAACCCATGACATACCAGATAAAGACCACGGGGGAGCTCATGGCAACTATATCTATGTTGCATGATAATCTGTGGTTGTATGTTGTATGGTATTTGGGGAACTCACTAAGCTTTGTGCTTACGGTTTTCAGTTTATGTTTCAGGTACTTCAGTTCTCTAAGGAAAGAGATTGGGACGATTGCAGGGCACACACCACATGTTTCTGTATTCTGTGAATTACTCTAATTTGATGATGTTTTTGCTAACTCTTGGTTACCTTGGTTTCATGGGAAAGAAATGTATTAACGATTTATTAATCTAAAAACAAAATTTTTATGTCATGATTTTCGTGACGTTACACAATCTGAATGAACAGGTTGGGGTTTTGTTACCGAAAGGGGTGGAATGTACTTCAAAGAAATCTTCAAAGAAGTCCAAGAAGGTTGAAAAACCTAAGTCTACTCCTTAGAAGACTGAGAAGGAGGTTGTTCCACCAGTTAACAAACCTGTTGTTCAAGAAGTCGAAAAAGAGGTAGTTCCTTCGAAAACAAGTGTTCTTAAACGAACAAAGAAGTCAACACATCATCCTCGTCATTCTCCTGAAAGACGAGTCATTCCGCATATTCCTGTTTTTTCACCAAAGACAGATTCTATTTCGAATATTAAGAATATTCGCAAGCCCTAGGTTTCTCGACGGGGTGTTATCAATCACGAATTTCATGTTTCTATTTCTCCTGCTTCGAAGAAAATGAGAGCATAGGAAATGGTGAAGAAGATTAACAAGAAGAAGAAGTTGTGGAGATGGATTTCGAAGACAACAGTGATCAATCGCCTGTTCGTCATGGCAATATTGGCTTCGAATCACCTCAAAGGGACTTTCCAGTCAAGTAGACTTTCGAGGCGACTGGTAGTCTTGGTGGCTCTGTGAAAGTATCTGATACATACACAACCACTACTTTGGGTGATACTTCAACTATTTCCATCCCTGAGCAGACAACAGTCATACCACCTGCAGTTTCGATGGCTGAATCCGATTTGGAGGAGGTCCGAACTTCAGGCATCCCTGTGAACATATCTAAAATGGACACAAATGTCAACATGGGTGATGGGATTTCAACTTTTGAAGCCCAAGGTAATGCTTTTGTTGCAACTTCGTCTGTTCCCATTTCACTTTTTTTATCATCTACTATCGAAACTACTCTCATCGACACTTCTACTTCCTTACCACCATTTATTACACCCACTCCTACTTCGTTACCTGCTTCTACTATATCTCCTACTTTTTCCAACATTATGGATCAACCCATTACTTCTCTATTTCCTTCACAATAAACCGAAGGAGAAAAATCCATTCCTGATGACAGTTAATATGATGATGACGTTATGGTCTCTTTTCTGATATCTAGTTCGACCCAGAGGAGGACAACATTCCTGATCATATGTTTATGTCAGGAAAGCAGTTCAAAATCTTGAATCGTAAGTTGAATTCCTTACTACAGATTCAAGCTAACACTGGGAGTAGAAACATTGTGTTTGGGATCGAAGTTGATGTTTCACTGAAAGCCCAAGAGCATTGGTTTAAAACCGTCATGGAACAGATTGAAACAAAACATGAAGCGCGTTTGAAGTGTTAGGCTGATAATTTTCAATCTGAGGTTAAGGACCAGAGGGTTGTTGCTAAAAAACATCATATTTTGTTCGTTGAAGAGGTTAAGAAAGTGGAGCAGGCTGTTAATCTCAAAGTCAAGGAACTCAAAACAGAAATGTCAAAAGAGATTGTTAAACTTCATCAGAATCACTCAAATCTTCAAACTAAGGTTGATGTAATTGTTGATGCAGTTACGAAGGTGGTGCATTTTTACAATTCTCTTACCACTACGGTTGCTTCAAAGACAGAGTCTGATTCCAAGGTATTTGCTAAGTTGGAAGAGTTCTTGGGGAGTTTGAAGGAAACCCATTCGAAGCTTAATGTTTATCCTACATCTTCGGTTTCTCAGGAGTCTCTTTTGAAGATGTTTTTTTTCATAGAAAATAATCTTAAAGCCGAACTTGCTCCTCTTCTCAGGATAGTGAATTTGATGTCGACAGATGCCTCACCTGTGTCTCATGTGGTGCAAGGGGGGAGAAAAGAGGGTTGGATTGGCCTCTTCGAAAGGAGTTGGTACTGGATCGTCGAAGGATTCTGATCAAGGTAAGGTTGTTGGGAAGGTGATAAGAACACAAATTCCAACATCATTTCTAGTTTCTATGTCAGAAACTTCAACAACGGTGACTTCAAGGCCATTGACCAAACACATTGTTATAGGTGATAGAGTTGGGGGTTCAAATTCAAAGCCACCACCTTCGAAACAAGATAAAGGTGATAGAGGGAAGGGTATTGAGCCTTCTGAAAAAGAAAAGAAGAAAGCTCAAGAGGTTGAAATCGAAAGGCATAGGCAAAGAAATAATATTGTTCACCAAAGGAAAGGTGATCCACTAGGTCTTGAGAAAGGATATCCAACCAAGCAATATTTTTATGATACAATTGAACAGATTGTTTCATTAGGAGAGATGAATGAATTTGAAAAGGTTCCAAAGAAGAGCTTTGAGATCGAAAATACAGATTTCAATTAGCTGGATTTTTCCATCAATCAAATGATGTTTATCTCAACTCAATATCAGTTAGTGGATAAGTTTGATGACAAGGAAGAATACAAGAAGATAAAGATGATATTTCATGCAGTTCTTGGAAAGAAAGAAGAGGAAGTCTGGTCCTTGGTCAAAATTGTTAAAGTTTTGAGTGTTTCCAAGGATGTGTTATTCGAAGGGTTGTTGCAGATTTTTCGTTTTCATGTGATTCGGGCTAACAACATGGCTTGTGACTTCTCAGTGGTAGATTTTCCTTTGATGAATCTCAATGATCTCATCAATGTGTCGAAGATCTTGAGTAGTGTTGACGTGTCGAAACTTCAAGTGAATAGGAAAGAATATTTCTTGATAGGTTTTTCTCATATCAAGTTGTTCATAGACAATTACTTTGATTGTCTAGCTTTGACTGATGTGGAGCTTGCTCTGGCAATGGGTAGACAAGTGAGTGCGCCTCAAACGATGTTGAAAGGTCCAGTAAATCTCAAGAATTTCGAAGATGGAGAGATAGTTCTTAAACCACAGGGATTAGTCTTTGTTTGGAAGAACAAGAATAACAAAGTTACAAAATTCTTTTTCCAAGTATGTGATGTGGAGAGGTGTATGAATTCTCAGTATACTAATCTTCTGGTTCGTATTAACAATTGCAAACGGAATACTCCAGGAGATAGAGCCGAGATTCAAAAGACAATTATGTGGTATACTGAGATTTGTAGAGTACTTCATCACGCAACGAAGATGCTAATGACCTAAGATTTGACACTTCTCATAAAGGGAGAGAATTTAGAGGTTGAAATGTGTTGTGAGATGTCGAAGCGTCTTTTGTCATGTTTAGTTTTGAAGTCAGTTTACTTTTATTCGTTGTATGTATTTCATAAGGATACTTTTAGAGGTCGAAGCATTCAAGTGTTAGCCCTTATGTACATTTTGTTTACTTCTAGTGTTCATATAAATAGGGATAGATATAAGGGTTAGAGAAACTTTTGCCACTCAGTTTACTTTAATCTTTCATTCTCTTGTATCCTTTCAGAAGTATTAATCGATCCAAACAGATTCTATTTACAACTTGTGTTCTTGATTCAATTCATACTCTGATTTCATTTCTTTCGCTCGATTCATACGAACTACACCCATGCCCTATTCCACCATCTACGCCCTTATTCCATCATTGATGTCGTCCATTATTGTCTCCACCATCGGTTTGGTGTTCTTCAAATTATAGTTGTCACTGTGATTTTCGTTTAAGAATAAAGCACGATTATAAACCCAAGTTTGATTTATGGATCTCTCCATCTGTAAGGGTTTGGATTTTATATCCATTTACGTTTATGCATTTCTCCCCATCGGCGTTTTTGTAGTCATCCATATTTCTCTCATGCCTGGGTTTATTTTATGTTAAACAATTGCATTTGGATTATATTTGGGTTTTTTCTTTTGGGATTGTAGCGTGGAATTTTGTTAACAGTGGCTCGATTAAATCTTCCTAGACGATAAGGGTTGTTGTATGACCGAGATTTGAGCAGGTTTGATTTCTTGATTTTTTTTCAGGTTGTTGTAACGTACGGATCATTGAGGTATGAATTGCCAAGTAAAATTATGAGTTTTGGATGGTCACAACGAGGTGGAAGCATCACCAAGAACGTGGCATGGGCCACATGAGTTTCGTACCTCATTTAAGGCGCCACGACATGACACTATAGCGGTCATGACATGACATATGGTTTTGGGTAAACCCTAAATTTTTGGGCTTAGGCCCTCTTTAAAGGAAGTGATGGCTAGGGTATCCCTCCACCCTCAACCTCCATCACCTCCTAACAACCTGAAGCAAACCCTAACCCATCTCCTCTATTTTTGAGTTAATTTTGGTGTTCTTGGTGGCTCTTGAAGGAAGAAGAAGGTTGTTGTGGTGTAGAGAGCAACTTGGCAAGCCTAAAGATTTCATTTGAGCACCTCCTGGACTTTTGTAAGTCAACAAAACTTGATCTTTTTGGGTGTTTTGTTATAGATCTAGGTTTATTGCATGTTTTGGTCCCCTGTTAAGTTTAGTGTGGCGAAATGAGATAACTTTCGCAACATTATGGCTCATCAAGGTCCTTTGAACCTTATATCTTCTAGATCTATGAATTTGTATGTAAATTGAGAGTCTTGCATGAGTTTTAAGTCACATTCTTGCCTTTTTACCTAGAGAAGTGGAAGACATGCATGGTTCATTGATGTGCAAAAATATACCTATCAACTTTTGAATTTATAAACCAAATTACATAACTAATTTATGCACCTATAGGCAGTGTACCCAGTTGAATTATAGAATAGCTTAGGTAAGTCGGTGTCGAACACAGGAAACGTAATTTAATTAATAAAACAATTAGTAAAAGTTATACTAAGAAACAAACTTTGAATGAGGTTTTTCTTGATTTTTCAAGATCAGAAGAATTTAAATCAAACAACTACCAAATATCAAAGAAAACAAATTAAATTCAATATTAAAGATTACTTCCATTAGATCCAAATCCCCCTTTTCCCTATGGTTGATTTCTTATTAAATTATCATTATTGGTTACCAAATTATTAAGAAATTAGGTATTATGATCAAATACCTAGTCATTACCAATTTATGACTACTATGTTATGGTCAAACACAAGTAACATGAAATCGATATTAAGATGAATTTGGATATGTATGATAAATCTAATAGTTACATTCATATAATCAATTCAAGCAACCAAGCACAAATTATGGATCAATTATGCTCTCTAACATAGTTAAAGTTACTATCTTTAATTACCTAATCTAGGATTTGATCAACCCTAGATCTAGAAATTTAATGATCATAAACCACTAGGTAATAAAGCTCATACAATTAGAATGATCATCTACTACATAAAGCTCATATGAAGGCAATCACATACCAATACTAAAACATGTAAGGTTTCGATCTATCAACACTAGAAAAACCAACAATAATCAATCATAAAATCAAAATCAACTCATAATTCAAAGGGTTCATCTTCACCAACGAAAGTAACAGGTTTTTAGCCCCTCATCGTAATAGAAACACAGTAATCAATGTAAATCGTACTAAACATGATTAAAGTTAGCAAACCGAATATATCAATGTTGTTTTCTTCTAGATCTCTTCAAATCTTGAGCTCCAATCAATTTCTGATCTTCCCAAGGTTTGCTAGACTGTTTTTGTTGCAATCCTTCTCTAGAAAATCATCCAGAAGTCCCTCAATTTGACCTAAAGTTCGAATATTTATACTTTCCATAATTTTGACTCCCACGCCATGTAAAATGGGCACCACGACAAGGCTCTCTTTTTCCATGCGTATTCTCCAAGTCATCATCATTGGTTGCGAATCATCCAATCACCTTGGAGTGGCAGGAATTCCCACGCCGTGGGCTTCAAAAATCTTGACCTTTTCGCCTTCAATTGTCTTAACCCACATTTTCATGCTTCCATCTCCTCATTTGCTTCCTTTTCACCCCGACCATGTCTTTGCTACTAAAAAATAGAAATTAAACATATTAAGTACCTTTTGTTCTAAATTAAGCACAATTGTAGCTAAAAGTATTAGGAATATGCACAAATACATGATTAAATATGCACATATCAAAATACCCCACACTTTCCTTTTGCTTGGTCCCAAACAAAACTGATTTTATAATCATCATACTATCACATCAAAACCCTAGCCACCAATATCGCACAAGACAATCCATTTTGATCTCATCCATTACATCAAGAACGCAATGCATATATTTGTGTCTGACTTTCCTAAGAACTTCCCCAATCCCAAATACTCACAATCCTCATAAACACTTCCCAGTTATTTTGAACAACATTAATTTTATGCATCCCTCCGAATATATCCTCAGAAATCTTTCTTAACCTCAAGGTATTTTTGGTTAAGTCCCTAAGCATGCATATGAAAAAATAACCTAGAAAGAAAAATACAATAAATAATAACTTGGCAAATTGCCTTATTCTTCAGTCTTCGACTTCTTGAAAATTTCTTCACAATATTTCATCCTCATAGCTTTGTAGACTCTTATTCACTCAAACTTTGCAACTTTTTTTTTGTTTTTTTCCACAACTCAATTTTTCACTAAAACTAAAAATCCTAAAAATAAAAACATATGCTTAAGAAAGGCAACTTAACTTCAACCTTTATTGGTTAGAGGTATTAGTCTAAAGTGCAATGACTACATACGCTATATTGGATACATTTCTGGTACACGATGCTTAACATATTATATACCTCAAACTAAACAAGATTATGTTTTTGTCACATGATTTCACAAGGACAGGGAAGCCACAAATACATTAGAACATATATTGGTTCAAATAAACATCAAAACTCGCACCGGATCGCCCCACACAACACTAGCAGCCTAGGTCTCAACACAACAATATAAAAATTTATTGAATAAACTCAATTTTAGACCATTTTTCTAGTCTTTATATATAAATTTTTAATCCTAGTCATTTTTATTATTTTTCATCAGTATAGTATGCTTGCATTCCTATATGCGACCCCTACCCCACAATTAATTGATGCAATGTCCTCATCGCATGCATAAACAATTAAAGAACATAAAATTAAAGAGGGAAAAAGGAACATACTCCCCTTGGGTAGTAGTGGCGAGATCGAAATCAAAAGTTGTGTGGTTGACATCTTGTATTTGCTGGAAAAACAATACTTATGGACTTTCTTCTCGTGAATGTGAATGTGCCAGATAAAAATAAACCAAAGAAACATCTTCAAAAAGTGTACTCAATGGGGCCACGACGTGGGAAAAATTCGCTATGTCTTAGTAACGAGTTAGACATAATTCCTTCGCGATAAAATCAAACGCCATGGCGTGGAGGTGATGGCCACGTCGTGGAGGCTTCACATAACGTTTTTATTGCAATGTATCTTCTAACTTCTTAATGGCTTAGGACCATTCTAAACCTCTTCTTTTCTATATAATTCCTCCAAACTCTTCTCGTCATCTGATAGGAACCCAACATTTATTCAAAAATGCAGCTCTTTATTGTAATCTTCCAAAATCTCTCGACCTTTTTCCAATTAAGATGCTTCATTACTTACATTTCTTTGAAAACTACAAAAATAAGATCAAGAACTATAGAAAACTTCATCTTGCGGTTAAACAAAAACAAAATTTATAAAAGAAAATGAAAAATTGAAAAAAATCAAAAAGAAAATGCATACTCAGTAAAACTTCGGGTTACCTCCCAATAAGCGCTTCATTTTGAGGAGTCGTGAGCAGACTCCTTCCCACTCTATGTTGTAGCAGTTGGGAGTGGGGTCCATTTTTTCCTTCTGTTCTTTCAACTTCCTTTTGTAATCTTGTACCAGCCTTATGTATGCCTTTTTCAAATTTCTCTTCTTCTTTGTGTTGGCATTTTCCTCGTGTTTGCTTTTCTAGCCCTTACTTTTGATTTGTATCTCTCCTTATCCTTTTGTTTGTTACTTGGCTTCCACTTCCATCTTGTCAAAATGGATTGTCTATTTTTTGCTCAAACACTTTTTTACTCATCTCCTCATCATCACCCGAATTAATTTTTTCTTCTTCACTTTCTTCATCTACTTGAATCTTGGGTGTAGTGAACACGAATACTTCAAAGGTCATAGGAATTGAAGCTTTTGGTTTGGTAATCTTGACTTCTTCAACTTGAGGCTTCTCCCAAGCTTTCAATTCCTCCTCAATTAGCTTCTCTATTTCATCTAACTCATTGAGATCTTCTTCTATTCTTTTACCTTCGAAATCATTCACTCCTAACACCTCATCTAAAGGTTCTCCATGATTCACTTCTTGGTTCATTTCAAAAGTGATTTCTTCGTATTCTACTCGAAGTGTAAGATTTGAATCATGGATGTCAACGAGGGCTCTCGCGGTACTCAAGAATGGTCTTCCCAAGATTATGGGAAGGTCTTCGTCTTCTTTCATGTCTAAAACCATAAAGTCTACCAGAAAAATGAATTTTCCAACCTTCATCAATAAATCTTCTACAATCCCACATGGGTGAGTGATTGAATGATCCACCATTCTTATCGTCATTCTTGTGTTTTGTAGCCTTGGTAATGCGAGCTTCTTGTAAAAAGAATATGGCATGAGATTTATGCTAGCCCTCAAATCGGCTAAAGCATTTATTGAAATAGAGTTAAAAATTCACACAGTAAAGTCAATCAGCCCGGATCTCTCATTTTTATTGGCAATCCATCAATTATGGTAGTAGAAAACAATTCATTTAGCACAATGGTGGATTCTTTGTCTAACTCTTTTCGATTGGTCATCATTTCCTTAGCGAATTTAGGAAGTTTAGCCATGAACTTGAGGAATGGAGCGTTGATCGAGATGGATATCACTTGCTCCATGAATTTCTTATGTTCCAAGTCCAGTGGGTTTCCCATGGCTTGAGACGAATAAGGCAGAGGAGGCTGATATGGTTTTAAAAACGAATAATTTTCACCCTTCAGAAGCCATGACGTGGCCTGGTTGCCACGTTGTGGGCACTGGGTAGAACTCGAATATGTTTTTACTTTGGGACTTTCTTCTTCCGGTTGATGATTGGGTTGTCTTGTAGCTATATCGTGAATCATGAATGGCTCAGAATAAATCTCTTTTTCAGTGTATATCGCCATAACGTGAGATTGTGCTTTTAGTTCAAGATTCTTGAGTGGTAATCGCTCATTCACGAGTTTAGTAAATTGACCTAATTGAGTCTCAATATTTATTATTACAGCTTACTGGTTTCTTATCATAGCATCAGTGGCGTCATGTCGTTTCTCAGAAACGGATGCAAAACGTGAAAGTATCGACTCGAACTCGGATTTGCTCTCAGGCGGTGGTTGTTCTTTTTGATAAAAGCCTCGGCCGATTTGCCTATAATTCGCGTTCTTTTGCTTCTTGTATTTGTTATAGGGAAACCACTACTTCTTCGGTTTCCTCTAGTATTCATCGTATCGGTCACCACTCGAGTAGCATACTTGGGCTTTTCGGTTCCCATTTGCATTTAAATCGCAGTCTTTCATCCAATGCGGCCTATTGCAGTTGTCACACCCAACTCGTATGTCATGTATGGAACTGATCTGTTTTCGTCATTCGCCAATCCATGTGCTCTAGTTTAGCCATTATTGATGCCAAGTTCTTGTTTTCTCCATCTCCATTACCTTTACCCCTTGTAACATCTTGTCGCGGGTTATGGTATTCTCTTGAGTGCTTCGCGAGTTCTTCAATTAATTCCTTTATTGTGGCCAGATTCTTCCTCGTTAGCGGTCCTAGAGAGTCAATAAGTTGCATCATTGGAACATTCACCCCATCATAGAAAATAGACACCTCTTGCTAAACGTTCAATTCATGTTGAGGACAATTTTTTAGAACACCCTTGTATCTTTCCCATGCTTCGTATAAGGACTCTCCAATTTGTTGTATGAAAATGGCTATATTCTTCTTCAATTTTGCGACCTTGGATGGTGGACTAAATTGTTGGATGAACTCTTCATGAAGTTCAGCCCATGTAGTGATAGCGCAGGGTGGAAGTGCCTTGAGCCAATCTTTTTCCACTCCTCTAAAATTCACTGTAAGCATCCACAACAACACTGATGCACAAGGTATATTGGGAATATTGAAATAGTTAGCAATGTCGTTCACCTCGTCAATATACTTGTAGGCATCTTCGTCATCTTTCCCGTATAATGGGATATCTTTTAGCATGGTCAAAATGTTCCCGTTCAGTTCAGAATTGGCGTTGTCTGGAATTTCGGGTAGCATAAGACCCGGTCCGTTATCACACATCCGATTATTGTACTCTTCCATCGTCATATATGTTATGTCCGCCATATCTTCTACTTCAATCTTAATTTTGTCCTCCGAATCGCTTTCTGTTCCTGCCTCGTTTCTAGTTCCTTTATTGCTTGGAGTTTTCTCAAAATATTCGAATTTGTAGGATTGAAAAGTGTTGCTTGACTCGCCGGTCTTCTTGTCTTTCTTCTTGTGGAAAGTCGATTTTGGATCTTGAAGTGGAGGAACTATTGGAGTTTTGGATACTCGGGTCATAAATCACTGAAATAAAAACAAAATAAAAATAAAATGCATAAAATGAACAAAATAAATAAACTAACAATTGGCTGTTTACTGACCATGACAAGGCTAAAGGTGCCCACGGCGTGGCTGCTGAACAAACAGAAAAATTAAATTAATAGAGAAAAATAAATTTTTGCTGTTTTTACCCCACAAAAAGGATCGAATAACTAAAATTACTTAAAATAAAATTCAAATAAGTTGTTCCCCGGCAACGATGTCAAAAAGTTGATGTGCAAAAATATACCTATCAACTTTTAAATTTATAAACCTAACTACTTAACTAATTTATGCACATATAGGCAGTGTACCTAGTCGAATTATAGAATATCTTGGGTAAGTCGGGTGTCAAACACAGGGAACGTAATTTAATTAATAAAACAATTACTAAAATTTATACTAAGAAACAAACTTCGAATGAGGTTTTTATTGATTTTTCAAGATCAGAAGAATTTAAATCAAACAGCTACCAAATATCAAAGAAAACAAATTAAATTCAATATTAAAGAGTACTTCCGTTAGATCCGAATCCCCATTTTCCCTATAGTTGATTTCTTATTAAATTATTATTATTGGTTACCAAATTATTAAGAAACTAGTCATTATGATCAAATACCTAGTCATTACCAATTTATGACTACTATGTTATGGTCAAACACAAGTAACACTAAATCTATATTAAGATGAATTTAGCTATGTACGATAAATCTCATAGTTACTTTCCTATGATCAATTCAAGCAACCAAGAACCAATTATGGATCAATTATGCTCTCTAATATAGTTAAAGTTACTATCTTTAATTACCTAAATTAAAGATTTGTTCAACCCTAGCTTGTCACACCCTTAGCCGGCAACGGAAACGACGGGAGACGCTACGTTAGGAATATTGGATCACATTCACTGAACATACATTGAACATTACAAAACAAGATGTAACATAAATATCACTTCCATTTATGGGCAAAACATTACATCATAAAATGTTTTAGAAGTACAAAAATTTCTAATGCTAGAGGTGCCTTGACAGTTAGGCATAACTATGACGATAACAGGTCTTCAGTAGCTTCACCGATCAACCACTACTTCTGGAGGTGCAATCTTCCATCATTCGGTTTCCTAGGAATACATGTGATTTGGAGAGGTCAACATAATGTTGGTGAATTCACAGAATTTGTATTTTACTCTTTGAAAATAGTGTTCTACTATTCTTAGGTACCAGGGTTTCCGTAATTCTCATTCTTCTTATATACTATTAGTGTATCCACTTAAGGAAAGGAGTGCTTTTAAGAGCATACTAACTGAGAAAGACCTCAATGTAGGTTAGTTGGATACAATCCAACCTTTTCTTATATAACTATATACTTATGACATGAATGGAGTATCAGTGCTCTCTTATATAATTATAATATATAATTATATTTAAATAGATATTATTAGCGAAGCCAACTGGCGGAGTGGTAATATGACCATTATTCGAGTTGAGTGACAACATAACACACTACAGTTATCCGTTTGGAATCAGGTGTAGTGACGACATAATATACAACTATTACCCGTTTGGATCGAGCGTAATGATGGCATAATATACTACTATTATCCGTTTGAGTTGAGCATATGACGACATAATATATCACTATTATCCGTTTGAATCGAGCATAATGACAACATAATATACTACTATTATCCGTTTGAGTTGAGTGTAGTGACGAAATAATATATTACTATTATCCATTTACAAGTCTGTTTTATCTTGTTTTGTCATTCAACTATCGACGACGGTTGGGGGCGTATTTCCTGGGTTGTCACATCCTCCTCCTGTTGGACGAAATTTCGTCCCTAAAATTTAATTTGTAGTGTTTGATGCGGATGCACTATATGTATTATTACATAGTGTTTATTTAGAGTAGTAAATTAGTACTTATGCTTTAGTTTTATAGAGAGTAATCGACTCCCTAGGGTTCACCTCTGAACTGAAGCCTAGGACCGATTTTATTTTTGTTGTGAGAGATAGCGAGAGTGTCATCAGACAAGTACTTTCCGATACATAGTGGTAATGATATTGCCCTCGGTCAAGTACTTTCTGGAACATAGAGTAGTAGCAATATCAATCAAGTACTTACTGGAACATAAAGTGGTAGTGACATTGGTCAAGTACTTACTGAAACATAGAGTGGTAGTGACATCGGTCAAGTACTTACTAGAACATAGAGTGGTAGTGACATTAGTCAAGTACCTACTAGAACATAGAGTCAAAATATGTCGAATCTCTATGAAATTTCGAAGGGTTTTCGAAACAATTCATTCTAGAATTTTCGAGGGATTCATAGTGTTACTAAGAATTCTACTTAATGTTATCTAATAATCTGGGGAATACTATTACATGCTTCTAAAATTTAACAGTTTTCAACCCTATGATTTCTCCCTATTACGGTTGGACTCAGATGAGAGCTACAAAATAGAGCTAAATCATATTTTCTAAAACTATTTAATTCTAGAATCATGTAACCTATGTTTCCTCCTAATAATTAATACCATGTGTTTCTTAGCTTTTATCGGTTTTGTGTTTTAACGAGTGTTTAAATCTAGTCTTCACAAAAGTATATTATCATTTTGGTTTGTACGCAAGTTATTTAGCGAGGGCGTACCAATTTATAGGAGTGGGTTCTGGGTAGCGTTATTTGTTCCAATGAAAAATGCTCTTCCCCAAGCGTTACCCCCTTGATTTCCCAATCTAGGGCAATATCTTTTGAAGTGGCCAATTTCTCCACATTCATAGAAGCTGTGATTTTTAGTTCTCGGGGTTTATGGTGTGGGTTGGGCTCCTACAGGACTTAGCGGTGTGGCACTTCCTACGACATTTGTTAGATATTAGCTATCTGGATGCACCATCAATGTGATAGTTGCACTCCCTACATAACAGAAGATCTCCAACATATTGTCTTAGGGGAGTAGGTGATAGGATGGTTGCTAGGTAAACTTTCCCTAATTCTTGTTTTCTCCTCAGTGGTTGCTCTAAGTCATCATCAAAATTTCTTTTACTGTTTCCAGACTTTAGAAGGTCAGCTTTCTAGACCATAGTGCCCTGGCGGATTTCCTGACTGGTCAGGTTAAAAGCCAATCTCTTGGCACTATTGTACGTAGTTGGCCTGGATGCAGTGACCAAACCTTGAATAGGTTGAACTAATCCCCATATGTAACTTTCGACCATTTTGTACTCCGGGGTGACAAGGCTAGGGCAGAAAATAACGAGATCATTAAAGCGGTTGGTATAAGTTGTCTACGTCTTCCATGGCAAGGTTCCAGAGCTCTTGCTCTAGATTTTGCATCTCTTCTCTAGGACAGTACTAATCCATCATCAACTATTTCAGTTCATCCCAGGAGATGGAATTAGCTGTTCTAATTCCCATGGTTTTGGCATGGTTGTTTGTAACACTCATAACTCATGAAAAATTTAAACTTTTAAAAACATTCAAAATCGTCATTGTTTACAAACTGTTTCCAAAATAAGATTCATATCAGAGAAATCCCAAAAACATGAAATAAAAATATGAGGAGGTGCACGATCACGCCTTCGCCTTTGCCTTCCCGCGATCCTGAGAAGTACCTGAAACATAAACCAATAACTGTAAGCCCAAAGCTTAGTGAGTTTCCCCCAAAATACCAATACATAACAAATAAAACAACATAATAACAACATGCAATGGGTCCACAGCTTTATAGAATGGATTACCCTTGAGCCCACAACATAAGTCTGGATTGCCTTACAGGACCACAACTTATGTCTGGCTTGCTCCCCGGCTTGGTCAGTTAATAGACTGAATACGATAAGCCCTCAGTACGAATCTGGCATGCCCGAACCGGCCCTCAGGTCGTATCTGGAATGCTCATGAGTCCTCAGTATGAGTCTGGCATGCCCTCCCTGGACCTCAGCTCATATGAGAATACTCCAGGGTTTGTTGGCTACAATACAAAGCAGTACAACCTCAACCCAACCCACACAATATGTCAACATATAACATATAATATCATAAATAGATAAGCAGACAATTCACAGGTAGTCCTACAGATATACCAGACTAGCGCAACAAGACTAGCATGCATAAGTATAACATACCCATCATATCAACAATATCAGGTTATCAAACCAATGGGCCGGCCTTGGCGCCTTCGACCCGAAAGTATAGTGGGGAAGACTCACCTCACACTGACGTATCAAATAGAACCTCCGGCCGCTAGCTCACGAAAACCTCGAACTATCATAATAAATAAACCTCCAATTAATAGTTGGATTATCACCTCAAATCTCTTAAATCATAATTGTCCATTAACTCTTCCTTTACTTGGCCAAAGCCCATATCCAACCTTGGTCCAAAAGGTCCAAATATACAAGGCCCATAATTGGCCTAACTTTCCAAATTGGGCCCAACTCCCTAATAGTAATAGACCTCATCCTAAGGCCCAATTCACATAACTGGCCTGAATACTTCTATTCAGAAAGTCCATTAAGGTCCCAAACCCAAACTGGCCCAAAGATGGCCCAAATCTAAAGCCTAACTCGCAAAAGCCCAACAAAAGGCGTACTCTGGGCGTACCCCGAAGTTACGCAGGGCGTACGCGAGCCTTGCATTGACTGGAAACGGGGGTGTTGACCGCGTACGCGGGGCATACTCCATTCTATGCGGAGCGTACCCTTGCAGAGTTCAAACTCCAATAAGTGCTTAATGCCTTAAGCACTTAAGTCCAAACTTCAGATTCACGGTCCAAATGCACCTTAGAGTCATAAAGTTTCCAACTTTATGACTTTAGACGTCCAAAAGTTCTTAATACAAGATCTTAGCCCATTAAGACCTTTCTACCAAATGCATGGGACACTTCTAGCCATTGGGACTTCGTTTTTATGATTAAGGACCCCTCTAAGGGTCTGAAAGGACAGCTCAAATCATCCAGAACATGCCATGTTCAAAATGGAGCATTTAGGACCAAGAAAAAAGCAAATAAGAACCCAACATGAGATCTAGCAAAACAACCATAAAGGTTTGAGCTTTATAACTTTGGATGATGAAGAAGGAAGCCAAAACTCCAGATCCAAGCCTTCCTTCACATTCCCAAGCTTCTTGATGCACTTCCTTTGACTCTAACACACCAAAAACACACTTAAGGCTCTCACTCTCTCTAAAGGGGGGCTAGGATTTTGCAAGAACAACTGAGGGACTTGGAGGTTGAAAGGATAAGGGAACTTGGTCCATAATGATGGTTAAATACTCGTCAAACCCTAAAATTTAAGATTTCACTCGGACACTAGTACGCTCAGCAAACATATGTGTATGCCCAGCATACTAGGGTGTTCCCTAGTACGCTTAGTGCACCCACA
This sequence comes from Lactuca virosa, assembly GCF_052849685.1. Classification (NCBI taxonomy): domain Eukaryota; kingdom Viridiplantae; phylum Streptophyta; class Magnoliopsida; order Asterales; family Asteraceae; genus Lactuca; species Lactuca virosa. The sequence goes on along the minus strand of NC_136426.1, from coordinate 259,692,591 downwards.
TGTACAGACATCATACATCTCCTGCCCTCTATATTACCAAAATGCCACTAGGGCTCCTTAGGGCTAACTCCAAACAACTCCAAGGACCAAAATGTCACAAATGAAATATCAAGGAAAGGATTCGAAAATACCTAAAATCCGGGATGTTAAAACTCTCCCCCACTTAAAATAGACTTCGTCCTCGAAGTCTGCCGCAACGAACAAATCCGGATAATGCTCCCACATCTCAGCCTCCGGCTCCTAGGTCCACTCGGATCCCTTCCGATGCTGGACAACGAGTAAGACATTGTTCCATGTATTTGTCCCGCTGATATCTAGAACAGAGGATTATATGATCCCTTATCTAAAATGGCGCTTCATAGTTCAACAGAGTTTTAAGAGCTACGATTGTCGGTCGGTTCCTGAACTCATAATTGCAACTATAGTTATTAGACTTATCCAAGTGGGTGACTGTTGTAGAAGGTGTCTAAGTCCATAACTATATTTGAGATGTACTTGACCCGACCCGGCATGGTCCATTTGGGTTGCACTTCACCCGAACAATTAATATGGATAATCTTTTGAGAATAGTATAAGTTATGATTTATTAATATATTATAAGTTCTAATATATTAATATGAAATCATATTATTTAATTAGTATTGATCTAAAATTAATTTAGAATTAATTTGGTGATCAAAAGTGTAACTAATTAAATATGGACTCTTGTATTTATATAGTATGGGTTAATGCTTATTTAGAATAGGCTAGGCTTGCATGGTAAGTCCATGGATAGTCCATGGAGATTTAACCATGGATCTCATGGAAATGAAAGGTCATGGGTATTAGGGTTTACATGGATGTAACCCTAATCCACCACACTATATAAAGGAGTCCTTGGCACATGAAATTGCACTAGTTGTGTGTGAGAACTAAGGTTGGCCGATTTCACTAAGTGTTCTACTATTCTCTCAAGTTTCCAAGGTTTGTGGTGATTTGTGACTTCCATTTGAGGCATCCACATTATTGGTGCTAGGCTCTCAAACTCCAAGTAATCAACCACTACTAAAAAGGTATGTAACTCTACTAGCTTATTATGTTTCAATGTTCCCCATGCCATGCTAGTTAGGTTAAGAACCTTGGAAAAACAAATTTGCATGTATCTTAGTAAAACATAGATCCAAGGTTTCTAGGGTTGCATGTACACCTTAGGAGTGTTAGATTTCTCAAAGCCCATCAGCGGTATCAGAGCCTAGGCTTGTTTTCTTGATACATGATGCAAATTGTTGAAAAAGTCGAAAAAATTTGCATTCTGCTGAAGGAACTCGCCGAGTCCATGGGGGGACTCGATGAGTCCATGTGTAAAATCATCCTACTCGTCGAGTAGGTTCTTGCACTCGACGAGTAGAATGCCCAGATGCAGTTTTTTTCGAGTTTTGCTGCTGGAAATGGACTAGAAACATTACCCTAAACTGTTTTGGTCTTATAAAACTTGTTTTAGATGGTGTAATGGTTGTGCTAATCCATTTTCAATAGCTATTATCAAAATTTCAAGTCTTATATATGGTTTTTTATGATTCTTGAAATTATTGAAATGAATATTCATACTCTTATGAGTTTAGAGGATCATAGGAATTATTTGCAACTTGCTTGGTAGTTTAATTCTTGATCATTATGTGTTTTAATGGAATCCATAATTTGTCCTCAAGTTATGGATTACCAAAAGTCATTCTTTTAAAGTCCATTAATAAACACATAGGTTACATAAAATGAAAAGTCTCTCATTTTAATAAACCATTAACTCATAAGTTATGAAAGATGAAAAGTTTTGAAAGTTACAAAACTTGCCCTCAAGTTTTGGAACATGTAAAGTCTCACACATTTTAGTAAACTTTAGTTCCAACCCCTAGAATTTTAAAAGTTAAAATTCAACCTTTATATTTTATAATATTATAATTTTAATAATAATTATATATGTATAAGAACAAGTCGTTTTACCGTTAGTAGGCCTCATTCACGAAGTCGGTCTATAAGGGGGGTATAAGGTTGTTGCCTATAAAATGGCAGCTTAATGGGTGTCCACTCTCACCCACCGCTTCCTTGACTGGTGGAGGGTCGTTAGCCGAACGGGTAGGACAGTGACTTTAATCCACATTAAAAGTATGATGATTATAAAGTAACTAAATGTTTTTTATAAATTTCCAATCTTAGTTACTTTAGGAAAATGTGAATAAGGTGCTAACCCATGAAATTACACTTTGCACTTTGATTAAGTCGTTAGTGAAGCGTGTGTGGTTAACCAGCACACTAACCTGGACTTAACAAGGTAGGAAAAGGGTGGCTTAAGGTTTATCATAGGTCGGTGGAGTGCGTGTGGTTAACCGGCACATCGATTGAGTGATAAACATTAAGAGTACCAAGTAATTTGCATGGTTACTTCACACCTTGTTTTGTGATCCTCGGCATCCCAGTCACAAAACTTGAAGGGCACACTCGAGATTGAAACATGTCATTGAAAAGTTCAATGAATCTCAAAGAATCTAGGAGTTTCAAAACCAATTAAAACCTAATAATTTATTTCGTTTTTCATGGTGGAAATTGGTGAATCGTCATTTACCTACCTTCAAATATTTTATAGCTTGGATTACATCATCCCTCTTCTAAGTTATAAAATATTGTGTTGGGTCCTAGCCTTAATATTACATTTGGGTGTCTTATTAAGGACTATCTTTATATCTAATCTAAACTTGTCTTTCTTCTTTTCATATGTCTTCCAACAATGTTGCTTCTGGCTCAAACCCTACCGGCTACTTCTCTCTCATGAACCTTTGTGGGAGAGTCATCTTCGATGGATCCAACTTTATGGATTGGATCAGGAACATCAGGATGGTCACTCGGTTTGAGGACAAGGAATATGTCCTATACAAGGATCTTAAGGAACTTGATGAGTCGTCTGCTACTCCTGAGGAGATCGCTGAATACCAGGCACATGAGAGAGATGCCACCAAAGTGGCATGTATCATGTTGGCCACAATGACAGCCAAGCTCCAAAAGTCCTATGAGGACTATTACCCTTTTGAGATGCACCAGGACTTGATGGACCGCTACCATCAGAGTGCTCGTCAAGAGCGGTATGAAATCATCTCCTCCACGATAACAACCCGGATGAAGGATGGTGAACCCATCACGGGCCACATGTAGAAAATGCAAAGGTATGTGGACCGTTTGCTGAAACTGAATGTGAACTTCACAGAGGAGTTGGCAATTGATATCATTTTGCACTCCTTACCTTCGTGATATGATCAATTTCGAATGACATACCACATGAACAAGGAGGAAGTTACACTCAGCAAGCTTCAAGGACTCTTGAAGACCGTGGAAAGTGGTCTTAAAGGTAAATCGGTTGTTACTTCTACTCCTACTCCTACCAGCGCCCCTGTCTTTGCAATCGGGCAAGGCAAAGGAAAGAAGAGGAAGAGCCCTTCGAAGGGTACCAAAGGAAAGTCCCTTGATGGCTCCTCTTCAAGTGGAACCAAGAAAGGTTTTGTCACTCCTTCTGCTAACCCTAAAGAGGTTGAATGCTTCTATTGCCATGAAAAGTCGCACTGGAAGCGAAACTGCCCAAAGTACTTGCAAGATGTAAAGGATGGGAAAGTGAAACCCAACCACGCAGGTATTTACACTATATTGTATAATAACTCACCCTATTCTAATTCTTGGGTCCTTGATACAGGTTGTGGTATTCACATATGTTGTGATTTGTAGGGACTAAGAATAAGTGAGAATGTGGAGCATGGGAAGATAAACTTGATCATGGGAAATAGGAAAGTTACACCTGTCACCAAGATTGGAGTTTATTCTTTGTTGCTAAGTAGCGGGTTAACATTAGATTTGAATAAATGTTGTTACTCACCTGAAATGGCAAGAAATATTATTTCCTTTCATGGTTTGTACAAACAAGGTTTTACCTTTTCGTTTGATAATGAATGTGGTGGTATTAATGCTTTCTTTAATAATGTTCTTTATTTTAAAGCATTACCTTGTGATGGTGTGTATGAAACTGTGTCGGTTGTAGATAACCTAGGAAATAATGTGTTGTGTATCGATTCTTCCACTAGCTTGGATAAAGCATCATTATGGCATTGTCGTCTTGGACACGTAAGCAAGAAACGCATAGGCCAACTCCAAAAGGATGGAGTCTTGGAGTCATTTGACCTAAAGTCGGGTGATAGTTGTGAATCTTGTTTGCTTGGGAAAATGACAAAGTCACCCTTCACTGGTACTTGTGCTAGGGGTGAAGGTTTGTTGGATCTTGTACACACAGATGTGTGTGGACCCTTCAGAACCGCCACAAGGGATGCTAACCGCTTCTATGTGACTTTTACTGATGATTTTAGTAGATATGGATATGTCTACTTAATCAAGCATAAGTCAGAAACCTTTGAAAAGTTCAAGGAGTTTAAGCAGGAAGTGGAGAATCAGTTGGGCAGGAACATTAAGATGCTTCGATCCGATCGAGGTGGTGAGTATCTTAGCACAGAGTTCCTTGACTATCTTAAGGAATGTGGGATTGTCTCACAATTGACACCTCCCAGGACACCGCAGTTGAATGGTGTGGCTGAGAGGCGCAATCGAACCTTGTTGGATATGGTTCGTTCCATAATGAGTCGAGCTTCGCTACCAATCTCATTTTGGGGGTATGCGTTAGAGACTGTCGCCCATATCCTTAATCTAGTCCCTACCAAAAAGGTTGCCAAAACACCTCATGAGATGTGGACTGGAAAAGTTCCCAATATAGACCACATCAATATTTGGGGTTGCGAGGCTTTCGTGAGGCGTGAGACTCACGATAAGCTCGAACCTCGAAGTGAGAGGTGTATTTTCATCCGCTACCCACATAGATCCTTTGGTTACCTCTTCTACAGACCCAGTAAAAATGTGGTCTTTGTAGCAAGAAGAGGAGTCTTTCGAGAGAGAGAGAGTTCATAAGCCAAGGAAACAGTGGGAGGAAAATTGACCTTGAAGAAATTCAAGAGTCAAGTGGTGAAGGAACCTCAAACCCTAGCAATCAACCTGAGGAGGAAACTCCTGTTGATCCGACAGATAAGTTTATACCTCTGAGGCATTCCACGAGAGTTAGGAATGCACCTGAGCATTACTATGGTTTCCATATTACTGCGGAAGGTGATACACTTATCAGTGATAGCACACTGGTAAGTCTGGATGAACCTAACAGCTACATGGAAGCCATGGCAGGCCCTGAGGCTGCTAAATGGAAAGAGCCTATGGACAGCGTGATACAATCCATGTATGACAATCAAGTTTGGAACTTGGTTGACAATGTACCAAGTCGTAAGACAGTCGGGTGCAAATGGATCTTCAAGAAGAAGACCGACATGGATGGTAATGTACACACTTATAAGGCGCGACTGGTTGCAAAGGGCTTTTCTCAAACTCCGGGAGTTGATTATGATGAGACATTTTCACCAGTAGCTAAGATTAAGTCTATTAGGGTTATGCTAGCCATTGCTGCATTTCATAACTATGAAATATAGCAAATGGATGTCAAAAACACTTTCCTTAATGGAAAGTTGGCTGAGGATGTTTACATGAGTCAGCCAGAGGGTTTTGTCAGCACAGAGTACCCTAATAGAGTGTGTAAGCTTGAGATATCCATCTATGGATTGAAACAAGCACCTCATAGATGGAATCTTTGTTTCGATGAGAAAGTCAAAGAGTTTGGTTTTTCGAGGAGCGAAGATGAATCTTGTGTATATGTCAAGGCTAGTAGGAGTATAGTTAGATTTTTGGTATTGTATGTGGATGACATACTACTCATAGGAAATGACATCCCAACTCTGCAGGAAGTGAAGTCCTGGCTTGGGAAGTGTTTCACTATGAAGGACCTTGGAGAAGCTGCCTATATTCTAAGGATAAGGTTTTTGAGAGACAGGAGTAAAAGACTAATTGGACTTAGTCAGAGCACCTATGTGGATAAAGTGTTGAAAAGGTTCAACATGCAGAACTCCAAGAAAGGTGAGTTACCTATCCAGAGTAACGCCAGACTGAGTAAGACTCAGAGCCCGAGTACAGAGGCTGAGATAACAGAGATGAGTCGAGTTCTGTATGCTTCCGTTGTAGGCTCGATCATGTATGATATGACTTGTACTCGCCCTGATGTGGCCTTTGCATTGAGCATGGACAGTAGATATCAGGGGAATCCTGGCAAGGATCACTGGACTGCAGTAAAGAACATTCTCAAGTACCTGCGGAGGACTAAGGACTGGGTCCTTACCCTCGGTGGGAGTGATGACTTGAGAGTGGTAGGGTATAGGGATGCTATATTTCATACTGATAGGGACAATTTCCGCTCTCAGTCAGGCTGGGTCTTTACCTTAAACGGAGGAGCAATTTCTTGGAAAAGTTCCAAGTAGGAGACAGTGGCTGATTCAACTTGCGAATCAGAGTATATAGTGGCAAGCGAGGCAGCAAAGGAGGCTATATGGCTAAAGAACTTCATTGGAGACCTTGGAGTTGTACCAGCTATAAAGGAGCCTATGGAGATTTTCTGTGACAGCATTAGTGTGGTTGCCTTAGCCAAGGAACCAAGAGATCACGGAAGATCCAGACACATCGACAGAAAATACCATTTCATCAGACATCGAATAGAAAAAGGACTCCTCGTGGCAAAGAGGGTATCATCGGATGAGAACCCAACAGATCCCCTCACGAAGGGACTGAGTAGGGTTAAGCATCTCCAGCATGCGAGGCGCATAGGGCTGAAGGATGATATTAGTTTTAGTATTTAGATAGTTTTTTTTTGAAATTTGTAAAGTGAAATTGACATTTGATGATGAATAAAAGTCGTTGTTTATTTATGAGTAAAGTGTTTCTATCTTTTGTCAGTTGTTTACTATCATTTCATTTTGCATGTTTTGACTTCCAGAATAATTATGTTATGGTAATATCATACTCCCTCCATCCCAAAATTATAGTCCATCTTTCATTTTTGGTTTGTCCCAAAATAATAGTCCACTTCTAAAAATAAATAACATTTTTACCAAAATACTCCCTCATTATTACTTAACCAACTAAGCATTTAATGAAACATTAAATGCAAAGTAAGGACAAAACTGTCATTTTATTATATAAAGTTAGTGGTAATTAATGTTTTTCTTAATCTGTGTGTTTTTTGTCTGTGGACAATAATATTGGGACGGAGGGAGTATTATTCAAACTCTCCACAGTTGGTCATATGTTGGAAGTAGATATGAATCAAGACTGTCATGAGTTGGCTTGTAGATGTCTAATTTGTTGGACATAGCAAGAGTTGCTACAACACTCATGAGTGCTCATAAGTTCTGAGTATTGGATTCAACCCACGCTCACTTGTATCACTTCATGGAATTTATCTCGAGTGATCGTGAGACGGTAATATCATATAAGTCTTCAAACCTAGAGATATAAGTTATTGACTATGAGTTGGTTATACATTGATTGTATGAAAACGCATTGGTAACTCGATATTATAAAATATGCCTTTGTGTATAATTCAACAAGTAGTAGAACAAGCATATGAGTTGAAGTTTATCTGTTCCTTCTTGGATTAGAAGCGATATTTGGGCACCTCGATGATTTTGTGTTGACCCATGTACCGGGCCCGGTCAGAACTAAATTGATGTGTTCAATTAAGTTCTATGTCAAACAAATTGTAAATCGGGAAACAAACTGTTGGACAATAAGTAAGACATTGTTCCATGTATTTGTCCCGCTGATATCTAGAACAGAGGATTATATGATCCCTTATCTAAAATGGCGCTTCATAGTTCAACAGAGTTTTAAAAGCTACGATTGTCGGTCGGTTCCTGAAGTCATAATTGCAACTATAGTTATTAGACTTATCCAAGTGGGAGACTGTTGGATAAGGTGTCTAAGTCCATAACTATATTTGAGATGTACTTGACCCGACCCGGCATGGTCCATTTGGGTTGCACTTCACCCGAACAATTAATATGGATAATCTTTTGAGAATAGTATAAGTTATGATTTATTAATATATTATAAGTTCTAATATATTAATATGAAATCATATTATTTAATTAGTATTGATCTAAAATTAATTTAGAATTAATTTGGTGATCAAAAGTGTAACTAATTAAATATGGCGGAGCCCCAATACTGGAATAGAAACTGTTGAACTATGCATGAGGTTGGTAGGAGTCCCTACAACATCTCAAATGGCGGAGCCCCAATACTGGAATAGAAACTGTTGTTGTAGTAGAACTTTGCATAAGGTAGGTAGGAGTCCCAGCTCCCACCAAAATCAATGACGCAAGCTCGCAACATATCCTTGAGAGTCTGAATGGTCTGCTCGCTCTGGCCGTCGGTATGCAGATGATAAGTTGTGCTGAAATGTAGCCTCGTGCCCAGTTCCTCATGGAACTTCTACCAGAAACGGGAGGTGAACCGAACATCATGGTCGGAGACAATAGAGACCGGAACCCAACGGGGAGCAACGATCTCACGAATATACACATCGGCTAACTTCTCAGCTGACGAGCTCTCCCGAATTTCCAGAAAATGGGCACTCTTGGTCAATCGCTCCACGATGACCCAAATAGCATCATGGGAACCTCCAGAGGCTGCAGCTTGCTATTTCCACATGGGAACCTCCAGAGGCTGTAGCTTGGTGATAAAATCCATCGAAATCTGCTCCCATTTCCACGTTGGAACCTACAGGGGTTACAGCTTTCCATGCGGCCTCTGATGCTCGACCTTGACCATCCTGCAGCTCAAGCACCTCTCAACATACCAAGTGATCTCTCTCTTCATGCACGCCCACCAATAACTCAATCTCAGATCCCAATACATCTTGGTGGCCCCCATGTGAATATAGAAGCGAGACTTATAAGCCTCTTCTAGCACGATCTGTTTGACCCCACCAGACATCGGAACCCATACCCGACCGCAACGGGCCAACAACCCACGACTATCCAGAATAAATCTGGCAATCTCACCCCTGATTCTCTCAATCTTACAATTATCTTCTCGAACACCCTCAGATTGAGCCTCGCTAATCAAACCCAGAAGTGGATAATCCACATATATCCTCATACATGCCACCGGAACAGAAGATCCAGCCGACTTGTGGATCAGGGCATCCGCCACACATTCGCTTTACCCGGATGGTAAAGGATCTTGCAATCATAATCCTTGACTACGTCCAGCCACCTGCGTTGCCTCATGTTCAGGTTTGGATGATCCATAATATGCCTCAAGCTCTAGTGATCTGTGTAGATGGTACAGCGGGCCCAATAAAGGTAATGCCTCCAAATCTTGAGGGCAAAACCACCGCCCCCAATTCGAGATCATGCGTGGGATATCTCGTCTCATGTGGCTTTAACTAACGCGAAGCATAAGCTATCACGTGTCCCCTCTGCATGAGGACTGCTCCCAAACCGGTGATGGACGCATCACAGAAAACCACAAAATCCTTGACGCCCTCGGGGAGGGTCAAAATTGGGGCCTCACAAAGTCTCTGCTGAAGGGTCTCAAATGCTGACTGCTGCTCAGGGCCCCATCGGAAATCCACCCCTTTCCTCGTCAGACGAGTGAGGGGTACTACAATCTTGGAGAAATCCTGAATAAATCTCCGGTAGTACCCTGCCAAACCCAGAAAACTCCTCATATCCGAGGGAGACTTCGGGACCTCCCACTGCATCACCGCCTCGAATTTGGCCTGATCGACCAAAATCCCATCTTGGTTAACGAGGTGTCCAAGGAACTGAACCTCTCGCAACCAAAACTCGCACTTCGAGAACTTAGCATAAAGCCACTCTCGCCTCAAAACCCCCAAAAGCTCATGAAGATAGTCCTCATGCTGCTCCTTGGTCTTGGAATACACCAGGATATCGTCAATGAACACAATAACTGAGCGATCGAGCATCGGTCTGCATACCCGATTCATCAAATCCATAAATATTGTTGGCACATTGGTGAGCCCAAACGGCATCACCACGAAATCGTAATGCCCATAACGAGTCCAGAACGCGGTCTTCTCCACGTCCTCCTCCCTCACCCTGACCTGATGGTACCCATACCTCATATCTATCTTGGAGAACCAAGATTATCCCTGCAACTGATCAAAGAGGTCATCAATCCGCGGAAGGGGATAACGGTTCTTCACTGTCAATTTTTTCAGCTCCCTATAATCGATACACATTCGGTGTGAACCATCCTTCTTCTTGACGAAGAGAATCGGCGCTCCCAACGGAGAACTGCTCGTACGGATGAACTGCTTGCCTAGTAGCTCCTGCAGCTGAGATGACAACTCCTGCATCTTAGCCAGTGCCAATCAGTACGATGCCTTGGTAATAGGGCCACACCTGGCACAATGTCGATTCTGATCTCAACCTGCCTCTTAGGAGGCGCACGGGTAACTCCTTCGGGAATACATCAGCGAACTCCCTGACAACCGAAACATCAGCGAATGACACCTGACCCCCAAATTGCGTATCCACCACATAAGCCAAATAACCAGCATACCTGTGCTGAATATACTACCGAGCCCTGGCTGTCGAACAAAACCCTGAACCCAACCTGGTGCCCTCTCCATAAATAACCAGTTCTCCCCCACTCGGGGTTCGAACTACCACACGCTAACCCTCACAGTCGATCATGGCACCGAAACGGCTCAGCCAATCGATACCCACAATCACACAGACATCCCCCATAGGAATCAGAATCAAATCGATCGGAAATGATACCCCGAAGATCTCTAGGATGCAACCCTGATAAACCGAAGAAGCAGAAATCTCGTGTTCGTTGGCGATAGAAACTCGCAACGGACACTCCAACTCTCTCATGGGCAAAACAAACTCCCTACTGAAAGATCGAGAAACAAAAGACCGACTTGCACCCGAGTCGAACAAGACTAGAGCAGGCAAGGAGTTCACTAGGAACGTGCCTAACAGAGGTACAAACATATGAGCATAAAACAAATATAATCAATAAGATAAGGGATAGAAAAATACCAGTCACAACATCTGGTGTTGTCCTGTCCTCCTCGACAGTGAGCTGGAAAGCACAACCTCGAGCCCTCGGGGGCTCCGCCCTGCCCTGACTCCCGTCAATAATCCTCAATGTAGCTAGCGTTGGAGCCTGCGCTGGCCTAGCGGTGAGAAACGAACAGTTGGACTTCACATGGCCAACCTGGTCGCAATGATAGCAAATCCAGGAACTGTGTGCTGGAGTCTGCTGGAGGCAATCCCTCGCTATGTGACCCCTGTCGGCCACAATTGTGGCACCCAGAAGATGACTGACAAGTACCCTCATGCGCCTTGTCGCACTAGCCACAAGTGCGGCCATTCCGTCCCCCGGATTTGTCATCAGCGGTCTTAAACTGCTTTGGCGCAGGTTGCGACTGCGTCGGGGCCTGCCTCTTCTATCTCAACTGAAGCTCTATCTCAAGCTCACACCGCCTAGCGGCCTCCTGTAACTCCAAAAAAGTATCACACCGCTGGGAAGAAACAAACTGTCGAATATCCATCTTGAGCATGCTCAAGTAACAGGTCATCTGAGCCTGCTCCGAAGCAAACTCATGGAAAAACATGGCCCTCTCATTAAACATCCGGGGTGATCTCCATCACCAACTCTGATCTCTGCCTCAACTCCAAAAACTACTGATCCAACCTCTCACGCTCCACCCGAGGGATTTAGCGAGTACGAAACATCTCTCTGAACTGATCCCAAGATACAACAGCCCTCTGCTCATCAGAGTACGATCTCGTAACAAGTCTCCATCAATCCTTCGCTCTGGACCTCAGAAGGTTCAGAACGCACCTGACCTTCTGGTCAGTAGGGCTTGAACAAGTGAAGAAGCATCCCTCCATATCAGATAGCCACCTTATGGCCACAATCGGGTCCTGAAATCCATCCAAAGTCGGGGTCTTCGTATTATGGAAGTCCTGATACTGAAAGGCTCGCCCTGTCCCAACACCTGCAGCTGCCACGGCTGCAGCGGCAGCCGTCTTAGCAATGCCTGCATATCACTCATCAAAGTACTCAACTATAGCGGTCTTAATAGACCCAAACATCTCCGGCAACTGATCTCGGAAAAGTGCAGCAACCTCATCATGCAGGATCTCCCTAATCCTGGCATCCAACTCATCTGATCTCATCTGACTGCCAGTCCCTGATCCTGACCCGGATCCAACCTCAACTTGCCTCGTAGTCACCATACTGAAAATACACCAGAAAGATATCATAAAATCAACATAGATAACGAGGAACCAACTCTCAACGAAGCCCTAGGGGTTGTGACTTCCTTGATACGCATACGGGTCCTATGCTTTCAGTACTACGGGCCCATACTACCTTCCACACCTACCCATATTTGTCTCGAGGATCATTACATCACCCTAACAATAATCATAAGCATAGGCGAACACTCAATCCTCACTCCTAGAGGGAGGCTAAACATCTCACTACTGGCCGACTGACCCCACACGACTTAGCCATGAAACTTCCACCAACCCTACAACAATCGTGTATGCTATCCATACATAACACTGGACCCTATAGACATTCGAATATCTGATCTTAATCTAAGCCCTTCATCAAACAAGAACATGAAATAAGGCCAAACCAAACATTCTCAGGCTATAAGATCTTAGTTATATATAACCATGATGCATACACTAAGCAACTGCATTAATGATGTCAATTTCATAAAAGAAAAGGACCTAGGCTATCAGGCATCATATAATTAGGCAATTCTATCATGCAATTCCTGAAGATCCCTAGCCTATCACTAGCATGCTGTTCTATCATATCACAATATCAAATAATAGCATGGTATTTTGGGGTCTACTTATTGGCTCCGACTGATCGTGCACTTCGCATCCTCTTTTAGTATTTTGAAAAACGTTTGAAAATCATTTTTCAAAACCTTTCTCCTTAGTTTGAGACTGGACTCACACGAGTGATCCTCCAATTTACTCAAACCAAGGCTCTGATACCAACTTATAACACTCATAAAACTCATGAAAATTTTAAACTTTTAAACTTTTAAAAACATTCAAAATCGTCATTTTTTACAAACCGTTTCCAAAATAAGATTCATATCAGAGAAATCCCAAAATCGTGAAATAAAAACATGAGGAGGTTCACGATCACGCCTTCGCCTTCCCGCGATCCTGAGAAGTACTTGAAACATAAACCAATAACTGTAAGCCCAAATCTTAGTGAGTTTCCCCCAAACTACTAATACATAACAAATAACACAGAACAATAACAACATGCAATGGGTCCACTGCTTTACATATTGGATTACCCCTGAGCCCACAACATAAGTCTGGATTGCCTTACAGACCCACAACTTATGTATAGCTTGCTTCCCGGACTGGTCAGTCAATAGACTGGATACCGCTAAGCCCTCAGTATGAGTCTGTCATGCCCGACCCAACCGTCAGCTCGTATCTGGAATGCTCATGAGTCCTCAGTATGAGTCTGGCATGCCCTCCCTAGCCCTCATCTCATATCTGGCATACTCAAGGGTTAGTTGGCTACAACACAAAGTAGTACAACCTCAACCCAACCCACACAATATGTCGACATATAACAGATAATATCATAAACAGATAAGCAGACAATTCACAGGTAGTCCTACAGATCTACCAGACTAGCGTAACAAGACTAGCATACATAACTATAACATACCCAGCATATCAGCAATATCAGGTTATCAAACCAATGGGCCAGACTTGGTGCCTTCGACCCGAAAGTATAGTGAGGAAGACTCACCTCACACTGACGTATCAAAAAGAACCTCCGACTGCTAGCTCACAAAAACCTCGAACTATCATAATAAATAAACCTCCAATTAATAGTTGGATTATCACCTCAAATCTCTTAAGTCATAATTGTCCATTAACTCTTCCTTAACTGGGCCAAAGCCCAAATCCAACCTTGGTCCAAAAGGTCCAAATATACAAGGCCCATAATTGGCCTAATTTTCCAAATTGGGCCCAACTCCCTAACAGACCTCATCCTAAATCCTAATTCCCTTAACTGGCATGGATACTTCTATTTAGAAATTCCATTAAGGGCACAAGCCCAAACTAGCCCAAAGATGACCCAAATCCGAAGCCCAACTCGCAAAAGCCCAATAGAAGGCGTATGTTGGGCATACCCCAAAGTTACGCAGGGCGTACGTGAGCCTTTCATTGACTGGAAACGGGGGCGTTGACAGCGTATGCGGGTCATACTCCATTCTACGCAAGGCATACCCTCGCCGGGTTCAAACTCCAATAAGTGCTTAATGCCTTAAGCACTTAAGTCCAAACTTCAGATCCATTGTCCAAATGCACCTTAGAGTTATAAAGTTTCCAACTTTATGAATTTAGATGTCCAAAAGTTCTTAATACAATATCTTAGCCCATTAAGACCTTTCTACCAAATGCATGGGATACTTCTAGCCATTGAGACTTCATTTTTATGATTAAGGACTCCTCTAAGGGTCTGAAAGGATGGCTCAAATCATCCAGAACATGCCATGTTCAAAATGGAGCATTTAGGACCAAGAAAGAAGCAAATAAGAACCTAACATGAGATCTAGGAAAACAACCATAAAGGTTTGAGCTTTATACCTTAGGATGATGAATAAGGAAGACAAAACTCCATATCCAAGCCTTCCTTCAGATTCCCAAGCTTCTTGATGCACTTCCTTTGACTCTAACACACCAAAAACACATTTAAGGCTCTCACTCTCTCTAAAGGGGGGCTAGGGTTTTGCAAGAACAACTGAGGGACTTGGAGGCTGAAAGGATAAGGGCACTTGGTCCATAATGATGGTTAAATACTCCTCAAACCCTAAAATTTAGGGTTTCACTCGGACACTAGTACGCTCAGCGTACATGTGTGTATGCCCAGCATACTAAGGTGCACCCTAGTACGCTTAGCGTACCCACATGTACGCGCAACGTACATCTCCTGCCCTGTATATTACCAAAATGCCTCTAGGGCTCCTTAGGCCTAACTCCAAACAACTCCAAGGACCAAAATGTCGTATCAAGAAAAGGATTCGAAAGTACCTGAAATCCGGGATGTTACAATGTTCCACCATGACAATTTTGTATCCTCGAAGGTACAGGTAGTAAATTTTACTTTTCAATTTTCAGCACAGAAGCTGATCTCAAATACTGACTCCATCTTCTCGATCCAATGAATCATTCCTAGTACTCCTTCATTTCCATTGAAGATTTTTGGCTTACAGTTCATGAATTCCTTATAAGTACATGCCCTTGGGTGACCTCCGTTACCACCCTGAGTACTATCTCCTTTGGTTCCTCCACCTTGTTCGGATCCAGCGTTCCTATTGGTTCTGAAGTTAGCTAGCACTTTTGAAACTCGTTGAGTGGTCAATGCCTTGATTGTTGTTGCGTACATGATTACTAGGTCAATGTTTGGTTGTTCCCAAGGGTTCATTCTGGTGACTCTTCTCTGAGGGACGTTTGGATCCGACTCTTGCCTTTGTGGTGACGACTTTTTCTCTACAACTTGTTCCTGGAGCTTCAGTCCCTTTATCCATTCTTATCTCCTCATATAACTTTTGGATCATATTAGACTGGCTTATGGCGCTACTTTTGATGATTCCCAACTCATCATTGATTTGACTGACGTGACATGTAGTGCGAGTGGCTAGGGTAGGTTTGACGAAACTATGTGACGTTTCGAGTGAAAGGGATAGGTAGAAAATCCTATGTTAATTTATGTCATCTTTATTTTCATAACGTGAGAAATCAACATATTACTTGGGGAATTTGTCTTTTCTATAGTAGGATCATCCTCCCCAGAGGACTCTGAAGGGTGTTTGGAGGGTTCTTATCTCGTTCTCTAAATTTTTATGAGGAATTGTCATTTTTGTGGGGTTACTCATCAGGGGTTAAGGAAGAGTAAGGGTATCCTTGGTCTTAAGAGGGGTTGGCATTACTTGATCTTTCTCTAGAAATGGTCTCTTAACCCTGTTTACAAGATCTGCCATTTTTATGCATTGACCATGCTCTATTTCCTAGATAGTACTAGTCTGAATCGTTAGATTCTAAGTTCTATGGGATTCTCGAGAGTTTAGTCTATCACCTGTCATATCCAAGATTTAGTTGTATGTCGGTCTAACCATAATTAAGCATAGGTGTACTAATGTGAACCCTAGTGTGGAGGATCGGGCCCTTGAGTTCCTAGACGCCCACGATCGTGTGACAAAAGGGGCTTTACGGAAATGGCCATAACTTTGGCTACGGATCTCTGTTTTGGGCCTACGACCAGTCAAATCGAAGCTTGAAGCAAGGAGCTCGTCTAGATAAGTCCCCAAAGGGGACTTACCCATATTTGTGTCCAGAAATCGCTTTCTAAATTGGACTTATGGACATTTTTGTGTTTTTTTCATAATTTTTGGACTTTGTTTTTCGGTTTGTGTTTGGCCCATGTCTCTTTAGGGTTTCTTTTAAAATTTTGCTTCTTATTTAAGTCTTTCTAATGTAATTTGGATGGTCATTGATCAGTTTAAAGAACTTTCATTTTTCTCTCAAAGTTTTGTGTGTTTACCGAATTTTGAAGCCAATCCCACGATATTCATAGAATCAACGTGGTTTGGGCAAGATTATCCTGGGTATTCTTTTAGAATCACCAATTTTGATCTTTGGTCATTTGTACGCTCCATTAGTTGGTATCAGAGCTAAATTTCTGGTTCAGAATGCCTCCGAGGAGAAACAGGACACCCGCCAATGTTCATGAGCAAGAACTGTAAGAACGTATTATGGCAAGAATGGAGGAGAGGATGGATCAAATGGTTGACCAATTGACTGGCAGGATGGTCGAACTGATGAATCAAGGAGGTCAAAGGTCTCGAACTCATTCGCAGGTGGAAGATGGTGAGTTTGGGAACCCGTTCGGCGGCATCTTTGAGAAATGATGAACGGTGATCATTATAGGACGGTATTCTCTATGATTATTAACTCGTTGGTTATAGTTATTATTAACTCGGTTCGATATAATATGATTAGAGAACTAATGATGAACGGTGTGATTTCAGTTGAGTTTGTGAAATCGCAACAAACTTTGGTAGATCACTTGACTAAAGGTCTGACAAGAGACTTAGTGCACAAGTCTGTGATCGAGATGGGATTAAAGTCCATTTAATTCTGTAATGATGAGACACCTAATTCCCTCCTAATATAATGTTAGGAGTTGAATTTAACGTGGAAAGCACATACTTATAGATTGGAACACATGAAGTATTCATCCTAAGTATGTGTTTGGTTTTGTAAGTTAGCCAGGTTGAAGTTTAACATCTTAATAATTCCTTTGATAAATGTATGTGCATATACATGGAAAGGAGTTACCTACGTGATTGTGAAGTGTAGCCGCATTTCAATAAGTTGTGGACTTGACCTTGATACGTTCATGAGAGGATTGGGACATACGGCTTATAATAGTGCCAAGTTGTATATTGCTAGAAATTCAATAAACTAGTATGTGTCTTACTTTCTGGTATTCAAATGGGTTGATGGGTTCAATTCTTAGAACACCCTAATTCTCAAGTATTTGCAAATGTACGATACCAAGTGGAAAGTCAATCGTTTCGATATTTTCATTATGTACTAGTTTGGTTTTGTTTTGATATTGTTATGTTTGTTCAAGGGTTACATAAAAATGGGGGAGGATTGTTGGTGATTTTAGTGTCACCGTGTCATTTTATGTGATTGGAACTAACATGTGAGTTAAGGGGCTTCATAATTTGTACACTAATATATGTACGGGTATGTGAGGAGTGCACACATATATAAGATCGAATTAGAAGCCGGTTCGACAACAAGTCGGGGGGTCCAGGGGGCAGCGCCCCTAGGTCCGGGGTTTCCAAAGGGGCAGCACCCCTTTGGCATGGTCTAGGGGCAGCGCCCCTAGCGGGGTCCAAGGGGCAGAGCCCCTGGCTGGGGTCTTATTTTCAGTTCAGCGGGCGGGGTCGAGGGGCAGCGCCTCAAAAGGTCTCCGAATTTTACATATGGGAACATAATGGGAATATCGAATTCTTGAGGGTGATTATAGTGAAACTAACGAAACTCATCAGTTTTGGAAACCATCGATTTCCTCATTAAATCCGGATTTCCCTGACTTGCTTCCAAAGCAACCCATGGCGGCCAACCCTAAGAGGAAAACCCTAAATCTCGTTTATTATATAAATGACTCTTTTCTTTGAGAAGAGAGACACACCTATTAGCTCTTTTTTCTTCATACAAACATAAAATCCTTCTAGCAATTTGACTTACGATTTTTGTTCCTAGATTCGTAATTGTCCTCTTGGATTATCCTAGGCCGAATTTTTTACAACCCAGACATAGGATAGAAATATCAATTCGGAAAGTGTTCATACGATCCATGGGGTATCCAGATTTCTGACATAAACCCTAATTCCTCCAACAAGCCGTGAATCGTGAGCTAAGTACAACACAATAAATAGTTTGATAATATAAACTATAATATTGTTAAATACCAAACTACA
Organism: Lactuca virosa; assembly: GCF_052849685.1. NCBI lineage: Eukaryota > Viridiplantae > Streptophyta > Magnoliopsida > Asterales > Asteraceae > Lactuca > Lactuca virosa. The sequence continues at coordinate 259,674,056 of NC_136426.1, read as the reverse complement.
ATATTCAAACTTACAACAATATTATTTTAAAAATACACTAAAATATTTAACAAGATGATGCGGAAGAGCTTATGTCGTCATCTGATATGTCGACGACTGAGGGGAACTCGTACAAGTGGTTTGAGTCCCACAAGAGGAGAGGATGGTCAGACATATAAGGTTGAGCCACATGGTTGATTATAACAATATAAGCAGTTGGGATTCGTATAGTCGTGTAAGTAAATGGGTTGCCAACATCCAAGTTTGCAACAACGACACTTTTAGGAACAAGCCTTGTAAAAGGGAGATGATTTGTACACAACAATTTTTCTCCATACACAACAATTGGTGCTTTAAAATGTTGTATTGTACAACTCTATAATGCATAAATTGTTGTGTACGGCAAAAAACTGTTGTGTACGAATCACTTATCTTTTGCATGGGAAGCATGATGATGAGGTCTTATTGACATAATGGACTTATCACTCGAAGTAGACGTATTAACGAAAAACGTAGAATCTCCATGTACACTCCTTTCATTAGATTTTCATATAAGTTTTAAATATATGAACCAACTTTCCACAATATTAACCAGTCGAGTACAACATTCATTAGAATTTAAATATATATTAGTTCTCTGATCACGAATAGTCAGGAAGACTGCAAGTTGTAGTGTGATCATTGAATTTCATAACGGTTGCATGGGAAATAAGATATGTTTAATATATCACGAGTATCAAATGAAGAACGTAAGTCTTTACGTCGTTGTAGTAACTACATGAGAATGTGGAAGTTGTATAACCTCACAAAAGGCTGGATTTCCGCATAGGAGTATGCCTACTAACTTCATTATCCCAGAAAAAACAAATTCAAGAGGTGGGTTGGCTTGGCTTCTTTCACAAACTTGGTGGCCGTTTTGTTTTGTTTTTTTTTTTTTTTTGGAGAATTATGGTCTTGGCATAATATATAAGTTCAAAATATGGTGATTTTTGTGTATTACCTAAAAAACATTAAAAAACTTTAAATAATAACCAAAATTGGAAAAAAGAATATCAACAAAAATGACAAAAATCAAATATATTCGTTAACAAAAAAATATAACTTACCATATAAACTTTATTTTTTTTATCCCAAAAGAAAAATATATGAGATTTAGGATTTATGGATATTTAACAAGTGGTGATTACATTATTTGAAATTAGGCGAATGCTCGCGCGTTGCGCAGTAGGATAATTATGTAGTTTAATATGGTTATATATGGTTTAATGTATTGTGAATAAGCCATACATAAAACTTGTATGCGATTAAATAGCATGTATATTTTTTGATTTACAGATTTTTTATCATAATAAATAATAATTTTTTTTTACTATTAGTTTAAAATTTTAAATGTAATTTTTATGTACACATTAGTATCTAATGTAATTAGTTGATGATTGATTAGATATGGATTCTCATTTGTGGTAGTCTATTTATGTTGAACCTCATAAAAATACATATTTAACGACTTTTGTTAGTTTTACTATTGAATAGAAAATGGTGCCGTATTTTAAGTAAATGTAAAAAATCTCATTCTCAATCTATTTTAAGATAGTGACATATTTTAAGTTAATATAAAAAATCATATTCTAGAACTAATGAAAAGAAAAAACGGAGCCAAAATTTTTAACTGTAATAAAGTTGATTCCAATTAAAAAGTGTTCAATCGAAGATAATATCATTCAATAAACATCATAAGATATTACGTTATATTCAAATTACGGACATCATTTTTGTAAGAGTCATTCAAAATATATGAGACTATAGTGCCTAATACAACAATGTAATAACCAAATGACTCTAACATATTTTAAATGAAATATAATTATAATATATTATCTATGCAACTAAATTTCTGCACAACATGTGGGATTCGTCTACTATATGGTATTCTTCTAATATATTATATTATAGTATAAACATTATATTTGGAAAACCACTTTGAGTTATATTGTAGTTTATAACCTTAAATTTGTGATGGGCTGTATTTGACACACATTTGTGTATTTATATCTATATTATATATTTAAAACAAATCTTATATAAACATCCAACCTAAATATTCATCTTCAAGTTTTCTTTCTTCGCCACGTAAACAAACTTTTGTTATAAAGCCAAAAATGGAATAAAAGACACACGTAATTGTATGATCATGATATATTGTATTTTGATTGGGGATTGTAGAAAACATGCATGAGCATATATTATTAATTTATCTCTTGTTTTGGGTAATTCGAATAAGATAACTTCAAATCCAACGTATCAAACGGATTACCCATTTACTAAAGTCTAAAACCCAAAAACTCAAACATGTTCTAATACCATACAAATGCATGAGGTTTTAGCAAATTATTATCTCATATGAATTACCATTTATTATGTGTGATTAATTATTAAGAAGGTGAAAATGTTTGGGGGTTTCAAATGCATGAGGTTTTAGCAAATTATTGTGGGGGGTTTCAAATGCATGACATTCAAGGGAAAATGCAAGCTTTATAAGTATGTAAGATAATGTGGACTTGTTACTATCAATTTGACCAACTCTAGCCAATGAGAGCAGCCCGTATTTATAAGAGTAGCCCTGAACGTTACGAAACTTTGACTTTGTCTTTGTTTTCTCATCTATTCAAATTGCCTGTTTAATTAAAGTCGAAAGTATAATTTTAGATACCCATTTAAAGTTGATGATCACCAAAGGGCTTCTAGCCCAGCGGTACCGGGTGTTGCCCTCCCTCTTAGAGGTTAAAGGTTCAAATCTCATTGGAGACATAGGTGGAATTATGAGTAGATTTGCCGTTAAAAAAAAAAAAAATTAAGTTGATGATCTAATGAGGGGACCATTTATGATGGATTGAACTCAAATTTGTAATATTATTTTGCTTCACTATCAACTTGCTGATGCACCCTTTATAATATATTTGTCGGTTAAAGAGAAAAAAAAATCAATGACAATGATTCGGCAGTTCAACCTCAAAAACGTAGTTTTAAAAAGCTTATTTTAAAACAATGACTCGATGGTACATCTACTTAATCCAATGATCTTAAAGATTGTTCTAAAGTCAACATATATTCTAGAAATTATTAAAGTTATACATAACTATTCTTTTATTATTTTAAAACGGATTATATAAAATAAATATTAGAATCACATAATTGTTACAAACAAGTTTAAGGAGATCAGGGTTGGTCCTGAAAAATTAAATATTCTCGAAGGCCCAGGACGAACAAGAAAAAAATGACTCTTATCTTTATTATAATTTGTTTAAAAACATATAATGAAAAAAATTAGGCCCTGTGCAACTGTCCACTTTAAAAATTGGATGCTCCAAGACACAATTGCAGTCACTGTTCAGAAAACACAGAAGAAACATCATTTATGGAAGATTAACTTCAGCAATGTTACAAGCAAACATTTTCAGAAATTATGTCTTTTTGGAGGCGGGAGGAATAACGTAAGAAATCATATTATTAAAGAGAACACATCTTTGAAGATAACGATGCATTATAGACGATAATAATTCTATTTTGTCTTTTATAATTATGTAAAGTGTCGATAAGTGTGTAGCATTATTATAATGTGACATAAAGTCTTATGTAAAGTAGTTTGTCTTCTTGCAATCATACGATTGCAATAATGTAAAGATACCACAAATTGAAAAACATGACGGAATTAATATGATTAGGATAGAATTATACCTGAATGATGCGTCGTAATGGATTGACGATGGATTATTTGGGTATGATTATATGATTATATTGGATATGTTTGGATAGGGTTCTGCTATTCAGAAATAGACGAACTATTTCAACAGAAGAAGATTGAGATCAACTCAAATCTATATCACAAATCACTCTGCTTTATTCACTAAGGGCAAAGCCCTTTATATAGGCTCCAAAGAGCCGTTTACACACGGTATCTTTACATTATTGCAATCGTATGATTGCAAGAAGACAAACTACTTTACATAAGACTTTATGTCACATTATAATAATACTACACACTTACCGACACTTTTACATAATTAAATAAAGACAAGCTATAATCGTTATTTTCAACAATGTATGTCTTTGATATCTTCTCAATAATATCTTCTTCTCAATAATATCTTAATATCTTCAATATTCCTCCCGCCTCCAAAAGGACCTGTTTGTAAATAATGTTTGCTTCCGTCATGGCTGATGTGGCTTCCATTCTCTTGTTAATGTATCTGCTATATGATTGTTGGTGCTTTTAATATACTTGAGGTATGGATGAAATTGATGTAGTTGTAATTGCCATCGGATTAATCGTCCTCGACAATAATCTTCTTGTAACTTATGTCGCCAAAAACCAAGTAAATACTTGGAATCTGTGCGTAATTCGAATCTGGTTTGGAGTAGCTCAACTTTCCATTTTTTCAATGTTCTGAGACATGCTAGTGTTTCTCGTTCATGTGTGCTGTAATTTTGCTCCGTTTGGGAAAATGTTCCCGATATATACTTGCATAGATTTTGCTCGTATTTATCTGTTTTTAATACTTCAGATGATACATCTGTATCAATGTATGCTTTTGGTGATATTTTCATATCACTGTATACTTTATCATTGTTTACTTCAGATGGTATTTTCATACCAGTGTGTGCTTTATCATTGTATACTTTTGATGAGTTAGATATGAGGTTTCCCTCATTATCTAATCTCAATAATACTTTTCCCCGTATAATTGCTTTTAGGCATCCTGCCCAAGTGTCTTGTGATGCATCTGTTTCTACGATTAAGAAATCATCTATTTTTGCATTATATAAAGTAGGGAGAACTTGAATGTTTTGTTTTATATTTTGTACCAAAATAGTATCTGTATTGGTCCAAGACCAAGGTATTTTTTCTGATATTTTCTTTTTTAAAACTTTTCTTTCTTTTGCTAATTTTTTTAAAAATCCTTGTTCTGCAATACAATTTAAACAACCAAGAAATCGTTGTATTTGTTTTCTATTTTCAAGTTTATTAGGAAACATATTTAATTTTTCTCGTATATTGTCTGTTAACGATAATTGACCATTTTCTCCAATTTTTAAACCGAGATATTCAACTGTAGTTTGAAAAAATTTTGATTTCTTTTTTGATAAAACTAAACCCTTTTCTTTAATTCTTTGTAAAACCTTGATAACTGCATCAATGTGTGTTTGTTCGTTTCTTTTTGTAAAAACAATTATATCATCAATATATGCAAGACAAATATGATCTAAACCATTTAAGGTTTCATCCATGAATCGCTGATATATTGCTGGTGCCTGTTTTAAACCGAATGGAAGAACATTCCATTCATAATGCTTCTGAGGAGGACATGAGAAAGCGGTTAGTGGTTTCGTATTTTCATGTAAACGTAACTGCCAATATCTAGATTTTGCATCAAATGTACTAAAATGTGTATTTCCTTTTATTTTTTCTAAAATATATTCTTTTCGTGGTAATTTATATGAGTCTCCTATAGTAGCATCATTCATTTTTTTATAATTGATTACCATTCTTCGTTTGCCTCGTTTTATTTCATTATTATTTTCTACATAGAATGCAGGTGCTGAATGAGGACTCTTGCTAGGTCGAATGATTCCTTTTTCTAACAGTTCAGTGCATTCCTGTTTAAATTCAAAAACATCTTTTATACTATATGGAATTTTATTTGGAACATTTATTTCATCATTAGGGTTTTTTAATAATATTATTATTTCTTGATTATTTCTATTTTTTAAATGATCTAGTGGATTTTCACTGCATACTTCTTCAAGTTGTTTTTCAGCAATTTCTTTAGCAAATGTTAGTAGTATGCGTAATTGAAAGCCAACCTCTTGTTTGATTATTTTAATAAGATCATAATGTTTGATAATTGCAGTTTTTATAATACCTTTTGTTGGATGATTGAGACTTATATCGTCATTTGTTTGTATAAATGGTTGATATAATTTAAGGAAATTATTTCCTATAACTAAATCTATTCCTGAATCATGTTGATATATAGTTGGAGTTTTAAATGGTGTTTTTTCAATTACTATATCTATATCTCTTCCTACGAACCAAATTTTGTGAATTGATTTATCAACAATTGTTATTTTTAATGGTTTTTCTAATTTTTTCCAATTTTTTAATATCTTTTTTCTTCCAAAACATAAAGTAGCCCCTGTATCTATATATGAAATTAATTCTTTTTCTTGTATTTTGGTTGTAATAAAGGTACTGTTTGGGTTAATATTTGTTTTTCTTTTACTCATTTTAGGATTAGTTTATAAATTTTATATTAGCAGGTTGTGTTTGTTAGAGTGGTTGAAACATTGCGTATTGTTTTTAGATTTCGATTTTGTGATTTTTTGTATTTCTTAATTCCTTCTTGTAATCTAGATATCTTTTTTAATTGATTATTATATTCTTTATTTACTGGTTGTAATTTTAATAAATAGTTTTCTTCATATGATAAAGCATTTTCTAAATGTTTAATGGTATTAGAGATATTAGAATTTATTTTCCAGTGGTTTTTTAATATATTAGTCCAAAGCATGTTATCTTTAGAAAAATTAATTTGTACTTTTGAATTCATTTTACTAAGGTAATTGGATTGTTAATATTTTTTATTACTATTTCGATTTTTAATCTTCCGATTTTTACTAGTATGATTTTTGTTTTTATAAATTAGTTTGTGTACTTCAGAATATTCTGTGGATTTATATAAATTTTTCCATAGTAAATTAACTTTATATCTATTATCGTAGTTGCAGTGTATTTGGGTTTTATTACTCATAATTTTTATTTTACCATGTGAAAGGTCGTTTAATAGTAAGTGGTTTTTCTTTAAGTAGCTGTTTTTCATTAAGTGGTTCTTCTTTAATAGTTTTTATTTTTAAATATTTTTCAAGTAGAATTTTCTGTTGATTTAAATTTTGTAATAATTCAGGAATTTGTTTTAATACAATTAAACTTTCTACTTCAGATCCATTGTCCAAATGCACCTTAGAGTTATAAAGTTTCCAACTTTATGAATTTAGATGTCCAAAAGTTCTTAATACAAGATCTTAGCCCATTAAGACCTTTCTACCAAATGCATGGGATACTTCTAGCCATTGAGACTTCATTTTTATGATTAAGGACTCCTCTAAGGGTCTGAAAGGATGGCTCAAATCATCCAGAACATGCCATGTTCAAAATGGAGCATTTAGGACCAAGAAAGAAGCAAATAAGAACCTAACATGAGATCTAGGAAAACAACCATAAAGGTTTGAGCTTTATACCTTAGGATGATGAATAAGGAAGACAAAACTCCATATCCAAGCCTTCCTTCAGATTCCCAAGCTTCTTGATGCACTTCCTTTGACTCTAACACACCAAAAACACATTTAAGGCTCTCACTCTCTCTAAAGGGGGGCTAGGGTTTTGCAAGAACAACTGAGGGACTTGGAGGCTGAAAGGATAAGGGCACTTGGTCCATAATGATGGTTAAATACTCCTCAAACCCTAAAATTTAGGGTTTCACTCGGACACTAGTACGCTCAGCGTACATGTGTGTATGCCCAGCATACTAGGGTGCACCCTAGTACGCTTAGCGTACCCACATGTACGCGCAACGTACATCTCCTGCCCTGTATATTACCAAAATGCCTCTAGGGCTCCTTAGGCCTAACTCCAAACAACTCCAAGGACCAAAATGTCATATCAAGAAAAGGATTCGAAAGTACCTGAAATCCGGGATGTTACAATGTTCCACCATGACAATTTTGTATCCTCGAAGGTACAGGTAGTAAATTTTACTTTTCAATTTTCAGCACAGAAGCTGATCTCAAATACTGACTCCATCTTCTCGATCCAATGAATCATTCCTAGTACTCCTTCATTTCCATTGAAGATTTTTGGCTTACAGTTCATGAATTCCTTATAAGTACATGCCCTTGGGTGACCTCCGTTACCACCCTGAGTACTATCTCCTTTGGTTCCTCCACCTTGTTCGGATCCAGCGTTCCTATTGGTTCTGAAGTTAGCTAGCACTTTTGAAACTCGTTGAGTGGTCAATGCCTTGATTGTTGTTGCGTACATGATTACTAGGTCAATGTTTGGTTGTTCCCAAGGGTTCATTCTGGTGACTCTTCTCTGAGGGACGTTTGGATCCGACTCTTGCCTTTGTGGTGACGACTTTTTCTCTACAACTTGTTCCTGGAGCTTCAGTCCCTTTATCCATTCTTATCTCCTCATATAACTTTTGGATCATATTAGACTGGCTTATGGCGCTACTTTTGATGATTCCCAACTCATCATTGATTTGACTGACGTGACATGTAGTGCGAGTGGCTAGGGTAGGTTTGACGAAACTATGTGACGTTTCGAGTGAAAGGGATAGGTAGAAAATCCTATGTTAATTTATGTCATCTTTATTTTCATAATGTGAGAAATCAACATATTACTTGGGGAATTTGTCTTTTCTATAGTAGGATCATCCTCCCCAGAGGACTCTGAAGGGTGTTTGGAGGGTTCTTATCTCGTTCTCTAAATTTTTATGAGGAATTGTCATTTTTGTGGGGTTACTCATCAGGGGTTAAGGAAGAGTAAGGGTATCCTTGGTCTTAAGAGGGGTTGGCATTACTTGATCTTTCTCTAGAAATGGTCTCTTAACCCTGTTTACAAGATCTGCCATTTTTATGCATTGACCATGCTCTATTTCCTAGATAGTACTAGTCTGAATCGTTAGATTCTAAGTTCTATGGGATTCTCGAGAGTTTAGTCTATCACCTGTCATATCCAAGATTTAGTTGTATGTCGGTCTAACCATAATTAAGCATAGGTGTACTAATGTGAACCCTAGTGTGGAGGATCGGGCCCTTGAGTTCCTAGACGCCCACGATCGTGTGACAAAAGGGGCTTTACGGAAATGGCCATAACTTTGGCTACGGATCTCTGTTTTGGGCCTACGACCAGTCAAATCGAAGCTTGAAGCAAGGAGCTCGTCTAGATAAGTCCCCAAAGGGGACTTACCCATATTTGTGTCCAGAAATCGCTTTCTAAATTGGACTTATGGACATTTTTGTGTTTTTTTCATAATTTTTGGACTTTGTTTTTCGGTTTGTGTTTGGCCCATGTCTCTTTAGGGTTTCTTTTAAAATTTTGCTTCTTATTTAAGTCTTTCTAATGTAATTTGGATGGTCATTGATCAGTTTAAAGAACTTTCATTTTTCTCTCAAAGTTTTGTGTGTTTACCGAATTTTGAAGCCAATCCCACGATATTCATAGAATCAACGTGGTTTGGGCAAGATTATCCTGGGTATTCTTTTAGAATCACCAATTTTGATCTTTGGTCATTTGTACGCTCCATTAGTTGGTATCAGAGCTAAATTTCTGGTTCAGAATGCCTCCGAGGAGAAACAGGACACCCGCCAATGTTCATGAGCAAGAACTGTAAGAACGTATTATGGCAAGAATGGAGGAGAGGATGGATCAAATGGTTGACCAATTGACTGGCAGGATGGTCGAACTGATGAATCAAGGAGGTCAAAGGTCTCGAACTCATTCGCAGGTGGAAGATGGTGAGTTTGGGAACCCGTTCGGCGGCATCTTTGAGAAATGATGAACGGTGATCATTATAGGACGGTATTCTCTATGATTATTAACTCGTTGGTTATAGTTATTATTAACTCGGTTCGATATAGTATGATTAGAGAACTAATGATGAACGGTGTGATTTCAGTTGAGTTTGTGAAATCGCAACAAACTTTGGTAGATCACTTGACTAAAGGTCTGACAAGAGACTTAGTGCACAAGTCTGTGATCGAGATGGGATTAAAGTCCATTTAATTCTGTAATGATGAGACACCTAATTCCCTCCTAATATAATGTTAGGAGTTGAATTCAACGTGGAAAGCACATACTTATAGATTGGAACACATGAAGTATTCATCCTAAGTATGTGTTTGGTTTTGTAAGTTAGCCAGGTTGAAGTTTAACATCTTAATAATTCCTTTGATAAATGTATGTGCATATACATGGAAAGGAGTTACCTACGTGATTGTGAAGTGTAGCCGCATTTCAATAAGTTGTGGACTTGACCTTGATACGTTCATGAGAGGATTGGGACATACGGCTTATAATAGTGCCAAGTTGTATATTGCTAGAAATTCAATAAACTAGTATGTGTCTTACTTTCTGGTATTCAAATGGGTTGATGGGTTCAATTCTTAGAACACCCTAATTCTCAAGTATTTGCAAATGTACGATACCAAGTGGAAAGTCAATCGTTTCGATATTTTCATTATGTACTAGTTTGGTTTTGTTTTGATATTGTTATGTTTGTTCAAGGGTTACATAAAAATGGGGGAGGATTGTTGGTGATTTTAGTGTCACCGTGTCATTTTATGTGATTGGAACTAACATGTGAGTTAAGGGGCTTCATAATTTGTACACTAATATATGTACGGGTATGTGAGGAGTGCACACATATATAAGATCGAATTAGAAGCCGGTTCGACAACAAGTCGGGGGGTCCAGGGGGCAGCGCCCCTAGGTCCGGGGTTTCCAAAGGGGCAGCACCCCTTTGGCATGGTCTAGGGGCAGCGCCCCTAGCGGGGTCCAAGGGGCAGAGCCCCTGGCTGGGGTCTTATTGTCAGTTCAGCGGGCGGGGTCGAGGGGCAGCGCCTCAAAAGGTCTCCGAATTTTACATATGGGAACATAATGGGAATATCGAATTCTTGAGGGTGATTATAGTGAAACTAACGAAACTCATCAGTTTTGGAAACCATCGATTTCCTCATTAAATCCGGATTTCCCTGACTTGCTTCCAAAGCAACCCATGGCGGCCAACCCTAAGAGGAAAACCCTAAATCTCGTTTATTATATAAATGACTCTTTTCTTTGAGAAGAGAGACACACCTATTAGCTCTTTTTTCTTCATACAAACATAAAATCCTTCTAGCAATTTGACTTACGATTTTTGTTCCTAGATTCGTAATTGTCCTCTTGGATTATCCTAGGCCGAATTTTTTACAACCCAGACATAGGATAGAAATATCAATTCGGAAAGTGTTCATACGATCCATGGGGTATCCAGATTTCTGACATAAACCCTAATTCCTCCAACAAGCCGTGAATCGTGAGCTAAGTACAACACAATAAATAGTTTGATAATATAAACTATAATATTGTTAAATACCAAACTACAATATTCAAACTTACAACAATATTATTTTAAAAATACACTAAAATATTTAACAAGATGATGCGGAAGAGCTTATGTCGTCATCTGATATGTCGACGACTGAGGGGAACTCGTACAAGTGGTTTGAGTCCCACAAGAGGAGAGGATGGTCAGACATATAAGGTTGAGCCACATGGTTGATTATAACAATATAAGCAGTTGGGATTCGTATAGTCGTGTAAGTAAATGGGTTGCCAACATCCAAGTTTGCAACAACGACACTTTTAGGAACAAGCCTTGTAAAAGGGAGATGATTTGTACACAACAATTTTTCTCCATACACAACAATTGGTGCTTTAAAATGTTGTATTGTACAACTCTATAATGCATAAATTGTTGTGTACGGCAAAAAACTGTTGTGTACGAATCACTTATCTTTTGCATGGGAAGCATGATGATGAGGTCTTATTGACATAATGGACTTATCACTCGAAGTAGACGTATTAACGAAAAACGTAGAATCTCCATGTACACTCCTTTCATTAGATTTTCATATAAGTTTTAAATATATGAACCAACTTTCCACAATATTAACCAGTCGAGTACAACATTCATTAGAATTTAAATATAGATTAGTTCTTTGATCACGAATAGTCAGGAAGACTGCAAGTTGTAGTGTGATCATTGAATTTCATAACGGTTGCATGGGAAATAAGATATGTTTAATATATCACGAGTATCAAATGAAGAACGTAAGTCTTTACGTCGTTGTAGTAACTACATGAGAATGTGGAAGTTGTATAACCTCACAAAAGGCTGGATTTCCGCATAGGAGTATGCCTACTAACTTCATTATCCCAGAAAAAACAAATTCAAGAGGTGGGTTGGCTTGGCTTCTTTCACAAACTTGGTGGCCGTTTTGTTTTGTTTTTTTTTTTTTTGGGAGAATTATGGTCTTGGCATAATATATAAGTTCAAAATATGGTGATTTTTGTGTATTACCTAAAAAACATTAAAAAACTTTAAATAATAACCAAAATTGGAAAAAAGAATATCAACAAAAATGACAAAAATCAAATATATTCGTTAACAAAAAAATATAACTTACCATATAAACTTTATTTTTTTTATCCCAAAAGAAAAATATATGAGATTTAGGATTTATGGATATTTAACAAGTGGTGATTACATTATTTGAAATTAGGCGAATGCTCGCGCGTTGCGCAGTAGGATAATTATGTAGTTTAATATGGTTATATATGGTTTAATGTATTGTGAATAAGTCATACATAAAACTTGTATGCGATTAAATAGCATGTATATTTTTTGATTTACAGATTTTTTATCATAATAAATAATAAATTTTTTTTACTATTAGTTTAAAATTTTAAATGTAATTTTTATGTACACATTAGTATCTAATGTAATTAGTTGATGATTGATTAGATATGGATTCTCATTTGTGGTAGTCTATTTATGTTGAACCTCATAAAAATACATATTTAACGACTTTTGTTAGTTTTACTATTGAATAGAAAATGGTGCCGTATTTTAAGTAAATGTAAAAAATCTCATTCTCAATCTATTTTAAGATAGTGACATATTTTAAGTTAATATAAAAAATCATATTCTAGAACTAATGAAAAGAAAAAACGGAGCCAAAATTTTTAACTGTAATAAAGTTGATTCCAATTAAAAAGTGTTCAATCGAAGATAATATCATTCAATAAACATCATAAGATATTACGTTATATTCAAATTACGGACATCATTTTTGTAAAAGTCATTCAAAATATATGAGACTATAGTGCCTAATACAACAATGTAATAACCAAATGACTCTAACATATTTTAAATGAAATATAATTATAATATATTATCTATGCAACTAAATTTCTGCACAACATGTGTGATTCGTCTACTATATGGTATTCTTCTAATATATTATATTATAGTATAAACATTATATTTGGAAAACCACTTTGAGTTATATTGTAGTTTATAACCTTAAATTTGTGATGGGCTGTATTTGACACACATTTGTGTATTTATATCTATATTATATATTTAAAACAAATCTTATATAAACATCCAACCTAAATATTCATCTTCAAGTTTTCTTTCTTCGCCACGTAAACAAACTTTTGTTATAAAGCCAAAAATGGAATAAAAGACACACGTAATTGTATGATCATGATATATTGTATTTTGATTGGGGCTTGTAGAAAACATGCATGAGCATATATTATTAATTTATCTCTTGTTTTGGGTAATTCGAATAAGATAACTTCAAATCCAACGTATCAAACGGATTACCCATTTACTAAAGTCTAAAACCCAAAAACTCAAACATGTTCTAATACCATACAAATGCATGAGGTTTTAGCAAATTATTATCTCATATGAATTACCATTTATTATGTGTGATTAATTATTAAGAAGGTGAAAATGTTTGGGGGTTTCAAATGCATGAGGTTTTAGCAAATTATTGTGGGGGGTTTCAAATGCATGACATTCAAGGGAAAATGCAAGCTTTATAAGTATGTAAGATAATGTGGACTTGTTACTATCAATTTGACCAACTCTAGCCAATGAGAGCAGCCCGTATTTATAAGAGTAGCCCTGAACGTTACGAAACTTTGACTTTGTCTTTGTTTTCTCATCTATTCAAATTGCATGTTTAATTAAAGTCGAAAGTATAATTTTAGATACCCATTTAAAGTTGATGATCACCAAAGGGCTTCTAGCCCAGCGGTACCGGGTGTTGCCCTCCCTCTTAGAGGTTAAAGGTTCAAATCTCATTGGAGACATAGGTGGAATTATGAGTAGATTTGCCGTTAAAAAAAAAAAAATAAGTTGATGATCTAATGAGGGGACCATTTATGATGGATTGAACTCAAATTTGTAATATTATTTTGCTTCACTATCAACTTGCTGATGCACCCTTTATAATATATTTGTCGGTTAAAGAGAAAAAAAAATCAATGACAATGATTCGGCAGTTCAACCTCAAAAACGTAGTTTTAAAAAGCTTATTTTAAAACAATGACTCGATGGTACATCTACTTAATCCAATGATCTTAAAGATTGTTCTAAAGTCAACATATATTCTAGAAATTATTAAAGTTATACATAACTATTCTTTTATTATTTTAAAACGGATTATATAAAATAAATATTAGAATCACATAATTGTTACAAACAAGTTTAAGGAGATCAGGGTTGGTCCTGAAAAATTAAATATTCTCGAAGGCCCAGGACGAACAAGAAAAAAATGACTCTTATCTTTATTATAATTTGTTTAAAAACATATAATGAAAAAAATTAGGCCCTGTGCAACTGTCCACTTTAAAAATTGGATGCTCCAAGACACAATTGCAGTCACTGTTCAGAAAACACAGAAGAAACACCATTTATGGAAGATTAACTTCAGCAATGTTACAAGCAAACATTTTCAAAAATTATGTCTTTTTGGAGGCGGGAGGAATAACGTAAGAAATCATATTATTAAAGAGAACACATCTTTGAAGATAACGATGCATTATAGACGATAATAATTCTATTTTGTCTTTTATAATTATGTAAAGTGTCGATAAGTGTGTAGCATTATTATAATGTGACATAAAGTCTTATGTAAAGTAGTTTGTCTTCTTGCAATCATACGATTGCAATAATGTAAAGATACCACAAATTGAAAAACATGACGGAATTAATATGATTAGGATAGAATTATACCTGAATGATGCGTCGTAATGGATTGACGATGGATTATTTGGGTATGATTATATGATTATATTGGATATGTTTGGATAGGGTTCTGCTATTCAGAAATAGACGAACTATTTCAACAGAAGAAGATTGAGATCAACTCAAATCTATATCACAAATCACTCTGCTTTATTCACTAAGGGCAAAGCCCTTTATATAGGCTCCAAAGAGCCGTTTACACACGGTATCTTTACATTATTGCAATCGTATGATTGCAAGAAGACAAACTACTTTACATAAGACTTTATGTCACATTATAATAATACTACACACTTACCGACACTTTTACATAATTAAATAAAGACAAGCTATAATCGTTATTTTCAACAATGTATGTCTTTGATATCTTCTCAATAATATCTTCTTCTCAATAATATCTTAATATCTTCAATATTCCTCCCGCCTCCAAAAGGACCTGTTTGTAAATAATGTTTGCTTCCGTCATGGCTGATGTGGCTTCCATTCTCTTGTTAATGTATCTGCTATATGATTGTTGGTGCTTTTAATATACTTGAGGTATGGATGAAATTGATGTAGTTGTAATTGCCATCGGATTAATCGTCCTCGACAATAATCTTCTTGTAACTTATGTCGCCAAAAACCAAGTAAATACTTGGAATCTGTGCGTAATTCGAATCTGGTTTGGAGTAGCTCAACTTTCCATTTTTTCAATGTTCTGAGACATGCTAGTGTTTCTCGTTCATGTGTGCTGTAATTTTGCTCCGTTTGGGAAAATGTTCCCGATATATACTTGCATAGATTTTGCTCGTATTTATCTGTTTTTAATACTTCAGATGATACATCTGTATCAATGTATGCTTTTGGTGATATTTTCATATCACTGTATACTTTATCATTGTTTACTTCAGATGGTATTTTCATACCAGTGTGTGCTTTATCATTGTATACTTTTGATGAGTTAGATATGAGGTTTCCCTCATTATCTAATCTCAATAATACTTTTCCCCGTATAATTGCTTTTAGGCATCCTGCCCAAGTGTCTTGTGATGCATCTGTTTCTACGATTAAGAAATCATCTATTTTTGCATTATATAAAGTAGGGAGAACTTGAATGTTTTGTTTTATATTTTGTACCAAAATAGTATCTGTATTGGTCCAAGACCAAGGTATTTTTTCTGATATTTTCTTTTTTAAAACTTTTCTTTCTTTTGCTAATTTTTTTAAAAATCCTTGTTCTGCAATACAATTTAAACAACCAAGAAATCGTTGTATTTGTTTTCTATTTTCAAGTTTATTAGGAAACATATTTAATTTTTCTCGTATATTGTCTGTTAACGATAATTGACCATTTTCTCCAATTTTTAAACCGAGATATTCAACTGTAGTTTGAAAAAATTTTGATTTCTTTTTTGATAAAACTAAACCCTTTTCTTTAATTCTTTGTAAAACCTTGATAACTGCATCAATGTGTGTTTGTTCGTTTCTTTTTGTAAAAACAATTATATCATCAATATATGCAAGACAAATATGATCTAAACCATTTAAGGTTTCATCCATGAATCGCTGATATATTGCTGGTGCCTGTTTTAAACCGAATGGAAGAACATTCCATTCATAATGCTTCTGAGGAGGACATGAGAAAGCGGTTAGTGGTTTCGTATTTTCATGTAAACGTAACTGCCAATATCTAGATTTTGCATCAAATGTACTAAAATGTGTATTTCCTTTTATTTTTTCTAAAATATATTCTTTTCGTGGTAATTTATATGAGTCTCCTATAGTAGCATCATTCATTTTTTTATAATTGATTACCATTCTTCGTTTGCCTCGTTTTATTTCATTATTATTTTCTACATAGAATGCAGGTGCTGAATGAGGACTCTTGCTAGGTCGAATGATTCCTTTTTCTAACAGTTCAGTGCATTCCTGTTTAAATTCAAAAACATCTTTTATACTATATGGAATTTTATTTGGAACATTTATTTCATCATTAGGGTTTTTTAATAATATTATTATTTCTTGATTATTTCTATTTTTTAAATGATCTAGTGGATTTTCACTGCATACTTCTTCAAGTTGTTTTTCAGCAATTTCTTTAGCAAATGTTAGTAGTATGCGTAATTGAAAGCCAACCTCTTGTTTGATTATTTTAATAAGATCATAATGTTTGATAATTGCAGTTTTTATAATACCTTTTGTTGGATGATTGAGACTTATATCGTTATTTGTTTGTATAAATGGTTGATATAATTTAAGGAAATTATTTCCTATAACTAAATCTATTCCTGAATCATGTTGATATATAGTTGGAGTTTTAAATGGTGTTTTTTCAATTACTATATCTATATCTCTTCCTACGAACCAAATTTTGTGAATTGATTTATCAACAATTGTTATTTTTAATGGTTTTTCTAATTTTTCCCAATTTTTTAATATCTTTTTTCTTCCAAAACATAAAGTAGCCCCTGTATCTATATATGAAACTAATTCTTTTTCTTGTATTTTGGTTGTAATAAATGTACTGTTTGGGTTAATATTTGTTTTTCTTTTACTCATTTTAGGATTAGTTTATAAATTTTATATTAGCAGGTTGTGTTTGTTAGAGTGGTTGAAACATTGCGTATTGTTTTTAGATTTCGGTTTTGTGATTTTTTGTATTTCTTAATTCCTTCTTGTAATCTAGATATCTTTTTTAATTGATTATTATATTCTTTATTTACTAGTTGTAATTTTAATAAATAGTTTTCTTCATATGATAAAGCATTTTCTAAATGTTTAATGGTATTAGAGATATTAGAATTTATTTTCCAGTGGTTTTTTAATATATTAGTCCAAAGCATGTTATCTTTAGAAGAATTAATTTGTACTTTTGAATTCATTTTACTAAGGTAATTGGATTGTTAATATTTTTTATTACTATTTCGATTTTTAATCTTCCGATTTTTACTAGTATGATTTTTGTTTTTATAAATTAGTTTGTGTACTTCAGAATATTCTGTGGATTTATATAAATTTTTCCATAGTAAATTAACTTTATATCTATTATCGTAGTTGCAGTGTATTTGGGTTTTATTACTCATAATTTTTATTTTACCATGTGAAAGGTCGTTTAATAGTAAGTGGTTTTTCTTTAAGTAGCTGTTTTTCATTAAGTGGTTCTTCTTTAATAGTTTTTATTTTTAAATATTTTTCAAGTAGAATTTTCTGTTGATTTAAATTTTGTAATAATTCAGGAATTTGTTTTAATACAATTAAACTTTCTACTTCTATAATATTATTTAATTTTTGACTAATTATGTTTAATTTTTCTCCTATTGATTTATCTTCTTCAGGATTAAGACCGATGTTATATATTGTTCCTTGTGGTAAATTTTGCGGTATTTCTATAATCATTTCTTTATCTGGTATACATGGTTTTGTATTTTGATATGATCCTTCAAGTGTTTTAAAATATTTTAGGGAATTACTAGATGATTCTTTCATATTCTTAAACTTAATGATCTAATCATTTCTTTAATATCTTCTAGCTTTTCATCGTTATTTTCATTAGATGTTGAAGGCTGACATTCTGAAATAGAAGATCTACCTATTATAGTTGAAAATGGAGGTTCTATAATTGGACTTCTTTTTATTAACGGAGTAGTTATTATTGGTTGAAAATTAGTTTCATTGAATATTCTATTATTAGTCATATTTGGTGATTCAAGGGATAATAAAGGGGTAAATAATTTATCTATATAAATTCTATCTTCTGTTTTAAATGTAATACTATGATGAGAATTTGTTAATGCATAATTTATTTGATATGTAATAGTAAATGGATGATTACCTTTTATCATAAAATTTTGTCTTAATAATTTATATCGTACAGTAATACTATTACTTAAATTTTTATCTTTAAGACTTAATCGTAATTGAATATTAATATCAAAATTTATTTTTCCTTCAATTAAATTACCTTCTCCTTTTGCAATAATACATTCTTGGTTATTAATTATACGATCATCTCTGATTTCTAATTCTATTGGTGTATTTAAATTACTTACAGTACTTTTTAAGATTATTTGAATAGTTGATATATGAATATAAGCAATTTTTATTCTATCTGTTTCTTTAATATGAGATAATCTATTTCTAATTTGTTGTTTATTTATTATGGGTATAGTAATATTTCCTTGAGTTAATTCTATAGGTATTGCTTGTTCTCCTATAATTTTTCCATAATATATAATATTTTTTCTAGAAAAGAAATTTGTAAATGTGTTATGTCTAAAATTGTGTCTTTCGGATAGTGTGAAATTTGATTTTCTTATAGCGTCTTTATTGATGTTATTTTTATTAATTAAAGCATCAAAAGTGTATCCAGATTCATTTTCTTCGTTATTAATAACTATTGGTGAGTTTTCTATTTCTTGAGACATATTTATAGTATTAAAACTTCTTTCGATAAATATTTTAATTGTTGATAACTTTTTTTTTTAAATATGAATATTTAAAAACAATGGTTATTCATTATCATGTTTATGATGTTTATCATGTTTATGATGCTGCATATATTCTTATTAACGATAGATTGAATATGCAAACTAATAATAAGAATAATAAGAACATTACTTAGCTCTGATACCAAGTTGAAAAACATGACGGAATTAATATGATTAGGATAGAATTATACTTGAATGATGCGTCGTAATGGATTGACGATGGATTATTTGGGTATGATTATATGATTATATTGGATATGTTTGGATAGGGTTCTTCTATTCAGAAATAGACGAACTATTTCAACAGAAGAAGATTGAGATCAACTCAAATCTATATCACAAATCACTCTGCTTTATTCACTAAGGGCAAAGCCCTTTATATAGGCTCCAAAGAGCCGTTTACACACGGTATCTTTACATTATTGCAATCGTATGATTGCAAGAAGACAAACTACTTTACATAAGACTTTATGTCACATTATAATAATACTACACACTTACCGACACTTTTACATAATTAAATAAAGACAAGCTATAATCGTTATTTTCAACAATGTATGTCTTTGATATCTTCTCAATAATATCTTCTTCTCAATAATATCTTAATATCTTCAATATTCCTCCCGCCTCCAAAAGGACCTGTTTGTAACTGCCATCGGATTAATCGTCGTCGACAATAATCTTCTTGTAACTTATGTCGCCAAAAACCAAGTAAATACTTGGAATCTGTGCGTAATTCGAATCTGGTTTGGAGTAGCTCAACTTTCCATTTTTTCAATGTTCTGAGACATGCTAACAAATTGAAAAACATGACGGAATTAATATGATTAGGATAGAATTATACCTGAATGATGCGTCGTAATGGATTGACGATGGATTATTTGGGTATGATTATATGATTATATTGGATATGTTTGGATAGGGTTCTGCTATTTAGAAATAGACGAACTATTTCAACAGAAGAAGATTGAGATCAACTCAAATCTATATCACAAATCACTCTGCTTTATTCACTAAGGGTAAAGCCCTTTATATAGGCTCCAAAGAGCCGTTTACACACGGTATCTTTACATTATTGCAATCGTTTGATTGCAAGAAGACAAACTACTTTACATAAGACTTTATGTCACATATATAATAATGCTACACACTTATTAACCTTACCAACACTTTACATAATTATAAAAGACAAAATAGAATTATTATCGTCTATAATGCATCGTTATCTTCAAAGATGTGTTGTCTTTAATAATATGATTTCTTACGTCATTCCTCCCGCCTCCAAAAAGACATAATTTTGAAAATGTTTGCTTGCATCATTGCTGAAGTTAATCTTCCATAAATGGTGTTTCTTCTGTGTTTTCTGAACAATGACTGCAATTGTGTCTTGGAGCATGCATAATATGTTTGCAAAGTTGTTTCTTGATATCATCGGGTAATTCAGCCAGTTGATGAGAGAATTTTTCGAAAGGTTGTTCGAATGTTTCAATTGCTTTCATTGCTTCCGGAGTGATTTCATTGTCTGTTAAAGAGTAGATAATGAAAGTTTTACTAGCATAATTTACTCTGATTCTTGACCTTTGATCTTTACCGTTGCCAATGCGTGATGATGCTAAATAAACACCGGCAAGTGCAAAAATTAGATGCTCTTGTGTTGGGGATTCACGGGGTAGATCATCTTTTGTTGGTTTTGAGCCATTGCTTATTCCCATGTTTGCAAAAGTAATACTTGGGACAATTAGTTGAGAATCTTCATCAAAAATTGGGTAGCTAGAATGCATTTTGATGAATAATCCTCTTTCTTGTTTTGCAAAGCGTATTTTATAATTTCTGATGATAGTGTGCACAGCAGAAGGGAATTCGCTGATGCAGTGTAGATTGGTGCCTTCTAGATAGATGGTGTCGATGAACCCATGAATAAAATAATCCCATAAAGTCATATGATCTGATAAGTCGGCTAAGAAGACTGCTTTAGGACCTGGTCGTCTGGCTACTGGGTAAAAGCCCATCAGAGAATGGACTTCGGTGTATGAGATTAGGCTGTCCCATAATTCGGCAAATTTTTTGGCAGATGGTTTTTTCATGGCTTCTTTTTCTTTGGTTGATAGAATGGATTCAAGGGCAATTTTTGCATTTAATTGGTTAAGAGATCTTGGGATGGATACAGGTTTTTGTGGTGTAAAACTGGATATAGGTTTTTGTGATGTTAGGAGAACTGTTTTTGAACATTCGACGTTATCTTTTATTACTGCTTTGTATGCTTCGTTGTATGCGGCTTCTGCTTCATTTTTTGTTTTGTAACTTTTGTGAATAATATTTCTTCCAAGAATATATGAACTGGCGATTCCCCAATTGTCATATACTCCTTTGTTTTCTCCGTTGAAAATCACGTACCATTTCTTTATATTTTGATCTGCTTGAAGTGGTGGATATTCTTCTGGATTTTGTGTTATAGGTTGTTTTTCTGACTTGAGCATTGTTTGTGGCTGACTATCATCGGATGAAATTTCTTGAATGTCTTCTTTTGGTTGCTTCGTTGTTGAACTGCTAGCTGCTTCTTCTTTAGGTACTGATTGAGATGATAAAATTTGTATTGTTTGTCGTAGTTGTTATTTTTCTCGTCTGACTGCTTCGAGTTGTCTGACTAATGATGCTTCTTGATCTTCTTTCTGTTTGAACTGGTGTTTGATTTGCTTCATGATTGCTTCCATTTCAATATTTTTATGGACTGAATGCTTGCGTTTCTTGAGTACCTGAATGATTGCTGAAATTTGTTTGTTTCAAATGATGATATGAGAATTTTCATATCAATGTATGCTTTTGGTGATATATTCATATCACTGTATGCTTTTGGTGATATATTCATATCACTGTATACTTTATCATTGTTTACTTCAGATGTTACTTTCATACCATTGTATGCTTTAGCAATGTATATTCCAGATAGGTTAGATATGAGGTTTCCCTCAAGTTCTAATTCTAATAATGCTTTTTCCATAGGATTATGTACCTGCATCTGAATCAGAATCAGTAGTATATGCATAAATATCTATATCTGAACTTATCTCTGAATCTTCTATGAGTTCGTATCCAAGATCATATGCAATTTTTAATATATTTGTTTCCTTTTCTTTTTTAGTCTTTTTAGGGCATTCATAAGCTTTGTGTCCTTCTTCTTGACATATCCAACATTTACAGTCTTTTTTATTCGATGGGCAATCATTTGTTTTGGATTGATATTTTTGTTTATATTGTTTTCTATTTCGGAAATATTTTCTTTCCCCTTGTTTATAATATTCTTTATATTTGGATTTATAAGTTTGTTTTTTCCAAATTTTCTTTTTACTTTGTTGTTTTTCTTTACAACCATACTGATTTACTTTATTAGAAAGGATGTCACAACATAAATCTATTTTTGCATCTTGTGTTGTTTTTTGTTCTAAACATTTTTTCTGCATCCATGCTTTTAATATACTTATTCGTGCTCCTAGAGTGTCTGCAATTTTATTTTGTTGTAATGCTTCTTGGAAGTCTTTTATTACACTTTGGCTTACTGATGATGGTAGTTTTTGATAGAACATATCTAACGCTGCCTTTTTTCTAGTGGGATCTAAATTATAATAATGTTCGGAATATTCGCATATAAATGGTTCTAAATAACACATATTACAAATTCGTAAATTAGTTAAATGCCATAATTATTCTAATTGAAAAGCTTCTTTTGATATTTTATCTTCAATTTGTTTTCCTATGAATTCCTGAATAAGACGACTTAATACATTTTTAAATGTTTCCATAGCATCAGTGGTGGCTATCATCATCGTTTCGGTTTCATCAAGAGATGAAAGAAAACGATATGCGTTACCTTGTGTTTTATGAATGATATAATTAAGAAAATGTTTTGGGTGTAAATTTCTTAATTCTTTGGTTAATTGAATTTGTACTCCCATTTTATTACTCCATTCTTGAATTTTTGCTTCAGGATTTTGGTTACAATCAATAAAAAGAATATCTGAATTTGTTGGAAATATAAATAACTTAGGTATGTATTGAGGAGGTATTTTTTCCCATTTATTTTGTTTATTTTTAACCATTCCTTGTCTATATAAAAATTTTTCTTCTAATGAAGATGGTCCATAAATATATTGACTTTGATAATCATCTTCAACATATGATTGTTTTCGTTTTAATCCAAAATTGTTTTGTGAATCTCTATATGGATTTGAATAAGGGTTTTCATCATCTGAAGAAAAATCATATATTACTTCTGCGTCATTATTATCTGAATTATTTTCTATTTCTATATTATTTTCTTGAGTTTCAGATGGAATTTCTAATGCTGCAAATAATTTAGTTAGTGTTTCTACTTTTTCTTGTAAAGTTTCCATATATTGTGTGTATTAAAAATAAAATTTTTAGTTTCTTTTTTCTATCATATTTAACAAATTAATTTTGTTATTTTATCTTCAAGGTTTTTTATTTGTTCTTGTTTCCAATTTATACTATTATTTATTATATGTATTGCTTCAATATTAGATATACAATTTATCATTGATATGTCAGAATCTATTTTTAAGTCTAAAAGAAATTTTTTAGATTGTTTCAATGTTTTACGAAAAAAAATTAATTCTTGTTTATTTGTATCTAGGCTTGAAAAACTCATGATTATAATTTTATAATAATAATGGTTTAGTTTCGTTTTGGATTTAAAGTTACGATTAAAATTTATTTAAAAATAGTAGTGGTAATTATAATAATGTTTAAAAGACATACGTTTTTAAAATATAAATAGTTTTGTTTTTAGACGACGTATTTGCTTATAACGGATTTTAATACTAGTTCTTATGAAATATCTAACATCATGAATATGGTTATTGTTTAAAATCGTGCCTTGATTATTAGGTTTGTAAGAATCCTTGAGATTTTTCTTAGAATTATTTATAGATTCTTGGATTTGCTGTATTCTTAAAATAATATTTCTATTAGGAATACAATTCATCAAAATTTTGTTAGACATAAATATATATTTCAAGCATGAATTTGATTAATTTGATTATTAAGAACGAGTATTATTTTAATAAAAATTTCAAATTTTGTAGACTTAATAGTTAAAACAACTCGAAATGATACTATCATGAAGAAATAAAAGTAATTTAACAATTGAAAATATCTTGAGACATATTTATGGTATTAAATCTTCTTACGAGAAATATTTTAATTGTTGATAACTTTTTTAAATATGAATATTTAAAAACAATGGTTATTCATTATCATGTTTATGATGCTTATCATGTTTATGATGCTGCATATGCATATATTCTTATTAACGATAGATTGAATATGCAAACTAATAATAAGAATAATAAGAACATTACTTAGCTCTGATACCAAATTAAAAAACATGACGGAATTAATATGATTAGGATAGAATTATACCTGAATGATGCGTCGTAATGGATTGACGATGGATTATTTGGGTATGATTATATGATTATATTGGATATGTTTGGATAGGGTTCTGCTAT
This sequence comes from Lactuca virosa, assembly GCF_052849685.1. NCBI lineage: Eukaryota > Viridiplantae > Streptophyta > Magnoliopsida > Asterales > Asteraceae > Lactuca > Lactuca virosa. The sequence goes on along the minus strand of NC_136426.1, from coordinate 259,649,159 downwards.
TCAGAAATAGACGAACTATTTCAACAGAAGAAGATTGAGATCAACTCAAATCTATATCACAAATCACTCTGCTTTATTCACTAAGGGTAAAGCCCTTTATATAGGCTCCAAAGAGCCGTTTACACACGGTATCTTTACATTATTGCAATCGTTTGATTGCAAGAAGACAAACTACTTTACATAAGACTTTATGTCACATATATAATAATGCTACACACTTATTAACCTTACCGACACTTTACATAATTATAAAAGACAAAATAGAATTATTATCGTCTATAATGCATCGTTATCTTCAAAGATGTGTTGTCTTTAATAATATGATTTCTTACGGCATTCCTCCCAAACGTCTGAAGGAGATAGTTTGGATTTGTTTTTTTTTTCTTTGTTAGTAAGTATAAAATCAAATAATCATGAGGGTAAACGTTTTGTAAAACTTTAATTATTTTAAAAATTAATAGATAAATTCACGAGGCAAAAGAAGCATTTTATAAATTATGTTTAAAAATAAATAGTTTTATTTTATTGATATTTATTAGAATGGCCATAATAAATGCTACCTTTCATTACGAGACCATTTTGTTTTATATTTAGCAAAATGGTCATAACTATCATGAAATTTAATCTTGTATCCATAAAATTAATTTATTTATGTTATAAGGCATCATCGTTCAATAGTCACGGGTAATATTTATGTTTAACGAGAAATATTTGTTAGAGATATAACAATTTCAAATTTTTTAATAAAGCTCACAAAGGAATAGGAGTAACCATTTTCCTTGTGACTTGATGTTATTCTCAATGCATTGTTTTATCATGTACTTAGAATTTAAGATTGATGTTTAGTTGTGAGACAATGTATTTAGGTCTATTTAAAGGTTTAAAGATTTTACAGGTTGACGAATTATATGATTTTTACAATGTGAATCTTGAAACTTTAAATTTTTGGTCATTGATTATGATGTAAATTCGATTGATTTTCCATACAACAACACATGAATGTGTCATTCACAAGTCAATATCGATTCATAGTGATGTGTCTTCCTAACTCAAAATTCCTATGTGAGTTTAAGATAATAGTTAATGAAGATGAAGACCGAAGATATGATGGAACTTTATAACGTGTTTTAGCATTTCTTTTGTAACCTTTGCAAGTGATCAATCAAATAGATCATTGTTTATTTACATGATTATTCATCAAAAAAATTATGCATTAATTAATTCGTTATCTTGTTAATTCATCCTAACAAGTGGTATCAGAGTAGGATTGTTCATTCATTTTGGTAATTTCTCTCATTTTTCAATGCTATATCTGCTTTTGCTTCTCAAATTATATTTCGGTTTTTTTAATCAACTCTATGAAGAATATGACAATATTGATTTCTGTTTTTCAAGCACTTCTGGAAAATTACAACACATAAACAATGATCAAATATGCTAATATCGTTAGATCTATCACTAAAGCACCAATGTTGTTGGCTAAGCACTATGGTTAATGGAATAATCGCATGGAAGATTATCTCACTAGCTTAAATGAAGATTTATGACATTCAATTGTAGAAGGGCCTTTCAATCTGAACATTACAAATCATTTTGGTGTTATGCCTGGTGCTTTTCCTGGTGTTGTGGTAGATGATGAAGTTGTGATAACTTCAAAAAAGAAGTTAATGAATGATAAGGAACTGTAAACTTGGCTGCGGGGTTTCCGGAAAAATGTATTATCATTTCCATGGAGGTAAATATGCCAAGCGGATCTGGGATAAACTGAAGATTCGTTACGAAGGAACTAACAAGCTGAAGAAGAGTATCATGACGAACATCCTATTTGAATTTAATGAATTCAAACAAAATGAATGTGAAACTCTAGAACTGACTTATAAAAGGTACATCAATCTGACCAACAACCTTGACATATACAAGGTAAGTAAGAGAAATCATGAAATCAATGTTAATTTCATGAAATCTCTACATAAAGAATGGAAGTTCATAATAATTATGTTAAAAATACTCATGAAAACAATTATGTTAATAAGAATCATATGAGGATGATAAACGTGAATCCATCAATGAGAATCCATATAGAGGTATGCTTATACTTGTATCAAAAGTTAGGTGTTGTTTGTTTTTCCAGAGACAAAATGTATGCAGTCTGCAGACCACACATGCCTTTACAGTAGAAGAGGTAGGCCAAACATATGCAGTCTACAAGAAGAAGATTGTTTGTTTTTACACATCTGCATGCTGATAAAATAAGCAAAATGATAAACTACATATTTTATCAATGGTTAATATATTCGATAATAAAATTTTCTTTTAAACTTATCACTTTTATGACTTTATTATAAATAGTTAACAAATATAAATCAAAATTTATGTATCATTGTATAACACTTTCATTTTCTATAACATTTTTTTATTTTAGTTCTTTATTATGACATTATATTATGATTAATGTGTCTGCCTAAATTATTTTGTATTTTAATGACTATAGGATAATTAGATCATTTTGTAAATAATGTGTTGTAATATTAAGAATGAAAGTAAAATTGTATGAATTAACAGATATATTTGATATTTCTTGTATTTCATTGTAGTTAAAATGAGGAAATATTCCAAAAAGAGACATTTGAACAAAAAATATTAATCATTTTAATCGTTTTCGATGCTTTACAATGAGTAATTTGATTTTCCGGTGCACAACATAATGTAACTCGAATGCAAATATAATTATGTCATTGATATAAAAGACTAAAATAGGAAGGATACTTTTTTAGGCCAGAAGATGTCTGAAGATGTTAAAAGACTCTAGTCCACATATGTGCCAAGAAGAGGCGCGCATACCTTTTTAGGTTTGCAGTCTTCTAAAAAAACATAGATTCTACAATGGCTAATGTATGTGCACGGTCCGCACGACGCAAACAAAAGAGCCCAAGAAAATATGCATACAAGAAAAAAACAAACACCACGTTAATCACAGCAAGCCAAAACTAACTATTATTTTTAATGAGGAAGAGTTTTCTAAGGATGTAGAAGTTGATGAGAAGAATGAGTCCAAAGAAGATGTTGATCTCCATTCCAATCAAGGAATGATGTTCTACAATAAGATATATTCAGGTTCTAGTGGTTTCCAAAACAACAATATGAAGAATGTTTAGAGTGCATAATGATTAAATAACCTTTCTGATTCAAAGAGTAGTGATCTTATTTTCAAAGTTCATGTCTAAATTTGAAAGCTTAAAGTTTGACAAGAAGCTACTTGGTGGCTTTGGATATGATTGAAAATATTGTCATCGTAAAAATGACCTTGCAAGAGATTGTTTATTGAAGAAAATGAAAGAGAAAGAAGAAAATTTCAAAGATGATGCTTACTATGTGAAAAAGCTTGAAGATATGAGAATGACAACCAATAATATTTCTTTAGTTGTTACATGAGATGGTGAGTAAGGTTTCTTTCAAGTTTTGTTATCTCGATCACACGATGAAGAAATGTGTCATCCAACACATAGGGCATTGATTGGAAATCATGTTTCAGAATAGAGAGTGATGAAAGGAAAAGTCAAGAAGGAGAAAGAAAATCTTTATGAGGAAAGTGTTTGATGGCTTTAGGTGGAAAATAACTACGAATTTAACAATACCCGAACACCCGAACATGTATCATCTCTACTTTAATCTTTTAATATTGCAATTTCATCATTTCAGTATAATATTACTAATGATATTAAAGAATGAAAAAAAGATAGAGTATTTGGGTGATGATGATATTGTACTTCAGAATGAAAATATTGTGCTTTTATAATAGAGAAATATTTTATGTAATACTGCCATTAGATTTTATGAACAATTGATAAAGCCTTATTCTTCTAGAGAAATATTTTTATTAACAACATAAAAAATTATTTCCTTTCATTGAGCTTACGTAGGATAAAGTCGATGAGTTATCGTTTGAATATGAGATTTTTCTTTCATCTGCAAAATTTCTCGCACCTGTCTTATGCTTTTAGAATTATTCGGATAAATAAATAGTTGAGAAAACATAAAAGTTGATTTGTAGAAATGGTTAATATAACATAAAAAAATATTGAGTAAAAATTTTCATTTTTAAACAACCCAAAACATCCATTCATTTGTTTTGAAGATAATCAAAGTGTAATGTATACTCAAACATCAGATTGAATCATAAAAAGATAGTGCGGAATAAAACTCCAAGGGATACAGTGCGATCAGGTCGGGCCATATCTTGGTCTTCCATACAATGATAAGGGCCGAATCCTGGTCTATAATACAAGTGCTAGGGGCCAAACCCTGGCCTTTCATATAATTGTCAGGGGCCAAATACTAGTCTTCCATGCAAGAGTCAAAAAGACGACTAGCATCCTTCATGGTATAGTGAGAAGACTCACCTCCCACTCGAAGTCGAAACAATCACAACACGTAAAGTCGTGAAACCGGTGCTACAATCCACCTGTCGAAACATTCAAGGTCAAACCTTAGTCTACAATCTAAAACTTGCAATTTGACCAAATGTCAACAAGTGTTGAGAGAAGAACTTTGGGAAATACTTGAACAAACGTTAGTACAAGTTATATGTTGCGGAAATAAGTTAATCTCAAAGGATCATAAAGTTCAACAATAATAAGTGTCACACCCCCAAACCGGAACAACGGAAACGTTCGGGGGTGGTTGACGTCATGTGTAGTATCACAACAGTTGTATCATAGCAAGCATAGTAAACACAACCAAACATTGAATACATATATGAAAAACGTTTACATTGTTTTAATACAAGGTTGTATTCATAACAAAAGTAAAATCGAAAGACATGACTCTAACGCGCCGACTTCTCCAAAAGCCTGGAAGTACCTGTCTACTAATTCCCTGAGAATACAAGCAGTTTTGAGAGAATATCAACATAAAGCTGGTGAGTTCATAAGCATTTAGTTTTTGGTGGAAAATGTTCTTTGATCCTTTTGAAAAGTGTTCATCAAGAAAATCCTATATTTTCTGATAAAAAGTATGTTTGAAAACCCATTCCTTCCATGACTTCCAGATTCGTACCAAGATACGTACAATCCAAGGTGTCGTGGAATGAATATGAATATCCGTTGATTACATGATAAACAAATCCGTTTTGAATAGTCAGTTTATCCCGGGAAAATCCTATATTTTCCCTAAAGGTTGATGGTTGATTAGTCGTTTTAAACTGAGGTATGCAAGTATCTACCATACTCGTATTAATAAAAGTTGTTTTCTTTTAAAAACCCTGGTTACACCCAGAGAGGTATATTAGCCTTAAAAACTAAATAAAAGAAAACTGTGATGAACTAAGTCCTGAAGATATTATTATTAATACCCTCCAGTAATTAAATCGGTTATTACTTTGAGGTTAGTTCACTTGATTCATTATTACAAAAGTAAATTCATGTTATATAGGTTTTGAGTTTCATGACCATAACTGACTGGATAAGGCACGTAATGGGGTCGGTATCCTCAATGACTTTGTCACCCGGAGACCTTCCGGTCCAACTGTAGCTAGCAGCAGGGTGCGGGGTTGTCAGTCTCGTATAGATCTATACACAACAGTCACGCTCTCCCTACAAGAGACTCTGGTCACAAGTGCTAGTCCTACACTCTGATTCTGTGGGAGTGTTACCAAGGACGTGTCTCCAACTTAGACTAACAAATTTACAAGTAATAATACTGAAAATCCTTTTTATGATTTGCATGAATCCTTTATAAAATAATACATTTTACTACATGATTCACGAGTTCCTTACCCTAGTTTTGAAAACTGTTTCTACGAGTTGATTTCTTAATCATTTGGTAAAAATGTTTTCCACGTTAAAAGCATACTGAAAATATAATTATCTTAAACAAAATAATATATTTTGAGCACAAGTTTCCTTGTACTTTTGCTTGTATTCTCCCCCTGAAAACATGAAAATCTTGGAAAAACATAGGGGTATGAACTCACCTGATGTGGGTGATTCAACGAATATGCGCGTAAGGATGAGAAGTTCCACGAATGAAGTCCCGAGACTTAACGAGTCCTAAATGACATATAATGGCATATATTGACATAAATATAGTGTCTAGAAGCAACCAAATGAAAGGAAACACCTCATGGGACTAGGCAAACACTTTGACCAAGTGTTTGAATCACATGTGATTGAACTAAGGGGAGTGTACGGCCACCTATGGAGTTTACGACCATGAGTTTACGGCCAAGGGAGTTTACGGCCAAGGGAGTTTACGGCCGTAAACTCATGGTCAATCATCCCAAGGTGTGTGTTTTAAGATCCTACAACATCCATTAAAGGTTCAAGGTTTAAGTCTTGGACTTTAAGAAGGGTTTGTGGCTAAAATGGCACACTTATAGGTGTTCACGGCCATGGGTTTACGGCCCATGAGTTTACGGCCGTAAACACTCGAGGAAAAGTGTGATTCGTGGCGTTTCTAGGTCCTTTCTAGCCTCTTGGAAGTGTTCAAAGTCCCATGCATGGCTTAAGGAAGGGTTTAAGACCAACAATTGACCAAAACTGGAGTTTTCGGCCAATGAAGGGTGTACGGCCGTACACATGGTTTACGGCCGTAAACCCCGTTTGGGTTCATGACTTTGGGTAGATTTTTAGGTGAAAATCAATGGTTTCTAGTAGATATCAATCATAGAGAGTAGTTACTTACTATAAAGAAGCTTGAATGAGGTTTTTAGCCACCAAGAACTAGTGTGTGTTCTTGGTGTTCTTGGTGAGAGAGAAGATAACTTGAAGATCTTGGAGGAAACTCGATGAAGGTAGAGAGAGAAAGATTTTGAAGTGTGCAAAGTGACAAATGAAGGCCATATACCCTACATATAGGGTAGAGTTTTCGGCCAAGGGGGTGGGGTGGGGGTGTACGGCCGTAAACTCGAGTTTGCGGCCGTACACTCCTCTCGAAGGGGTGTTTGGCCCGGATGCTATGCTTTGACTTGGGAAAAAGCGTTCTTGAGCCCAAAACTTGATTGCACTGAGTTTAAAATTTTCCGTTAGACCCAAAATAATACTAACGAGAAAGGAAATAAATCCGAATTGATTTATTTTTAAACGGTTCGTACAAGAGAAATTTCGGGTTGTCACATCATCCCCCCGTTAGAGGGAATTTCGTCCCGAAATTCAAGAATAATGATACGACTCGTGGAACTAAAAGAGATGGGGGTACTTTTGTTTCCTTGGATTCTCGTGCTCCCAAGTGAATTCAAGTTCTCGTTTGGTATCCCAGTGAACCTTCACTATCCGGATACGACGTTCGTTTCGTGCGCTTGAACTTTCTGGTCCATGAGTTCAAATGATTCCTACACGAAGTGTAGACTCTCGTTTAAATCGATATTGTCGAGGGGAATCGCAAGTGTCTCATCGAACAGACACTTATCTAGGTTCGACACGTGAAATACGGTATGTTTGTTGCTAAGTTCTCTAAGGGTCTGTTTGATATGTAGCTGACTGGGTTCGGTCAGCTCTTTTGGTTGACTCGGTCCTGTCAACTTGTTTGATAAATTACTAATTATGTTTGACCCGGTCCAATGTGTTGATCCGGTCATGAGAAAATAGGTGATTCAGTCCTAGGTGAAAAAGAGGCTGACCGAAACATTTCCCACATTACCCTACCCTGATGCTTTCAACAGTCCATCGTGAACGACCCAACCTTTTCTCCCTCTCCTGCTTTTTTATTCTCCAACGTTTGCTCCTCCTTCTGCCATCGTCGGTGCAACCTTCCTCCTCCATCACAAATCATCCATCGCCGCCCTAGTCCTCCATCTCCGCCGGTAAGATCTGCAATCTAAGATGGTGTTTTCTCCTTAATTGGTTCGGAGTTTGATCCGAAGAATCATTGATTGATTTCCGATTTCTTGTTTATAGATGGAATTGGTAAAGCAATGGTTTGATGGAAATTCTTGGCGACCTGATTATGGATTGAAAAAGTGACCAGAATCAATTCGAAATCAGATTCGATTGAATTTGAAAGTCAAATTTATGCTTTGGTGTTTATCTGAATATGTTCAGTATGCTTTGTAGATGATTCAATAGGATATATCAGAGTGATGATTTGTAGTACTTTGAATCTTTACTCGAGAGGATATCTTAGCTGCTATAAAGATTCTGTGAAACATAATATGAAATTGAAAAATATGCGAACCAAACTAGATAAAAGGCCTCAAAGAGAAGAAGTTTGTAGATGTTGTGATTGTTTTTTCTCACTCCTTGTGTGTTTGGTTTTTTGCCACACCACAATTGACTAGTAGATTAATGTAGAGAAAAAAGAGAGCAGCAGCTACTTGTATTTTTAAAGAATCGTTATCGGTAATGTTAAAGTTAAAGTTGAATATATATATATATATAGATAATGTATAGAAAGAAGCACATAAGGTTGGTTTGTTTGAGAAATAATTGTTTTCTTTTGGCAAAATAATCATCATGGAACTAGGATGATAGCTTATTGTGACTACCTGTTACATTACATATTGGTTATAATTTATGAATATGAATTTGTGAGCTTCTTAAAGTAAGGGAGTATACTAGTAATTTTTCTCACTGTTATGAATGCTATTCATTGGTAATGTATAAGCATGTCATTATTGGTGTTAAAAACAAATGAATGCTTGATGAAAAACAGATTTGCTACATAAGGGTAATATGGTCATTTTTTATTATTCACTACAGTCAGCCAGATATATAATCAAACAGCATAAACTCAGTCAGATGTGGACTCGGTCAGAACTTCTAACCCAGTCAGCTCTAACTCAGTTGGTAACTATCAAACGACCCGTAAGTAAACTAGCTAACCCGGTCGGAGGTAATGATTACAGGTATACCATGAAAACGGATTACTTCTCGAAGGTAGACACAGGTGAGTCTCTCCTTCTTGTATTCGGGCTCTCGCCAGATGTTTCAGCGGATCTTCACTATTGTACCCGCTGGTTCTGATTCATACTCTTCGCATGGATACCTTCGATTTTCGAAGAGAGATGAATTTTCGAAGTTCGCATCTAGTTTGTTGTTACGAGCGACGAGAGTTTTGTGATCAAACGATTTAAGACAACAGGGTTTGGTATAACATAGACTCAGTCGGACTAAACAAGATAACGTCGTAGAATCGTGCGTTAAGTTGGTTTGGAAGGATCGCTTTGTTAAAACATTGATGCCCCTGGGTGAATGTCTCTGGTGTTTTCTGTGTTTGACTCGAAGTTAACAGGTACTACTAACACGAGGGTTCTGATGTTTTAAAGCTATGAACTTTCATGAAATGGTTCTTACTAGATCTCTCTATGATTGTTTGGTGTACACAATCCAGGTATAACTACAACTGAACCTAACGTATTCACTAAGCTATCATAATTTACTCATTAGGGCTTTAAATCTTATAAGAACATCGTGATTCAATTTGGACGAGGAAGTAATCACGATTATGAGCAATTATTGGGGTTTGCGAAAACATACCAAAACATAGCAGGGTTCTTTGATGCTTCCTCATTCCCTGAGGTCAGACTCCTCCTGTTTCCTCATTGTTCTTCTCTGTTGGGCAGTCTCTTTTGAAATGTCCCATTTCTCCACATGTACCACACACTTGAACTAAGCTAGCATCGGTAGTGGAAGTGATGTGTTGGGTCGGGGTCTTTGCGAAACGAGTTTCCTGGCCATCCTTAACCCTTGGACAATTTCTTTCGAAATGTCCGGGTTCGCCACAATTGTAGCAAACTTGATCCATCTCTACGCCAGTAATCGAGGTGTTTGGCTGTGCAGGTGCCCTGCAGTATCGTGTGGTGTGTCCTTGCCTGTTGCAGTTCTTACATCGAAGTTTACGGCACTTTCCTACGTGGTGGAAGTTGCATTTCTCGCAACTTGGAAGTTTTCCAGCATATTGCCGCACTGGCGTTGGCACTGGTTGGGCGGATGTGGTGGCTGTAGGAGTTATCTCGGGTTGTCGTCTCTTGGCAATTTTATGAGACGACTTGTTCTTCATCTTGATCCAGAATTTTCGTTTGGCGCTCTTAGGTTTGGGAGTTGGAGTGTCCTCCAGAATAAGCCCTTGTTGGTCTCCTGGTGTGTTGCTACAGTTCGAGGTGTGGAAACTGTTCCCATTCCCATTTGGATTGTTAGCGTTAAGAACAGCTAGGGCGACTGTTACGGCTGTCGTGACAGTAGCATGGAATGTAGCTGAGTCCATCTGGATAATTGGTGTCTTACTGGTGGATTGGTTACGTTCCTTCGGAGGCATGATCTGCTATATTTCAAGAAAAGAAACTTGTGAGCAACAACGGTTGTCTTTGGATGTATCCTAAATATTTATCTATGCCTTGGGATTTCCCGTTTTGCTATCTGACTCTCATCGATTCGACCCACATCCCCATGATGTGGTCCTAGCAAGAATAGAAAAAGATTTGAACGCAATAAAGTTCACATACAATAAACTTACGAACTCCTTGTTGTTCAGCTCATTGCACTGGCTGGATAACTCTCACATTCTCGTCGGCTCCGAACGATAAGGAGATTTAGCTATAAGGGTAGTTCCGGGGATCAAGTCGATACAGGATTCAACTTGACACTCGGAAGAAATCCCTGGAATGTCTTTGGGGAAGACATCAGGAAGGTTGCAGACTTCGGAGATGCTCTCGAGATCTTTAACTTCTTGCGTCTCATTGACAACATGAGCCAGGAATGCATGGCATCCCTTTCGCAGATACTTCTGGGCTTTGGCGCAGGAAATGATACGAAGGTTCGAACAAATTTTATCACTATACCCAGTGAGGACTTTGTCAGAGGAATGATTGAGACGAAGCAAAGGATATCAGCACGATTTGGGGCTTAACCATCCCGTGCCGATTAGGATATCGAAGCTTTTATGGAGGCTGATATGAAATCGATGGGGAAAAGGAATGATCGTCTAAGTACATCTTATGATTCATGTTTTGAGGACAAAACAGTGATAGGACTTTGATGAAGTTGCTTCGTTTGCATGCTACCGGTCTAAGGTATACTTTTGACAATGATAATCTTTTACTGAAATATGATTGTTTCCCTCATAATTGAAACTGATATTACACATATTTCGGAACCCTTGACCTAAAAATAGGTCTAAATCATACTAATACAGAGGACATCTTGGCAATAAGAAAGACAGAGATGTTTACGAAAAAGAACTACTCAGAACTTAGATATGAAAGTTATTCCTTAGACTAAAAAGGAAGGATGAGTAGAGTATTCTCCTATCGACGACGGGCACTCCTCTGACGGATCCTTAAGTTAGCCAGCTGGCGCTCCATGTCAAGCAGGCGGCTCTTGTATACTGTCTGGCGCGCTCGGAGCTCTATGACTTCAGCTCGAGTGGTAGCTAGCTCTTGTTGCAGAGCTTCATTGTCCCTCGTAGTTCTCCCATGATCAACTTCGATATTGTGAATGCGGTTCGTGTTGGCATATGGGTCTGCCTCAAGCTCCATGGTTCGCTGAATGGCTGCCACGTTTAGTTCAACGTTGCGGGCCACTCGGCGGACTATGATTGGAAGGGCTCTGTCTGCGGAGCCTCCTTCGTTCACATTGTAGAATCGGCGATCCCCATCGTACGGGCGGGGTTGGCCTTGTTCGTAACTCCATCTATCCAGGCTTCCGACCCACATAGGTGTTGGGCCTTCGAACTCAAGTCGTGAGCTAGAATTATGTATCGGGGCTACTTCAGGCAGATTTTCGACTTCACGTTCTGAGTCAGTCTCTTCAGGAAATGGTTCGGCGAGGTCATCGTTCAAAGGAATCTCATGGTTCTCTTCTGGCGCTGGCTCGAGCCATCCATCATCACCTTGGTTGGAAAAGCACGGGTCGCCAGGGAGATGGAATCCGGCCATGCTATCTACGCGAGATAGGGGTAAATGGATAGTTATTAGGCATCGAATCTAATAATACTTCCAATGTGTTATAGTTACATGATTGATTCTTGAGGGATGGATTCTTGGGTAAGTTTCTGGTTCGGTCGTTATAGCACCCTAAAATACTCCTATAGTATTTTTAACCCATATGTTTGATTCTAGAACTCTTCTGGTATCTAGGTAAGTTTTAGGCTTGCTGCAACACCACAGTCACTCCCAAGCACATGTTGGTCATGTCTCGAATGAATATAGTTGATCAGGCTATATTGACCCTACACATGATTACATAACTGCCCAGGTTTAACCGCGATGTCCAACATCCAAATACTTTTGTTTTGTTCTACATATGACACGAATTCTGGTTCTCGGGTATACTTATATACTTTTATAAAAATACTTGTATTTTTGAAAGTATACTTTTAGTTTAGAGTACTTAGGCCCCTTAATGTTTATAGTTGTATACCATGTAAGGTTCGGTATACTTAGTTCACTATAAACAATAGCTCTGATACCAATCTGTCACACCCCCAAACCGGAACGGCGGAAACGTTCGGGGGTGGTTGACGTCATGCGTAGTATCACAACAGTTGTATCATAGCAAGCATAGTAAACACAACCAAACATTGAATACATATATGAAAAAGGTTTACATTGTTTTAATCCAAGGTTTTATTCATAACAAAAGTAAAATCGAAAGACGTGACTCTAACGCGCCGACTTCTCCAAAAGCCTGGAAGTACCTGTCTACTAATTCCCTGAGAATACAAGCAGTTTTGAGAGAATATCAGCATAAAGCTGGTGAGTTCATAAGCGTTTAGTTTTTGGTGGAAAATGTTCTTTGATCCTTTTGAAAAGTGTTCCTCAAGAAAATCCTATATTTTCTTATAAAAAACATGTTTGAAAACCCATTCCTTCCATGACTTCCAGATTCGTACCAAGATACATAAAATCCAAGGTGTTGTGGAATGAATATGAATATCCGTTGATTACATGATAAACAAATCCGTTTTGAATAGCCGGCTTATCCCGGGAAAATCCTATATTTTCCCTAAAGGTTGATGGTTGATTAGTCGTTTTAAACTGAGGTATCCAAGTATCTACCATACTCGTATTAATAAAAGCAGTTTTCTTTTAAAAACCCTGGTTACACCTAGAGAGGTATATTAGCCTTAAAAACTAAATAAAAGAAAACCGTGATGAACTAAGTCCTGAAGATATTATTATTAATACCCTCCAGTAATTAAATCAGTTATTACTTTGAGGTTAGTTAACTTGATTCATTATTACAAAAGTAAATTCCTGTTATCTAGGTTTTGAGTTTCATGACCATAACTGACTGGATAAGGCACGTAACGGGGCCGGTATCCTCAATGACTTTGTCACCCGGAGACCTGCCGGTCCAACTATAGCTAGTAGCGGGGTGCGGGGTTGTCAGTCACGTATAGATCTATACACAACAGTCACGCTCTCCCTACAAGAGACTCTAGTCACAAGAGCTAGTCCTACACTCTGATTCTGTGGGAGTGTTACCAAGGACGTGTCTCCAACTTAGACTAACAAATTTACAAGTAATAATACTAAAAATCCTTTTTATGATTTGCATGAATCCTTTATAAAATAATACATTTTACTACATGATTCACGAGTTCGTTACCCTAGTTTTGAAAACTGTTTCTACGAGTTGATTTCTTAATCATTTGGTAAAAATGTTTTCCATGTTAAAAGCATACTGAAAATATAATTATCTTAAACAAAATAATATATTTTGAGCACAAGTTTCCTTGTACTTTTGCTTGTATTCTCCCCCTGAAAACATGAAAATCTTGGAAAAACGTAGGGGTATGAACTCACCTGATGTGGGTGATTCAACGAATATGCGCGTAAGGATGAGAAGTTCCACGAATGAAGTCCCGAGACTTAACGAGTCCTAAATGACATATAATGGCATATATTGACATAAATATAGTGTCTAGAAGCAACCAAATGCAAGGAAACACCTCACGGGACTAGGCAACCACTTTGACCAAGTGTTGGAATCACATGTGATTGAACTAAGGGGAGTGTACAGCCACCTATGGAGTTTACGGCCATGAGTTTACGGCCAAGAGAGTTTACGGCCGTAAACTCATGGTCAATCATGCCAAGGTGTGTGTTTTAAGATCCTACAACATCCATTAAAGGTTCAAGGTTTAAGGCTTGGACTTTAAGAAGGGTTTGTGGCTAAAATGGCACACTTATAGGTGTTTACGGCCATGGGTTTACGGCCCATGAGTTTACGGTCGTAAACACTCGAGGAAAAGTGTGATTCGTGGAATTTCTAGGTCCTTTCTAGCCTCTTGGAAGTGTTCTAAGTCCCATGCATGGCTTAAGGATGGGTTTAAGACCAATAATTGACCAAAATTGGAGTTTTCGGCCAATGAAGGGTGTACGGCCGTACACATGGTTTACGGCCGTAAACCCCGTTTGGGTTCATGACTTTGGGTCGATTTTTAGGTGAAAATCAATGGTTTCTAGTAGATATCAATCATAGAGAGTAGTTACTTACTATAAGGAAGCTTGAATGAGGTTTTTAGCCACCAAGAACTAGTGTGTGTTCTTGGTGTTGTTGGTGAGAGAGAATATAACTTGAAGATCTTGGAGGAAACTCGATGAAGGTAGAGAGAGAGTAGAGAGAGAAAGCTTTTGAAGTGTGCAAAGTGACAAATGAAGGCCATATACCCTATATATAGGGTAGAGTTTTCGTCCAAGGGGGTGGGGTGGGGGTGTACGGCCGTAAACTCGAGTTTGCGGCCGTACACTCCTCTCGAAGGGGTGTTTGGCTCGGATGCTATGCTTTGACTTGGGAAAACGCGTTCTTGAGCCCAAAACTTGATTGCACTGAGTTTAAAATTTTCCGTTAGACCCAAAATAATACTAACGAGAACAGAAATAAATCCGAATTGATTTATTTTTAAACGGTTCATACAAGAGAAATTTCGGGTTGTCACATCATCCCCCCGTTAGAGGGAATTTCGTCCCGAAATTCAAGAATAATGATACGACTCGTGGACCTAAAAGAGATGGGGGGTACTTTTGTTTCCTTGGATTCTCGTGCTCCCAAGTGAATTCAAGTTCTCGTTTGGTATCCCAGTGAACCTTCACTATCCGGATACGACGTTCGTTTCGTGCGCTTGAACTTTCTAGTCCATGAGTTCAAATGATTCCTACACGAAGTGTAGACTCTCGTTTAAATCGATATTGTCGAGGGGAATCGCAAGTGTCTCATCAGACAGACACTTATCTAGGTTCGACATGTGAAAGACGTGATGTATGTTGCTAAGTTCTCTAAGTAAACTAGCTAACCCGGTCGGAGGTAATGATTACAGGTATACCATGAAAACGGAGTTGTTAGATAGTTAGATGTGGAAATGTAAGTGCAGAAAATGAAGGAAATATAAATGACAACAAGTTATATATCAATTAAACACTAAGCTGATTCTTAACAGGGTTTACAATCAAACCGAGTTACTTCATGTGATCAGTTTAAAGTGAAAGAAGTCTTAAAGACTTGCTCTGAAGGAGATATGAGAGTTGATCTTAATATTTGAGTGAATGTTCAGAAAGATCTTAGATAGTAAGAGATACGAATTCAGAGAGAGGGATGTAGATGAAAAGTAGAGATAGAGATATATTAATTCATGAAGGTGAGAACTCTATTTATAGAGCCTCATAAAGTTACATTGCGAATAAACAAATAATAAACATCTAAATTATAGTGACAATGAAAAGTTCACTGGATAATACATTGAAAGATAACAAGTCAGCTAATGTAACTAAGTCTTCATTGCGGATGAGAAGGTTGTGGATGACATCTTCAAAAGAGGTTGCGGTAGCAAAAGACGTAGTAGACAGAAGGTGATTCTAGGGAGAAGATCTGTTGCGGTAGAGGAGTAGACTTCGGATTGATAAGTTTAAGAGGGTCACTTTCTTGATTCAACAATTTCCCCCTAAGTTACCTATTCAACTTCATTACTTGTTGAGCTTCACAAACTTGATCAGCAACCACCAAAACTTTCTTACTTCACCTAATCAGGTGATCCTCCTTGTAATCTCAAATTTTACTTCATCTGTTGTATGCTTTGTCCTCTGAATCAAAGCCAAGGTGACTTCTAGTTGTCTGTGGGTTAGACGGTGCATAGCAGTGATGGGAATGAATTATTTAACATCGCTGTTGACCCTCTTGAACACAACTCCTAGTTCTGGGAAGTTGGTTGCTCCTAAGGATCGATCTTGATATCCTTCAGTGAAAACAGGTGTTGATTCAAGTGTTGGGAGATTGAATTTTTGAACAAGGGCCGGATGAATACCTGCATCAATCTTGGCGAAGTCACACATTTGGACTTAAGATATTCACAAGCCTTTTCATATGCAATTTTCATCTTCGGATGTTTCTCCGATTTGATTTCAAACACCCTGGCAATCAAAAACACTTCCTCCGGATTCATGCAGGGAAAATCTGCTTGAGTCCTGATATAATCGTCTTCTCTTCTGGTGAGAGTGTACTGAATGAAATCGGTTTTCATGAATTTTCTTATCTTGAAGCTCTTGACATTGGAAGGTCTATCATTAGACCGAATACTTTCAAACTTGGATCCATGCTTGGCATGAAATCGGCTCAGTCGTTCAAATTCAAGAGGCAATATTTGGTCATCAGGAAGATTGCGGTCGAAGGGTTCAAAGACAGTGAAGAATTTTGCATTAGGAGAAATTGGGATATCCCAATATCCATCCGAAGGTGGTTCTGCATAGGTCAGAACTGGCCTATAGTCTTCATCGAGCAATCTTCTTGTAGGATTAACCCAGGAGTTAATCAGGGTTTCATCCATAGTCGTGTCAAAACCATGATCTCTCCAGATTTGTTCAGCAAACTTTGCAGCTCTCCAGTATTGTTTCCTTTGAAGAGTGGCAGGAGAGTCAGTGGAGTGAACTGATGACATTTTAGATGCGAAATTTTTGAACTGTGGATGAGTTTCTTGACGAGGGGGATTGATGTTGTTCTTGTTCTCGGGAGTTTTGTTGAGGAGAATGATGAGATTGCATTGGAGATTGCACTGGAGTTGTTGGTTTGGTAGAAGGTTGCGGTGTTGGTTGCTGAATTTTGATCCTTTGATGAGATGTACCAAAATGGGATGGACCAAGATTTGGAATAGGAATTGTTGCGGTAGATTGATGTTGCTGAGGATCCGAGTGTTCACTTCCCCCTTTTGAGGAAGAAACAATTTGTTGCCCCTCAAACCACTGTCTGAGACCATCAATCTTTTCAAAGGTTTTGTCAAATTGAGACTTGATCAGATCGGAGATTTGAGCATTGGAAGGAACGTTGGCGTTGAATAGCCAATTGTAAATTTCTTTGGTTAACCGCAAGATATCGTCAACACTGGAGTTAGCTGTGAGAGAATTTCTCAGGCTCAAACAGATGGAGGGTAGAATCAAATAAGCCTGCGTGGGCTCCAAGGACTACCGGAGTCTTTTGAGAGACTACGGTATCAGTCCAGTCACGCATTTGGCTGTAGCTGGGAGTAAGTTTGAGCTTCTTGCATCTAAAGAGATCATCAGATTCATCACTTGTGGATTCAGCAACATTTATTGGTTTGTCATGAGTTTCAGATTGAGAAGGAGGGATGTCAACTGAGGATTCTACAACCATGTGTTTGCGTTTCTTGGAAGGATTTGTACCCTTCCTGACTATGTTGCGGGGAGCCTTCTTAGATAAGACTATCTGCTTGAGGCGCTTGGGTTTTGGTTGACTAGAGGGTCCTTCAGTAGGAGGGGCCGAGGTTGTAGTGGGAACTGTAGTACTGGAGGGACCTTGGGATTTGGTAGGAACAACAACAGCTTCACTGGGATGAAGTGGGGAGGAATGATATGGGTCAATACCATCCGTAACCTTAATATGGTCAGTGAATTCTCGGGTTTCAAGTCAAATGGCCTTGAGAATGTGACCATGCAATCTCCTAAGAGGTACAAAAATTGATTGATCTTTGGAAAGAGTGTACCTTTTTAAATCACGAGTAACAAAGAGATTAACGTCAGCACCCATGTCAAGTTTCACATCTTTGTGAAGATTCCAGGATGCAGAGAGACCAGAAGCGGGAAAAAGTGAGTTCAGTTGGGTCTTCTCGAGGATTCTCCTTGGGAACATATTGTAGGAAGTCATCAGAGGATTTGGCCGTAGTTGACTGCATTGCCTATGAAGATGCTCCAGACAAGTTCAAGCAGTTTGGGTCCCATGTTGTTTGTGCCACCGGTTCTGCCAGAGAGACTTCGGACGACAAGTTACAGACGTATTGCCATACCGCAGGGAGTTGGTTTTTCTTGAATTCCCCAATTCCTTTCAGTTTCTTCTGATAACCCATCTGGTATAGGGTCGAAGTGATGTCGTTGACGCTTGGTGAGTAAATTTTGCTTGAGGGAAGAACTCGAAGGTTAATTGCTTCCAAAAACTTGGCTTTAGTTAGGACCAGTACAGAATCATCGATCAGGGTCAAGTGAACTTCTTAAGGGTTGTTCTTTGGGCAAACGGCGGAGAATGCACATTTGAACAAAGTGGATAGGGGAACGACATCAGTGAATGAGTTGAACGCGCGAGACAGTGGGTGAGATGACATGTATTTGATCATCAAATGAATCGCCTCATTGTATGATGGATGATCTTCAAATACAGCCCTGAAATTGCTAGAGGCTATCATCGGAGATTGATTTCTGATTATTGAATCGGAACCAGTTGGTCGAACAGACCCAGAAGCTTTGGATTGCTTTTTGGAGATACCAGATTTCACCATTTTGAAAAAAGTTTTTTTTAGAACTTGCAGAAAACCAGAGAGCAAGAAGATGAAGGAGAGAAAGGTCGCTGTAAGGGTTCAGAAAGCGTAAAGCTTTCTTGGGAGGGAAAATAGTGTTATATAACACCGGATTTCAAAAGATCATTAAATTTACCTTATTTACAGTTGTTAATGGTAAAAACCCTTGGGTTTTAGCCATTATCAGCCATACATAAAATAAAATTAAAAAATATTTATTTTCAAAAATGGGGCATTTAATAACTGTCAGGCCCATTGTCACACGTTAGAGGAACGTGTGGTGAGGGGGTCGTTAATCCGTTGAATAAAGGGGAATTTGAAACAGATTAGATAGCTTGGGGGCTAAGATATGTGACATATTAAGGGAAAAGATTTCTTAAAATATTTATTTTATGGAAAAAAAATATTTGTTTTATAGCTCCAAATAGGTCTGACACAAAAAATGATTTTGAAAGAAACTGAAACGTTGTATGCTACAAAACGAATGTTTCGCTTTTATGAGGAATGTTTTATTTAATGAGAATCATTAAATAGCACACAATGTTATCAAAAGATTTATGAAGTTGAGGGATCCTTTAATGCGACTGCGGTGAATGGTTGAGATATGGTATGACTGCGGTAGCTTGAGCTGAGGAAACACTTGATCAAACAGTTAGAAATAAAAGGAATTAAGGACCCGAAGAATATATGGATCATATGTGATTGCGGTACACATGATAAATATATAGTTCTAGGACCGCAGTGAAGAAAATGCTTCAAGAATTTGTTTGAAAAGAAAAGAGGCAAGTTCTGCACAGGACTGCGGTAGCTATCAATTCAAAAAGAATTGTGGGTCAGGATTCATCATTCCTAACATTTCCAGAAAGCTATTCAGTTTAGTGGCATCAAGTGCTTTTGTGAAAACATCAACAATTTCCTCGTGTGTGGGAACAAAAATCAGTTCGGTGTTACCTTTAAGTATGTGGTCTTTGATGAAATGGTACCACAATTCGATGTGCTTCGTTTTTGAGTGATGAATTGGATTATGAGAAATCGCAATGGCACTCTTAGAGTCACAATAAATCGGTACCCGCAACATTTTGTACCCGTAGTCCATCAGTTGAGTCTTCATCCATAGAACTTGAGAATAGCAACTGGCTGTAGCCACATATTCTGCCTCTGCGGTAGACAACGAGACACAATTTTGTTTTCTTGAGGACCAGCTGACTAATCTTCCTCCTAGAAATTGGCAGCCACCAGAAGTACTCTTTCAATCTAATCTACAACCGGCATGATCCGCATTGGTGAAGGCTTGTAGGCTGAAGTCATTTCCTGCGGGGTACCAGAGGCCTAGAGCTTTGCTTCCCTTAAGGTATCTGAAGATTTGCTTGATTGCAATTAGATGAGATACTTTAGGGTCGGCTTGGTATCGAGCGCATAAGCCTGTGGCAAAGACAATGTCTGGTCTGCTTGCGGTTAGGTACATCAATGACCCAATCATTCCTCGATAGGTTTCATGATCTACTGACTCTCCGGTAGGATCAGCAGAGATCTTATATCCAAATGCCATTGGAACTTTGGTTGAGGAGCAATTGTCCATTGAGTATTTATTCAGCAGCTCCGAGGTGTATTTTTCTTGATGGAATAAAATCCCTTGAAGGAATTGCTTTACTTGAAGGCCTATAAAGAAATTGATCTCTCTATTCATGCTTATTTGGAATTTGCTTGTCATGAGCTTTGCGAAGTCAACCACCATATTCTGGTCTGTTGAACCAAAAATGATATCATCCACATATATTTGGACGAGCATTAAATGATTACCATTTGCTCTCCTAAATAAAGTGGGATCAATCACACCTCGTTTGTATCCGGACACAACAAGAAACTCTGAAAGAGTCTCATACCATGCCCTTGGAGCTTGTTTGAGACAGTAGACTGTCTTTTCTAGATTGTAACAGTAGTTTAGGAATTCATGACTCTTGAAGCCTGGAGGTTGTTGTAGGTAAACTTATTCCTTCAGTTCACCATTGAGGAAGGCACTTTTAACATCCATTTGGTGAACTTTGATGTTCTTATGTGTCGCATACGCCAAGAAGATGTGTATGGCCTCCATTCGTGCTACAGGGGCATAAGTTTCATCGTAGTCAACGCCTTCCAGTTGACTGTACCCCTTAGCCACAAGTTTGGCTTTGTTTCTTATCACCGCACCGGATTCGTAAAGCTTGTTCTTGTATACCCATCTCGTACCGACGACTGAGTAGCCTTTTGGCTTCGGTACCAGCTTCCATACCTTGTTCCTGTAACAACCCAAAAATTCAAGGGTAAAAATTTCATTTTTAATATGTCTAAAACATTGATACCATTTATTTCAAACATTTCAAATCATCATTAAGTAAAACATTTATCAGAGTTTATCCCAGAATCATTCATTGCGGAAATCATAGGTGTGTGCACTGCGATCAATCCGAGCCCTCCTTTTCCAAATCGATGATACCTAAAACCAAAATTGTAAACCTTAAGCACAAAGCTTAGTGAGTTCCCCAGAGCATACCCCACACAATCCACATAACCACATAATCCACATTAGCTATAACAGCTACATAAACCATATCAATCAGATAACCATATCAATCAGATAACCATATCAATCACATAGCCATGCATATAAACATATACGGATGTCGTGGGCTCCCCCAAGGTCTTACTCCAGGATGCCATGGGCTCCCCCCATGGTCTTACACCTAAGTGTCATGGGCTCCCCCATGGTCTTTAATAGGAAAGCCATGGGCTCTCCACATGGTCTTACATCCGGTGTCATGGGCTCCCCCCATGGACTTTAATAGGAAAGCCATGGGCTCCCCCACATGGTCTTACATCCATGTGTCATGGGCTCCCCCCATGGTCTTTACCTGAAAAGCCATGGGCTCCCCCACATGGTCTTACATCCAAGTGCCATGGGCTCCCCCATGGTCTTTCATGCAAATATCACATAAACAAATAGCATAGCACATAGCATATAACCAACTAGCATACCACATATCACTGATGGGTTATTAGCACTACATCATTCCTATGGTGTACATGCAAACCCTAAAGCTTTGGATCTAGTTTGTCTAATGAACATGCAATAATCATCCAAAGCCATAACCCCTACATCTAGCATGTGATAATCAATATAAACACAAGAATAGGGTTTAGATCTTACCTTTGATTGTTATGTAGTAATAACAATCTATTCCTTCTTGTAATTGACTTCTGAAAACTTAGAGTCACAAATGTCACTCCTCTAATGGCTCACAAACACCAAGAGCAAGAGGATGAAGAAGGAGAAGAGGAGAGGCACTCAAAAACGTCTAGAAACCCTAAGGAATAAGATAGCCACGTTTTTGGTGCCCTAGGGGTGATTAAATAGTGAGACTATTAGGGTTATCTAACAAGGAAACCCTAATTTGACTGCTTAGGCCCTAAGCAACCCATAGACTCCTTCTTTAGAGGCCTTGGACGATTTCTAATGGGTTACCCCATATAATTCGTCCACTCTTCTAATAAGGAGTCCAATAGCCCAATATTTAACTATCACACAATTGACAGTTCTAGTCCCCTAAGTTTAATTAATCTCTTTTTGCCACAAAATTAATTCTTAATTAATTATTGACTAATATTAATTAAACAATATGATTTCTCCTTTAATATATTAGTCTCATAATATATTAATCAATCATAATTAATCCTCTCTCTCCATAATTCATCCTATCAAGTTGCTTTGGTGAAGGCAACCCAAAAGGACCATGCATCATCGGGTCAAGTACATACCAAAATAGTTATGGACTTAGACACTAATCCAACAGTCTCCCACTTGGATAAGTCTAATAACTATTCTGCGTATGACTTCAGATCCTGATCCGCAATCGTAGCTTTCAAAAGCCGCTGTCAACTCTGATCTTATCAGATACGCGTCCTTTAGACAAGGGATCATATATTCCTCCATTCTAGATATCGTATAGACATGAGACATGGATTGAAATCATTCTCTCAGTCTATGTGTTGTTTCCCGATTTCTGATTTATGACAACTAACTAATTGAACAAATCAAATCAGTCATGGCCCGGCCGAGCACTTTCCTTTGTCATCACTAAATCATCGAGGGGCCCACAGATATCGCTTTTATCCAACTTTGGGTAAAAGGAACGGATAAAATTCGATTCAATGCTCGCTTGTACTCACTCACCGAATCACACACAGCAATATGTTTAATAACACCAAGTTACTGGTGCGTTTACATATTATCAATGTGTAACCGACTCGCAAGATACAACTCACACATCTCGGTTTCAAGAATATAAGATATTATTGTCTCACCAATCACTCGTGATAAAATCCATGAAGCGATCCAAGTGAGCGTGGGTTTAATCCAATGCTCAAATCATATTCGTAAGCACTCATGAACGTTGTAGCAAACTTTTGCTATGTCTAATACACTTTAGACAATCTACACACCAATTCATGACAATCTTCTTTCATACTTACTCCCAAAGTATGAGCGACTGTGGAACGTTCAAATAATTCGATTATTCTCAAATAACTCAATTATTTAGGAAGTCAAAACATGCAAATTGAAACACAAGAATAATACTAATCTACTATGGCCCCAAACTTTTGAGTATAAATAAAACACTTTTATTTAATCACCATATTGATTACTCATTATTTGTTGTTTCGGGTAATCAACTTCTTACTTGAATTATAACGACAATTGTCCCATGCTCTTAGCATGCACACTATGTTTACTTATGGTCCTTACTCTGTGAAATAGTATAATTGAATAACATTTTCAATCACACTCATTTTACAATTCCCAATCCTTACCACAAGTGTAAGAATACCAAATTCTTGCCACTTATAGAATATGTTAGATTCTAACACTTTATGCAACAGTCATTTCGTAATGTCATGGCACAAAAATCACCAAGAATCGGCCAATGAAATTACAAAATGCTCTATTGGAGATTGTTACAAGACAATTCCATAGACATGAAGTCTCACATTCAAAGTACATTCCTTTGAACATCCTTCTTGCATAAAAGTTTTTCTAATCTACACATAAACTCTTAACGTCCAACTCCCAATAAGGAAACATTTCCATATTTGCCATATGACAACTCATTATTAATAGAATCATATCTAATAATAATAATGTCAATATGGTCCTTCCATTACTATACTTCCAACTGTGCACAATTGACCAATCCTTGGCGAACTTTAGATTATCATTGACAGTTGTTTAACTAATTCAGTCAAATCCGATTCTAGTCCTCTTTCCCTCTTAATGCCCTAGGCATTCGGAAAATTTAGAACGGTCGAATATTACAATGACATGATACTTTACCAGTCTTTCGCTATAATATTTCTATTTGCCATGTTCTCACGATTCGAACTATGAAAAGGGATGTTGTAATCATAATCGAGTGTGAGAACGCAACAAATATTTCCATATATATAGAATTCTCTTACGTTGAATCCTTTCAACATAACATTCATATATCTTTTTGACTAAATTTGATTAAAATTTCTCGATCTAAACCTTTAGATTTGAAACGAAGTATATTATTCTCTCCCTTAATTATAGCAAAACAACTTTTCAACCTATGCAACTTTGCAAAGTGAAACTTTTGTTTTCTATAATTAACATTGCTAACTTGCAATAATAATCATGCTCCCACTAACATGATGATTATATCCATACCAGCATAACATTTATGCTCCCACTAGCTTTGACACGTATTCAGGAAACAGTTGGACTTCTAAAAGACAATACTTATTGACTTTCCAAAGTTCATATTTCCAATACGATGTGCTTCGATAAGCCTTTATCTAAGCTTCTTAAATTCACACACCTTTCTTTAGATAGCTCACATGCATGTCTAAACTAATTCAGAACTTATATTACTAAGTCCTAAATGTTCAGACTAACTGCCAAATCTCACAATTCGAACTATGAAGAGGGATGTTGTAATCATAATCTAATTTGAGAATGCAATTTACATAATCGTTATCTCCTTAAAATCTCTCTTAGTGAAAGCGTTTCCTCACAATCATTTTCATGAAGGAGAGAAACCTTATGACACTTAGATTTTATGGTGCATGTGTTCCTATCCATGCAAATTTGTTATAAGGATAATCGTAAGATAATGTTTGTGACAAATTCAACCTCTTATGGACAGAACTTGTTCATTCTTAATTTCTTGCCATCAAGGGTCCCACCATTGCTTCCAAGTTATTTAGCAGCTCACCTATGCGAGTCAATGTACTTTCATTGATCAAGGTGTTTGCCCTTATGCATTCAATTGAGAACTCGTAGAACTCATATTCATAATCACTCAACTGGATTGGCACAGAAATAAAATTTATCAACACGATAGGTTACAATCCTCAAGTCGTGTGCTAGTGTTTAATAGGTTTACTTTTGAATTTGTTCTTGAAACTTTTCAAGATCTTTTAGACTCCCACTGACCTCTTGACATATAAGATTCTTTTGTCGAGAAACAATTCTTGACAAAACAAATATTCAAGAGTCAGTGTATGTCTTTATCAAGACAAACCTACACACAATTTGGTATTAGCTGGTCTTTGTCTTATCCAAGACATCACAACTTATCAAAATGTGAAAATGTAAGAACATTCCTACTTAAGATTATGTCACTCAATTCACAATCTTGGAGTATGACTCTAAGAATTGATTTTGGTACGAAGTACGATTCATCTTATTGACTTAACCATTTCAACAATTTTTTACTCCTCTTCTTAGCCATACTAGTGCACTAAGGTGTCCTTAGAGGGTGAATTATAATATGGTTCTTATAATCTTTAAGAGAATCATAAAACATGATACATACTCTCCCTTCTTTTTAAATTAGAGAAAATTTTATCTTTCTTGCCTAATTTATTCTTCTTATTCGTTCTGCCATTTATTGAAACTTTTCAATGATTCAGAATTTACACTTAATCTTGTAAGCATAACCATATTTACTAGACTTTTAGTAGACCATGACGAATAATCTTATCGTTCTTTGTGGTGGACTTGACCAGTACACAACATTGTATACCAAATCTCCTAGTCCTTCACTTGACTCACATACTTATGTGAACAAAGAATTAGTCTCAATTTCCCGAATACGAAGGTTTTCATTCATTACACAATACCAGTTGCATGATTCCAAGTTTCTGTCCAATTAAAACTTGGGTGATGAGAAACTTTCCTCATTTGGTAAATTTATGACATTTCCACAAATAACATAACTAAGAATCAAATCCATTCACAATATTGCTAACAACAGAACCATTCAAACACCAATTTTTCATAAAATCCATCGCAAGGAAACATAAATAAGATAAATCAAAATTTATTTTATTGCGGAAAAATATTGTCCTTACAACGCGATTACAAATGAAAAACTATGCAAATATTATTTAGCAATCTATCCTAACTCTAAAGTAGTAGCTAAAATAATCCGATCTTTGAATCATGCGATCAATATCCACTTCTTCATGATCAGATTTAGCTCACTTCTTTCCTTTTAAGCTTCCTTTTTCTTCGATTCTACAAAACACCAAATGTAATCTTATCACATCATGTATCAGGAATCAAAAAAGGAACTTAATAGAGTTAGATAGTGGATTTTACCTGATGCAGAGTCATACATCTTGGCTCTCCCATCTCTTAGATCTCTCAGGTAGTCAGGGTAGCTTCGTAACCAATGCCCCTTCTTTTGGCAGTAGAAACATATGGATTCTTATGGAATGGTACACGGGACTATCTTAGACTCAGCTTTTCTCTTGCATAGAGAAAACTTTTATGGACTTCCAATGTTACCATTGCCCATAGAGGGTTGGGATATTGACTTACCAGACAAATTTGCTGACCAGTGCGCCAAATCATTTCTGATTCAGCAGCAATAAGCAAATAAGTCAAATCAATAAGAGTCATGTCGTGTTCCATCATATAGTACTCTCTAACGAACTTACCATATGATTCGGGAATTTACTGAAGAACCAAGTCAACAGCCAACTTCCTTTAAACGTCGATACCTAACAATCCCAATCTATCAATATGTGACCTTTTATCCAAGACATGAGCACAAATAGACTTTCCATTTTCATGTCTTTTGCCAATAGGGCTTGAATGACCTTGAACTTTTCAAGTCTTCGAACACGTGGGTCAGGGAGAATTATTGGAGGAGGTGGAGGAAATGAAGCATGATTTCCATTTCCACAATACAATCGTGGAAAGCTTTTTCCAACGGATTTAGGAAGACCATAGATGTCAGACTTTGACATCTATGAAACGGGAGAAAATTCAAGTTTAGTTGATTGAGTCCTTAATAAAACACCCAAATGAGATATTAAGGCTAGGACCCAACACAATATCCTACAAATTGGAAGAGGGATGTCGTAATCCAACTCGCAGAACATTTGAAGGTAGGTAAATGACGATTTACCAATTTCTACCATGAAAAACGAAAAGAAGGTTAAGTTTTAAATGAATTGAAACTCCTAGATCTTTTGAGATTCATTGAACTTTTCAATGGCATGTTTAATCTCGATTATGCCCTTCATTTGTGACTGGGATGCCGAGGATCACAAATAAGGTGTGAATAACCATGCGAATGTACTCGGTGCCATCAATGTTACAGTCACCTAATTGACGTGCCGGTTAACCACACACGCTCCATCGATCTATGACAAACATCGAGTCACCCTTGGCTACCAATGCCAAACCCAACTTAGTGTGCCGTTTAACCACACACGCTCCACTAATTGTCTCGACAAGGGTACAAAGTGTAATTCCATGGAATTGCATCGATTTCACTTTTTCCTAAAGTAACTAAGATTTGGGAATTTAGTAAAAACATTTAGTTACTTTATTCATTATACTTTTAATGAGGAGAGGGTTTGCCCTATCCTACCCGTTCGGCTAACGACCCTCCACTAGTCAAGAGTGCGGTGGGTAAGAGTGGATACCCATTCAATCGCCATTTTATAGGCAATTTCTTTAAACACCCCTTATAGACCAGCTTCGTGAATAAGGCCTACTAACGGTAAGACTAGCAGTTTAAGTTATACATATATAATATTAGACTTTTAATGTTATATATAGTATAGGGTGTATTTTACACTTTTAAAATACTAGGTGGTTTAATTTTATAAATTACACTTTTAATTTAATTAAATATAAACCATATCATTATGTATTTATTAACTCTCTTTTAATTATACTATTAATTAACTTAATAAAACCATAAGGGTGTAATTTGAACTTTTTCAAAACTAGGGTTTTTAGAATTTAAAATTTTAAAAATTAAACTTTTAATCAAAAATTTAAATTCCAAAACTTGAGGGCAAGTTTTGAAACCTTTCAAAATATTAAGGTTCAACTATTTAAATTTCAAAACAAAAACTTTTAAAGTCCAAATTTAAACTATAAAACCTAAGGGGTGAAAAATGAAACTTTTCCAAACTTTATCAAGAACATTCTAGATCAACAATTCAAATAAGACAATTAACAATTAATTTGGTTATCTAATTTTGACCTAGTCCAATTACTTGCAAGATAATTCACCAAATAATTAAAATAATTAAACATTATCTTATAAGGCAACAAATATTTGATTAATTGGTAATTATATACTATTTTGGCAAGGATATTCACCCAAAATCAATAAAAATCGAATTTTACTAATTAAAAACGTTTATGGTAAGTATCCCAATCCAAAACAGCAAGAAAATCACGAAAAAACGCTGCCAGACCCTTTGACTCGTCGAGTCCAGGCCTGGACTCGTCGAGTACAGCAGACTCGGCGAGTTCACCAAGTGACTCGGCGAGTCAAGCAGTCAGAACCAAAAAAAATTTGATTTTTAAGCAATTTTCGATCAAATAAGCATCAAATTCATATACAAACACCCTATGCTCTGATACCACTGATGGGTTATTAGCACTACATCATTCCTATGGTGTACATGCAAACCCTAAAGCTTTGGATCTAGTTTGTCTAATGAACATGCAATAATCATCCAAAGCCATAAACCCTAGATCTAGCATGTGATAATCAATATAAACACAAGAATAGGGTTTAGATCTCACCTTTGATTGTTATGTAGTAATAAAAATCTATTCCTTCTTGTAATTGACTTCTGAAAACTTAGAGTCACAAATGTCACTCCTCTAATGGCTCACAAACACCAAGAGCAAGAGGATGAAGAAGGAGAAGAGGAGAGGCACTCAAAAACATCTATAAACCCTAAGGAATAAGATAGCCACGTTTTTGGTGCCCTAGGGTGATTAAATAGTGAGACTATTAGGGTTATCTAACAAGGAAACCCTAATTTGACTGCTTAGGCCCTAAGCAACCCATGGACTCCTCCTTTAGAGGCCTTGGACGATTTCTAATGGGTTTCCCCATAGAATTCGTCCACTCCTCTAATAAGGAGTCCAATAGCCCAATATTTAACTATCACACAAATGACAGTTCTAGTCCCCTAAGTTTAATTAATCTCTTTTAGCCACAAAATTAATTCTTAATTAATTATTGAATAATATTAATTAAACAATATGATTTCTCCTTTAATATATTATTCTCATAATATATTAATAAATCATAATTAATCCTCTCTCTCCATAATTCATCCTATCAAGTTGCTTTGGTGAAGGCAACCCAAAAGGACCATGTACCATCGGGTCAAGTACATACCAAAATAGTTATGGACTTAGACACTAATCCAACAATCACTACATCAACTAGTGTACCACATATCTTAAATGGGCCGGCCTTGGTGCCTTAGACCCATTGGTATGGTGAGGAGACTCACCTGGCACTGCTGAAGTCCCGCGGATAAAACTCCAGTGTTGGTTGACAGGTTCCCGAACTGTCAACATCAAACAATACCCAATTAATAATTGGGTTCCAAGCCCAAGGTCCAACTCACACTCCAAAGGCCCAAAAGTCAAGTAATGGGCCAAGCCCAGCATATGGCCCAATTTTCCAAATTGGGCCCAGACCTCTACATGGTCTTCCCTTAAGGCCCATCCAATTATTCTAGTCCAAACTCTTGGTATTCCCATGGCCTAATATCCTATAATTATAAAGGCCCAGTTATGGCCCACCTATGGCCCAATTTTCCAAATTGGGCCCGAACCCTTACATGGGCCTTATCCTAAAACCCATATAGTTATTTAGTCCATTTACTTATTCTTGGAAAGCCCATTAATAGTCCAATCACCAAAGCCCAATAGGAAGGCCCAACTCAAGGCCCAAGTGAAATTAGGGTTTCACATAAAATGACAATTAGGGTTAAGTGTTCCTACTTAACCCGTTAAGGACTTAATCCAATAAGTCCAATATTGCCTTAGGTTAATTTGCCAATGATAATTAATTATTATTTTAGGTTTAATAATTAATTCCAACGCCGGTCCCGATCAATCCCCAAAATTAGGGTTTCATGACATTAGGGTTTTCCAAACCCTAATTAGGGTTTTCCAAACCCTAATTAGGGTTTCCAAGCCAATACTGGCCCATTAATCAATTGGTTGGGCTTTTAGGTTAATTTGGGCTTCATTGGGCCCATTAGGGTTTCATTGGGACTACTATGGTTTCTTTGGGCCCATTCTGTCCAAGCATCTCAAACGAGTCCAAAACACAAACAAGGCACACCGCCACCCAACACGGCGGTTGGTGGCGGCAAGAGGCGGCAGCCACCACCTCACGGTGGTGGTTACGAGTTTTTCACCGACACTATTACAATTTTACAAAAATACTCAAACACACACACTCACGAAAATAACACACACACACAGTCGCACTGTGGCGGCAGGTGGTGGTCGGAGGTGCTAGCCACCATCTCACGGTGGTGGTGGTGGCCCTCCTGTGATTCCGGCTAATAAAATCAGACATCCACACTCGTCTTCTGTTCACGAAGGAAGTCCAGCCACCCACCTGGTGGCATAAGGTGGCGGCAGCAGGTGGCGGTGACGAATTCTCTTCGTTTTCCCCTGTCCAAGAATATCCATACCACATTAACTCATAACTAGGCTCACAATACACCCAAACACACACACACAGCCACCCTTCACGGTGGCTGGTGGCGGCAGAATACGATGGCAACCACCACCATGAGGTGGTGGCGGTGGGTTTCTAGTCAAATAACACACATATTTGCGCATTCAACTCGTGGCAGCAACCCAAGCATATAAACAACACAGGACCAAGGCTCCCCAGCCACCGACTAGGAGGCCGAGGTCGCTGGAACGAGTAGAAATGGCGGTGTAAGGACCGCCGGTACCCACAGTTGTCACACATAGCGTCAAATTACCCAAAAAACGAAGGAGGGGAGAGATAAGTCACAGTTAACCTTACCGAGGGCCTTCCCGTCGTTCACAGCCTCACGGCTACCTTCCATCGGTCTCGGCGATCTTCCAGTTGCACACATCGACTCCGGCAGCAGGTTGTGGTGGTGGCGCTACAATGGCGAGGCATCAGGCGGCGGACGGGCTTGGCGACGAAAGCGGCGGTTGAGGAAGCTCTTGACGATGGCGGCTGAAGTCCTTGCTCGGTCTAGGGTTTAGATGCTCCAACGGGAGGAAAAAGGATGGCACCGATTAATACTGTGCCCATCCAATCTTCATGCAGTTTTGACACTAATAGCCCCTCCCCTTCGAAATCTTTTCAACTTAAGTCTAGAAATTACCCTTTAGCCCCTGCCTCCAAAAGTTCTTTCATAATAAGCCCCGAAATTACCAAACACACCCTAACTTTGAAATTCTTCACAAATCAAATCCATAATTTACTAAGCAGCCCTCCACCTTCAAGATTCTTTACGAACTAATCCGAAATTTATACTTTTAACCCCCGAAAGTCCAAATCATATCATTTGGCTCCCCGAAACCACTCTCCGCTAGATATTATCGGTTTTAGGGCCACTAATAAATAATATAAATTATAAATTTACATATTTGGCTCCGGGTTTATTATTTATTTAATTAATTTAAATGGAATGTTACAACTCTCCCCCACTTAAATTAGATTTCGTCCCAGATCTCATCCCTTACCACTCCTGGCAAGCCGAATAACTTAAGCAACACGGCTACAACTAAGAGCATACCTAGCCTTTCCAAGGCAACTAAAACCAACCCCGCATGGTTCTAGAACCCGAAGATAAAACGAACTCCTTGCGACATGATTACGTTCACTCAATCTGAAACCTGAAGCCTCGAGATGGTCTGTCTACCTGACAGATCGCCCACGCTGAATTATTGTCGGGTTTACTGCACTTATCTCCCAACTGACTACTCGACTTATGATGTTATTTAGTCCCACTGTAAACGACTTAGCATGTGCTCCGAGTGACAAGCAACTCCTCACTCGGATCCCAAGTCACCGAAATCACTCCAACTCATCTTGCTGCCCCATAGCTGCTCTCCTGAAGAACAACCAGGACCTCCCTGGTCCCAACTTGTCTGCCAGCCATCCAGAACACCGGACATCTACCCGACTGCTGGGCCAGAAACACACGTACGGAAGTCCCACATGACCTCTGAAGGATACCTTGTCTGACAATACTGCTCTATCTATACCGCTCCTCATGGCTCCTTCAATCCTTTGATCCATCCGATCATGATAGGCTCACAACCTATCACCACTAAATCCGATGCAAAAAGGTGAATGCTACCAGAATAACTATAGCCTTACATCATACCCGGTCTCCTCGACCTGCCGTTTCCTGTTTCAGTTATATTGTGACCTGCCCACCACCTTGCGAACTGGCCCACCCTGGCCTAAGTCATCTATACGAATCCGTGAATGTCGCAGCTACCCTGCAGTCTTTCTACCCTTCTCGCACTATCTGACCATTGTGAATGCTACGACTCCCCCGTAGTCTTACATCACTTTCCACACTATCTGACTACTAGTGAATGCTACGGCTCCCCTGTAGTCTTACAACACTTTCCACACTATCTGACTACTAGTGAATGCTACGGCTCCCCCGTAGTTTTACAACACTTTCATCCCAACACAGCTGCATCCCAATGCCTTACCCCTAACCTATCGATTCGAAACGCATACAGAGTCGAGCACGCACTCCACCAAACACCCGAACTGAACTCCATTCATGACTGGAGCCCCAACCTGTCTCCCCAAATCCTGTTATCAAACCCCCAAGAAGACGTGATACACATGACGGGGAGTCTTACCGAACCCCAAACTCATACAACCCTCCAACCAAATAGCCACTTTGGCTGCCATTTACTCGATGGGGATGAGAAATCCCATCCCGATCTCATACGTGCCCCTGTCCTGAATACCTGTGCGATTCTTCCCCACTTAGATTCCACTAAGTCTTCGCAATACATAAAATTTGAAGGGTTTCCAATCCTTTTTACCCTTTAATAACCAAACTGTTGACCACCAGCTGCTTTCCCGTGCTAGTGTTCGATTACTGGTCCAAACCCCAAAAGACCACACAACTCCAAAAGATCAGAAGGACACTTCCCGAGTCCAAGCGAAACTGATAATCCCAGACGCCTTGAAATGATGTCACACTTATATCTCAAAGTCCAAATAACCGATGCCCAGACCAAAGCCTCTGCAGTAGACCACTTCCCCTGGCGCGTCCAAAAGCTAACCCAAGCATAATGGTTGAGTCACCAACCCTGACCGTAGACCTTCCGCATCACGGCCCTGAACAGATCTCGAACATAGGCCCAAATAACGTTGGACGCTCCAAACAATCAATAAGGGAAACGACCTTCACTAACCACCCCGTAACCCACGGTATGCAAATGGCATATGACAATGTTTGAAGGTATAACCCAATTACAAGCAAGGAAACAAACCCATAGATATACTTACTGAAACTCTTGAAATGAAAAACTCCCTCGTGCGGTTTCCCGCAAGCACTGCACTAAATCCGGCCCCGCTCGCCTCTCAAAAGTTGACCTGAACTCTTGACTCCATACATCATATCATCCAAGGTCTCGCACCCTGACACACTCACCAGCTCAATCGCCGACGGCTGAACTGCAATAATTGGAGCAACCCCTGCTCTAAACCGGGCTACTAACCATCCCCAAGTCATAGTCTCTAGTCCCGAGAGTGCAATAGATCGCACAATCGATCCTTGTTGCCTGATACCAACGATCCAAGGCGGACTCAAAATCCTGGCAGTCCTTCCGCTAACTGGCTCTCCACCGGAGTCGGGACCAACCCTGGTCCTTCCCCTTGCGTGCTCATCCGCATTATGCATAACAGCTATCTCCACGGTCCATTCATAACCAAGAATTCTCCTTCCCATCAGCTTTTAGATTCTCCAAGACTCTCACTGATTCGAGTATGGATATTGTGCTTTCAGTAGTACGGGCCCATACTACCTTCCACACCTATCCATACTTTCCTCAGCAATCCTCCCGAATCCTCTAAGTCACCTATCCCACTGATGCACCAAATATCCACCAACAACACCATACCCACCGAAGCGCCTACTAGGCTCCCAACCTCACCAAACCGCCCCACTAACTCACTGGAGCATATCCTAGTCTTTCCTAGGTTCCTAACCTCGCCCTGCCATCAGCTGCTGAAGAACTCCCCATGATGCCAGCCATCCACCTCCTGGATATCGTCATATCCACTTAGTGGCTGACTCCCATCACTCAAGAGTTCCACAAAGCACAAAGCAAGCAGCATTCGTGCAGTAGCACTCCGATCCAAAGAACTGCCATAGAACATTCCGCCCACATATCGCAACTCGTGCTATCCACATCCATCCATCCTCACCGTCGGCTGCCTTATGCATGCAAATTATACACAGAACATGATCTAATAGACTGTCGAATAATAGACTCTACCCTAGGACCACAACCAAACAAGGAACAGGAAATAAGGCAAAATCCATTATTCTAAGGCTATAAGATCCTAACCGTATACAATTTGTAACATCCGGAATCCCAGGTACATCATTTTGATTATTTGTTTTTGAAGTTCATAGAGCGACTCGACGAGTTGATGCTATGACTCGTCGAGTCAAATCGCGCGTGGTCACAGGGATTTAATGACCTACTCGACAAGTCCGAGAGGCTACTCGCCGAGTAGGAGCTCGAATGAGAAACCCTAAATCCCTGGGTTTGGGACCTATTTAAAGGCACTTATAGCCTCCTTGTGCGGCCACACTTCACAGAGAGAAACCCCAACCTGCCCTTTTCGTTGTATAGAGAGAGAGAGACCATTTTAAGCATTCTTGTGCATTTTGGAGGAAGGATTGGAAAAGCTTGGTGGATCTAACCGAGGTAAGGTTGTGGATCTTGCATTATTCTGTCATTAGTTGCTATACATAGGTAAAAAGCTCTCATATTGGCCACATATTCGTTAGATCTTATTTTTGGGAGCTTTTAGGGTTTTCTCCCAAATCATATTGTGTTCTTGAGTTATTTGAGCATGGTTTGAGGTTAGAACCTTAGATCTGGACTAGAGAAGGCCTTGAAAGTCCAAAGATTCGGGCTTTATTGAGCTAGGGGCAAGCTCATGTGCATTTAACCTTTCTTGGAGCTTGTAATGGCATTATGGAGCAAATATGCCATGCATGAACGTAAAGATCGAAGCTTTACGTGACATTCGAGCCTAGGGAGTCTAGATCTAGTATTTGGAGTGGTAGATATGTCCTAAAATGTCTGAATGGGAGTATGGACTGGATGAACTCGCCGAGTCCATGAGCAGACTCGACGAGTCGCTTAGGGTTTATTCCGATAAGTCTGAGCATGCTGTGACTCGTCGAGTGAACGGGTCAACTCGACGAGTAGAGTTGGTTTTCTTAAGGCCTCTGAGGGAACGAGGGGACTCGACGAGTCCTCCTGTTGCACTCATCGAGTTGGGTCAACATGGACTATTGACTCAAGTTTGACTTCGGTTGACTTTTATAGTCTTGACCAAATGTGAGTAACTGAGATCTGGGAGGGGTAAACTGGTCATTTACCCTTACCAAGAGTTAAAAGGGGTTAATATGAATTTATTAGAATTGTGATCTAATTAGAGATAATCACCACATGTATTAAGCGGAGGCTAGATCAGTGATTCGTGTACGAGGTGTATTAGCTTGCTTGCTTCGAGGTGAGTCTTCTCACTATACATTACCTAGAGCGGTGTTTATGTGTGACCAGAGGGTCGTATGTGTTTACTTGAGTTATGCATTTTGTTGTATGGTATCTATGTTATATTATGTGATATTTAGACCAGACCGGACCGGAGGGTCCAACGAACTATGAGGCCGGAGGGTCCTTACTTAGACCGGACCAGAGGGTCCAACGAATGGTGGCACTAGAGGGTCCCACTGAGACATATTGACCGGAGGGTCTTCCAGAGCTATAGCCTCGAGTGGCTAATTATTTGTGCGTGGTATTTTGGGGAACTCACTAAGCTTTATGCTTACCGTGTTATGTGTTATGTGTTTTAGGTACTTCCGAGGATCGCAGGAAGGCATCGGCGTGATTATACACATCTGTTCGAGATTACATTGAGGATGCTGGGAATTGACTTTTGTTGTAGATTTATGTTGACATTAAGACACTTACGATATTCATGAAATTTAATGTATGAGTTTTATATGTTTTAAAAATGAAAAAAATTGGTTGAAAAATTACGTCGTTACAAGTTGGTATCAGAGCCTTGGTTTGAGGGATTCAGATGCACCTTCGGGTATGTCTGGACTCAAACTGAGGATTTGAGAAAGTTTTCCAAAAGAAACGATTTTTCTAAAATGAGTAAGAGTTTCTAAGAGAAAAACGAGAAAGAGCATTGTGTACAATCAGCCAGCGCCCGAACGGTGATTTTCCCAAAATACCCTTACTTTCAGTATTATGAGATATTATAAGATACGTTATGCATACTAGCGAGTAGGCTAGGTACTTCATATTTTAGGACTAGGGTGGCCTGATTTGTGATGCCTTAACCTAGGAGTTACTGCTACCTATGATTTGCTTTGAGTACGAGTATGTAGCAGAAATGAACTTATGAGAGTAGCATATGTTCGGCGGGATATATAGTACTTGCGATCTGGAATCCTAGGAGGAGGACTTGGGGTGATTACAGATGCGGTGTGGAAGGTAGTATTGGGCTCGTACTACTGGAAGCATCGGGTCAGTAAGCAGTCCAAGTAAGAATCATTAGGATTACTAAGGATCAAGTAGGGTCGAGCGATCGAGTGTGAGTATACTCGAGCGAGTCTCTGTATATTTTGTGTTGTATTTCAGAGATATCATGGTGGGTACGCGCCACAACCCTGGGGGAAGTGGTACCGGTGACGAGGAGATTCGCAAGATGATTCACGAGGAGGTGGCCGCAGCCATCCGAGCAGAGATTCCCGAGATGTTTGGGTCTATCAAGACCAACTTGATTGAGACATTTGATGAGCGTTACGCTGCGATTATCGAGGCGGATGTTGTTGCAGCCACGTCAGTTGTCGCTGCTGCCAGGCCACAGGCGGGTGACTCGTTGTTGTACCGGGAGTTCAGCAACACGAAGCCACCAGAGTTTGACTAGACTCAGGACCCGATTGTCGCGATGAGATGGATCTCTGACATCAAGGGGTGTTTCTACACTTGTTCCTGTCCGGAAAATTTGAGGGTACAGTTCGCGCTGAACCAGCTTCGCTTGGGGGCGAAGGACTGGTGGAAGTTTGTAACAGCCAGCTTCACTTCTGTAGAGCTCACTGCAGTGTCTTGGGAGAGGTTTATTACTATGTTTCGAGAGGAGTATGTTCCCCCGGTGGAGAGGGAATGGTTGTCCCAGGAGTTCTTGTCCCTCAAGCAGAGGACAGAGTCGGTGACAGTGATTATGAGGATGTTCCATGAGAGGGCGATGTTCTGCCCTGGGCACGTGTCTACCGAGCAGGCACGTATGAGCCGATATTTGAGTATACTGAGGAGGGATATTTGTGAGTTCGTGGTGAACTCGACATACCGGACGTTTGTTGAGCTTCAGGAAAATGCCCGGAAGAAGGAGATTGAGCTGGAGACTTAGGCCAGAGAGGAGGCGGAGTCTCAGGGGAGGGATAGGCGACCGGTACAGTCTCAGCCGGCAGCAAAGCGGGCAAAGCCCGCTGATTCGAGATCTAGAGGCCAGAAGAGCCGCACTTGTGGAAAGTGCGACAAGAGTCATGAGGGGGTGTGTCGAGCTGGTGTTTGCTACAAGTGTGGCAAGGAGGGGCATATCGCGAGGGATTGCCCCAAGGGGTTTGCAGTTTGTTTCCACTGCAACCAGACCGGCCATCGGAAGGCCGAGTGCCCATAGCTGCTACAGGGATCAGCACATGGATCTACCCCTGCTACTACACGAGCTACAGAGAACCGGCCAGTGAAGGCCAAGGTATCGAAGGCTCGCGGGAGAGCTCTCCAGCTGACAGCGGAAGAGGTCTGCGCAGCACCTGATGTCGTGGCCGGTATGTGCTCTTTTATTTATTTTGATTGAATTATGGTGTGCTTATATTGTGTTATGCATAGGTACTTTTCTTGTGAGTTCTGTACCTGCCTTGGTGTTATTTGACTCGGGTGCGAGTCGATCCTTCGTATCATTAGCATTTAGTCGTCACATCATTATCCGACGAGAGGCGCTGAGTTGACCTCTGAGAGTCTCCATAGCCGATGAGCATGCGGTGTTTATGACTGATGTGATCCGGGGATGTGTACTTGAGATTTTTGGTGTTGAGTTTCCGATAGATCTGGTACCGATTGTGATGGGGAATGTATGTGTCATCGTGGGCATAGACTGGTTGAGTCGATTCGGAGCTATGATCGACTGTGAGCGTCAGTTGGTGACCATACGAGACCTTAGTGGGGGAGTGCTTACAGTATATGGCGAGGGTACCCGATCTGGGTCAGCATTTTGCTCGGCTGCCAGAGCGAGACAGAGTCTACATCAGGGTTGCAGGGGTTTTGTAGCGTATGTGATGGATGTGCGAGTTGCTACTGAAAGATCGAGTTCTATCGCTGAGGTTCCGATAGTGAGTGAGTTTTCGGATGTTTTTCCCAAGGAGTTACCGGGTGTGCCTCCCGAGAGACAGGTGGAGTTCCGGATTGATTTGGTTCCGAGAGCAGCGCCTATTGCCAAGGCACCTTATCGCCTTGTGCCGCCCCAGATTCAGGAGTTATCCTCGCAGCTTCAGGAGCTGTTGCGAAAGGGTTTTATCCGACCGAGTAGCTCGCTGTGGGGAGCGCCTATCCTTTTTGTCAAGAAAAAGGATGGTTCACACCGGATGTGCATTGATTACCGGGAGTAGAACAAGCTGACGGTCAAGAACCGTTATCCGCTGCCAAGGATTGACGGTCTGTTCGATCAGTTGCAGGGCGCGTCTTGGTTTTCCAAGATCGACTTGAGATCTGGATACCATCAGATGAGAGTCTGCGAGGAGGATATCCAGAAGACGGCCTTAAGAACTCGTTATGGGCATTACGAGTTCCTGGTGATGCCTTTTCGGCTAACCAACACACCGGCAGCGTTCATGGATCTCATGAACCGGGTGTGCAGGCCTATGTTGGATCGATCGGTGATCGTGTTCATCGACGATATTTTGGTGTACTCGAGATCCAGAGAGCAGCATGAGGATCATTTGATGGAGATTCTTGGGGTATTGAGGTCAGAGAGGCTTTATGCCAAATTCTCCAAGTGTGATTTCTGGTTACGAGAGGTCCAGTTCCTGGGACACCTCGTTAATCAGAATGGGTTTTTGGTCAATCCGGCCAAGGTTGAGGCAGTTATGAGATGGGAGGTGCCGAGATCCCCCACCGAGATCAGGAGTTTTCTAGGGTTGGCCGGCTACTATCGGAGATATATCAGGGATTTCTCCAAAATTGTCGTCCCCCTCACCAGGTTGACCCGGAAGGGCGTTGCTTTTTCTTGGGGTCCCGAGCAGCAAACATCATTCGAGACTCTTCGCCAGCGATTGTGCGAAGCCCCGATGTTAGCTCTTCCCGAGGGAATGGAGGACTTTGGTAACTAGCGGAATGATGGGGATTCGAAGTTTTCCTGAACTTGTAAAATCATTATTCTTGATTTGAAATCGTCTTTCTAGTTGTTTACTTTAGTAATTAGTTTGTTATTTTAATTTAAGTTTTCCTGAACTTGTAAAATCAGATAAAACCCCAATTTTAGTTGTTTTTCTTAGTTTAGCTTTTAGTGGTTATTTTATTAATTAAATATCGTTCCCTATGATCGACACCCGACTTACCTAAAATATTCTATAATTCGACTAGGTACACTGCCTAGGTGCATTCTAGCTAGTTAAGTTCGTTAGGTTATAAATTTAAAACTAGATAGGTATAATTTGTGCACATCAAGTTTGTAAGTCCCTGATCTGCTTGTGTATCAATCAGATCCGTTTGATGGTGCGGAATCCCAATCAAACGGATGATGTCAGATAAAATAGAAGAGAAGAAGAAGAAGAATATGATGAATCTATGTATGAATTGATTAGAATGAAGATCCAGATACAAGAGATTCA
This sequence comes from Lactuca virosa, assembly GCF_052849685.1. Lineage (NCBI taxonomy): Eukaryota > Viridiplantae > Streptophyta > Magnoliopsida > Asterales > Asteraceae > Lactuca > Lactuca virosa. The sequence goes on along the minus strand of NC_136426.1, from coordinate 259,608,923 downwards.
CACACACAAAACTTCTCTCTAGTTTCTCTCTCTAGAACACCTCGGGTTTCACAGACTTAAGCTCTTAACCTTTTCTATTCAATTATGCACTTCTCACCCTATATATAGTAGACATGGGCCGTGAATGGGTTTACGGCCGTAAACCTGTTCACGGCCGTAAACACAACCGTAAACACGTATACGGCTGTAAACATCAAGCTGTTTACGGTCCAAGACACAAAAATACATTCTCCTAGAAAAGTAAAGTATAAACCATATTTTTGACCCAACAATCTCCCCCTTGGTTTTTAGCTTTCTTTTCTAACTGACCCAATAAGCTCCCCTTTAAAAAGTAGCTGGTTTTTCTTGTTAAACTTCATCGGGAGCTTGGCTTCAACATTAATCTTCAAATTTTTCACAACTTCAAGATGAAACTTGATGAATCTTCAGTGAATGACTTCATCTTGAGTAGTTGGGCTTTTCTTTAGGATTTGGCTTTGAACGTACGTTGGGTGAGGAGGCTTCTTGATAAGATTTTTGAAAGATAGCGCTTTCAGCTTGAGAATCTTCAGAGAGAATATCAGAGAGACACAATCTTCTGGATCACTTCAGGAGGTACAAGAATAGCAGCAAATTGATTGAGGAGGCTTCAATGCAATCTGTCACATAATCTTCAAGTACAGCTTCACCTTGCTATTGGGGTTGAAGGATTGAATGTTGAAAGAATAATCTTCATTTCTTGCTCCTTCGAATGAGAATTCTTCGATGCTCACGGATGAAGCCTTGGCTCAGAAATCTCGATACAGTCTCCATGAGTCTCATCTACACCTGAATTCACTTTTCAAGACAAAACAAAACTAAAAGAAAACTTAGCACACAATATTTTTGGATTTTTTTTCATATTTTCTGAAAAAGAAATAAAACAGAAATAACACTATTTTTGGATTTTTAATTTTTTTATTTTTGTTTGGTTTTTAAAATTTTTAATTCTCCCCTAATATTTAAATTAGAAGAAAACTATGAACAAATTTAACAAAAATAAACATGATATCTAACTTTAAGAGTGATTTGGGATCAAAGTTTGTAGACAGCCTTTATCCATTTATCAGTACCTCTCCCTTCATGAATAGATCTGGTCAATCGCCGGTATTGTGGTCCACTTAAACATGAAAGATTGTGACAAAATTAGGACATACTATAAGTGACAAGACAATGTGATCCTATGTTCCTAGATAATATTCCTTAAGGACCATTCAGCTGACGACGTCCAAAGATACTGTTGTCCACCTAAATTGAGCAGTGAGATCTACATACAACCTAGTGATTGTTCAATTTTAAATGTACTAGAACATGTTTCCTACTTCCTGACATACCCCAATAATCAGGAACTTCCAAAGTACTCCTTACTTTAGGTGAGCAGACAATAATTATGAGAGAAGTCAGATTTAGAATGCATATGCTATACACCCAGGTCGGATCTCTTCCAATCTCGCAGAGGGTGAAACATATGACTAACCAGATTTAGAGGGATTGAGAAGTAGAATGGTGCATATGATGTGTACCAGGTCGGATGGTTAATCATGCAAAGGAGACATCATATGGCTAACAAGCAGGAAGAATTGCATAGATAGAAGATGCATAGAAATAGAGTTGCATATGTTGCAGTCCAGGTCGGATGTATTTCAATCACGCAGTGGAGGCAACATATGACTAACAGAAAGAAAGTAAGAAAATAATTTCCTACAGACCTACTTTATCGGAATTCCCCAGTCGCCCCATCAATACCGGAATTAAGGACAGAGTCCGTACATCGAGGAAGAGTTAAACCACAGTTCTAGATACTGATTACTTTAATGTGACCAGTGGATTATCATGTATATCTCCCTGCTCAACCTATCTGAGCGTCGTATTGTCAGGCTAAATGGATCTATCTAGGTCAAGATTTTTCAAGTCTCTAGATTCCTTAAGTTCATTAATGCCTAGTCAAGTCCATTTTAATCTTTCGTGCCTACCAGCGCATCGAACACAGAGCCTAGACAATTCAGATTCAGTCCCTTACACAGATTCAAATTGTCTGTTATCACATGATTATATCACTTCCCATCACATTACCTACAAGCACATTCCATAACCAACATATTTTTGGATTTTCTGATTTTCTAATGTTTTTGGATTTTTTAAAATTTTCTAATTTTTGTTTTGTTTTTATTTCTCCCCCTAAATTTGTGCATAAGAGAGAAACGAATGCAAATGCGCAAATTTAAACTATCCTAAAACAAAAATTTGTCTTTGAAGCGAATCAGCTTAAGAAAAACTCAGGAGTATAGAGAAGAAAACTCAAACCGTAAGTCACCGATTGAATTTGCATCCAGAAGGTCTGAGAATAGCACGCGTAATCTCAGAACAGATCCGAAAATTCTTCATGTCATTAAGCACAAACCCCATGTGTGATCCCTTCCTTTCTTCCCTTTCCCGCAAAGGACACATACTCTCAAACAATGTTCTGAGTATTGTACAGTTGAGAGATGCCTCTTATCATGTGCCGGGAACAGCCACTACCAACAAACCGAAGTCTGATGATATGCCTCCATAGCTGCTCCGACACAGAGCGGGATCAGTTGGTCTTTGGAACCCAGTCCATTTTGAAACTGGGTTGACCTTTGTCGTCTTTGCAAGGAACTCTCTCCCATGACATGTCCTGTTTATCACAAACAGAAGATGTAGAAATATTAGAATCATTAGATGATTTGGGAGATTGAACCTTCGGAACCCATCTGTAGTCGGGTTTAACCCATTTCTTTTTCAATTTGTTGGGTGCCCCGGCACTTGTTTCAGAACTTGAAGCCGATCGTCGAGATGACTTTGACTTAACCGGTCTTGATTTCGCTGGAGCATCTCTTGGATTGGACTTCTTGGCCGACATTCCCTTCTTGTTGTTGGGAGTTGATTTCTTGGCCTTGGGAGTTGAACTCTTGCCCTTCGTGGCATTCCATTCGCCATTGTCTGAACGTGACCTTGAGGAGTTTCTTTTGAAGTATCTCCCTCTTGGCGCGTTCTGCCACCCTTGTGCATAGTAGGGAACGTATGCGCGATTTGGACAATTTCTGGCAATGTGTCCAGGTGTTCCACAGTGAAAGCAAGTCTTTTTCTTCACTGGGAAGTTGTTTCTTCCTGCCCCTGGTGGCGTATCCTTGCCTCGTCTCTTGTTGTTCCCACAAGTACAATTGCAACAGGCACTCTGTTTCGCTTGTTTTGGTGGCATGTACTTCTTAACAGCAGGTTGATCAGAAGCAACTGAGTTCGAAGCAACAGATTCAGAGTTCAAGGAGACATTGGTTTGTTCAATAGTTTTCTCCTTGTTCTCATCTTCCGTTACTTTACCTGCACAAGAAGTAGAAGCGTTAGAATCGTTCAGCTCAACACTTTCTGGCGCATCCACGGCAGAATTATCAAAGATATCATCAAATATATCAAAAAATTTTAAGTCTTCTGACTTTGACACAATTTTATTATCAGACACACTCTCTTCAGCTGCTTGCTTTGATTGACTTAAAGATTGATCTGCGTGGGAAGTAGAAACATTAGTATTTTCAACATTAATACTACCTCCTGACACAAATCCATATTTAAGATATGGCTCTCTGTCTATTTCTTCTTTAGACAATGGCTTAAACTGATAATTATGATTATAAGGAGGAGGCACTTTGTCATATCCTAAACCCTTTTGCTGATTCTCTTTGAATTTCAAGTTAGTTTCTATCATGGATGCAACTACTTCACTTGACACATCAAATTTTCTAAAAGTAAGATCTGCATTTTCAAATTTGTTTTTCAATGTGTCAAGCTCAGCAGTTACCTCAGCGAGTTGTTCAATTACATATCTATAATGTATACTCTTAGTACTATACTCTTCCTGAAGTTTTCTAAAGTCCTTGGTTTTTGCTTCTAATTCAGCCTTCAGGGGTTTCTGTCCTTTTCTAAGTTGATACCTTTCATATCTCAAGTCCTCGTTCTCTCTATGTAATAATTCTATATGCTCACGAAGATTTTTAACATTATCAATGCATGTTTGAGAACAAGAAATTTCATTGACTTTGGTGTTTGAAGAACTCATTGTTTTTCAAAAATGCCCTTTGACTTAAAACCTCAAAACTCAACCTTAAAAGTCAAATTTAAAAAGTCAAACTCAAAAGTCAAACTTAAAAAATCAAACTTAAAAGTCAAACCAAAAAGTTAAATTTGAAAATTTGAAAGTTAAACGAGAAAGTCAAAGTTTAAAGTCAAATGTCAAACTTTAAAAGTCAAAGTCAAAATTTTAATTAAAAAGTCAAAATTAAAAGTCAAAAATCAAAATCTAAAATTTTGGGTTGAAAATGTAATTTAAAAAGAAAAGAAAATTGATTTTGGGCTGAAAATGTAAAAAATGTGAAACTGGAACCGAGAGAAAAACGCCTTTTGAATTAAAAAACGAACGGATTTATCATCCAACTAGCTAGAAGAGTTAGTTAAGGCGCTGGGTAATTTTGGGAGGAGGCCGGGGTTCGATCCCCGGCACCTACAAAATCGCTTCCCTTTTTTTTTAATGAACATAGATGCGAACTTCGGACTCTGATCGAAGACGAGATGCGATGCGAGGACGTGGACTGCAAATGAGCAGGCCGTAAACTCCGAGGCAAGGCTGGCCGTGAACCGCGGGTCGTACACGTGGGAGACCTCGGACCGTAAACCCTCTGACCGCGAACTCCTCGGACCGCAAACTCTTCGGAAACCCTAGCTGCTGGCCGTACACGCCGCCACCCCCTCACTGGTTACGACCAAAAACAACGTTTTTTCGACTTTGAAGCTCCAAAACTCGATCAAAAACCCTTTTTATCAAAAACACGAAGAACAAACCCCCCTTATTTTGGCAAGATCTATCCAAACGCAGGAATCCTTCAAAAATAAGATCAAATCAGCTCCAGATCTAACAAAAATGATTTATACAACCAAGCTCTGATACCAATTGTAAGTTCCTGATCTGGTTGTGTATCAATCAGATCCGTTTGATGGTGTGGAATCCCAATCAAACGGATGATGTCAGATAAAATAGAAGAGAAGAAGAAGAAGAATATGATGAATCTATGTATGAATTGATTAGAATGAAGATCCAGATACAAGAGATTCACACACACAAAACTTCTCTCTAGTTTCTCTCTCTAGAACACATTGGGTTTCACACACTTAAGCTCTCCACCTTTTCTATTCAATTATGCACTCCTCACCCTATATATAGTAGACATGGGCCGTGAATGGGTTTACGGTCGTAAACCTGTTCACGGCCGTAAACACAACCGTAAACACGTATACGGCCGTAAACACGAAGTTGTTTACGGTCCAAGACACAAAAATACATTTTCCTAGAAAAGTAAAGTATAAACCATATTTTTGACCCAACAAAGTTTTTGGCGTCGTTGTCGGAGAACGACTTATTTGATTATTAGTTTAATTGCTTTTAGTTATTCGATCATTTTTGTGGGGTAAAAACCACAAAAAGTTACTTTTGTTTCATATTTTTATTTTAATTTTTTCTCCTGAGACGCAACCTCGTCGTGGTTATATTCACCACGTCGTGGTCTCGCTTCAGTTAGTTTTTCACTTATTTGTTTTTTGTTCGTTTATTTGTTTTTTGTTCGTTTTACGCGTTTTTTTTAGTTTTGTTTTAGCAGAAAAAATATGGGGGACATCACGACCATGTCAATGGAAGAATACAAGCGACATATAAGGAACGACAATAGATGGGGTCTTGATCCACCAAAAATCCCATCCACGACAAAGTTTGAACTTCCGGGGCACATTCTCAATATGTTAAGGGAACTACCTTTTTATAGGAAGGAGCACGAGGACGCTTATGAGCATATAGAAGAGGTGGTGGAGATTTCACATTATTTTAATGCACCTAACGTGAGTAAAGATGCGGTGATGCTTCGACTTTTTCCGGTCACATTGAAGGGTGAAGCAAAAGAATGGTTAAAATCACTTCCCTTTGGAGCAATCACGACATGGGCTGAATTTAAGACTGAGTTCATCAACCAGTTTACTCCTCCTTCAAAAGTGGCAAAGCTTAAAAGAAACATCCATAATTTTCAACAATTAGAGGGGGAGTCATTATACGAAGCTTGGGAACGTTACAAGAGATTGTTACGACATTGCCCTCAACATGACTTCAATGTGCAACAAGAAATCTCGATATTTTATGATGGAGTCAATGTGTGCACTCGTCAACTTTTAGACTCGCAAGGGCCCATGACAAAGAGGAATCCGACAATAAATAAAGCTTTGATTGAAGAATTCGCTAAGCATTCAAGAGAGTATCATAACTCAAAGGAGGATTTCACTTGAGGAAAGTCAAGTAAAGATGGAGGTCAAGATACTATTAGTGCAGTAATTGCAAAGCTCGGCGCAATGGAAGAAAAGATCACAAAAATTGGTGGATCAATTCATGATAGATGCGGAGCTTGTGGGGGACCCCATTCTACTAAGGATTGTGATGTGGAGTACAATAGAGAACGAGATGTGAAAGAAATTCAAGAACTTAAGCATGATCTCTACCAAATTGAGCAAGTCCAATCAGAGAAAATATCTGCTCTCGAGTCGATGCTATTCAGATTCATGGAAGTTAGCGAAAAAAAGACATGATGCAACTGATGCAACACTTAGAGTTCAACAAGAATCTATTTTGAGCATCCAAACACAAGTTGGACAATTAACAAAACTTTTACAAGAAAAGCTATCGGATTTACTTTCAAGAAAAGTCGAGTCAATCCGTACAGATCAAGTCATGGCTGTTGATACAGAAAAAGAAGAAGATGAATTGGTGCATATGAAGGAACTTGAAGAGGAGTCTAATCGGTTACTCGAAGTAAAAAAGAAAGAAGAAGAAGAGTATCGTGAAGCTGCCCAATCGCCACGACGTGGAGGCAATAGTGCCACGTCGTGGGCAATAAAAGAAGATTATGATTTTTCTGTTGTTGAGCCATCTCGACCACCTATCCCTTTCCCATCTCGTGCCAATGAAAATTTGGTGAAACAAGAAAACATGAAGTTCCTTAAGCATGATGCATTTGAACGTATGAAGGAAAAAGAGTGGGAGGAATGGGAGGAGCCTTTACCCGAAGAGCAATTGGAAAAAGAAGTGAATTATTCGAAACCTCCAGTTTCAACACCTATGATTTTTATGGTGTTTGCTTTTACAAGACCACCAAATCCAGTAACATAGCCGATTGAAGAAAAAGAAGAAGAGAGTGATGAGTCTCATTTTGAAAAGAAAAACCCGGAAAGAGACAAAACAAAAGCTAAAGACACGAGAATGAAGAAAGAACCCAAGCGGAAAAATAAAGAAGATGTCAACACAACAATGCAAGAAATTTCAAGAAAGACATTCAATAGAAGGGTTGCTTGCAAATAAGTAAGGTTCAAGATGATGGAGAATGGGGAGGTTACACTTCCACCTGACGCAACATAGAGTGGGAAGGAGTCCAGCTATCGACTCCTCAAAAGAAGCGCTTGTTGGGAGGCAACCCGATTTTTATGAGTTTGCATTTTCGTTTCCTTTTGATTTGTTTTAGTATTTAATTTTTAATTTTTAGTTTTTTTAGTTTAACCGAATGATGATGTGTTTCTCTAGTTCTTGATCTTATTTTGTAGCGTTAAACGAAAGTGAAGAAGTGAAGGAGCTTAATTTGAAGAAGCCGTGTGATTTTTGAAGATCATAATTGAAGAACAAGTTTTTGAATAAGTGTGGGGTTCCCACATAATGAAGAGAAAAGCATTTTGAAGCATATTTACTGAAAAGAAGACAACACGACGTGGACATCATCAACACGTCATGGAAGTGGTTCAGCACATTTTTTTCAAGAATGGTTCTTTAATTTCATTCGATTTAGCACATTTGCATTCACAAGAAGAAGCTTTCCAAGTATTATATTTAGAGTCCGAGTGAGGGTATTATTGACAAAAGAAGGTTCTTTATAGAGAAAGATTAGAAAATGACAAGAGAAGCGAGATTTGAGTAATTTTTCAGGTGTTTGTTTGCGTCAATAAGTGAGGAGTCACGCCTACCAGCTTCGTACATTCATTGGTGCCACTTATATTCCAGAAATCAGCTCATTCTGGCACCGAATATTGAAATTTCAAGACCAACACGTCATGGTAATCCCCACCATGTCGTGTTGTCGTAGCCAGAATACCAGAAAAATTATATGTTTGATTCACCATGAGGTGGTGCTTTTCGAGTCCGTTATTCGAGTCTGATCCCGTACTTTTAGTAGTCTAAGTGTTCAAGAGTGGCGTTTCCAACTCTATATTGAATTCCATGGTATGGATGAGCTGTTCCCACACCATTGAATTTTATTTTTACGCCATGCTGAAGTAATGTCCCGACTGCCACGACATGGTTGACACTTTCCTATTTCGTGGGGTGAGTTTTTCATCACATCAGGAGGCTGCCATTCTACTTTCCAATTCCGTTTCCATACTTTAGAGCAAGCTAGAGATCCTACACACGATTCGAGATGCATCTTCTATCCCAGGGGAGTTTGTTCCTTTTTCTCCCTCTTTTTAATTATATGTTTTGCATAGCATGCAATGAGGGCATTGTATGTAATAAGTGTGGGGTAGGGTGTAACACCCATATTTTTCATGTCAAATTTAAACTTTTAATACATTCAAAATACCAATAGTTATTACAAAAAGGTTTTCCAAAATAGTTTAATATCAGAGCTCCCATAAATCATAATTATAAACTGAGGAAGTGTACGGTCACGCCTTCGCCTTTCTGCGGTCAGCCGTAGTACCTGAAACAATAATCGATAAATGTAAGCTCGAAGGCTTAGTGAGTTACCCCCAAAATACCAACCTCATATAACCATAACATATCATATAACCAATACAGAACAACCATGCGTCTCGAGTTTACAGTGTGACTGGTCCGCCCGCACCGGGCCTTCAGTCCACCTGATCCACTCTCTGAGTCTACAGTCTGATTGGACTGCCCGCACCGGGCCTTCAGTCTATCTGGTCCACTCTTCGAGCCTCGACACGTCTGGTCCGCCCTCTCGGGGCCTTCAGACTATCCGGATCTCTCGTCGGGCCTTCGGCCTGAATATGTGCCCTCTCGGGTCTGCAGTCTATCCGGTCCGCCCTGGGTATGTTGGCCTACAGCACAAAGCAGGACCCGCCTCAACCCAACCCCCCAATCAAAACAGCCATGTGTACATATAAAAGATAATCACATAACAGTCTATCGATGAACAAACCGATCTAACAGATCATATAACATAGCAACATCCTATAACCAGGATACCGACCTAACCGGTCACTAACAACAATACCGTCCTAACTACCAGGACGCAGATCTAACAAATCAATAATCATATCATGCAAATACTCGGATACAAATCCGATAAAGGGCCGGCCTTGGTGCCGTAGACCCTGTTGATATAGTGAGGATAACTCACCTCGTAAGTAGCTCGGAAGGTAGTGTCAAACTCCTCCAAATGTAACTCCAACTCCAACACCTATATTCACCAATATCCTTGCTATAAATATCCAATTTATCAAGATACCCTCATAAGTCAACTGTCAAGGTCAACATTCCATGTTGACCTTAACTCGTCGAGTACCCTTAGCTACTCGCCGAGTTCCTTGCCAATATTGTCAACCCACCGAGTCACTCGTGTGACTCGTCGAGTTCCTAGTGTCAGTGGCCGTGACTCCTTGGCCAACTCGCCGAGTTTTCCCCTTTACAACTCGTCGCGTTCATACGTGTCCAAAGGTTGGGAAAACCCTCGCCGACTCGCCGAGTCACTCGACTGACTCGCCGAGCCCACGACAACCTTCATCGGACTCGCCGAGTCGTTCATACAACTCGCCGAGTCTACGACAATCTTTATTGGACTCGCCGAGTCTCTTCGGTCCTTTATTCATACAGATGATTTTAAGCCATGCTAAGGCTCCAAATTGTAGATCCAGCTTCCCAATGCACGTTTATCACGTAAAGTTGCAAACTTTACGTGCATGCAAGGCTCTAATGACTCATAATGCCAAAACTAAACTTGAAATGGAGTTTAACTCAAAGGGAAGGGTTCATGCTTGCTAAAGCTGGAGACTTTATGGCTCTAGAGTCCAAGATGAGCTCAGATCTGAAGTGGCAACTTCAGATCCTATCCCATACCCGAAAATGGTTATCACCCATGCTATAAAAGCGCTAATCTTTAACATGAAGAGATATAGGAAGAACAAGGTCAAGGTAACAACTTGTTACCTTCAAATGATGCTAAACTGAGGTAGAGTTCAGGTCCACACAAGCACCTTGTTGCTAGCTACTTGATCTTCAAGTTCCTTTCTCTAAGAATCTTCTTCCAAGGCTTGAAACACACAATGGAGCACACACACACACGTATTAGGGTTTTGCTGAACTCTCTAGAGGCTGCAAAGGGAGGCTAAGGGCAAATAATCCTTTAAATAGGGTGCAAAACCCCGAGATTTAGGGTTTCATCCTCCAGCTCCTACTCGTCGAGTCCCTTCTTGGACTCGGCGAGTAGGTCACTTAAGTGTGCGGCCTAACCCGCTGCTACTCGACGAGTCAGGCAACCAACTCGTCGAGTAGACCTTGAATTTATGAGAATTTATCACCATAAATTGATATTCGAGAATCGGGGCGTTACATAGGGGGTCGAAAAAGTAAATTGCTAGAAAAGTAGTAAAATTAAAAAATTTCTAATCGATTTGAAATAATAATCTTAAAAATTTAATCTAGTAATAATAGTTTAAACTTAAATTGCTGGTGTTATATGGGATGATCCGATGAGAGCTCAAATGTTTAATTGAGCCAACATATGTTATAGTGTATTTGTGGCTTCCCATTTCCTAGTGAAAAGTCATGAGTTATGAAAAGGTAGTCTGGTAGTTTTTATGGCATAATATGTTTTGCAGCCTAAACTTGAAATCTATCCAGGAAAGCTTATGTAGTCATTGCACATAGACTAATACATTTAACCAATAAAGGTTGAAGTTAAGCACCCATGCCTAAACATGTAGGATTTGAGAGAGAAAAAAAGTGAGATACATGTGAAAAAAAAAAGAGAGAAATTACTGAAAAGTTGAAGAATTTTGGAGCTATCAAGTATGAAGATCAAAAGATCAAAATTCCAAAAGAAAAAAAAATGAAGATACCAAAAATCAAAAAAAGAAGGTGGTGAATTCAAAGAAATCAATGATCAAATATCAAAGAAGTGAAGAATTCCAAGAGCTCCAATTTGGTATCTAAAGTTGTAATTTCTAGATTATGTATGCTTGGGTTGCTTAACCAAAAATACCTTGAGGTTAAGAAAGAGTTCTGAGGATTGATTCGGAGGGTTGCAGAAATGAGTGTCGTATAAACTAAGGGGTGAAGGTTCATAAGGATTGTGAGTATTTAGGATTGGGGAAGTTGTTAGGATTTTAGACACAAATATGCGCATTGAGGTCTTGGTATAATGGCTAATTTCAAAATGGATTGTTCTATATGATGGTGGTGATGAAGGTTTGAATTAAAATTAATTAGTTTTGCTTGAGGGCAAGCAAAAGATAAGTGTGGGGTATTTTGATATGTGCATATCTACACATATATTTTACATCATATCTTAATACTTTTAGCTATAATTATGCTTATTATAGAACAAAAGGTACTTATTGTGCTTAATATATGTTATGTAGCATAAAAACATTCTCGGGAGCAATATGGAAGCTAGAATCAGGAAAATACGAGCTTAGACAAGAAGAAGACACAAGAATGATGTTGCTAGACAGCTTGACCCCTCGTCGGTATTTTGACCATATCTCATGACTCGTAACTTCGATTAAGGTGATTCAAAATGATCTGAAAACTAGACACAATTTCGGACGACTTTCATGTTTTGATAAAAGTCGGATTTTCAACCACCACGAAGTGGTGAATGGAATCTTCGCGATTCTTGACGCTAGCATGGGGAATACGGGATAAACACGAGGACCACGACGTGGTGCCTTTACCACGTCGTGGTGTCGAGATTTTTGGTAACTATATATATCTCGTACATTAGGTCGATTCCAGAAGAGAGAGGGTTGAAGGCTGCGACTATTAACGAAAAAATACCCTTCTAATAACCCTTTGGGGCGATTTTGAAGTTAGGGAGTCGATTGGAGCAATGATTCGCATCTATACATTCGGTTTGCTTAGTTTAATGATGTTTATCTTAGTTTACCTTTTGTTAATGCATTCATCAGCTGTGATTATGGGCTAAAACCCTTGCTTTCGTTTAGATTGGATGAACTCTTGAATACTATGTGTTGATTTCTTGTTTTATGAATTGATGAAGTTGGTTTTTGCTTTAAATATTGTTTGATAAATCTAAACCTAGCTAGTTAAAGTTTCTATCTTTATTGCCTTGTCTCAGGTTTTGTGTAGTTAAACTGTAGTTAATTGCATGAAAACAGATTTACCTAGTTGTTTATGACCATTAAATTGCTAGAGCTAGAGATTGACCATATCCTAGTGTAAGTGATAAGTTAGTTGCTTAATTGTGTTAGAGAGCATTATTTGATCATAATATTTGCTTGATTACTAGACTTGACCATAGAATAGTAGTATGTAGATTCTATCATTCAGAGTTCAAATTACCTTTAAAATCAATTTAGTATCATTAACTTGCATGATCATTTGGGTTAAAGTTGTTAAATTGACTTATGTTGGTTAGTCTGACCATGATGACTAGTAACTATTATTTGGTAACTAGCGGAATTAATTCATTGTCTTGAAATCAACCATAGGAAACAGGAGGGATTCGAAGCTAAGCGAAAGTATCCATTATTCTTGATTTGAAATCGTCTTTCTAGTTGTTTACTTTAGTAATTAGTTTGTTATTTTAATTTAAGTTTTTTTGAACTTGTAAAATCAGATAAAACCCCAATTTTAGTTGTTTTTCTTAGTTTAGCTTTTAGTAGTTATTTTATTAATTAAATACCGTTCCCTGTGATCGACACCCGACTTACCTAAAATATTCTATAATTCGACTAGGTACACTGCCTAGGTGCATTCTAGCTAGTTAAGTTCATTAGGTTATAAATTTAAAACTAGATAAGTATAATTTGTGCACATCATCAGAGGAGATTGTTGGACGTGGTGAAGGACTATGACTGTGAGATCATGTATCATCCGGGCAAGGCTAACGTGGTGGCCGACGCCCTGAGTCGTAGAGTGGAGAGTGCCCTGATTCGAGATATATGTATGAGGATGACAGTGATGACCCCAGTCTTGGATACTATTCGAGAAGCCCAGGCGGAGGCGGTGAAACCGGAGAACCGCAAGAGGGGGCGGGTGATTGGGCAGGTGTCTGAGTTTGTGACGGATAACCGAGGACTTATGACTTTCAGAGGGCGGATTTGGGTGCCTTATACGGGCCGATCTCGGCATATACTGATGGAGGAGGCGCATAGATCGAGGTTCTCGATCCATCCAGGGGCTACTAAGATGTATTTAGACCTGAAGAGAGACTATTGGTGGCCCTGTCTGAAGAGGGATATTGCCTGGGTAGTTGAGAGGTGCTTGACCTGCCGCCAGGTCAAGGCAGAGCACCAGCGTCCACATGGTCCATTACAGCCCCTTGAGATTCCCTAGTGGAAGTGGGAGCAGATATCGATGGACTTTATCACCAAGTTTCCAAGGACTGCGCGAGGAGTTGATGTGATTTGGGTGATTGTGGACCGATTGACGAAGAGTGCTCACTTTCTTGCTATTAGTGAGAGCTCTTCTGCGGAGAGATTGGCTGAGATCTATGTGAGAGAAGTGGTAGCACGTCATGGGGTGTCGGTCTCGATAGTGTCAGATCGGGACGTGCGTTTTACTTCCAGGTTTTGGAAGAAGTTTCATGAGGAGTTGGGCACGCGCTTGCATTTCAGTACCGCGTATCACCCACAAACCAACGGGCAGAGCGAGCGGACGATTCAGACGCTTGAGGACATGTTGTGTGCGTGCGTCATGGACTTCGGAGGAAGTTGGGACACCTACATACCACTGGCTGAGTTTTCTTACAACAACAGTTATCATTCGAGTATTGGTATGCCTCCCTTTAAGCTTCTGTATGGGAGAAGGTGTCGGACTCCCATTTGCTGGGGGGAAGTGGGACAGAGAGTGATGCGTGGCACGGAGATAGTGCTGAAAACGACCGAGCAGATTCAGCAAGTCAGACAGAGATTACTGACGGCACAAAGCCACCAGAAGAGTTATGCGGACAGGCGACGATCCGAGCTAGAGTTTCAGGTTGGAGATTTTGTACGCCTGAAGGTATCCCCTTGGAAAGGGGTGATCCGATTCAGGAAACGGGGCAAGGTAGGACCCCGGTACATCAGTCCTTTCAAAGTGACTGCCAGAGTGGGCAGGGTGGCATACCAGTTGGAGCTTCTTGTGGAGTTGAGCCAGATCCATAACACCTTCCACGTGTCTCAGTTGAGGAAGTGTGTGGCTGATGAGTCGACAGTGGTACCGCTAGAGGACATACAGGTGCATGCGAGCCTGAATTATATTGAAAGGCCGATCGCGATTTTGGATCGAAAGGTGAAAGTTCTGAGGAACAAGGAAGTGCCCCTGGTCCAAGTCCAGTGGCAACATCGGAGGGGGTCCGAGTTGACCTGGGAGCCGGAGTCAGAGATGCGGGAGCAGCATCCAGACTTATTTGCGGACCATGACTTTGAGGGCGAAGTCTGATTCTAGTGGGGGAGATTTGTAACATCCGGAATCCCAGGTACATCATTTTGATTATTTATTTTTGAAGTTCATAGAGCGACTCGACGAGTTGATGCTATGACTCGTCGAGTCAAGTCGCGCGTGGTCACAGGGATTTAATGACCTACTCGACGAGTCCGAGAGGCTACTCGCCGAGTACGGGCTGGAATGAGAAACCCTAAATCCCCGGGTTTGGGACCTATTTAAAGGCACTTATAGCCTCCTTGTGTGGCCACACTTCACATAGAGAAACCCTAACCTGCCCCTTTCGTTGTATAGAGAGAGAGAGAGAGACCATTTTAAGCATTCTTGTGCATTTTGGAGGAAGGATTGGAAAAGCTTGGTGGATCTAACCGAGGGAAGGCTGTGGATCTTGCATTCTTCTGTCATTAGCTGTTATACATAGGTTAAAATCTCTCATCTTGGCCACATATTCGTTAGATCTCATTTTTGGGAGCTTTTAGGGTTTTCTCCCAAATCATATTGTGTTCTTGAGTTATTTGAGCATGGTTTGAGGTTAGAACCTCAGATCTGGACTAGAGAAGGCCTTGAAAGTCCAAAGATTTAGGCTTTATTGAGCTAGGGGCAAGCTCATGTGCATTTAACCTTTCTTGGAGCTTGTAATGGCATTATGGAGCAAATATGCCATGCATGAACGTAAAGATCGAAGCTTTACGTGACATTCGAGCCTAGGGAGTCTAGATCTAGTATTTGGAGTGGTAGATCTGTCCTAAAATATCTGAATGGGAGTATGGACTGGATGAACTCGCCGAGTCCATGAGCAGACTCGACGAGTCGCTTAGGGTTTATTCCGATAAGTCTGAGCATGCTGTGACTCGTCGAGTGAACGGGTCAACTCGACGAGTAGAGTTGGTTTTCTTAAGGCCTCTGAGGGAACGAGGGGACTCGACGAGTCCTCCTGTTGCACTCGTCGAGGTGGGTCAACATGGACTGTTGACTCAAGTTTGACTTCGGTTGACTTTTATAGTCTTGACCAAATGTGAGTAACTGAGATCTGGGAGGGGTAAACTAGTCATTTACCCTTACCAAGAGTTAAAAGGGGTTAATATGAATTTATTAGAATTGTGATCTAATTAGAGATAATCACCACATGTATTAGGCGGAGGCTAGATCAGTGATTCGTGTACGAGGTGTATTAGCTTGCTTGCTTCGAGGTGAGTCTTCTCACTATACATTACCTAGAGCGGTGTTTATGTGTGACCAGAGGGTCGTATGTGTTTACCTGAGTTATGCATTTTGTTGTATGGTATCTATGCTATATTATGTGATATTTAGACCGGACCGGAGGGTCCAACGAACTATGAGGCCGGAGGGTCCTTGCTTAGACCGGACCAGAGGGTCCAACGAACGGTGGCACTAGAGGGTCCCACTGAGACATATTGACCGGAGGGTCTTCCAGAGCTATAGCCTCGAGTGGCTAATTATTTCTGCATGGAATTTTGGGGAACTCACTAAGCTTTATGCTTACCGTGTTATGTGTTATGTGTTTCAGGTACTTCCGAGGATCGCAGGAAGGCATCGGCGTGATTGTACACATCTGTTCGAGATTACATTGAGGATGCTGGGAATTGACTTTTGTTGTAGATTTATGTTGACATTAAGACACTTACGATTTTTCATGAAATTTAATGTATGAGTTTTATATGTTTTAAAAATGAAAAAAATTGGTTGAAAAATTACGTCGTTACAAGTTGGTATCAGAGCCTTGGTTTGAGGGATTCGGATGCACCTTCGGGTATGTCTGGACTCAAACTGAGGATTTGAGAAAGTTTTCCAAAAGAAACGATTTTTCTAAAATGTGTAAGAGTTTCTAAGAGAAAAACGAGAAAGAGCAGTGTGTACAATCAGCCAGCGCCCGAACGGTGATTTTCCCAAAATACCCTTACTTTCAGTATTATGAGATATTTATGAGATATTATGAGATACGTTATGCATACTCGCGAGTAGGCTGGGTACTTCATATTTTAGGACTAGGGTGGCCTGATTTGTGATGCCTTAGCCTAGAAGTTACTGCTACCTATGATTTTCTTTGAGTACGAGTATGTAGCAGAAAAGAGCTTATGAGAGTAGCCTATGTTCGGCGAGATATAGAGTACTTGCGATCTGGAATCCTAGGAGGAGGACTTGGGGTGATTACAGATGCGGTGTGGAAGGTAGTATTGGGCTCGTACTACTGGAAGCACCGGGTCAGTAAGCAGTCCAAGTAAGAATCCTTAGGATTACTAAGGATCAAGTAGGGTCGAGCGATCGAGTGTGAGTATACTCGAGCGAGTCTCTGTATATTTTGTGTTGTATTTCAGAGATATCATGGTGGGTACGCGCCACAACCCTGGGGGAAGTGGTACCAGTGACGAGGAGATTCGAAGGATGATTCACGAAGAGGTGGCCGCAGCCATCCGAGCAGAGATTCCCGAGATGTTTGGGTCTATCAAGACCACCTTGATTGAGACATTTGATGAGCGTTACGCTACGATTACCGAGGTGACTGCTGTTGCAGCCACCATAGCTGTCGCTGTTGCCAGGCCACAGACGTGTGACTCGTTGCTGTACCGGGAGTTCAGCAACACGAAGCCACCAGAGTTTGACGGGACTCGGGACCCGATTGTCGCGATGAGATGGATCGCCGACATCGAGGGTTGTTTCTACACTTGTTACTGTCCGGAACATTTGAGGGTACAGTTCGCGCTGAACCAGCTTCACTTGGGGGCGAAGGACTGGTGGAAGTTTGTGACATCAGAAGTGAAGCTGCAGTGTCTTGGGAGAGGTTTACTACTATGTTTCGAGATGAGTATGTTCCCCCGGTGGAGAGGGAACAGTTGGCCCAGGAGTTCTTGTCCCTCAAGCAGACGACAGAGTCGGTGACAGTGATTACGAGGATGTTCCATGAGAGGGCGATGTTCTGCCCTGAGCACATGTCTACCGAGCAGGCACGTATGAGCCGATATTTGAGTATACTGAGGAGGGATATTTGTGAGTTCGTGGCGAACTCGACATACCGGATGTTTGCAGAGCTTCAGGCAAATGCCCGGAAGAAGGAGATTGAGCTGGAGACTCAGGCCAGAGAGGAGGCGGAGTCTCAGGGGATGGATAGGCGACCGGTATAGTCTCAGCCGGCAGCCAAGCGGGCAAAGCCCGCTGATTCGAGATCTGGAGGCCAGAAGGGCCGCACTTGTGGAAAGTGCGACAAGAGTCATGAGGGGGTGTGTCGAGCTGGTGTTTGCTACAAGTGTGGCAAGGAGGGGCATATTGCGAGGGATTGCCCCAAGGGGTTTGCAGTTTGTTTCCACTGCAACCAGACCGGCCATCGGAAGGCCGAGTGCCCACAGCTGCTACAGGGATCAGCACAGGGATCTACCCCTACTACTACACGAGCTACAGAGAGCCAGCCAGTGAAGGCCGAGGTACCGAAGGCTCGCGGGAGAGATTTCCAGCTGACAGCGGAGGAGGTCCGCACGGTACCTGATGTCGTGGCCGGTATGTGCTCTTTTATTTATTTTGATTGAATTATGTTGTGCTTATATTGTGTTATGCATAGGTACTTTTCTTGTGAGTTCTGTACCTGCCTTGGTGTTATTTGACTCGGGTGCGATTCGATCCTTCGTATCATTAGCATTTAGTCGTCACATCAATATCCGACGAAAGGCGCTGAGTCGACCTCTGAGAGTCTCCATAGTCGATGAGCATGCGGTGTTTGCGACTGATGTGATCCGGGGATGTGTACTTGAGATTTTTGGAGTTGAGTTTCCGATAGATCTGGTACCGATTACGATGGGGGATGTCTGTGTCATCGTGGGCATGGACTGGTTGTGTCAATTCGGATCTAT
The DNA here is from genome assembly GCF_052849685.1 of Lactuca virosa. Taxonomy (NCBI): domain Eukaryota; kingdom Viridiplantae; phylum Streptophyta; class Magnoliopsida; order Asterales; family Asteraceae; genus Lactuca; species Lactuca virosa. The sequence continues at coordinate 259,590,323 of NC_136426.1, read as the reverse complement.
GATCGACTGCGAGCGTCAGTTGGTGACCATACGAGACCCAAGTGGGGGAGTGCTTACAGTATATGGCGAGGGTACCCGATCTGGGTCAGCATTTTGCTCGGCCGCCAGAGCGAGATTGAGTCTACATCAAGGTTGCAGGGGTTTTGTAGCGTATGTGATGGATACGCGAGTTGTTGCCGAGAGATCGAGTTCTATCGCTGGGGTTCCGATAGTGAGTGAGTTTTCGGATATTTTTCCCGAGGAGTTACCGGGTGTGCCTCCCGAGAGACAGGTGGAGTTCCGGATTGATTTGGTTCAGGGAGCGGCGCCTATTGCCAAGGCACCTTATCGCCTTGCGCCGCCCGAGATTCAGGAGTTATCCTCGCAGCTTCAGCAGCTGTTGGGAAAGGGTTTTATCCGACCGAGTAGCTCGCCGTGGGGAGCGCCGATCCTTTTTGTCAAGAAAAAGGATGGTTCACACCGGATGTGCATTGATTACCGGGAGTTGAACAAGCTGACGGTCAAGAACCGTTATCCGCTGCCGAGGATTGACGATCTGTTCGATCGGTTGCAGGGCGCGTCTTGGTTTTCCAAGATCGACTTGAGATCTGGATACCATCAGATGAGAGTCTGCGAGGAGGATATCCAGAAGACGGCCTTCAGAACTCGTTATGGGCATTACGAGTTCGTGGTGATGCCTTTTGGGCTAACCAACACACCGGCAGCGTTCATGGATCTCATGAACCGGTTGTGCAGGCCTATGTTGGATCGATCGGTGATCGTTTTCATCGACGATATTTTGGTGTACTCGAGATCCAGAGAGCAGCATGAGGAGCATTTGAGAGAGATTCTTGGGGTATTGAGGTCAGAGAGGCTTTATGCCAAATTCTCCAAGTGTGATTTCTGGTTACGAGAGGTCCAGTTCCTGGGACACCTTGTTAATCAGAATGGGATTTTGGTCGATCCGGCCAAGGTTGAGGCAGTTATGAGATGGGAGGTGCCGAGATCCCCTATCGAGATCAGGAGTTTTCTAGGGTTGGCCGGCTACTATCAGAGATTTGTCAGGGATTTCTCCAAAATTACCGTCCCCCTCACCAGGTTGACCCGGAAGGGCGTTGCTTTTTCTTGGGGTCCCGAGCAGCAGACATCATTCGAGACTCTTCGCCAGCGATTGTGCGAAGCCCCGGTGTTATATCTTCCCGAGGGAATGGAGGACTTTGTGGTTTATTCCGATGCGTCTATATCCGGTTTGGGTGTGGTGCTAATGCAGAGAGGACACATGATAGCATACACATCGAGGCAGTTGAAGCCTCATGAGACGAGATATCCCACCCACGACCTAGAGCTGGGGGCGGTGGTGTTCGCCCTCAAGATCTGTCGCCACTACTTGTATGGGGCTCAGTATACCATATACACGGACCACAAGAACCTGAAGTATCTAATGGATCAACCCAACCTAAATATGCGGCAGAGGAGATGGTTGGACGTGGTGAAGGACTATAACTGTGAGATCCTGTATCATCCGGGCAAAGGCTAAAGTGGTGGCCGACGCCCTGAGTCGTAGAGTGGAGAGTGCCCCGATTCGAGATATGTGTATGAGGATGACAGTGATGACCCCAGTCTTGGATACCATTCGAGAAGCCTAGGCGGAGGCGGTGAAACCGGAGAACCGCAAGAGGGAGCGAGTGATTGGGCAGGTGTCCGAGTTTGTGACGGATAGCTGAGGACTTACGACTTTCCGAGGGCGGATTTGAGTGCCTTATACGGGCGGAGCTCGGCATATACTGATGGAGGAGGCGCATAGATCGAGGTTCTCGATCCATCCTGGGGCTACTAAGATGTATTTAGACCTGAAGAGAGACTATTGGTGGCCCTGTATGAAGAGGGATGTTGCTTGGGTAGTTGCGAGGTGCTTGACCTGCCGCCAGGTCAAGGTAGAGCACCAGCGTCCACATGGTCCATTACAGCCCCTTGAGATTCCCCAGTGGAAGTGGGAGCAGATATCGATGGACTTTATCACCAAGTTGCCAAGGACTACGCGAGGAGTTGACGCGATTTGGGTGATTGTGGTCCGATTGACGAAGAGTGCTCACTTTCTTGCTATTAGTGAGAGCTCTTCTGCGGAGAGATTGGCTGAGATCTATGTGAGAGAAGTGGTAGCACGTCATGGGGTGCCGGTCTCGATAGTGTCAGATCGGGACGTGCGTTTTACTTCCAGGTTTTGGAAGAAGTTTCATGAGGAGTTGGGTACGCGCTTGCATTTTAGTACCGCGTATCACCCACAAACCGAAGGGCAGAGCGAGCGGACGATTCAGACGCTTGAAGACATGTTGCGTGCGTGTGTCATGGACTTCGGAGGAATTTGGGACACCTATATACCACTGGCTGAGTTTTCTTACAACAATAGCTATCATTCGAGTATTGGTATGCCTCTCTTTGAGCTTGGTGGATCTAACCGAGGAAAGGTCGTGGATCTTGCATTCTTCTGTCATTAGCTGCTATACAAAGGTAAAAATCTCTCATCTTGGCCACATATTCGTTAGATCTCATTTTTCGGAGCTTTTAGGGTTTTCTCCCAAATCATATTGTGTTCTTGAGTTATTTGAGCATGGTTTGAGGTTAGAACCTCAAATATGGACTAGAGAAGGCCTTGAAAGTCCAAAGATTTGGGCTTTATTGAGCTAGGGGCAAGCTCATGTGCATTTAACCTTTCTTGGAGCTTGTAATGGCATTATGGAGCAAATATGCCATGCATGAACGTAAAGATCGAAGCTTTACGTGACATTCAAGCCTAGGGAGTCTAGATTTAGTATTTGGAGTGGTAGATCTGCCCTAAAACGTCTGAATGGGAGTATGGACTGGATGAACTCGCCGAGTCCATGAGCAGACTCGACGAGTCGCTTAGGGCTTATACCGATAAGTCTGAGCATGTTGTGACTCGTCGAGTTAACGGGTCAACTCGACGAGTAGAGTTGGTTTTCTTAAGGCCTCTGAGGGAACGAGGGGACTCGATGAGTCCTCCTGTTGCACTCGTCGAGTTGGGTCAACATGGATTGTTGACTCAAGTTTGACTTTGGTTGACTTTTAGAGTCTTGACCAAATGTAAGTAACTGAGATCTGGGAGGGGTAAAATGGTCTTTTACCCTTACCAAGAGTTAAAAGGGGTTAATATGAATTTATTAGAATTGTGATCTAATTAGAGATAATCACCACATGTACTAGGCAGAGGCTAGATCACGTGTACGAGGTGTATTAGCTTGCTTGCTTCAAGGTGAGTCTTCTCACTATACATTACCTAGAGCGGTGTTTATGTGTGACCATAGGGTCATATGTGTTTACTTGAGTTATGCATTTTGTTGTATGGTATCTATGCTATATTATGTGATATTTAGACCGGACCGGAGGGTCCAACGAACTATGAGGCCGGAGGGTCATTACTTAGACCGGACCAGAGGGTCCAACGAACGGTAGCACTAGAGGGTCCCACTGAGACATATTGACCGGAGGGTCTTCCAGAGCTATAGCCTCGAGTGGCTAATTATTTGTGCATGGTATTTTGGGGAACTCAGTAAGCTTTATGCTTACCGTGTTATGTGTTATGTGTTTCAGGTACTTCCGAGGATCGCGGGAAGGCACCCGCGTGATTGTACACATCTGTTCGAGATTACATTGAGGATGCTGCGAATTGACTTTTGTTGTGGATTTATGTTGACATTAAGACACTTACGATTTTCATGAAATTTAATGTATGAGTTTTATATGTTTTAAAAATGAAAAAAATTGGTTGAAAAATTACGTCGTTACACAATTTTAAAAGCATACACATGGCAGTTACTAATACCAATAATCATTCTCATTCTAGCATGGCATCAAATATTCCCAAGGATACAAGCACCACACAGGCCAATCTATTGCTGACTACTCAGCACTAACATGCAAGTCTATCAGCTCATACAACATATACATGCATCTCCCCTAGCCCTAACTAGCATGCGATTCACAGATTCATAAACCAAGTCATAACAGACAACATATGTGGGTATTCTGGGGAAAGATACTTGAGCTCGATTGATTGCATGCACCACACCCTTTCTTGTCTTAGAAAACCTTTTCCTTGAAAAAAATTTCTTTCGAAAGTTTTTGAAAACTTTACAGATCCTCAGTTTGAGTTCAGACACACCCAAAAGTACGTCCGAATCCCTCAAACCAAGGCTCTGATACCAACTTGTAACAACCCAAAAATTCAAGGGTAAAAATTTCATTTTTAATATACCTAAAACAATGATACCATTTATTTCAAACATTTCAAATCATCATTAAGTAAAACATTTATCAGAGTTTATCCCAAAATCATTCATTGCGGAAATCATAGGTGTGTGCACTGCGATCAATCCGAGCCCTCCTTTTCCAAATCGATGATACCTGAAACCAAAACTGTAAACCATAAGCACAAAGCTTAGTGAGTTCCCCAGAGCATACCCCACACAATCCATATAACCACATAATCCACATTAGCTATAACAGCTACATAAACCATATCAATCAGATAACCATATCAATCAGATAACCATATCAATCAGATAACCATATCAATCACATAGCCATGCATATAAACATATACGGATGTCGTGGGCTCCCCCCAAGGTCTTACTCCAGGATGCCATGGGCTCCCCCCATGGTCTTACACCTAAGTGCCATGGGCTCCCCCATGGTCTTTAATAGTAAAGCCATGGGCTCTCCACATGGTCTTACATCCGGTGCCATGGGTTCCCCCTATGGTCTTTAATAGGAAAGCCATGGGCTCCCCCTACGTGGTCTTACATCCATGTGTCATGGGCTCCCCCCATGGTCTTTACCTGAAAAGTCATGGGCTCCCCCACATGGTCTTACATCCAAGTGCCATGGGCTCCCCCCATGGTCTTTCATGCAAATATCACATAAACAAATAGCATAGCACATAGCATATAACCAACTAGCATACCACATATCACTACATCAACTAGTGTACAAGATATCATAAAATGGGTCGGCCTTGGTGCCTTAGACCCATTGGTATGGTGAGGAGACTCACCTGGCACTGCTGAAGTCTCGCGGATAAAACTCCAGTGTTGGTTGATAGGTTCCGGAACTGTCAACATCAAACAATACCCAATTAATAATTGGGTTCCAAGCCCAAGGTCCAACTCACACTCCAAAGGCCCAAAAGTCAAGTAATGGGCCAAGCCCAGCATATGGCCCAATTTTCCAAATTGGGCCCAGACCTCTACATGGTCTTCCCTTAAGGCCCATCCAATTATTCTAGTCCAAACTCTTGGTATTCCCATGGCCTAATATCCTATAATTATAAAGGCCCAGTTATGGCCCACCTATGGCCCAATTTTCCAAATTGGGCCCGAACCCTTACATGGGCCTTATCCTAAAACCCATACAGTTATTTAGTCCATTTACTTATTCTTGGAAAGCCCATTAATAGTCCAATCACCAAAGCCCAATAGGAAGGCCCAACTCAAGGCCCAAGTGAAATTAGGGTTTTCACATAAAATGACAATTAGGGTTAAGTGTTCCTACTTAACCCGTTAAGGACTTAATCCAATAAGTCCAATATTGCCTTAGGTTAATTTGCCAATGATAATTAATTATTATTTTAGGTTTAATAATTAATTCCAACGCCGGTCCCGATCAATCCCCAAAATTAGGGTTTCATGACATTAGGGTTTTCCAAACCCTAATTAGGGTTTCCAAGCCAATACTAGCCCATTAATCAATTGGTTGGGCTTTTAGGTTAATTTGGGCTTCATTGGGCCCATTAGGGTTTCATTGGGACTACTATGGTTTCTTTGGGCCCATTCTGTCCAAGCATCTCAAACGAGTCCAAAACACAAACAAGGCACACCGCCACCCAACACGGCGGTTGGTGGCGGCAAGAGGCGGCAGCCACCACCTCACGGTGGTGGTTACGAGTTTTTCTATTGATTACCGACACTATTACAATTTTACAAAAATACTCAAACACACACACTCACGAAAATAACACACACACACACAGTCGCACTGTGGCGGCAGGTGGTGGTCGGAGGTGCTAGCCACCACCTAACGGTGGTGGTGGTGGCCCTCCTGTGATTCCGGCCAATAAAATCACACATCCACACTCGTCTTCTGTTCACGAAGGAAGTCCAGCCACCCACCTGGTGGCATAAGGCGGCGACAGCAGGTGGCGGTGACGAATTCTCATCGTTTTCCCCTGTCCAAGAATATCCATACCACATTAACTCACAACTAGGCTCACAATACACCCAAACACACACACACACACACACACAGAGACACCCTTCACGGTGGCTGGTGGTGGCAGAAAACGATGGCAACCACCACCATGAGGTGGTGGCGGTGGGTTTCTAGTCAAATAACACCCATATTTGCGCATTCAACTCGTGGCAACAACCCAAACATATAAACAACACAAGACCAAGGCTCCCCAGCCACCGACTAGGAGGCCGAGGTCGCTGGAACGAGTAGAAATGGCGGTGTAAGGACCGCCGGTACCCACAGTTGTCACACATAGCGTCAAATTACCCAAAAAAACGAAGGAGGGGAGAGATAAGTCACAGTTAACCTTACCGAGGGCCTTCCCGTCGTTCACAGCCTCACGGCTACCTTCCATCGGTCTCGGCGATCTTCCAGTTGCACACATCGACTCCGGCAGCAGGTTGTGGTGGTGGCGCTACAATGGCGAGGCATCAGGCGGCGGACGAGCTTGGCGACGAAAGCGGCGGTTGAGGAAGCTCTTGACGATGGCGGCTGAAGTCCTTGCTCGGTCTAGGGTTTAGATGCTCCAACGGGAGGAAAAAGGATGGCACCGATTAATACTGTGCCCATCCAATCTTCATGCAGTTTTGACACTAATAGCCCCTCCCCTTCGAAATCTTTTCAACTTAAGTCTAGAAATTACCCTTTAGCCCCTGCCTCCAAAAGTTCTTTCATAACAATCCCCGAAATTACCAAACACACCCTAACTTTGAAATTCTTCACAAATCAAATCCATAATTTACTAAGCAGCCCTCCGCCTTCAAGATTCTTTACGAACTAATCTGGAATTTATACTTTTAACCCCCGAAAATCCAAATCACATCATTTGGCTCCCCGAAACCACTCTCCGCTAAATATTATCGGTTTTAGGGCGACTAATAAATAATATAAATTATAAATTTACATATTAGGGCTCCGGGTTTATTATTTATTTAATTAATTTAAACGGAATGTTACAGTTCCTTTCAAACTCAGCAAGTTCTTCCTGCATTGCGGTGATCCAGCCGGGATCCATGAGTGCTTCTTTTATGGTTCGAGGCTCGACTGCGGACATGAAGGCTGCATAATGGCAATGATCCGTTAGATCCCTAGAAGATCGAGTTTGTATGCCTACGGATGGGTTACCGATGATTTGACCCGATGGATGATCTTTTGTCCAGATGTGAAGACAGGTTTGTTGGTGATCAGCGGCTGCGGTAGAAGGAATATCTTCAATGTCAGAGCAGTCTGCGGTTGGAGATGGAAGTTCCCCCTCGACTTGAGAGCAGCCCGCAGAAGAATCGTGGACTGTAGGAGCATGAACTGCGGCTGTGGATGGGAGTTCTCCCTGGATTGCGCATAGGAGTTCCCCCTGGATTGCTGTAACATCCCAAAATTCAAGACCAAAAATTTCATTTTAATTAAGTTATTATATAAAACCAACATTATAAAAAGATTCATAATAATATTTCATGTCAAAACCAAAGTGTCAATAATCAAAACATATTATCATAAAACCATATCAGAGTGTAATCCCAAGGATCTCATGTATGGAAAACATAGTGTGATGCGATGCGATCGAGCCGGATCCTTTCCTTTGAAAATGAGTATTTGAAACCAAAACTGTAAATCGTAAGCACGAAGCTTAGTGAGTTCCCCCATCATACCATATACCATACACATATACATTGCCAAGAATATATGGGTACTGGCCTCCCCTTCGGTGTATTTCAACCGGACATTGCCATGCATATCTGGGTGTTGGCCTCCCCTTAGGTCTATTTCAACCGGATAACTGCTTAGCATATCTGGGTGCTGGCCTACCCCTTCGGTATCTTTCAACCGGTAACCGGGGACTATTTCACCCCTACCACTACCACATAATAACATAGCATAACATACATACATAAATATACTGTCAGGGATATCTGGGTGCCCGACCTACCCCTTCAGTATCTTTCAACCGGTATTCGGGGACTATTTCACCCCTACCACTACCACATAATAACATAACATACTAGCACATAAAGCATACAGATAGTGGCATACCAGATAATTATCACAAAGACAATCATCTAACAAACAACTCCTACTAGTAGGCCGACATTGTGGCCTTAGACCCACTTCTACTGGAAGGTAACTCACCTCACACTGTTGAAGTCCCGCAGACCCAACCCCAGCTGTTGGATGATAGGTTCTCGAACTGTCAACATCAAAATAACACCCAATTAATAACTGGGTTCCAATACATAACCATAAGTCCATGCTTGGGGGTAAAAGACTACTCTACCCCTAACTTGGCTTGATTCAAGCCCAAGGCCCAAAAGTCTAACTATGGCTCAAGGCCCAACATATGGCCTAATTTTCCAAATTGGGCCCAAACCTTCACATGGTCTCATTCTAAGGCCCAACCATTTATTCCAGTCCAACAATTGACATTCTAATGGCCCAATATCATATAACCATTAAGGCCCAAACTATGGCCCATCTATGGCCTAATTTTCCAAATTGGGCCCAAATCCCTCACATGGGCCTTACCCTAAAGCCCATTAAATTATTCTAGTCCATTTGCTTGTTCTTGGATGGCCCATTAATAACCCAATTACCAAAGTCCAATAGAAAGGCCCAACTCAAGGCCCAATTAAAGATTAGGGTTTCTTACATGAAATGGTGATTAGGGTTACGTGTTCCTACTTAACCCATTAAGGACTTAATCTATCAAGTCCAATATTGCTTTAGGTTGATTGCAAATGATTATTAATTAATATATTAAGTTTAGTGAATAATTCAAGTGCGGGTCCCGATCAAATTCCCAAAATTAGGGTTTCACATAAAATGACAACTAGGGTTAAGTTTTCTCACTTAACCCATTAAGGACTTAATCCATTAAGTCCATCACTCTTCTAAATAAATCATATGGTGTGATTAGGCTATATACACAATTCCCATTCCAATGGCCCAAATGTGGGTCCCAATAAGTCCAAGGCCCATAAATCCAATATTAGGGTTTTCTAAACCTTAATTAGCGTTTCCAACCCCATCTTAGCCTAATAGGCCCAATAGCTAGGTCTTTTGATCAATTAAGGTTCATTAGGCCCATTAGTCACGTGTTTGGGCTTTTAGGTCAATTAGGGCTTCATTGGGCCCATTAGGGTTTATTAGCCCCATTAGGGTTTTAGTCCCTTTGTCCAAACATCCCAAATGAGTCACAATACAAACGAGGCACACCGCCACCCGACACGGCGGCCGGTGGCGGCAGCCACCACCCTATGGTGGTGGTTTTGAGCTTTCTTATTATTATTCCGGCACGGGTACAATTCTACAATGCAAAGACTCAAATAAACCCACACACTCGCTAAGATACACACACATACAGTGGTGCATGGTGGCAGCCACCACCTCACGGTGGTGGTGGTGGCTTTTCCCGATTCTCCGGCCAAACAACACCATACACACAAATACACCACTAATGGAAACACACCCACCCATGCTTCTGTTTGCAAGCACCTAGCCACCCTCCCGGTGGCGCACGGCGGTGGCAACAACGGTTGATGGCGGTGTTGACAGCAACAACCACCATGGCCGACTGTCATGGTGGTTCTTCACGACATTACTCGGTAGAAGGCCTGCCCACGCGAACACAACAACCCCCTTGGGATGGTAAACGATAACCGGAGCAGCAAGGGGAGTACACCGGCGGCGGTCTCGGTGGTTTTATGGCTCCAACACGGTAGCAGTGGCCTGAGATGCAGCAAGCGCAAGACGGAGGAAGGGGCGGCGACGCGAGTTGTAGCGGCAACAGTGGACAGAAGCGGCTGGAGTTGACGTCGGAACCGCAGTAGCAGTTGCGCCGTCGGTCGGAGATGACGGCGGCAGAAGGCATAAGAAGAAGAAGAAGATACGAAGGGACGGTGGCGGCGACACTTCATCGCTTAACGTCCGGTGGCAGTCCTGTGGTCGCTGGCGGCCATTTGTTGATCGGAAAATGGGGTAGCGGCGGCGTCGGTATGGGAGGCATAAGGGTGGAGGTGGCAGCTGCACTCCTTTAGGGTTAGGGTTTAGGGACCGGTGGGTTATGGTTATATACCCGGTGCCCTAAAATCTTATTTCCATAATGGCATAAACAGTCCCTCTCCATAAAATTCTTTTCAAAACAGCTCCCATATTTACCTATTACACCCTTGATCTTATAATTCTTTTCATAATTAATCCAACAGTTACTAAACAACCCCTCCCCTACAATTTATTTTCAAATGAAGTCCATATGTTACCATTCAACCCTTAGCTTCCAAAATCTCTTCAAATTAAGTCCCTATAATTTACCAAGTAGTCCCTACCTTCAAAAATATTTACGAAACCAATCCGAAACTTACACTTTTAACCCCCAACTTTAAAATTATGTCGGTTAACTCCTCGAAATCACACCTTGCTATATAATTATTGATTTTAGGGCTACTATTCGTTCATTAATTTTATTTATTTAATAAACGGGGTGTTACAATTGCGGATGGGAGTTCCCCCTGGATTGAAGAATGGGTGATAACTCTTGAGTCTGATCTTCTGTCAATGTTTTCAATTTCTGCATCATCAGAGTCCGAATGGACATTTGGTTGGATTGGGACTCTGTGAGAAGGTACTGGAGCTGCATCTTCTAGTACTGGAACATCGATAGTTGGCTGAACCAGAGTTTAACTTTCCCCATCAACCGATGAGGTGGAGGTATTGAGTGATAAGTCATCAGAGAGAGATGGACCAGATACTTCAGCGTGTTGTTGTTGAACTACCGGAGACACAAGTATTTCAGAGAGGTGGTCAGTCTCTGCGGGATCAAATAGATCATCATAGTTAACTTCAATTATGTGTAGGGGACCCGAAGAGGCTGGGATACCACTCTCTAGGATGAATTTTGTTTCGGTTGAAGGAGCAGTGTTGCGGACATAATAGTCATCAAATTTAACATCGAAGCTTTCGACTATCAGTCTTGTTAGTATGATGAGAAGCCGGTAAGCCACTTTGTTGGTAGAGTAACCAAGAAAAATGCCTTCATCTGATTTGGGTGCAAATTTGTTAAGATGATCCTTGTTGTTGATCACAAAACATCTGCACCCGAAGATGTGAAAGAATCTGACATTTGGTTTGCGATTGTTCAGGCCCTCATATGGAGTTTTGTTTAGACGCTTGCAAATGATGCTTTGGTTTTGAACAAAGCATGCAGTTGCCACTGCTTCGGCCCAAAAGTATAGAGGAAGGTTGGCAAATTTTAACATTGATCTAGCTGCTTCAACCAATGTGCGTTTCCTTCACTCTACAACTCCATTTTGTTGCGGTGTGTATGGAGCTGAAAAATTGTGCCTGATGCCTTTGGGAACCAAGAAATTGTTCAAAAGATGATTAGTGAACTCGGTTCCAATGTCACTTCTGATTATTCAGACTTGTAATTTGATTTGGATCTCAATATCTTTGATGAAGTTAATTAGGACCTGCGGTGTTTTTGATTTGAGTCTCAAGAAGAAAACCCAAGTGAAACGAGTGAAATCATCAACTATAACTAGTATGTATTTCTTATGATGGAGACTGACTACGGTAGATGGACCGCAGAGATCAATATGAAGCAACTCTATTGGTTCTGAAATTGAAGAATCAATAATGAATGAATAGCATCCCTTTGTTTGTTTTCCACACTCGTAACTTGGGCAGAGTCTGTCATTGTTGTATTTTAGGATGGGGAGACCTCGGACGAGCTCCTCGACGACCAGGTTGTTGATATACCGGAAGTTAAGATGAGCGATTTTGTGGTGCCATAGCCAGCTAACTTCAGATACTGCTTTGGTCAGAAAGCACAACTGCGGTTTACCGATGATCAATGAGACATCCAAAGGATACATTTGATGGGTTTTGAGCATTCTAACACTTCCTAAGTGTACATACAACCCTAATAACCTTGGATCTATGTTTGTCTAATAATCATGCAAAGTTGAATTCCAAGGTTATATTCCTATCTAGCATACATGGGGAACATTTTTAACTTGAATGAAAGATAGAATAACTTACCTTGTTGTTGATTATGATCCTTGAAACCTTGTGAGCCTATCACCCCAAGTGTGATGCCTCAAATGCTTCACACAACACCAAATGCAAAGGAGTAAACTTTAAGAGAATCTTACACTTGCAAAATCGGCTCTAGCCCTCTTGTTTCTTAGTGTATCTAATTTTGGTGGAGAATGGGTTTCTTATATAGTGTTGACACATCTAGGGTTACACCATGTAAACCCTAATGTGTCATGACTCTTCATTTCCATGACCCATGGGTTTGTAACTCCCATGGAGCATCCTATGGGTGGAACCCAACTTGATAATCCATGGAACCTCTTAGCCCACTATATAAGATATGGAAGATTTACATAATCTACCCATATATTTAATTAGTTATCTTTTGATCACTTAATTAATTCTAAATTAATTCTTGATCAAACTAATTAAATACTATTATTAATATATTAGAACTTATAATATATTAATAAACCATAAGTGTTATTTCTCTCATTTTAGTTTATCCAATTGCATGGTGCCATGCAACCCAAATGGACCATGCCGGGTCGGGTCAACTACATACCAGAAATAGTTATGGACTTAGACACCTTATCCAACAGTCTCCCACTTGGATAAGTCTAATAACTATAACTGCAATACTTCAGGAACCGATCGGCAATCGTAGCTCTTTCAAGGTCTCTCGGAACTGAGAAGATGATGATACGCCATTTAAGATAAGTGATCATATAATCCTCTGTTCTAGATATCAGCCGGACAAATACATGGAACAATGTCTTACTTATTGTCCAGCAGTTTGTTTCCCGATTTCCGATTTGTTTGACAAAGAACTTAATTGAACACATCAACTTAGTTCTGACCGGGCCCGGTACATAGGTCAAAACAAAATCATCGAGGGGCCCAGATATCAGCTTCTAATCCAAGAAGGAACAGATAAACTTCGACTCATATGTTTGTTCTACCACTCATTGAATTATACACAAAAGCACATTTTATAACATCGAGTTACCAATGCGTTAACGTACAATCAATGCATAACCAACTCATAAGTAACAAATCATATCTCTAGGTTTGAAGACTTATATGATATTACCGTCTCACGATCACTCGAGATAAATTCCATGAAGTGATTCCAGTGAGCGTGGGTTGAGTCCAATGCTCAGAACTTATGAGCACTTATGAGTGTTGTAGCCATGTCCAACAGCTTAGACCTCTGCAACCAATCATGACAGTCTTGATTCATACCTACTTCCGACATATGGCCGACTGTGGAGGTTCGAATAATATGATATACCAAACATAATTATTCTGGAAGTCAAAACATGCAAAAGAAATATAGTAAACGATCGACAAGAGATAGCAACACTTTACTCATAAATAAAACACCTTTTATTCATCATCTAATGTCAATTACACTTTACAAATTTCAAGGTTATCTAACTACTAAATCTAATATCATCCTTCAGCCCTATGCTCCGAGCATGCTGGAGATGCTTAACCCGAGTCAGTCCCTTCGTGAGGGGATCTGCTGGATTCTCATCCGATGATACCCTCTTTGCCACGAGGAGTCCTTCTTCTATTCGATGTCTGATGAAATGGTATTTTCTGTCGATGTGTCTAGATCTCCCGTGATCCCTTGGTTCCTTGGCTAAGGCAACTGCACTTTCACTATCACAGAAAATTTCCATTGGCTCTTTAATCGCTGGTACAACTCCAAGGTCTCCAATGAAGTTCTTCAGCCATATCGCCTCCTTTGCTGCCTCGCTAGCTGCTATATACTCTGATTCGCAAGTTGAATCAGCCACTGTCTCTTGCTTGGAACTCTTCCAAGAAATTGCTCCTTCATTTAAGGTAAAGACCCAGCCTGACTGAGAGCGGAAATTATCCCTATCAGTCTGAAAGCTAGCATCACTATACCCTACAACTCTCAAGTCTTCACTCCCACCGAGGGTAAGGACCCAGTCCTTAGTCCTCCGTAGGTACTTGAGGATATTCTTTACCGCAGTCCAGTGTGCCTTGCCAGGGTTCCCCTGATACCTGCTAACCATGCTCAAAGCAAAGGCTACATCAGGTCGAGTACACGTCATAGCATACATGATCGATCCTACAGCCGAAGCATAAGGTATTCGACTCATTTATGCTATCTCAGCCTCAGTACTAGGGCTTTGTGTCTTACTCAATCTGGCATTACTCTGGATGGGTAACTCTCCTTTCTTGCAGTCCTGCATGCCGAATCTCTTCAGCTCCTTATCCAAGTAGGTACTCTGACTAAGTCCAGTTAGTCTTTTACTCCGGTCTCTCAAGATCCTTATCCCTAGAATATAGGCAGCTTCTCCTAGGTCCTTCATAAAGAAACACTTCCCAAGCCAGGACTTAACTTCCTGCAGAGTTGGGATGTCATTTCCTATGAGTAGTATGTCATCCACATACAATACCAAAAAGCTAACTATACTCCCACTAGCCTTGACATATACACAAGATTCTTCTTCACTCCTAGAAAAGCCAAATTCCTTGACTTTCTCATCAAAGCAAAGATTCCATCTGCGAGGTGCTTGCTTTAACCCATAAATGGATTTCTCAAGCTTACACACTCTATTAGGGTACTCTGTGTTGATAAAACCCTCTGGCTGACTCATGTAAACATCCTCAGCCAACTTTCCATTAAGGAAAGCGGTTTTGACATCCATTTGCCATATTTCATAGTCATGAAATGCGGCTATGGCTAACAGAACCCTAATAGACTTAATCTTGGCCACTGGAGAAAAGGTCTCATCATAATCAACTCCCGGAGTTTGTGAGAAACCCTTTGCAACCAGTCGTGCCTTATAAGTGTGTACATTACCATCCATGTCGGTCTTCTTCTTGAAGATCCATTTGCACCCTACAGTCTTACGACCTGGTACATTCTCAACCAAGTTCCAAACTTGATTGTCATACATGGACTGTATCTCGCTGTCCATTGCCTCTTTCCACTTGGCTGACTCAGGGCCTGCCATGGCTTCCGCGTAACTGTTAGGTTCATCCAGACCTATCAGTGTCTCATCACTGATAAGTGTATCACCTTCCGCAGTAATATGGAATTTATAGTAATGCTCAGGTGCATTCCTAACCCTTGTGGAACGCCTCAGAGGTACAGACTTGTCAATTGGCTCAACAGAAGTTTCCTCCTCAAGTTGAGTGCTAGGGTTTGAAGTTCCTTCACCACTTGACTCTTGAATTTCTTCAAGGTCAACTTGCCTCCCACTGTCTCCTTGGCTTATGAACTCTCTCTCTCGAAAGAAAGCCCTCCTAGCTACAAAGACCACATTCTCACTAGGTCTGTAGAAGAGGTAACCAAAGGATTTCTGTGGGTAGCCGATGAAAATACACCTCTCACTTCGAGGTTCGAGCTTATCATGAGTCTCGCGTCTCACGAAAGCCTCGCAACCCCAAATCTTAATGTGGTCTAGTTTGGGTACTTTACCAGTCCACATCTCATGAGGAGTTTTGGCAACTTTCTTTGTGGGAACTAGATTAAGGATATGGGCGGCAGTCTCTAAGGCATACCCCCAAAATGAGATTGGTAGCGAAGCTCGACTCATCATGGAACGAACCATATCCAACAAGGTTCGATTACGCCTCTCAGCTACACCATTCAACTGCGGTGTCCTGGGAGGTGTCAATTGTGAGACAATCCCACATTCCCTAAGATAGTCGAGGAACTCTGAACTAAGATACTCACCACCTCGATCGGATCGAAGCATCTTAATGTTCCTGCCCAATTGATTCTCGACTTCCTGTTTAAACTCTTTAAACCTCTCAAAAGTCTCTGACTTATGCTTGATTAAGTAGACATATCCATATCTACTGTAATCATCAGTAAAAGTCAAATAATAACGATTAGCATCCCTTGTGGCATGTTTGAAGGGCCCACACACATCCGTGTGTATAAGATCCAACAAATATTCACCCCTCTCACAAGAACCTGTGAAGGGTGACTTTGTCATTTTTCCAAGTAAGCATGATTCGCAACTATCATCTGACTTTAGGTCAAATGACTCCAATACTCCATCCTTTTGGAGTTGGCCTATGCGTTTCTTGCTTATATGTCCAAGACGACAATGCCATAATGATGCTTTATCCAAGTTATTATCATTAACAGAATCAATACACAATACATTATTTCCTAAGTTATCAACCACAGATACAGTTTCATACACACCATCACAAGGTAATGCTTTAAAATAAAGAACATTATTAAAGAAAGTATTAATCGAACCAACTTCATTATCAAATGAAAAGGTGAAACCTTGTTTATACAATGCATGAAAGGAAATAATATTTCTTGCCATTTCTGGCGAATAGCAACATTTATTCAAATCTAAACTAAACCCACTACTTAGCGATAAAGTATAAACTCCAATCTTGGTGACAGGTAAAGCTTTCCTATTCCCCATGATTAAGTTTATTCTTCCATGCTCTACATTCTCACTTCTTCTTAGTCCCTGCAAATCAGAACAGATATGAATATCACAACCGGTATCAAGGACCCAAGAGTTAGAATGGGGTGAGTTATTAGATAAGATAGTGTAAATACCTGCATGGTTGGGTTTAACTTTCCCATCCTTCACATCTTGCTGGTACTTTGGGCAGTTCCGCTTCCAATGTGACTTTTCATGGCAATAGAAGCATTCAGCCTCTTTAGGGTCAGAAGAAGGAGTGACAAAACCTTTCTTGGTTCCACTTGAAGAAGAGCCATCAAGGGTCCTAGCCTTGGTACCCTTCGAAGAGCTCTTCCTCTTCTTCCCTCTACTTTTCCCGATTGCCAAAACCGGGGCGGAGTTTGGAGTAGGAGTGTTAACAACCGACTTACCCTTAAGACCTGTTTCTGCGGTCTTGAGGAGTCCCTGAAGTTTGCTGAGTGTGACCTCTTCCTTATTCATGTGATATGTCATGCGGAATTGATCATAGCACGATGGTAAGGAGTGCAAAATGATATCTATTGCAAGCTCCTCAGGGAAATTCACATTAAGCTTCAGCAACCGATCCACATACCTTTGCATTTTCTGCATGTGGCTCGTGACGGATTCCCCGTCCTTCATCATGGTTGTTATGATAGAGCATATGATTTCATACCTCTCTTGTCGTGCACTTTGATGGTATCTTTCCATCAGATCTTGGTGCATTTCAAAAGGGTAGAAGTCCTCATAGGACTTTTGGAGTTCCGCTGTCATGGTGGCCAACATGATGCATGCCACTTTTGTAGCATCCCTTTCATGTGCCCGGAAGTCAGCGATCTCCTGGGGAGTTGCAGTGGTCTCATCAATCTCCTTAAGCTCCTTGTCAAGGACATATTCTTTGTCCTCGTAGCGGGTAATCATCCTGATGTTTCTGATCCATTCATTGAAGTTGGATCCATCAAAAGTGACTTTCCCACACAAGTTCATAAGGGTAAAGGAGCCATTAGGATTAGAGCCAGAAGCAGCATTGTTTGAAGACATCTGAAAGAAGAGAACAAGATTAGTTTAGATATTAAGAGAGCCCTTAATAAAACACCCAAATGTAATATTAAGGCTAGGATCCAATCACAATATATTATAACTTAGAAGAGGTATGCCGTAATCCAAGCTATAACATATTTGAAAGGTAGGTGAATGACGATTCACCAATTTCCACCATGAAAAACGAAATATAAATATTATGTTTTTAATTGGTTCTTAGAAATTCCTAGATTCTTTTGAGATTCAATGAACTTTTCAAAGGCATGTTTCAATCTCGAGTGTGCCCTCCAAGTTTTGTGACTGGGATACCGAGGATCACAAAACGAGGTGTGAAGTAACCATGCAAATCACTTGGTACCCTCAAGGTTTATCACTCAATCGATGTGCCGGTAAACCACACACGCTCCACCGATGCTATGGTAAACCTTAAGTCACCCTTTACCTACCTTGTTAAGTCCAAGTTAGTGTGTCGGTTAACCACACACGCTCCACCAACGACTTAAACAAAGTGTAAAGTGTAATTTCATGGATTAGCACCTTATTCACATTTTCCTAAAGTAACTAAGATTGGGAATTTAATAAAAGAATTTAGTTACTTTATAATATTCATCATACTTTTAATGAGAATTTATAAGTCCTTGTCTTACCCGGTCGGCTAACGACCCTCCACCGATCAAGGAAGCGGTGGGTGAGAGTGGACACCCATTAAGTTGCCATTTTATAGGCAACAACCTTATACCCCCCTTATAGACCGGCTTCGTGAATGAGGCGTACTAGCGGTAAGACGACTTGTTGTTATACATATATATATTAGTAACTTATAATATTATAAAGTATAAGGGTTGAATTTTAACTTTTAAAATTCTAAGGGTTGGAACTAAAGTTTTAATCAAGACTTTACATGTTCCAAAACTTGAGGGCAAGTTTTGTAAACTTCCAAAACTTTTCATTTCTTATAACTTATGAATTAATTGAGTAATAAAAATGAAGACTCCTCATTTTTATAACTCTTGTGTTCTTTTAATGGCTTTAATAAAAGTGAGACTTTTGGTTTTCCATAACTTGAGGACAAGTTATGGACTCCATTAAAACACATTATGATCATGAATTAAACTATCATGAAGGTTACAAACAATTCCTATGATCATCTAATCTTCATAAGTTCAAGAACATGAATATGAACACTTTCAAGAATCAAAAATTACACTTAAAAAAAACTTGTAATTTAACAATTTTTTTTTCCAGCTGTTTACACACAAAAAAAAACAACAAACAAACCTAGGCTCTGATACCACTGATGGGTTTTGAGCATTCTAACACTTCCTAAGTGTACATACAACCCTAATAACCTTGGATCTATGTTTGTCTAATAATCATGCAAAGTTGAATTCCAAGGTTATATTCCTATCTAGCATACATGGGGAACATTTTTAACTTGAATGAAAGATAGAATAACTTACCTTGTTGTTGATTATGATCCTTGAAACCTTGTGAGCCTAGCACCCCAAGTGTGATGCCTCAAATGCTTCACACAACACCAAATGCAAAGGAGTAAACTTTAAGAGAATCTTACACTTGCAAAATCGGCTCTAGCCCTCTTGTTTCTTAGTGTATCCAATTTTGGTGGAGAATGGGTTTCTTATATAGTGTTGACACATCTAGGGTTACACCATGTAAACCCTAATGTGTCATGACTCTTCATTTCCATGACCCATGGGTTTGTAACTCCCATGGAGCATCCATGGAGCATCCTATGGGTGGAACCCAACTTGATAATCCATGGAACCTCTTAGCCCACTATATAAGATATGGAAGATTTACATAATCTACCCATATATTTAATTAGTTATCTTTTGATCACTTAATTAATTCTTGATCAAACTAATTAAATAATATTATTAATATATTAGAACTTATAATATATTAATAAACCATAAGTGTTATTTCTCTCATTTTAGTTTATCCAATTGCATGGTGCCATGCAACCCAAATGGACCATGCCGGGTCGGGTCAAGTACATACCAGAAATAGTTATGGACTTAGACACCTTATCCAACAACATTGTCCCTTCGGACTTGGATTTGATCAAGCAGGTGCTTTTATCACTTGTCATGATGTAGCAGTATTCATTATCAAATTCAACTCTATGACCCGCTTTACACAATTGAACCACATTTATCATATTATGCTTGAGACCTTCAACATAAGCAACCTTTTCAATTGAGAAGTTGCCCGTAGTCATAACATCATAACCTCGGATGATTCCATTCGTATTATTGCCGAACGTGACATGTCCACCATTACATATAGGCCTAAAGTCTCGAAGATATTCTATCCTCCCAGTCATGTGCAAGGGGCAGGCACTATCTATTAACCACTCCTCTTCTTGTTCCTCCTTGCACATTGCATGTTCGATGATGCTTAGAGTTCCATGTTTTGTCATGAAGCAGTAATTTTTCTCTAGCTTTATTGATCCATCTTCATCAGTAGTTGCCATCATGCATATTTTTCCTTTGCCCTTGATGTTATGGTCTTCACCTTCATCTCCGGATGACCATACATGATGATCCCTTTTTACATGGGCCACGTATGCCCTTGCCTTCTCTTTTTCTTCCATTTCCTGAGCCATTCTAAGATAGAATGCTTTATCTTTCACAACATTGGCTTTGCGATCTTTAGCAAAGTGATTTTCTTTATTGCATTAGTGACATATGATGACATCATTTTTGTCTTCAGTTGAGGTACCGGAGTCAGTTGACTTGATGGACTGTGGTGCCTCTTTGGGTTTATGAGTGTTTTGTAGTTGCGGAGATGGGAGAGGATTTCTAGGATATCGAGAATAGTTATTTTGTGGATTGTAGTTACGGTTGAAGGGTGGTTTGTTAAACTGCTGATTTTTACGAAATGAGGTTGGTGGTAGCCTATTGAATTATTGGCTAACCAGGGCAACGACATTTTGAAATTCTTCTTCATCATCATATTTCGTATCAGCTGTATAGGACTGCGGTGAATTGTCATATGAAAGAGGGTAAGGTTCGTATGATTGAGTGGTTTTGCTTTGTGGGGCTTGTGCTATGAGAGCAAGTGGACCTCCGAAGTCTGCACAATCTTTTAGCACTGTTGATTCCTGTGCCTAAAGTTCACCATACAACTTGAAGAGAGAAAGTGTGTGAATCTTCCTATCACCTTGGACTATCATCTTGGCCGTAGTCCAATGTTTACCCAAACCATTGAGAAAATGAAGGTTTGTTTCATGATTGCTTCGGACGGTGCCCGCATTTGATAACTTTGTGATGATAAGATTGAACCTTTTGAATGAATCTTCAAGACTTTCACCTGGATAAGCTTTGAAGTTGTTGAACTCGTTAAGTGTGGTGGTGAGTTTCTTGTCTTGAGCTTACTCAGAACCTTCCTACAAGTTTTTTAGAACATCCCAGATTTCTTTGGCTGATTTGTAGTTGATGATGATGTCAAAGTTGTCCGGGGCCACTCCGCACGAGATTTCATAAAAAGCAACTGCATCATTTTCCATTTTATCCGGGTCATCTTTAGTGGGACGATTCATTACAACTTGACCTCCACCTAGTCTAGCTTGAGCACCATCAGCTTGAACCGGAGTAAGGATGGGGACATGAGGCCCCTCTTCCATATATCTCCATATATCTCTGCCAAGTATTTTCAGATACCTCTCCATTCTTTGAGACCAATGATGATATTCGCTTGCAACAAGTATTGGGGCTCGGTTAGAACCACCAACACTGTTGGAAACGTTAAGTGATAAAGCTTATGCCATTTCCTTCGATTTTTTTTTAAAGATTTTTTTTTTAAAAAAATGACCTTCAGTGGTATAGAAGGCCTTTTAAAATCAGAGTTTGTTTAAAAAAGCAACCACTTTGGCTCTGATACTAATTGTTGAGAGAAGAACTTTGGGAAATACTTGAACAAACATTAGTACAAGTTATACGTTGCGGAAATAAGTTAATCTCAAAGGATCATAAAGCTCAACAATAATAAGAAGTTAGAGTTGTTAGATAGTTAGATGCGGAAATGTAAGTGCAGAAAATGAAGGAAATATAAATGACAACAAGTTATATATCAATTAAACACTAAGCTGATTCTTAACAGGGTTTGAAATCAAACCGATTTAGTTCATGTGATCGGTTTAAAGTGAAAGAAGTCTTAAAGACTTGCTCCAAAGGAGATATGAGAGTTGATCTTAATATTTGAGTGAATGTTCAGAAATATCTTAGATAGTAAGAGATAAGAATTCAGAGAGAGAGAGAGATGTAGATGAAAAGTAGAGATAGAGATATATTAATTCATGAAGTTGAGAACTCTATTTATAGAGTCTCATAAAGTTACATTACGAATAAACAAATAAGAAACGTCTGACTTACAGTGACTATGAAAATTTCATTGGATAATACATTGAAAGATAACAAGTCAGCTAATGTAACTAAGTCTTCATTGCGGATGATGCGGATGACATCTTCAAAAGAGGTTGCGGTAGTAAAAGACGTTGCAGACAGAAGGTGATTCTAGGGAGAAGATCCGTTGCGGTAGAGGAGTAGACTTCAGATTGATAAGTTTAAGAGGGTCACTTTCTTGATTCAACAACAAGGTCAAAAAGTCATATGTCAAAGTCAACGCCAACTGAACTCAACATCGTGGCCACCTATTGGCCACATCATGGCAGCTTCACGACAAAGCAGTCATGACCGGACCACCCACCACCTCGTGGAGAGCATGCCACCACGTCGTGATAACTGCATAGGAACAACTTAATAGATTAAGCTCTTAACTCCTAATCCCAAGAGCTCTAAAGCTCAGATCTAAATCTTATCAACGTCTTGATGGATAAAGTTTCCAACTTTATCCATTAAGACACCCCAATAAGTCAAGATCTCTAAGCGTAAGTTCTTAATGGTTGCACCAACTGAATATACACCAAGCCAAGTCATGCAAGACCACTTTCCAACCAACACCATGGTCTAGAAGCCAAATGATGCACTTAAAGGCTCTAGAGTTCACTTGAACTCCAAGGATAAGAATATTGGGAACAAAAAGCTCATAAAATGACCTAGAACAATATCTAGAGAAGTAATGAGCAACGTTGAAACTTTATACCTCCAAAAAGGTCATAAATGTGATGAAGATGCTTAATCTATGCTGAAACCAAGCTCACAAGACACAATATGAACTCCTTTTTTCAACCTTCACAAAAATGACTTCACACACAAAGAGGCTAGAGTTTGGGTGGGGATTGATTTCAGAGGACGGAGGGTTCCAAGTGAGGTAACCCTATGATTTAGTGCCTTTAAATAGGGCACTAATCTCGTAATCTAGGGTTTTGAACCCTAGTCGTCACCACGTCGTGGCCAATGCCTTGCCAGATCGTTGTGCCTCGCAATGACACGTTTCTTGAAACCAAAATGCCACTTCATGGTCACTTCAGCACCACGTTGTGGCCAAGAGAACCCCCCCCCTTCTAAAAAAAACTTATATTTAAATGAGATAAACTTGGAAGAAGCATACTTGGAAAATCGATGTTACAACTCTCTCCCAATTGAATCAGATTTCGTCCTTGAAATTCGCTGCTGGAAATAACTCTAGGTAATGCTCCCTCATCTCTTCATCGGGTTCCCATGTCCATTTGGAAACCTTCCGG
Organism: Lactuca virosa; assembly: GCF_052849685.1. NCBI lineage: Eukaryota > Viridiplantae > Streptophyta > Magnoliopsida > Asterales > Asteraceae > Lactuca > Lactuca virosa. The sequence continues at coordinate 259,566,863 of NC_136426.1, read as the reverse complement.
TGCTTTGAGCTTTATGAGCTTTCATGAGAGCCTTGAGAGTAAAACCCCATTTAAATGGTTATTTCTTCATTTTTGGCCTTATAAGCATTGCATGAACGTAAAGTTTGAACCTTTACGTGACTTTCGAGTGTTAGAAGGTTGGATCTACTGGTTGGTGAAGCAGATCTGACCTCAAGAGATCTTTTGAGAGTTTTCATGGGAGGAACTCGCCGAGCCCATAAGGGACTCGACGAGTCGAGTCGGGTTGCCCTGCGACTCGCGATCTGTGACGACCCGTGGAGTATAGGGTTGACTCAGCGAGTCAAGTGAGGACCATGGGCGAAGAGGACAGACATGTACTCGCCGAGTCACTCTAATGCACTCGGCGAGTCCGGTCAATGTTGACCGTTGACTTTCGTTGACTTTTAGGGTTTAGTCAGTGTTTGGACTTATGAGCCATTAGAGGGGTAGAATGGTCTTTTACCCTTCTTAGAGAACTTATAGAGAGGGGTTGGCCTAGCCTTTAGAAGTTGTATTAATTAGAGTAATTATTTATGTGATTAGGCGAAGGCTAGTGCAGTATTCAGAGTTCGAGGTTTACCGAGTTACCCGAGGTGAGTCTTCTCACTATACTTTACCTTGAGTGGTAATTAGAGTTATGTGACAGAGTATCTTGTATGATATGTATGTGATGTGTTGCACTGCATTATTTCTATGTGATTTATGCTGTGTGCATTCCAGAGTTAGGACCGGAAGGTCCACAGAGTTAGGACCAGAGGGCCCACAGAGTTATAGCCTCGAGTGGCTAATATGTGTTACATGTGGTATTTTGGGGAACTCACTAAGCATTTATGCTTACAGTGTTTTGTGTTATGTGTTTCAGGTACCAGTGGGGATCGCGGGAAGGCGTCGGCATGATCAGTACACACTATTGGAGTTTTATACATTTTGATCTTGGGATGTGTTTTATGGATTTGATATGTGATACTTTGGGATTTGAGAATATTTATGAATGAAATTATATCTTTAAAAGTGAAAAATTGTTTTGAAATTTACGGTGTTACAAGTTGGTATCAGAGCCTTGGTTTGAGGGATTCGGATGCACCTTCGAGCGCATTTGAACTCAAACTGAGGATTTGAGAAATTTTTGCGAAATAAAACAAATTTTTCTAAAAGAGTAAAAAGGAGTTTGAAAAGAGCAGAGCAGAGCAGTGTGTACGATCAGCCAGCGCCCGAACGGTGATTTCCCAAAATACCCTTTACATTATGTGTTATGAGATATTATGTGGTATGTTATGCATGCTAGAGTAGGCTAGGTTTTCATGGATAGGACTAGAGTGGGCCTGATTTGTGATGCCTTAGCCTAGGAGTTATTGCTACTATGAGATACTTCGAGAGTAAGTAGGTGGCAACGAGGAGTTTATGAGTGGTCTACCGGAGAGTAGCCTGAGTTTAGTGAGATATAGAGTACTTGTGATCTGGGATCCTAGGAGGAGGACTTGGGGTGAATACTGATGCGCTGTGGAAGGTAGTATAAGGGCCCGTACTACTGGAAACACCGGATCGGTGAGCAGTCCAAGTAAGAATCCTTAGGGTACTAAAGAGCAAGTAGGGTTGGGTATCGAGTGTGAGTATACTCGAGCGAGTCTCTGATTTCTTTTGTGTTGTATTTCAGAGACATCACGGTTGGGACGCGCCACCACCCAGGAGGCAGTGGTACCAGTGATGAGGAGATCCGTAGGTTGATTCACGAGGAGGTGGCTGCGGCCATTCGAGCCGAGATACCAGAGATGTTCGGGTCTATCAAGACCACGTTGATCGAGACTTTTGATGAGCGGTACGCTGCTCTTACTGATGCTGCTGTTGATGCAGCCACCGCAGCCGTCGCTGCTGCGAGATCGCAGGGGGGTGACTCGTTGTTGTACCGAGAGTTCAGCAACACGAAGCCACCAGAGTTTGATGGGACGCAGGATCCGATCGCCGCGATGAGATGGATTTCTGATATTGAGGGATGCTTCTATACGTGTTCTTGCCCGGAGCATCTGAGAGTTCGATTCGCACTGAACCAGCTTCGCTTGGGAGCGAAGGACTGGTGGAAGTTCGTGACAGCGCACTACTCTTCTGCAGAGCTTGCCGCGGTGACCTGGGAGAGGTTCACCGCTATGTTTCGTGATGAGTACGTTCCCCCGGTGGAAAGGGAACGTTTGGGCCAGGAGTTCTTGACCCTCAAGCAGGGTACCGAGTCTGTTACTGTGATCACTAGGATGTTCCATGAGAGGGCGATGTTCTGCCCTGAGCAAGTGTCTTCTGAGCAGGCACGCATGAGTCGATATCTGAGCATTTTGAGGAGAGACATCCGCGAGTTCGTGGCGAACTCGTCATACCGGACATTTGTCGAGCTTCAGGCAAATGCTCGGAAGAGGGAGATAGAGCTTGAGACTCAGCCTAGGGAGGAGACGGAGTCTCAGACGAGGGATCGGCGACCGGCACAGTCCCAGCCGGCAGCCAAGCGGGCCAAGCCCGCCGATTCGAGATCAGGGAACCAGAAGAGCCGCACTTGTGGCAAGTGCGACAAGAGTCATGAGGGGGTTTGCAGAGCAGGTTCTTGCTACAAGTGCGGCAAGGAGGGGCACATGGCCAAGGAGTGCCCCAAGGGGTTTGCAGTCTGTTTTTACTGCAACCAGACAGGACACCGGAAGGCCGAGTGTCCGCAGTTGCGGGGGTCAGCCCAGGGAGCATCACATGGATCTGCCCCTGCTACCGTTCGAGCTGCAGAGAGTCAGCCAGCGAAGGCCGAGGCGCCAAAGGCTCGCGGGAGAGCCTTCTAGTTGACAGCGGAGGAGGTCCGCGCAGCGCCAGATGTTGTGGCGGGTATGTGTTCTTTCATCTATTTATTTTAAGATTATGGTGTTATGCTTATATTATGATATGCGTAGGTACGTTTCTTGTGAGTTCTGTACCTGCTTTGGTGTTATTTGACTCGGGTGCGAGTCGGTCTTTTGTGTCGTTAGCCTTTAGTCGGCACATCAGTACCTGTCGAGAGGCGTTGAGTCGACCTTTGCGAGTTTCCATAGCTGACGAGAGAGCGGTATATGCCACTGATGTGATCCGAGGATGTGTACTCGAGATCTTCGGCGTTGAGTTTCCGATTGATTTGGTCCCGATTGCGATGGGAGACATCTGTGTCATCGTGGGCATGGACTGGTTGAGCAGGTTTGGAGCGGTTATCGACTGCGAGTGACAGTTGGTGACCATACGAGACCCTAGTGGGGGAGTTCTTACGGTTTATGGCGAGGGTACCCGTTCGGGGTCAGCATTTTGTTCGGCCGCTAGAGCGAGGCAGAGCCTACAGCAGGGTTGTAGTGGGTTTGTGGCTTATGTGGTGGATACGAGAGTAGATGCAGAGAGACCGAGGTCGGTCGATGAGGTCCCGATAGTGCGTGAGTTCCTGGATGTTTTCCCCGAGGAGTTGTCGGGCGTGCCTCCCGAGAGGCAGGTAGAGTTCCGCATCGATTTGGTTATGGGGGCAGCGCCTTATCGCCTTGCGCCGCCAGAGATGCAGGAGTTATCCTCGCAGCTTCAGGAGCTGCTGGGGAAGGGGTTCATTCGACCGAGTAGCTCGCCGTGGGGAGCGCCGATCCTTTTTGTCAAGAAAAAGGATGGTTCACACCGGATGTGCATTGATTACCGGGAGTTGAACAAGTTAACGGTCAAGAACCGTTACCCACCTGCCGAGGATTGATGATCTGTTCGATCAGTTGCAGGGAGCATCTTGGTTCTCCAAGATAGACTTGAGGTCTGGATATCACCAGATGAGGGTGCGAGATGAGGATATCCAGAAGACGGCGTTCAGGACTCGTTATGGGCATTACGAGTTTGTGGTGATGCCTTTTGGGCTCACCAACGCACCGGCAACGTTCATGGATCTCATGAACAGGGTGTGCAGACCGATGTTGGATCGATCGGTGATTGTATTCATCGACGATATACTGGTGTATTCGAGGTCCAGAGAGCAGCATGAGGAGCATTTGAGGGAGATCCTCGGAGTCCTGAGATCGGAGAGGCTTTACGCCAAATTCTCCAAGTGCGATTTCTGGTTACGAGAGGTCCAGTTTTTAGGACACCTCGTCAACCAGAACGGGATATTGGTCTATCCGGCCAAGATTGAGGCGGTGATGAGTTGGGAGGTGCCGAGATCCCCCACCGAGATCAGGAGTTTTTTGGGGTTGGCTGGCTACTATCGGAGATTTATCAGGGACTTCTCCAAGATCTTCGTGCCTCTCACTAGGTTGACCCGGAAGGGTGTGACTTTTTCGTGGGGACCAGAGCAGCAGACCTCGTTTGAGACACTTCGCCAAAGGTTATGCGAAGCCCCGATGTTATCCCTCCCGGAAGGGATGGAGGATTTTGTGGTGTATTGCGACGCATCGATATCAGGGTTGGGTGCAGTACTTATGCAGAGAGGGCATGTGATAGCGTATGCATCGAGGCAGCTGAAGCCTCATGAGACGAGGTATCCCACCCACGATCTGGAGTTGGGGGCAGTGGTGTTCGCCCTCAAGATCTGGCGTCACTATTTATATGGGGTTCGGTGTACCATATACACTGACCACAAGAGCTTGAAGTATTTGATGGATCAGCCCAATCTAAATATGTGCCAGAGGAGATGGTTGGACGTGGTAAAGGATTACGATTGTGAGATCCTGTACCACCCGGGCAAAGCTAATGTTGTAGCGGATGCCCTGAGTCGCAGGGCGGAGAGTGCCCCGATACAAGATGTTTGTTTGAGATTGACAGTGATGACTCCGGTGTTGGACACCATTCGGGAGGCCCAGGCAGAGGCCGTGAGACCGGAGAACCGCAAGAGAGAGCGGGTGATTGGACAGGTACCTGAGTTCGTTACCGATAGCCGTGGGCTTATGACCTTTCAGGGCCGGACTTGGGTGCCGTATGCGGGCGGGACGCGCACCACTTTGATGGAGGAGGCGCACCGATCGAGGTTCTCGATCCATCCCAGGGCCACTAAGATGTATTTGGATCTGAAGAAAGATTATTGGTGGCCCTGTATGAAGAGGGATGTAGCATGGTTTGTTGAGAGGTGCTTGACCTGTCGCAGGGTTAAGGCTGAGCACCAGCGTCCGCACGACAAGTTGCAGCCACTTGAGATTCCCCAGTGGAAGTGGGAACAGATTTCCATGGATTTTATCACCAAATTGCCAAGGACCGCGAGGGGTGTCGATGCGATTTGGGTGATTGTCGACCGGCTGACGAAGAGCGCTCACTTCCTTGCTATCAGTGAGAGCTCTTCTGCAGAGAGATTGGCAGAGTTGTATGTGCGGGAGGTGGTTTCGCGGCATGGAGTACCGATCTCGATTGTGTCAGACCGAGATGTGCGTTTCACTTCCAGGTTCTGGAAGAAGTTCCATGAGGAGTTGGGTACGAGACTGCATTTCAGTACCGCTTACCACCCACAGACGGACGGTCAGAGCGAGCGGACGATTCAGACACTCGAGGACATGCTCCGAGCATGTGTGTTGGACTTTGGGGGAAGTTGGGACACGTATCTGCCGTTGGCTGAGTTTTCTTATAACAACAGCCACCATACGAGTATTGGTATGCCTCCCTTCGAGTTGTTATACGGGAGGAGATGTCGGACTCCCATTTGCTGGGGAGAGGTAGGACAGCGCGTGATGGGCAGCATTGAGATAGTGCTTCAGACGACCGAGCAGATTCAGCAGGTTAGACAGAGGTTGTTGACGGCTCAGAGTTGCCAGAAGAGTTATGCGGATAGGCGACGATCCGAGCTTGAGTTCCAGGTGGGAGACTTCGTACTCCTAAAAGTGTCTCCTTGGAAAGGAGTGATTCGATTCAGGAAGAGGGGCAAGCTGGGGCCCCGGTATATTGGGTCGTTCAGGGTGACCGCGAGGGTGGGCAGGGTAGCATATCGGTTGGAGCTACCTGCGGAGTTGAGCCAGATTCATGACACCTTCCACGTGTCTCAGTTGAGGAAGTGTATAGCCGACGAGTCGGCGGTGGTGCCGCTGGAAGATATTCAGGTGAATGCGAACCTGAATTATGTTGAGAGGCTAGTGGCGATTGTGGATCGGAAGATCAAGGTTCTGAGGAACAAGGAGGTGCCCCTGGTGCAGGTCCAGTGGCAACATCGGAGAGGGTCCGAGCTGACTTGGGAGCCGGAGTTGGAGATGCGGGAGCAGCATCCAGAGTTGTTTGCTGAGCAAGACTTCGAGGGCGAAGTCTGATTCTAGTGGGGGAGAATTGTAACATCCGGATTCCCAGGTATCTTATTGTAAGTATTATCTTGAGTTTTAGGGAGGGACTCGGCGAGTAGTCGCTCAGACTCGCCGAGTAGGATCGCGAATTCTTGCCCGAATTAATGAAGGACTCGACGAGTCGATGTGTGGACTCAGCGAGTCCGCGCTGTAAAGTGAAACCCTAAATCTCAGGGCCTGAGCCCTGTTTAAAGGCCTTTATGGCCTCCATTTGCGGCCACTTCACCCCTGAGAAACCCTAGAGAGCAGAGATGTCGTTTGTGGTGCAAGAGGAAGGCTAACTCACCATTTCTTGTGTGTTTTAGCAAGAAGGAAGGAGGTAGAGCAAGCTAGGCTGATTGTGGAGCTTGGATCTGTGTTGTTCTCACTGATATACACGTTTTGAGGTACAAGTTCCTTCCCATTTCGTGTATTTGATAGATTCCTTGAATCTAGGGTTTCCTTTGTACAATTTTGAGTTAGATTGTGAAGCATGTAAGGTCCCTCTGAGTATAGGTGATAGATCTGGACCTTGAGAGGTCCAAAAGGTCCCAAGCTTCCAGCTTTATGAGCTTTCATGAGAGCCTTGAGAGTAAAACCCCATTTAAATGGTTATTTCTTCATTTTTGGCCTTATAAGCATTGCATGAACGTAAAGTTTGAACCTTTACGTGACTTTCGAGTGTTAGAAGGTTGGATCTACTGGTTGGTGAAGCAGATCTGACCTCAAGAGATCTTTTGAGAGTTTTCATGGGAGGAACTCGCCGAGCCCATAAGGGACTCGACGAGTCGAGTTGGGTTGCTCCGCGACTCGCGATCTGTGACGACCCGTGGAGTATAGGGTTGACTCAGCGAGTCAAGTGAGGACCAGGGGCGAAGAGGACAGGCATGTACTCGCCGAGTCACTCTAATGCACTCGGCGAGTCCGGTTAATGTTGACCGTTGACTTTCATTGACTTTTAGGGTTTAGTCAGTGTTTGGACTTGTGAGCCATTAGAGGGGTAGAATGGTCTTTTACCCTTCTTAGAGAACTTATAGAGAGGGGTTGGCCTAGCCTTTAGAAGTTGTATTAATTAGAGTAATTATTTATGTGATTAGGCGAAGGCTAGTGCAGTATTCAGTGTTCGAGGTTTACCGAGTTACCCGAGGTGAGTCTTCTCACTATACTTTACCTTGAGTGGTAATTAGAGTTATGTGACAGAGTATCTTGTATGCTATGTATGTGATGTGTTGCACTGCATTATTTCTATGTGATTTATGCTGTGTGTATTCCAGAGTTAGGACCGGAAGGTCCACAGAGTTAGGACCAGAGGGTCCACAGAGTTAGGGCCAGAGGGCCCACAGAGTTATAGCCTCGAGTGGCTAATATGTGCTACATGTGGTATTTTGGGGAACTCACTAAGCATTTATGCTTACAGTGTTTTGTGTTATGTGTTTCAGGTACCAGTGGGGATCGCGAGAAGGCGCCGGCATGATCAGTACACACTATTGGAGTTTTATACATTTTGATCTTGGGATGTGTTTTATGGATTTGATATGTGATACTTTGGGATTTGAGAATATTTATGAATGAAATTATATCTTTAAAAGTGAAAAATTGTTTTGAAATTTACGGTGTTACAGTCTTCCTGTCAAGAATCACTGGCAAAACACTTGCACAAGGTATATAATTCAGACGCTCATCAATCTGAATGTCATCCAAGGGAACCACAGTGGAATCATCGGCCAAAAACTTCCGCAGCTAGGAGACATGAAAGATATTGTGGATCTGACTAAGCTCCACATGAAGATCTAACCGATAAGAAATGTTGTCCACCCGGGAAATAACCCTGAAAGGACCGATGTATCTGGGGCCCAACTTGCCTCATTTTCGGAACCGGATGACACCCTTCCATGGTGATACATTAAGAATCATGAAATTCTCCACCTGAAACTCGAGATCGGAATGACCTTCTTCAGTATAATTCTCATGTCTACTCTGCACGGTCTGCAGTCTACCATACACCTACTATATCAACTCTGTGGTTTTGAGTACTACCTCAGTGCTCCCCAACACTCGCTGACCAACCTCACCCCAGAAAATCAGGATCCGGCATTTCCTCTTATACAACAGGTCAAAGGGAGGCATAACAATGTTGGCGTGATAGATTTTGTTGTAGGAGAACTCAACTAAAAGTAGATGTGTATCCCAACTCGCACCAAAATCTAACACACATGCACAAAGCATATCCTCGAGAGTTTGAATGGTCTACTCACTCTGTCTATTAGTCTGAGGGTGGAAACTAGTACTGAAAAGCAGCCAAGTACCCAATTCCACGTGAAACTTCCTCCAGAACTTGGAAGTAAAAAGGACGCACGATCTGAAACAACAGAAACCAGAACCTCATGTCGTGAAACCCCTTTATGTAGATCTTAGCTAGCTTCTCAGTGGATGAACTCTCCTGAATCGGGATGAAATGAGCACTTTTGGTCTGCCTGTAAAAAATAACCCAGATAGAATCAACCCCACATGTCGTCCTGGGAAACTTTGTGATGAGATCCAAGTTTATCTCCTCTCATTTCCACATGGGAATGTCTAACGGCTACATCTTGTCGTGGGGTCTATGATGTTCGACCTTGACTTCCCGGAAAGTCAAGCACCGCTCCACATACCAAGCTATCTCCCCCTCTCTATATAGGGCCACCAATAGCTAAGAATCAGGTCTCTATACATCTTTGTAGCACCTGGATGGATCGAAAACTCTGAATCGTGCGCTTCTTCCAACAATGTCTGCCTAACTCCACCAGAAACAGGGACCCACACTCTGTCAGACTGAGTCAATAATCCCCGACTATCTCTGACAAATGAAGGAATCTAAACCCTAGTTTTTTTTCTTCCACTTCTCTTCCTTTAACCCCTCAATTTTCACCTCTTTGATTAAATCCAATAGTGGTGAAGTGATAATCATCCTCAAGCATAGGTCTCTGATAGGAGCACTAGTCACTTTGCGACTCAAGGCATCAGCTACTACGTTGGCCTTCCGAAGATGATACCGATTCTCACAATCATAATTCGTCACCACATCCAAACATATCTGATGCCTCATATTTAGGTTCGACTAATCCATCAAATATATTTTACTCTTAATTCAATCAGACACTGCTTGACTGAACTAATTTTACTCTTCTCGTTGCCCTGATATTTCTCTTTCAGCGTGTTCTAGATTTCTTTTGATGTTTTGCATCTTCGTACATAATTATACACAACTGGAGGAAGGGCTCCACGAAGTTCTCTCATACATCTTTTCTCGTTTTTCAGCAGCCTTGCCGTTTGATCAGCAACATCTGGATTAGTTGCAGAAGTACCAACACTTTGAACAGAAGAAGGAGGATGAACATCATCAGTAATGCGCTTCCAAAGTTCTTCATCAATTCCGTTTAAGTAATCCTCCATACGATCCGCCCATTGATTGTACTAATCTGGAATTAGCATCGGAATTTTCGTTGAAGAACCAAGCAGATGAAAATAAGACGTCATCGTGTTCATGTTGAAATTCGCCATGGATGTACTGACAAAATTTCAGAAAAGCTTTAGGAATTTGAAAATTTATGGATGAATTTGCCAGAAAACACAAATCGATCACTCGATTAAACAAACTAATCGCATAATCGAATCACAACTGAAGATCTATGAAGATTTTTAGACTCAAAAGTGCGGAAACTTTTGAATCTAGAACTAGACTCAAAATGCTTTTGACACGAATGAAAATTAGATCATTGCAGTATGATTCCTGCTCTGATACCAATTGTAGTTGTTACGTAATCGAGTGAGAATTATAGAATAAGAGTGATATGAAAATGATGAACACAAGATCTAAATATAATCTGTATGGCTCGATTATGCTTTCAAAAGAGTACAGAGTGAGTAGACAATTACATGAAAGTTCCTATCTAACTCTAGTACTGATCACCTATTTATAGGGAACAAAAAGAATACAAAAAATATAAGGGCATAAACATAATAAGTTTCAACACTAAAGTACCCTTATAATAAAGTTACAAACTAACGAAACTATCCTTTAGACCTTCGACACCTCACAACTAACTTCGACATCAACACTCAATACCAGAAATGACCCACAAATATGCTAGAATTGGCCTAAAACGCTTGAATGAGGAGATCTAACACTAGAATGATTAAGGTAACAACTTTTTACCTTCAAATGGAAGCCAAGACAGAGTAGGTACTGGATCTACAAGCTTCTCCTTCATACAAGCTCTTGAGTCTTCAAGTTTCTTTCACTAAAACCACATTCCAAGCTTTTACACACACAAAATGAGGAGTGAAACACGATTAGGGTTTTCTGAGGTAAAGGGGGTGATAAGAGAGGCAGGGGGGCTAATGAGCCTTTAAATAGGGTGCAAAACCCTGGAAATTAGGGTTTCATATTCCAGCTCCGACTCGTCGAGTTGGGTCCTCCAACTCGTCGTGTAGGTCCTAAAGTTCATGCGACCGAATCCTTTTCTACACGACGAGTTGGGGCATCCAACTTGTCGAGCAAGTCTAAAAACATAAATATAAAGCTTTGAAATTTATACATGGGAGTCGCGGTGTTACACAAAGATATTGTGTTTTTTAAAGCGTAAATAAAATGTTTTTTTTTGTTCTGAAAAATAGGAGATGTCACAGATTTACTATGAATTTTACAAAACAATGACATATTGTGCACATTCATAACTTTAATATACTTCCTGTTTTCTTTTATCCTACATATTGTGTCATTAATCTTGTGGATTTAGTGTTTGAGTTCCCAACATGTTAAGTTCTTATTAATATCATAAGAAATGCTTTAAGTATAGGGAAAAGGATTCAAATGGATAACAATATCAAAACTTCACAATCATATAGACAGTGGTGCGTGATTGGTTTTCGGGGTCTTAGGGTTGTTTCCGACCATGAAACACCTACTATATGGACCTAGGGTATTAGAGACACCTTATAGGATTTTAAACTAAGAAGATGAATATCCATAACCTGTCCATAATAACCCCATACATAAATCTAGGTTTTGTGGATACATGGTGGTTTTAGATTAAATAGATGTTTCTTTAGGGTTCTAAATGGGTATGAATACATTAGGGACATATTAGAAGAGTTTACTTGCTTTCTAGGATCATAAATCACACTCAAAAGCCCTGAAAATCTCCCTTTCTCTACTTTGTTTCTTCTTGGCAAAAAAAACTTCACTTCTTGGCCTTTCTTTGACTTTTGTAGGACTTTAGGGGAAAAGTAACAACTCCAAACTGATAGGGATTATATGGTAGAGGGTTAGGAAGGTTTTAGGAAAGGTAGGGTAAAAATCGTGGCCATAATCGGGAGAAATCATGGTCTAAATCGACTTGGGTCACAAGTTATAGGATTTTTCACTTTTACTCCCTCAAGTTTGGCTATTGTTGTATTTTCCCAAAATCTCATTTTTCTTAACATTTTTGGTCCATTCCAGGTATTACACCTTGGTTCCTAAACTTTGTTTCTTTTTCACTTCCTACCCAAAACATAATTTTCCTTACAAACCTGATATTTTCCTGAAATGATACTTTACCCCCTCAAGTTTTATACTTTCATATTATTCTAATTCATCCCCTTCAACTTGTTCAATGTTTCATCTTTTGCCTTTCTTTCCATTTTAAATTTACATTTTGGATTCTTATTAATTGTAATTTCTCTTTATTAAACTTTTTAATATTTACATAACCCCTCTAATTTATTTAATTTATTTATTAAGGCTTAGAAATTTATTCTTAAATATTTACTTATTCCTTTTATTTATTGAAACCCATTTTCTTTATTTTATAATCCTATAATTCCAATTATGCTATACCAAGATAAAAAATAAATAATACTATATTTATTTAGAAAAATAAAAATGGGGCGTTACATAAGTTTTCTGGCTTTTTCATCCCTTGCCACGTCTATGGTCATTTGGTGTATCCCCATGTGGGTTCGAAGTAGTGAGTCTGTGTTATGGATTTAACAAGATTGGGCATGGTGTAATAACATGTGTATATGATTTTATGTGATTAAACATTAAACTACCTTTTTGTATGTTTCGTTGGTTCAAACCTATATATATATATATATATATATATATATATATATATATATATATATATATATATATATATGCATGGGTCAGATCCTTATATATCTCACTAGGATCCCGAGCCTAACATACTATTTTGATGTGTTACACGGGTGATTTTTGTTAGGGGATGCTTAGCGATGTTTGAGAGTATAGAGGCCTTAGACTTTTAGCCATTGTGTTATGTTCGTTATATCAGGCAAGCTTTTACTTGTGAGTTGATATACACACATTTGACATCCCATGAGTTTAAAATGATACTTGTATACAAATTAAAATGTTTTGAAAACTAGGAATTTCCACTATTAAAAATACGATTTGTTTTAAAATTGAGATTAAATTGGTTTTAAAAATAACCAAAAATAAGGGATGTCACATCCTTACCCATTTTGCATGATCGATATTACCAAGTCAGACACATTCAATATTGAGTATTGTATATACACATCTTTTGTCATATGTTAAATAAGTGTTAGAGTAAATTACATCTTTTGTTCTTGATGTTTGTATCTAAACTAAAGTGTCTCATGTGAAGATAATGGTTGCAAATCCCTTTGCTTCTTAGTTTTAAGGCAGTAAATATATGTAGTTTAATTTGCTATCTTCTATTCATATTATTGATGGTTGTGTTTGGTCTAAGAATTTACTTTCATGGTCACTTCATCATTCAACTTTTCATCTAAACTGTAATATATGAAGTTTTCTTAGTAAATTGTACCTAGAAGACTAAGAACAATAAATGCAGGAACATTTTATATGAAAATGTGGAAAAAATGAGATGGTTTTGTTGAAGCTTGGTCAAGAAGAGATGTTGTCCGATGAAATATGTGAGAGAGGTATACAAGCAAATTCCATGGCACTCTCTTCACTAAGTTATGAGTTTTTAAACAATCATATTCAAAATGTATGATAAGGTGCTTATCATTATTTTACAAGGGACTCTTGAGGTTGAAAAGGGCAATTGAATCAACCAGTGTAAATGTGGGATATGCTAGGATGAGGGTGTGGGTCGATGTATCTGTTTGTAAAGGATATTATGTAAATTGTAAAAATTAAATTGTTATATATAGAAAACAAACAAGTTTTGATATGAATTTTAATTTATTATAAAGATTATTGTATATTTGTTTTATAGTTTTTTTATATAGATGTTTTGTCTATAGTACGATATATTACATAGGGGCACTATTTTTCTCCAAGGGCATGTTATAGTCTACCAAAATTCCATTCAAAATCTGACATTGTATATGATTTGTATGTCAGCAAGAACAAAGATTTCATTAGTATACTTCCACCAATCCTAAACTGCAAACTTAAAGCTACACTCTTACAACAATACTCATGACATGAATATGGGAAGACCTAGCCAATTGAAAAGTCAATCACAATATTCGTATTGGTTATGAACGCTATTCACTAGTATTCTTAAGATATTTCTTTTAGTGTTGGTTCTGAGGAATTATATATTTTAAAAGGCTCAAAGCGAGTCGGAAAAAAAATGACCCTTATACTTATTATAAGTTTTTATTTTTAAATAAAAATATATAATAAAAAAATTGGGCCCTGTGCGACTGCCCACTTTGCCCCCCCCCCCTCCCCCCTCCCCATGATTTCTTTAGCCTCCGCATGAACCAGATACAAGAGTCGACACCATCCGTCACGCCTAGATAAAACGTTACATACAGGGTCTAGTTGTTTCCATCCATAGTAACCACTATGAAAATTAACCTTAGCTAGTCCATTCTCAGAGGGACACTCCCTATAAAGACCACTAAGATCACCGTAGAATATATACAAGGAATGCATTAACTTATATTTATTTGCCACATCAATTGTAACCAAATTAATAACTGGAAATTAATAGCTAAGATTTGACAAAATGTTTCTTAGCACACATCCAAGAGCCATAAGAGAAAGCTGAAAACAATCCATAACATCTGATGTTGGTAAAACTATGGAAGTTGTTTTTTAAGCTTATGCAAGTAAACATGGAGATTGTAAAAGTTTTTTTTTATGATCACGATCTGAGTAACCCATTTTTATAAATTCTAAAATACAATTACAAATTTTTTTTATAAGTGAAAGAAAAAATGATGGAAAATATAACATATGTAGTGTAAAATAATTTGAAATAAGTGTCAGAAATATGTGTCTGAAATGTACTTAGAAGTTACATATGGTCAACATGTCCACACTAGGGATGAGATTTAGAACCGGAAAACTGGACCGGAACTGGAACCGGAAGAACCGGAATATGTAAAACCGGTCCGGGTCCCGGGTTTAAAGAATGGCTCTATCCGGGTTCCGGGTAATCCGGGTTTCGGGTCCTTCGGGTCCGGGTAAACCGGGTTTAAGAACCGGAATCGTGTTAGGAACCGGAACCGGTTTCTATGGAAAGTTTAAAACATGCATATCTCATTCGTTTGAAGTCGAATTGGCATGAGGTTTTTTCCATAGTATAGTTTATAGTTTTTACATGATTTTCGACTATAATTTTGTCATTTTTGGGTTTATATTCATTGACTTATAGTCTCTCAAAGTCGGGATATCAAAGCTGGAAATTTTATGTTTTTCAGCCTTTTTTTGTATTCTGTGATAGTTTTAAAACATGCATATCTCATTCGTTTAAAGTCGGATTGACATGAGTTTTTTTCCATAGTATAGTTTATAGTTTGTACATGATTTTAGACTATAATTTTGTCATTTTTGGGTTTATATTCATTGACTTGTAGTCTCTCAAAGTTGGGATATCAAAGCTGGAAATTTTATGTTTTTCAGCTTTTTTTTATATTCTGTGATAGTTTTAAAACATGCATATCTCATTCGTTTGAAGTCGGATTGGCATGAGGTTTTTTCCAAAGTGTAGTTTATAGTTTGTACATGATTTTAGACTATAATTTTGTTATTTTTGGGTGTTTATTCATTCACTTATAGTCTCTTAAAGTTGGGATATCAAAGCTGAAAATTTTATGTTTTTCAGCTTTCTTTGTATTTCGTGATAGATTTAAAACATGCATATTTAATTCGTTTGAAGTAGGAATAGCATGCGGTTTTTTCCAAAGTGTAGTATAGAGTTTGTACATGATTTTAGACTATAATTTTGTCATTTTTGGTTTCATATTCATTGATTTATAGTCTCCCAAAGTTGGGATATCAAAGCTGCGATTTTTTTTTCTAAGCTTTATTTTTGTATTTTGTGAAATTTTAAAACATGCATTCGACCCACTTTACCCGATTCCCCTGGTTTTTTGGTTTTAGACCCACTTTACCCGGTTCCATTCGACCCACTTTGATATTTCCAGGTTTTCCGGTTCTAGACCCACTTTACCCGGTAACTTACCCGGAACCGAACCGGAACCGGTTCCTATATACCGGTCCGGTTTCCGGTCCTAAAAAATCTCGTTAACCAGTTCCCGGGTTTTCCGGATCCGGGTCTACCGGTCCGGGTTTGGACCCACTCTCATCCCTAGTCCACACATATAGTATGGAATGCTGAAAGACAATCCAAAATGTAAGTCTGACATATGACAGTACGACGTTGAGTCTGCTAGTTTGGAGTTGACTATGTCATGCCATAATGTACTATGTCAAATTCACGGACAACTTTACGTCAAAAGTCACCCAACCCACGGTAACTCCGGAATTGATGTAATTACTCCGGAATACGGTGTTATGAAAAAAATATTATTTTTATTAATAAGATTTCAATTTCCCATATAAATTAAATATATTATTATTTCTAACCCAAAGGTTTAATTTACGTATCGAAATATAAGTTATCTCTTTTAACTAAATTTTCCATTTTTATATAGTATCAAAATAACCGTTTTTTTTTTTCCAAGGAAAATATAAACGTTTATAAAGTATTGGTTGATATTTGGAAGCAGTTTAATGCATTTATATCCTTTTGTTTTCATAATCCACTTTTTTTAACTTTCGATAATACAAGATACGTAATCTTCTTCAATTCGAAATCTAGGGTTTCACTTCATTGATCTTTCAAGCTTTCTTGTTGCGTTTCTTGTAAGCAGTTCTGCGGATCTGAATTCAGATCGTTTGAAGATGTTTTGGCGTATGACCGGTTTGTCCACTGTATCTCCGGTAAGCGCTTCATTGTTTTTTGAATTTTATAGCTGCTTATAAGCATCTCTTTGAACTGTAGTTTAGATTGATCAGCATTTAAACTAATAGCAAGTATGTGCCGTTGATGTGTTTTCTTTCTTTTCTCTAAAGCCCTACATATCGTGAAGGTGTTCATACTTAGCCATTGAGTTTTCTTGGTATGATAGTGAATTCCCCTTTGGTTTTAGGTTTATAAGGTTGGACTCATTTGAAAGGAGTTGCATCTGTTTGTATAAATGAACCAATCGGTATCTAATGCAATAGTGTGATTGAAAGAACCTCAGAATGCGAGCTGTGTAATTGATCACATTTGATACTCCATGGAAGCATAAATTAGAATCATGTCAAATTTACACAGGGACGCTTTTGGACCCTTGTATTCGTTATTGATCTGGAGTAATAGAAGGAGGTTTATGTTCTTGTGAATGCTTTCAAATTCCCTAGGGTTTTAGAAGAGACTGTGTACTCATACTCTTGAGGAAGCCAATACTGCATTTGAATTAGCTATCTCACATGTATACTGATATATTGCAACATTGTCCTCTGGTGGAGGTATAGTCTTGTAACAGAGTCACTCCCTTAGAAGTGTGTACCATGGCCTTTTGTTCCCTTTGACATGACCTTATATATAGAGAAAATAAACTAGCACGAGTGATAAATTGATAACCTGTAAGATCTTCTAATCACTCATTTTACTTGCATATTTTGGTTTGCTTTTGTAGTTAAATGAAAATGAACCAACCATATAGTATGGAGTTTACATATAATGGACCTGGATGGGTAATTATTTTTTTCAAGTAAAGAGAAAGCTTTTGGTACTCAGCGATTGATTTTATAATTTCTGTAAAGGAGTAATTGCCCTTTGTTAAAGAATCATCAGTAGATAATGACAAAACAAGAGATCTGAGTTCATCTGATATATCTATCCAGATAAGGATCTGTGATTATACTTGATTATTAGTTTGAAGTTTTATATCTTTTGATATGATTTTGCACCAGTGGGATTTTCTTAAATCATGCTGATTTATCTTTTTGATGTACTTAATACATAATATTCATCTAGTTGCTTGTGGTTTTATTTATGTGGATTCATGCATACTTTTTGTAAGCTAATGGTTTGAACAAGAACTTAAAACATTTGACTCAGGACTTAGTTTTATAGAAGTTGTTGATAATGGGATCTAAATCACAAATGGGAAAAAAGTAAATTGGGATTGTAAACCTTCCAAAAAAGGAAAATCTGCATTTTCTGGGACAACCCAAAATGGAGTGTTGATTTATTGTTATTTTGTCTATATTTCTGCTCAACTTTATTAAACTGGGAAGATTTAATTTGCTGTAACTTTGACTTTTTATGGTCTTGAAATTAATCTTTTTTTTTTTTTTTTTTTTAATCCAGGTGGACACAATCTTGGATCAGGAAAACTTTACACTAGAGGAGCTTCTTGAGGAGGAAGAAATAATCCAAGAATGCAGAGCTCTTAATAGCCGACTTATCAATTTGTAAGCTAAAATGTTCTTTCTAATTCTAGCAACCTCTACCATTCATAACTCATTGGTGGTATTATTATTACAATTTACAATATTGTATATAGTGGTTCATATGCCTTTTATGTTCATTTATTGTCTAAATTACTTCTTGTTTTATTTCAGCTCCTTTAAATCTATTTGAGCACATCTTGGCTTCTTGGATTCTGTATGTTTTGCAGAGTAGGCATCTTGCTGCTATTTGCTGATAAACAAGGCTTGAGTCATTATTTAATAATCTAATAGTAAATGCAGCTTAGTGACCTTTTAATGCATTATAGTGATACATCCATATTTAGGTGCTCTTTTTTGAATTTTCTTTTGCATGGGGGGGAACTGACTCTTTTCTTGACTTATTCAACTTGTGAATTACTGAATTTGGTATTATTTGTTTCACTAATGCAGAGTATTTGTCATATAATGCTCTTAATCTTTTTTTTTTTTTTTTTTTTTTTTTTTTTTTTTTTGGAATTTAAATGTAAATTCAATTGCTGTTCATTGTAGCTTGAGGGAAAGGACTCAAATTGAACAGCTTTTGAGGTACATAGTGGAAGAAGCTCCTGAGGATGCTGCAAAAGGACGTGCTTTTAAGTAGGTATCCATGGGCCCACATGGAAAATATGTTTCTTTCATATTTATATAAATATAATTCACCAACATATTTTTATTTGTTTATATATTAGGTACCCGTTTATTGCTTGTGAGATATTTACCTGTGAAGTTGATATCATACTCAAAACCTTGGTAGAGGACGAGGAGGTAAAAAACCATTAGTATCTAGAATCAGAAAGTATTGAGTAATTATTTTTATTTTTACTATGATGATGATAATAAGTTCATTTCTTTTTCAGTTGATGAACTTGTTGTTTTCCTTCTTGGAACCAGAACACCCTCATTGTACCCTACTGGCTGGTTACTTTAGTAAGGTAAATTTTATTTACTTTTGTAAAAATTCATACTTCTAATTTTCCAATTTGATGTTTAAGATGAATGATCATGTGTTATTGTCTTATGTAGGTTGTTGCATGCCTATTGTTGCGGAAATCGGCTCCTTTAATCAACTACATTCAAGTTAGTTCCCCACATGAATTTTTTTACCCTTGAATATGTAATCATAATATTTTTGATATAAATCTATAATTACATAACGAAGTTGTTAACGATTTTGTAATCAGGCACATCCAGACATTATCCAAAAGCTGGTTGATCTAGTAGGAATTACATCAATCATGGAGGTGTATAAATTATAATTATTCTCTAACTTTCTATTCCTTACATTTTTTTATTTTTATTTTTACCTTTTTACCCCTGTATCTTTATCCCTTCTAATCGAAAATATTTTTACTGAACAGGTGCTTATTCGTCTAATTGGTGCTGATGAAAATCTCTACACCAGTTTTGCAGACTCAACACAGTGGTTAGAAGACATTGATGTGCTAAAAATGATTGTTGATAAATTCAGTTCTTCAGTAAGTTATCTATTTAATGTAAAGTTTTTACTGGAAAAAATATTGTTTCAACTAAAATTTGAAAACTCAAACTCTGTAAGGATTCTCCTCAAGTGCATGCGAATGCAGCAGAGACACTTTGTGCTATAAGTAGATATGCTTCCCCAGTTTTAGCTGCTAAAATATCCAGTCCAAGGTTAGTGTCAAATATCGATAATGCCCTTTAGTTTTTACTTTTTTCTATTGGCTGTTTGCAGCTGATCATCTCTACTTGTAATAAAAGATTGTTTTTTTTTCATGTGTGATTTTTCAGTTTCATAGCAAGATTATTTCATCATGCATTGGGGGAATCAAGGCCAAAATCGGTTTTAGTGAATGCATTGTGTGTATGTATATGTTTGTTAGATCCAAATAGACAAACATCTGCAACATCTTACTTCTATAATCGACAATTGATTCATAATTCATCAGTAACAACAAATCCAGAGATTGTGGAAGGCATGTTGGAGAGCTTAGGTATGTTAAATTAGTGAATAATTTCAAGTTTGTACCCTTATTTTGTAGACTTTTCTCCATTATTGCAGAATGGAATTTGTCAAAGGAATTATAATCTATCATGTGAATGGAATTCAAGTTCATTCCCTTGCTTGGTTTATATATTAAGAAAAAACTAAATTAAAATTTTTCCATAGAACCTAAACCTATATATATATATATATATATATATATATATATATATATATATATATATATATATATATATATATATATATATTTAACTTTTATACATGAAAAGAGAAGTTTGATAATTTTTGTAAATTTTATTTATAGTTAAATGTGTTTTTTATGTAGTAAGTATAAAAATATATAATCAGTTTTTCTCTTTTTATTTATCACAATATATATATGTGGGTATTTTGGTCTTTTATGTTCATTTATTATTTTGATTTTTATATATCAAATAATAAAAACTGCTTAGTTTTTTTTATTCTTTATTCATAAGTAAATGTATTTTATATAACATAAAAATATATATTTAATTTTTTTATTATTATTTATGATGATACATATGGAGGGTATTTTGGTCTTCTATTATATAAGAGAAGGAATGTAATTTAATTCCTTCCACCCAACCCTAGGAATGATAAAGTCCATTTGAAGGATTCCAACAGAATTGAATTCCATCCATTTGCAACCAAACATGCCATGGAAATATGGAATGGAATCTCGAATTCCGATTCCATGAACCAAACACGCCCTAGTTTTCTTAATGTAATAAATTGTGACATCCAAAACTTGTCTTACATCACTTAAGCACCTCATTTTCTCTTTACTCTTTTACATTGCAATTTAATTATTTATTAAACCATATCCTATCATGTCAGTTGATGTACTATAACATTCTTATTGTAGGGAATTTGTCAAAGCTGTTGGAAGTTTCAACAGACGAAAAAGTTTTACTAACAACATATGGCAAGTTGCAACCACCTCTTGGGAAACATCGCCTTAAGGTATCTTTGTCTTTTACAAGACTTATTAATCATTATCTTTGATTCTTTTCCATGTATATACCCTTTTCATTGTTGAAGTAGTAGTATAATATTAATACCCCATCTTGAAGTATCTTATTATTTTGAAACTGGAAATTTTCAGATTGTTGAGTTCATCTCAGTGCTAATGAGTGTTAGAAGTGAAGCTGCAGAGAATGAGTTGGTTCGCCTTGGTGTTTTAAGACGTATTTTGGAATTATTTTTTCAGTAAGTCTTCCATTTTTCCTCTCTCTCTCTCTATATATATTCTGTATTTATAATTCATATAACCTTACTTTATTTTGATGGCTTTTAGGTATCCATACAATAACTTCATTCATCACCATGCTGAACAGATTATAGTTTGTTGCCTTGAGAGCAAGAATGCTTCACTGGTTGAACACATTCTTGAGGACTGTAATCTTGTCAGGAACATTATTGATGCTGAGGGGAACAGTGCATCCAATACTGACAAAAAGATTGATATGGTAAACTTTTATAATCATTTTTTTAAGTTCAATTTGTGTTTTGTGAAAATACACATGACATTTTCATGTTGAATTTGGTGAATATTGTTTCAGCCAACAGTCCTTGCTGAAGGAAGAGTGCCACCTAGGATAGGGAATGTTGGACACATGACACGCATAGCCAACAAACTCATCCAATTAGGGACTCATAACACCTATATACAGGCACATTTGCAGGTTACTTTCTCCATTTCACAACTTTAAAAAAGTGCTTTCTTTATCCACACAACACTTGTCACTTTTTTTGTACTTATGTTTCATGGGGTTAGGATGTTTCTTTTTAGGGTCAAATTCAAAAAGTAACAATTTACTTTTATTGATTTGTGTATATTATATAGCATACTGCTTTCATTTCTCCCTATTACAACTTTGTAGTTTGAAAAATTCTACCCGATTGTAGCAATGTTATCCAAATACAAAGCAATTTTCACTGCTGTCATCGGGTGGATTTTTCAAAGTATAATGTTTTAATAAGAAACAAATTTAAAGTACAATGTCTTAGTAAGAAAAAAAGAATTTGTAAATTCAATGCTTTAATAGAAAGCAATGGGATTAGGATGCTATAATAGGAGTCTTTTTGTTGTATTTTGAAAATGTATAAATTTTTGACAGAATAATAGTGAATGGGTAGAGTGGCATGCAAATGTACTTGAGGGACGCAATGCACTTGAAAATGTCTTACAGTGGGAATGCGGGTAGGTATTCTACATTAACATTTGTTATCTATGTTGCATCACAGTAAATGACTATTTTGCCCTTCTGTCTGGAATTAATCGATTTACAAAAACGTTCCTTCACTTGTCCAAATCTACAGGAGACCTACACCACTTCATGATCCAAGTAGGGATAGTGATGATGATGATTACCATGATAAAGATTATGATGTGGCAACTTTAACCAATAATCTAAGCCAGGCGTTTGGGTACGGTTTTTATGAAAATGCTGATAGCAACGAGGTATCCAACTTTTTTATTATAATTTTGCTTGCTCAACTTTTTGCTACAAAGTTTATCCGATGTTATTTGCTTGTGGATATAAATGATAAATATTAAATAAGTATCATACATGTTAATAGAGTTATAGAAAGAAAGAAATAAAAAATACTTTACACGTGCATTTGATGAACTTATAAAGTGGAAAGTAGTATAGTTGTATAATATATTTTATAATAATATATGTTACTAAAGAAGTTTAGTAAAAAAAACAAACTAAATCGACTAAATTAAGTCGATGTACATGGTAGCACATGCTACATGGTAGTCTATGTAATTAAACCATGGATGATAGGTTTTGAAGATGAACAAAGGGAAAGAAATCATGCCAACATATGTATCACAAGAAAGGTCCAATGTGTTGACCTCAAACGAAAAATCAAAGAAAATGGAAAGAGGAGAAATGTCTGAAATGCCCCATAAGGTTCTTCATCATGGTCCTCATGAGTATCATCATAAGGGTGCTAATGGGAATTGTCCTAAGGCTCCTCAAAATTCAATACATCCACGAAGAATGAGTTTTGTTGACTTTGAACGGGATAAAAAAGATTTGATGAGAAAGAAAAGACTAGTTGGTGAACATATAGAAGATCTAAAGAGGGAGATCAAAAGACTAAAACGACCTTCCTCTAAAAGAGACAAAGAAGAGAAACCCAGAGGTTTTGTAGAGCAAGTTAAAGAGATTATATATAAAATAGTGAACCGAATGAAGAAATGACACCTATGGCCCACCACTATCTATATTAACTCCCTATAAAAGCACCTAAGTGAGTATATAAGTCATTTCAATACTCAAAAGTAGTCTTAGTAGAAATTGTGTTTAATATTTATATATGCCAACTTTTGTAAAGATAATACATATGAAAAGCCGTAGAAATGAAATATATGCCATCTTGTATAGTTTTTATTGGAAGGTCTAGTCCCCGCATGAGTGGAGGTATGACTGTCTACATATGTGGGACCCGTTGGTGGAGGGAATTAAAGGGTGGTGTATGCCTTAGAATGGAAGTTTAATTTTATAAAATAGTTAACCACTTGGGTTGATATGGTGGATAAACTATTGACCCATGTTCAAATCTTGGCACTACTCAGCTCCTGCGGCCATGGAGGTTCGTCTGCAGTGACTCCAGTGCATGAGGCATACCCTCATGTTTGCAACAGGGGATTAGTTGTTGCGTGAAAGCTGCCCAGAACCCTCGTTAGGGAAGTTCCATTTCCAAAAAAATAATAATAATAAAATAGTTTCAAATTTGTTTAGTGAAAGAGCGATTATTTAAAGGGTATAGGCGTATTTTAGTGGAATAGGAGAGAGGTTGAGAAAAGTAAGAAAAAAAGATTGGCAATAGTAGAAATTGAAATAAGAGGATAGAGGAAATTGAATTAAGAGATGTAAAACCCTAAGCTAAGGTGGTGTTTCTTTTTGACTTAATGGGGACAACACTTTATACAAATAGATATATAAGGGTGTTTCTTCTAGACTTAATACATACAAAAGTAGTGCTAAATTCATCCCAACAATTACCACATTCATCGAACTTATTAGTTCGGATTTGTTGGAGTTTGAATTCTATCCATCCATACAAACCCTGTTGGAAGGAAGGAAGGTCTACACTTATTTTGGTTTTTAGATGGGTAAGAGGGAAACATACATGTATGGATCTGACAGGGTTTTCCTACTCTTGGAGGTTTCACTGTGGGGCAGGGCAGGTTGCTTTAAAAGCTACCTCATGCAAAGTGACAAAGCATGAGAAAGCATGCATGGAAAATCAACACGTGTTTATACCATTCACGTTTGATACTTTTGGTTTCCTTGTGCCAGATGTTGTGGAACTCCTCAGTAGACTCCATCAGAGTCCACCAACAGGTCATGCATAGTAATGTTATGACCACAAGATCTATGGATGTAGTCTTGAAAAGAATTAGTTTTGTCATAAAGGGTTAGCAGTGCAGCTTGTTGCCTGTTTGACTACGACCTTGATGTAAAAATTCTTTTAAATTTGTAAACCATCAGGTAAAAGGAATTCGTCATTCCTTCCATACACATCCATGGAATGACGAATTCCATCAAAATGAATTCCATCGAAACATGTAATTTGGAGGAAATTACGTTATTAGGTAAAGGGAATTCATACTACTACTACTACTACTACTACTACTATGATAATAACATATTAGTATTATTATTCTATTGTAGTCATTTATTAATAATATTAATAAGTTCTGTTTATCATTATTTTCGTATTATTAGTATTTTTTTCCTTTTATTTTTAGTATTTTCGTATTATTAATTATATTATAATATATTATAGTCATTTGTCATTGTTATTATTATTATTAACATTACTAAAAAAAGTTGAAGCTTTTTATAGCTTTAATCAGCCTTCAAAAGAATAGGCGAATTAAATATACATCAAGCTTTGCCACAAAATTCTACAAACATTTTAATTGTTTACAATGAAAGTTTAGGCACCAAAGCATGCATTTCATGTGTAGAATGTGAAAAACCTAGCAACAAAGGAAAAAGGGAAAGCTATTTTCTAGTTGTAGGTGGAATGAGTTGTAATTTTATTTTATTGTTTTTTAATTGTCATCATATTAATATGCCACATCACCAAATAAGTTAACAAAAATTAATTTTCTATTAAGAGTAGCAAGAAAGTACAATGTTATTTTACAATAAGGGCAACATGTACTATGGTTCAAAATCTAATTTACTCATTAAATAAATGAAAATCATACGTCTCACAACATATAATATACATTTGTATTATTAGTAGTATTATCTGTGTTTGTACATGTCTATGGCCCTGTTTTTGTCCCATTAAGTGTTGTATGGATAAATGATTGTTAAAAAGTATTTGAGAAAATGACATCACACTTGGGAAAACAAAAAAATTTGTTAAAATTGAAGTTGTTCTTTGTGTATTATGTAAAAATGAAACACTTATATTAATATATGAGATTAAATCATGTCCTCTTTAAGTCCAAAAGAAAAAACACCTTATTCTCACTTTTGTCATTTATCATCATTACTTGTAATATCTGTATTCTTCAATAGTCTTTGCTTTTTTTAGAATATTTTTATTTACAACAAAAAACTTTGGTCGCCTTACAGCACAATTTAAATTTTATTTTATTTATTTTTGTGTTCTCAGGCTCATGGCTCAATGGAAGGAGATGATGAGGTATGTGTTTTAGTCTTTTATTTCACAAAGAAAAAAATTGAAAGAGAAGAAAAGGGAGTCAAGTATTGAGGATATCTTCCTTTAATTCTTTGATAAATAATAATAAAATTATTTGGGTTAATTGTGCATTTTATTTTTTTTAATAATACATGCAATAAAGTGGTTTTTCTTATAGTTTCATTTTAAGATAAAAAAAATATGCAATATTTTACATGTAACCTGTAGAAACATGGTTGCATATAATATATTGGTTGTATATATAGGGTTAATATCATAAAAGACCTTATATATTGTGTTTTATCCTGATTAAACCTCAACTTTATATTTTTCGTGCATTTTTCCATTTTTTTTATGTGGCCCTTTTAGCATTTTTTTCCTGAATAAACTTGTCCAATGTGAGGATTTTTTTCAGAAAAAAATAAATAGTTGAGGTTTTTTTCTCGGAAAAAATGGAAAATTGAAGGTTTTTTTTAGGGAAAAAAATAAAATAAAGGTTAAACTCGGAAAAAACGCAATATGTGTGGTCTTTTATATATGTTTTGGTTTTGTGACATGAAAAATAACTGAACTTTGCAGGATGTGTATTTTGATGATGAATCTGCTGAAGTAGTCATATCTTCACTTCAATTGGGAGATGACCAAGAAAGGTTTGTTAATTATCTTGAATTATATAATTTAGAGCTGAACACAAGAAAGACACTTTCATTTCTTCATATCCTATCGAAGCATTGCAATCAGGTTGACTTTTTGAAGTTCAATGTCCTAATAGAAAGTTTAATATACAATGCTATAATTGGGTAGGTTTTTAAAGTGCAATGCCTTTCAAAGAAATAAAAAAAAAAGTTCAAAATTACATTACAATGATGTAAAGAAAAGTATTAAAGTATAAGATGCTATATTAAACAAATATTTAAAAGTAGGGAAATATGCAGAAAAGTCTCATTATTTTGGGAAAATTCTTAATAAAGTCTTAAAAAAAAATTTGAACAGAAAAGTCCCATTTATCTAATATTTTGTCCAAATTAACAAAAAAAGTCTTTATTTTCTTTTTAACAGGAAATGACAGATTATCATGTAAAACTAAATAATCGGGACTTTTCTGCTCAAAAAATAATAATTTAGGACTTCATCAAAAAAGTTCCCAAAATAATGTACGCTGCTATTTTTCTTTATTTTTGCATTTAGCTCAATAATATATTCACAAATGTTTCCTATTGCCATGTGTTGGTTTCTGGACTATGATATCTATATGATTATTATTAGACAAAATTACAGTTTTGGTCCCTCTGGTTTGACAGAAATGGAAAATGGTGGGTTAGATGTTTTTTTTATAATTAATAAAATATTATTTTAAAATTGGAAAAAAATAGAACAGGGTAAATTAGTAGTTTCATATCACTTTTGTAACAAAATCAAACCACGAGGACCAACCTCGCAAGAAACGGAAATCACAGGGACAAAAACTGTAATTTTGTCTTATTGTTATAACTTATAACAATAGTTGAGTGAGTAAATGCATGAAATAGTGAAAATACATTGTGTTTATCTGTAATTCTATACTCATCTAAAAAGTTAGTTTTATTAAATGGTCAAAAAGTATATATAATATTATAATGTTTTAATCACTAGAGAAAATAATTAAAATGATTTATTTGTTGAAAATTTTATTGCAGGGGATCTCTTTTTACAAATTCGAATTGGTTTACTGCGGATGAAGAGGTGGTTTCCGAATCATCAACTAATGCCACCTCACCTCCACCTCCACCCACCACCGAGGCGGCCCCTGGCGGCAATGATGGCGGTTTCACACCGGAAAACAATGATGACTTGTCAGACACCGCCACGAGTTCAACCAATGATTCAAGACCCAGTGAGACCGATAAACCACCGGAACAGGTTGACCGGAAAGATTCCGGCGAACCAGGTGGCACCACCACCACCACCGCCACCGACCCTGCCAGAACATATCCGTTGAGCAGTGAACCTGAACCACCAAAGGTAGAGACTAGTGATAGGGGAGATGAAAGGGAGGCTTCATCTTCCACTGCCGCCGATGAAGTGGCGGCAGAGGGTGGCGGGCCGCCACATTCTGAAACACATACCGATGGTGAAGAGCAAAAGTAAATACTGTAAATTTTGATTTTTTGGTTTTGGTGGGGTTGAGTTTTACTAAAAATGTATTTTTGAGATTAGTTTTGGTGTACATTGTTAACGAAATAGGGATGACAATTCTTTACCCTTGTCTTAGGTTTTTTTTTACTAAATTGACGGATGGTCGAGGGGTATACTAGTCTTTTCTTAAGAAGAGGGTTTTTTGATATGTCAAATTCATTGCATACTCATACACGTTGAATATAACACGTTTATCGCTGTAGTATACTAGTATGGCTTGTTAATTGTATGATAAAAAAATGGTCAAATTTGTAGGTAAGTCATTATAAACGGCTATTTAAAAAAATGGATTAAGGAATTGACCGATAAATATTGCGTGACGAATTAATCAATTATTCAACGGCGAACCAAGGAAATGATTACTTGATGACAAGTATTGGACTAGAAGTTATAAACCAATTCATGTCAAAGGGCTCTAGTTTTGAACCAAACAAGCCAACTAGTTTCTCCAAATATGGCTCTATCTCTTGTCTCAATGTTTAGTTATATATTAATAAAAGTTTTATTTTTAACATTAATTGCAAATGTGTTTAGATCACAAGATTATTAACTAACACTAACAGACACGAACAAATATATTGTTAAACAAACAACACAAAAAAATTTGTTTCTTTATATGTTTGTGTTCATTTGTTTGTTCGGTTATACTTAAGCAAACAAACATAAACAAAACTTTTGTTTGTGTTTGGTGGTTTTGCCCCGGCCCTATCCTAGTCTATTCTTGTAATTTGATCTAACCAAGAAGATTAGTTATAATCAACTCTTTTAATAAGACAATATGATTAAATAACGATTTTTATAATCAACAATCCTCATAAAATCAAGTTTAAAATTTTAACTATAAAGCATATCTTATATGAGTTTTATTTTATTTTTATTTTTATTTTTTATTTTTTAGTTCAATATCTAATAATCAACCCAACAACTCTAATAGCTTTTTACCATCAGTAGTTTTTGAGTCATTTATAACAAAATCTTCTAAAAATGATCAATGATTATAGCTTTTGATTCAAGTATAACAAAACCTTTAAAACATTTCATAAAGACGAGTGTAGATTAATCTGAGGGCGGAGATGCTATTCTTTGGGGAAGAATTTTCGGATCCTGGGTTGATCTTGTCTTTCCTTCTCCCCAAGAGTTCCTTTAAGTGTCATTGCCCCAATAGGTGGCGGATCTCCTTTCTGAAGGTGAAGCAATCTTCGGTAAGATGTCTAAAATCGTCGTGGTAAGCACACCACTTAGATTTATCTTTCGATCATGATTATTTATCGTTTCTCTTGGGCCATCTTGCCTTGTCTACAAGATCATGCATTACATAGGGCAAACCTGAAACATGAACAAAAAAAAGTAGTCAAATATCTTGGGGTAATCTTCATCTTCCTCCTCATCTTCCAGAACATTAACCTTATGGTTCTCAGGCCTTGATTAAGGTTTAGCTTTGTAAGATTTGTGGGAGAAAGATTCATTCTTCCTGTTGGGATGATCGTAAGATGGTGTTGGCTCTCTTCTAGATCGTTTTGTCCTCTTCAAGCTTGATGAATGTTAGGGCTCTATTTCTGACTTTATCCAACTTCTTGCATGGGGTCATGGCAAGATCCTCGTAAAATGGAGAATCTTTCTTTAGTCCCATCTTGAAGGCTTCCACGACTGTCGCAACATCTAGATGTAGAATATTTAGGGCTTCCCTCCCAAACCTGTTAACATAATCCCTCAATGATTCATCATTGTCTTGGGTTACTCTGTCAAGGTCACTTGTTACTTTTTCAAAAGTTCTACTACAAGAAAATTAATTATTAAACAAGTTCATGAGATGTGAGAAAGAAGTGATGGAGTAAGGAGGAACGTTTAGGAGCCACTTTAGTGCAAATCCTCTAAGGATTGAACCAAAACTCTTGCATAGATAAGCTTCCTTAAAATGTTGGGGAATTGGAACAACCTCCATGCGTCCTCTATATTGGGCGATATGCTCTTCATGATCCGTGGTTTTATCATACATTTTCATGTTAGGTGTCTGGAACCTTTTTGGAACTTCGATGTCATAAATATGGGTGCAAATCTTGAGACCCTATGGTTGAGAGGTGACACCTCTGGTATAGGTTAAATCATGTTTGGCACACTTGAGATCACGTATCTCAATTGGCTAGTTCCTTCGCCATAGAAGACTTATCCCTAGATCTTGGGTATTAGAAGGGATGTTGAATATCCCTCCAAGATCTTAGGAATCAGGACCTCCCGAGCTAGTAGTTGCACCATCTGTAAAGATAGGCACCTGCCTTGATATGAAGTCTTCGGCTTGGCATTTTGAAGATGCACCAGTTTCGAAGTTCAAGATCATAGGCTGCAAAAATGAAGGCGGAGTTGGTGTAGTTTCCATAGGCCTTCTTGAGTCTGCACTTAGTTTCTCTATTCTTTCGAATAGCATCTTCTTGGTCTCATCCTATTCAGTAATATGTTGTTCCATCCTGGTCAACATAGAAATGACTTTGGTGTTAGACCATGACCGATATTTCTTAGGTTGTCCCTCCTGGATATTGAACTGGTGAAGATGTAGAGCCAGTTCTTCTAGGGACTTCGACACTACTCCTTTGTGGATTAACAACAGGAGGGGTGTGTGGGGGGGGGGGGGGATAGGTTTTGACCAACAAAAATGGATGGAATAGTGCTACAAGTGGATTTTGGTAAGGTAGACATTTTTAGTGCAAGTGACTAAAAATCACAGAAAAAGCTTTTTGAATAACCTCAAGAAAAAATATAATAACACCACTTGTCACACGGATGGCGCCAAATTGTTTTGGTTAAAAATTGAGAAACTAGTTTCGTAACCAAATTAGTGAGTGTGACGTGATGTTTAGAATACAGTGTTAAACGGTGAAATGCTTAAGATCTTGAATTATGTTGAACATCTTGGTTAAAACCAATATCCTGAAAAGAAAACAACAGTAGTCAGAGAGTTATTTAATGATGTTGTTTTGTTTCGAATCAAAGATAAGTATATTTGTAAGAATTGGGACAAAAATAGTGTTAAAGTTGTGAACTTGTTAAATAAAGCAATAATTCTTAAGATATTCAAAAACGTGCCAAGATACTACATAATATCTTGGTATTTTAGCAAGATTTCGATTGTAAAACCAAATAAATGATTAATTAAACATGTAAAAAAATGTTATAATTAACCAAATATCAGTAAGAAAATAAAAATAAATGCAAGTACAGAAAGATATACGAGGAAATCCCTTAATCCTTTTGGATCTCCGGCATAAAACCTCGGGAAGTGATAATATCACTGACCTTTGAACTTAAATTAATAAAAAATGAATTACATGTGCTAGTTGTAAGTGTTGTAAGTGTAATCGAGCTCAAGCATAATCAAAAAGAAGGTGAGAGTAGAAGCAAGAGCGTAATGGTGAGTAGTGGATCAAATAGGCTTTATATATACGTGTACATAAAAAACTTACCTAAATTCTAGGAATCTTCCTTGATCCATGCTTGACATGGTTTTTTTAAAATGAATTCAACGTTATTACACTATGACCACGTGTCTTTTGACATGACCTATTCCTTTCTAGTTAAATCCTTGATTCATGCATAAGAGATAACAAAAAACACTAGGCAGTCCCAAGATATTGACTAAATCCAAGATTTTGGGCTAACCAGGATGTTAGCATGTAACTACTAGCACGGGAGGTCCTGATTCCTAAATCCAAGATTAAGAGCCACCATTGTCCTAAACCCTAACCTCGAAACCCTAAGGCAATTTTGAGTGTTGTGAGCCATTTTGAGTTTTTTGTGGTGTGTTTAAAGCCATTGGAAGGAAGGGAAGCTTGGTAAGAGTTGGTGATACAAAAAGGAGCTGTTAGATCTCGAATCTTTGCTTCATTTTCGACACGTTTCTGGTAAAAAGTCTCAATCTTGCTTTGTGAATTCATAGATCTCCTTCTTAGAGTTCTTTTGCATGTTTTGCTCCAAATGGAGTGGTTGTTGGGAGTTGGACGTCCCATTTGGGCAAACCCTTTCAGATCTATGGTTCTATGGAGCTCTTGTGGCATAAAGGTGCCAACTTTATGGTCTTAAGGGCTCTATGCATCCATTAAGCCCTTATTATGGTCTCTTTTAAGCTTTTAAGTTCCCTATAGCCTTGCATGTGAGTAAAGTTGAAGACTTTACGTGACCTTTTAGTCTTTAAGGTCCATATTTGTGTTCATGGGTTCTATCTTGAAGATATGGTGGTTTTGGGATTAAGACATAAGCCTTTTTGGTTTAGGGTTTGAACTTAATGCCTTTAGGGTGGTTCTTAATGGGTAAAGTTGGAAACTTTACCCTTCTAGACGTATTTTCAGTCTAGATCTAGAAGATAGGGCTTCGGTTTGAAGAATAGTGGCTGAATGCATTAAGTGGGTTGGCTGATCGAAGAACTCGACGAGTTGGATTGGGTTTGTCCCGATTTTGTTGAAAAAAGGAGGAAATCGACAAATTAAAGGGAAACTCGGCGAGTTGGATCGAAATATCGCGATTCTGTGCTTAATGGAAACTCGGCGAGTTATGGGATAACTCAACGAGTTGAGTCAACTCGAAGCGTTGACTTTGACTTTTGACTTATGCTTTTGACCAAGTTTGTCCCAAGGAGTGTTTGAGGTAACCTGAATTGTATTCGAGGGAAATATGGGCTTAGGATAAGACCCATATGGGATCGAGCCCAATTTGGAAAATTAGGCCATTAGTGGGCTTTTATGGATTTTATAGTTGTGGGCCTTGTTGGTTTTGGGCTTGGGCCTTGGTTGTGAGTCTTGATGTGTCACACCCCCAAACCAAGGATGGCGGAAACATTCAGGGGTGGAGGACTTCATGTATAGTATCACAACAACAAGTATAATAGTGTGCATAGTAAATACAACCATGATAAATATAATTGAAAAAGTTACACCACAGTATGAGTTTACATGTTTCAAAATCAATTACATTATGATGACAAAAATGTATAATTTGACGTCTTGCGTCCCATCCTCAAAATCAGTTGATTTCCTGTTTCACTGGTTTCCTGAGAATACAAGTAGTTTTGAAAGAGTGTCAACAATTAAGTTGGTGAGTTCATAAGCTTTTGGGTGAAATGTTGGAAAAACCTTTATTGGTAAAATGTAATGTATACACAAGAAAATCCCAATATTTTCCTTATAAAATATTATGTAGTCTTAAATCCCAAGACCGAATGCATGAGCGTGTGTTCGTAATTTAAACGAAGAAATGCAGTTTTAAATAGATAAAACCCTTTTTGTTTTCCTTTTTAAAGTAGAATTTCCCGTAAACTTTAAGTGATGTTAACTCCCTATGTGAGTCGCTATAACCATACTACAACCGGATGACCTGTTACAACGTTTTTCAGACGTTAAAATTTGTTATGACTTTTGTCACCCGTAGACCTGCAGGTCCCGCTGTAGCTAGCAGCAAGGTGTGGGGTGTCAATCCCAATATAGATCTATACAAAATTATCACGCTCTCCCTACAAGAGATTCTGGTTATAACTTACAGGGGTTTTTAACCCGTACTCTAAGAGTACATTTGAAGAATTGTCTCACAACTTACGTTAACGAGTTTACGTGTAGTGTTTGAGTAAGAATCTTTTCTGTGGTGGGAGTGAAATCCCCCTTTTGTGTACCAAATTAGTGATGTGAAGTTCCTAAACCATAACTATTATAGTTTATCATGTAGTAGTTGAAAATCCGATAGTATTGTGGTGAGACCCTTCATGTGTGTGTAATAGTTTAACCAATGCATAACTATACTTATTATATTTCATCTTGCATTATTTGTAATTACAAAGGACCCTTATACTTGATAGAGTATTTTCTGTTATATAAACATATCACAACAGATAAACACATGCAATATACAAAGTCATCAAAGGTTACACTTTGCTCAACATGTTACAAAGTGTTATGAACATTGTAAGCTGTTAACTTGTTTTTAATTTTTCTACACTGTTTTAGAAAAGTCATAGAAAAATCATACGAAGTCAAAAATCGATTCCGTAAACTCAGAGAGTTTAGAAAATGTGTCTAGTTTATTCATAATTTTTATTATAATTTTTAGAAGTCTCTAACTTGTGTGAAAATGTTCATATTCACAGACTGGTCCGAATTTGTTTCTGAAATGATAGGCAGTTTTGTAAAAATCACCATAAATCGTAGAAAAATCGTATGGAGATGTGCAAGTAGTCATTTTAAAGGTAAGAACCTGAAATATTTGAATATTAAACAGTTTTGAAAGATATTAAGTTTAAGATGGTCAAAACAGTCCGTGAATGGAAACAAACTTTCCTGTTGAAAGCTGAAGTTTGAGTTTAGTTATGTATTTGGTATTATAACTTGTATTCTCCCCCTAAAACTTGAAGAAAACATGAAAATGTGGGGGTATGAACTCACCTTGAGTAGGGGTGTTCAAAAATATCCGTATCCGAAAATCCGAAACTCCGAAGTGAAAATTATCCGAAATTTCGGATATCCAAAAATTCAGATATCCGAAATCCGGATATCCGATTTTTCGGATTCGGATACGGATAGCTATTTTCTAAATTTTCGGATAATTCGGATATCCGATATCTGAAATATATATATTTTTTAACAATTTTTTTAAATAATTTTTATTTCAAATTAGAATAAATCATAGAGAGTTGAAGTATATAGCTTACTGTGATAACATAAATTACATTGTTTCATTGATATTTTTTTAATTCACGTAGTATCATATTGGTATCATATTGTGTGATAAAATATCTATATTGTTTTACTTACTCTAATTATATTAGCCAATATATATATATATATATATATATATATATATATATATATATATATATAGAAATGTTGTTAGTTAATTCAACAATATGTTTTGGTATATGCTATATTTGTCCATACTATAGAAATAATAAGCTAAAAAAGACAATAAGTCTTGCGATGATTTTTGCTTTCATTGCAACTAATTATAAAAAATATTACATTTTCGTTTTTTGTGTGCAGCAACTCCTGTAGGTGAATTGCGAGATTGAGTTTTCTAAAATGTAAACTACGTTTGCGACTAATTATAAAAAATATTATATTTTCGTTTTTTGTGTGCAGCAACTCCCGTAGGTGAATTGCGAGATTGAGTTTTCTAAAATGTAAACTACGTTTGCGATATTCAATTATAAATTTTATTTAACTGGCCCAATCATAGATGCACTATTGTTTGAAAATTGGAACATGAAAATATAGACTTATGTTGTTTTTTCTTACTGAACAGTGAATCAATAACAAATAACTTGATACCATTTGACTTGAATAAATTAAATTGCATATTCTTTTTTTTTTTTTTTTCTGTTTGCGACGTTGTGCAACTTATCACTATATTCTAACATCTAGTAATGTTATTTTGAGTTTGTTATAAATAGTAAATGAATAAATTTCGGATATTTAAATGGATATCCGAATCCGTATCCGAAATTCCGGATACGGATTCGGATATCGGAAATCCACTATCCGAAATTTCGGATATCCGAAATTCGGATATCCGAATTTTCGGATATCCGGTTTTGAACACCCCTAACCTTGAGTTATTCCCTGAGATGAAGGTGGAAGAAGAAAGGTTTCCAAGTCAAGAACACTTGGGAGATACTTGAAGATTCGAAGATCATAAGCACAAATATGACGATATTTGTATAAGAGATTCATGATTTGAGTGAAGGAGTGTAGAATATTCAAATGTAGGATGAATTTACTTACCAAGACTGAAGTGAAAAGCTCAAGAACAGCCTTGAAATCTCGAGTTCTAGAGAGGGAAAGTGAGAGAGAGAGAGGTGTTTGCTTTTTGGTGAGAGAGAGTGAGTAAAGTGGAAGGTGATATGAGAGTTTCCAACTTTTGATGAAGCTATGCAGCTGGAGGAGGGGTGTCAAAGGAAAAATAGTTAACTAGGTAGGGAGGAATAGTGATTGAGGGTTGTCCTATGAGGCTATGGGTGTTAACTTGTGTCATACTCTAGATAAAGTCAACACTCTAACACCATATCTTACCCAAAAGATTTTGTACTTAGTTTAGGATCCCCCTCCTCAAAATGTGATTAACATATGATAATATAGGGTCTCTTAAGTCAAAACACGAGTTTGGGTGAAAATCCCGCGCTAAAATCATGAAAAACGAGCTTAAAACGAAGTCGGGGTCGAAAACCGGAAAAAGGGGCGAAATCTGCGAAATTCCGAGTTTAGGGCCGAAGGTTCGGTCCTTAGGAGCTTAGAACCGAGAGGATGGTTCGGTTGATGCATGAGAACCGAGAGAAGGGTTCGGTCCGAGCCTCACAAGCGAAGCCATCAGAAGGAACCGAAAGCGAAGTAGGCTAGAAGCGAAGGGTAGTTCGGTCCGATGGGACCTTCGGGTTCGGTTCTTGTAGGAGGTTTCGGTCCATGGCAGTTTCGGTCCTTATGAGTTCGGTTCTTAAGCTAGTCTCGGTTCTAATGAGGTTCGGCTCCTTAAGAGGGTTCGACTCTATAAAGCTGTTTTTCCCATAAACTTCCGTTTTCGAGTTGTTTTCGACTAAATTAAGGGGCAGGATGCGCCGAGTGATTATAAGAAGTTAAGAGAGGTTTTAAGAGAGATTTCACATACTTGGAGAGATTTCATATTCTTGGAGAGATTTCACATACTTGGAGAGATTTGGGAGAGATTTCACATACTTGGAGAGATTTCACATACTTAGAGAGATTTAGGAGAGATTTCATATTCTTGGAGAGATTTCACATACTTGGAGAGATTTGGGAGAGATTTCACATACATGGAGAGATTTGGGAGAGATTTCACATACTTGGAGAGATTTCACATACTTAGAGAGATTTGGGAGAGATTTCATATTCTTGGAGAGATTTCACATACTTGGAGAGATTTGGGAGATATTTCACATACTTGGAGAGATTTCACATACTTAGAGAGATTTGGGAGAGATTTCACATACATGAAGAGATTT
Organism: Lactuca virosa; assembly: GCF_052849685.1. Taxonomy (NCBI): domain Eukaryota; kingdom Viridiplantae; phylum Streptophyta; class Magnoliopsida; order Asterales; family Asteraceae; genus Lactuca; species Lactuca virosa. The sequence goes on along the minus strand of NC_136426.1, from coordinate 259,530,009 downwards.
GGGAGAGATTTGAGGTAGAGAGAGATAGAGCGAGAGAGATTTGAGAGAGACTTCGTTTGAGACCTTTTTGGATGTTTAGCTTCGCTACGCAAGGTTTGTAAACCTCGTTAAGCCTCGTTATGAATGTTATACGCCCCCGAGGGGTACGGGATAGTGTTTTACCAAGTAGTTTCATCCCTTATCCTGATTAGGGTTTGAGAATTCTAAACCTATGAATTTTTCAAGTGATAACTTCTTATTAAAATAACGAGTTGTACAGTAGTAACATAATGTAAACCCTAATATACAAGGTCAATTGAGTTGACCGGTTTAACTTGTTGACTTTATTTGACTTTGACCTGAACAGAATTTGACGGTTGTCATATCATCCCCCCGTTAGAAGGAATTTCGTCCCGAAATTAGCATTTTGACTGGGACTTCAAGAGTTGGGGAAAAGATGCGGGTATTTTTGTTTCATTTGATCATCGCGTTCCTAGGTGAATTCGGGTCCTCGTTTTGCGTTCCAACAGACCTTCACAATAGGAATACGACTTTGTTTCGTCCTCTTGATCTCTCGATCCATGATTTCTACCGGTTCTTCTATGAAGTGGAGACTATCGTTGACCTCGATTTCCTCGAGTGGGATCATAAGAGTCTCATCAGACAGACACTTCTTTAAATTTGACACGTGGAAGGTCGGGTGTACGTTGTCAAGTTCTTGGGGTAGCCGAAGTTTGTATGCTACCGGGCCAATCCTGGCAAGGATTTCGAACGACCCGATATACCTTGGGTTTAGTTTACCACGTTTACCAAAACGTATCGTTCCTTTCCATGGTGAGACCTTCAGTAGCACCCGATCCCTAACCTGGAATTCCAAGGGTTTGTGTTGCTTATCGGCGTAGCTCTTTTTTCTATCTCGAGATGCTTTCAGTCTTTCTCGAATTTGAACAATCTTTTTCGTAGTTTCCCTTATGATTTCAGGGCCAGTGAGGCTGTTGTTAGGGACTTGCCCTTTTGCTAACTGTGTATCTCCCACTTCAGCCCAGCACAGTGGTGATCTGCACTTGCGGCCATAAAGAGCTTCAAATGACGCGACCTTGATGCTAGTATGATAACTGTTGTTGTATGAGAATTCAATAAGTGGTAAATGGGTATCCCAAGCTTTATCGAAGTCTATCACACACGCTCTTAGCATATCTTCCAGGGTTTGAATGGTTCTCTCGCTCTGCCCGTCAATTTGAGGATGGTAGGTCGTACTCATGTCTAGCCTGGTCCCTAGAGCTTTCTGTAAGGACTGCCAGAACCGTGAAGTGAATCTACTATCTCTGTCAGAGATAATGGATATCGGCACACCATGTAGTCGTACAACCTCTTTGATGTACGTCCTAGTCAACTTCTCCATCTTGTCGGTCTCCTTTATTGGCAGGAAGTGCGCAGATTTAGTCAATCTATCGACGATTACCCAAATGGTATCAAGACCACCCGTTGTCTTAGGCAGTTTGGTTAGGAAATCCATGGTTATTCGTTCCCACTTCCAGTCGGGTATCGTAGGTTGCTGTAGCAAACCCGAAGGCTTTTGGTACTCTACCTTAACCTTGGTACAAGTCAGACACTTGCTCACGTATGTAGCGATTTCGGCTTTCATGTTCGGCCACCAGTAGAGTTTCTTCAGGTCCAGGTACATCTTGTCTGAACCAGGATGTACGGAGTATCGTGTTTTGTGTGCTTCATTCAGGACGACGTCCCTGAACCCGCCGAATTTTGGTGTCCAAATTCGGTTCATGAGATAACGAGCTCCGTCGTCCTTGACTTCTAGATTCTTATCCATTCCTCTTAAAGCCTCACCTGCCACCTTCTCAGGCTTCAAAGCTTCCAGTTGAGCCTCTTTGATTTGTATGGACAGGTACGAATGGATTGTCATGGTTAATGACTTTACTCGGCGACCCGAGTATTCTTTTCGACTTAAGGCGTCAGCTACCACGTTGGCCTTGTCTGGGTGATAACGAATCTCATACTCGTAATCATTTAGTAATTCTACCCATCGTCTCTGCCTCATGTTGAGCTCTTTTTGATTGAGGATGTGCTGAAGGCTTTTGTGGTCGGTAAAGATAGTACACTTTGTTCCGTAAAGGTAGTGCCTCCAGATCTTTAGGGCGAATACTATTGCTCCCGATTCGAGGTCATGTGTGGCATAGTTGACCTCGTGCGTTTTTAATTGCCTCAATGCGTAGGCAATGACCTTTCCTCGTTGCAGTAACACACACCCAGACCCTGGTTTGATGCGTCGCAGTAGACCACAAAGTCTTCAGTTCCCTCGAGTAGGGACAAAATCTGGGCGCTGCACAGGGCATGCTTTAATGTTTGGAAAACGGTTTCTTGTTTCTCTCCCCAGCTGAAAGTCACACTCTTTTGGGTCAGGGTGGTAAGTGGTTTGGCAATCTTGGAGAAGTTCTGGATGAATCTTCGGTAGTAGCCAGCGAAGCCTAAGAATTGGCGGATTTCCGTAGGCGTCCTTGGTGCTGACCAGTTCTCGATCGCCTTGATTTTGGAGGGATCCACGTTTATCCCTTTCTCGCTAACCACATGACCGAGGAAGTCTACTTCTCGGATCCAAAATTCACACTTCGAAAATTTTGCATATAATTTTTCCGCCCTTAGAGTCTCCAATACCTGTCATAGATGTTGGCTATGCTCTTCCTTACTCTTTGAATAAACTAGAATGTCATCTATGAAGACAATCACAAACTTGTCTAGGTAAGGCCGGCACACCCAGTTCATTAGATCCATGAACACTGCGGGTGCGTTTGTTAACCCAAAGGGCATTACTACAAACTCGTAGTGACCGTACCGAGTTCTGAACGCCGTTTTGGGGACATCCTCCTCCTGAACTCGTAGCTGATGGTATCCCAACCTCAGGTCGATCTTTGAGAAGTAAGAGGCTCCTTGGAGTTGGTCAAATAGGTCGTCGATTCGGGGTAAAGGGTATCGGTTTTTGATGGTAAGCTTATTTAGCTCGCGGTAGTCGATGCACATACGAAATGATCCATCCTTCTTTTTCACAAATAGAACTGGTGCTCCCCAAGGTGAGAAGCTGGGTCTAATGATCCCTTTGCTCAGCAGTTCGTTTAGCTGACTGGATAGCTCTTGCATCTCGGCCAGCGCTAGACGGTAGGGCGCTCTGGCTACGGGGGTAGCTCCGGGGATTAGGTCGATTCGGAATTCGACTTGTCGTGCGGGTGGAACTCCGGGAAGGTCTTCCGGGAATACGTCAGAGAAATTACAGACCTCCGGAATATCCTTGACGTTTTCACCTCTTGTTTCTTATCCACTACGTGGGCTAAGAAGGCGTGGTATTCCTTGCGGAGATACTTTTGAGCTTTGGCGCAAGAGATGATTTGTAGGTTTGTACTGGGTTTTTCGCCGTAGACGACAAGAGTTTCGCCACTCGGTAGATTAAGGCGTACGACCCTTTCGTAACACAGAATGTCAGCACGATTTGAACCTAACCAATCCATGCCAATGATGATGTCGAAGCTTTTTATTGATACCGACAATAGATCGATTTTGAATGAGTGATTGTCTAGAGTGAGGGTACACCCTGAGTATATGTCGTCAGTGCTTTCTGTTTTTCCATTAGCCATTTGTACGACGTATGTATCTTTTAGTGATTGGGGATTTTGTTTTAATAATTGTTTGAATTTGTGGCTAACGAAAATCCTCTCAGCTCCACTATCGAATAATATGCATGCATATGAGTTATTGAGGAGAAACGTAACGGTAACCACCGTGGGATCTTCCCTCGCTTCCCCCTGCCCTAAGGCCAAGATCCTTCCGACACCGCCGGTGTTTGCGTTTTTAGCTTTTGGGCAGTCCCTCTTGTAGTGCCTAGTCTCCCCGCAACCGTAACAGGCTCGGCTTGCTCCGGCGTTGGCGGCCGGGTTGGCTTGTTAGGCAGACACCCTGCAAAAATGGGCGGTATGCCCCTTTTTGTTACAGCTTTTGCAGTGTATTTCTCGACAAGGACCGTTGTGGTGAAAGTTGCACTTGGGGAGGGTTCCCGCATATTGTCTCAGTGGTGCTGGAGTGGAAGGAGTAGTGGCATCATGGATGGCAACAGTTTGCTGCTTCTTTGCGGGGCCCTGTGCTGGTTGCTTCTTTTTATTATCCCATAATTTCCTCTTGTTGTTCCCTCGTCGTGCTTGATCGGAGGTGGTTGTCACAGTGATATGGATGGCCCGATGATCAATGAGTTGTTGTGCCAACTCCTTGGAAATCTCGAAATTAGTTGGTCGTGAGGCCAACACACTATCTTGGATCTGGAAAGATAATCCCCAGAGATATCGCTCCACCTTCTTGCTTTCCGGAATGACCATCGTCGGGCAGAGGAGTGCTAGATCATTGAATCGGGCGGTGTAAGCTGTGAGGTCAGAGCCCGTCATCTTGAGACTCCAAAGTTCCTGTTCTAATTTCTGCACTTCACCCCTTGGGTAATACTCCTTCAGCATCATGGTTTTCAAATCTTCCCAGCTTATCGAATTAGCCACGACGAGAGTTAGGGATTTTACGTGGCCATTCCACCAAGTAAGGGCCCTGCCGGTGAAAAAGCGAGCTACGAATTTGACTTTGTTTGCTTTGGGGCACGTACAGATCTCGAAGACAGATTCGGTCTTCTCGAACCACTACATCAAATCGATGACTCCCCGGCTACCATTGAACGAATTGGGTTTGCCATTCGTGAAGTCCTTGAAGGAACACTCTCTCGAACGCCCTTGGCTATCTCCTTGAGTGGAGTTATTAGTACCGCTCCCTGTCCTCCTAGCACCGTCAGTGCTGATTTGGGACATAGCAGATGCCACCACAGCTGTGACCGCGGCTTGGAACATTACAGGGTCATACTGGGGAGGTGGTGGTGGTGGATTTGTTTGCGTTCCGCCAGTGCGCCTAGAGGATCTACGAGCCGGCATCTTTCTGTTATAGAATTTTAAAGACGAAATGAGTATAAGTCTTTTAGCAATGGTTATCAGTCGGGAGTTGCAAAACTAGGTTATTATCTTTCAAGTATAGTGTTTCGCGTCCTTCCAATGTTTATAAACAATTCATAGCAGGAGTTTATGTAATTAAACTTATGAATTTAGTAGTAATGACTCAAATGAAATCTTGAAATCTTTGTTCCATACCTGATCCACTCATAAGACCACTCGATGTATACCAGTTGTGTGTAACTAAGGTTCAATAGATCGTCGAACTTAATGAGTCTGTCCTAAGTCCACAACCAAACAAGGAACAGGACCCAAGGCGGATTCACCATTTCTAAGTCGATCATCTCTTAATTACACATAATCTCGAGGTATATATCAAATAATCTCAGAGTTACCACAATCAAATCATTTGTAATGCTATGTTATGCAATCTGAGGTGAACTCCCAATAAAATAACATGCATGCCAATTTTCATTGATATAATTTAGTACATGATTTTAGGAAAATTTGACCTTATAGAAGGTCTACATTATATCAATGTAACAGAGAATTTTGACAGCACATAGACCCTTTGACTAGTGTAATCACTTAGACGCAGGGTCAAACCTACTTACAGGAAAGAGTAGTCCCAACACATACTCGTAAACCTAGTTTATAACAAAATGTGAGTAGTGCAAGCACTACTCGAGGCGGGTGGTATCAGCTGGTCCATTGTGGCCTTGAGACGAGGTCGAGGCTCCTTGAAGCTCCGCAATCTGGCATTCGGCCACGATCAATCTCTCCTCGAGAGCCGCGTGCCTTATCTGGTACTCCCTTACCTCCGCCCGAGCGGTGGTAAGGTCCTCGATAAGTTGGTCCATGGGATAGAAGTCTCTTTCCAGGTCCCGGGTACGAGCATCGGATGCCTCCACCACAGCGTTGAGGTCCCGAACTTGATTCGCCATATCTCGATTCTGGTCCCCAAGATTCGTGATCTGCTGGATCACGACTGGGAGGGCTCTGTCAGCTAGTCCCCCATGACTGAGATCGTAGTAACCCCGTTGATCGCCAAATGGTGATCGTTGTCGTTGTTGACGGCTCGACCTCTCGATCACCGTTGCCCAACGGGGCTCGGGCCCGTTGTAGCCAAATCGGTTCGCAGGCACCCTGACGATGTAAGGAGGGTTGATGACTTCCTCCTCCGGCTCCTCTTCTTCCTCTTCGTCTCCAATTCCTCTTCTTCTTCATCCTGTTCGGGGTCTTCTTCGGGTTCCTCCTCGAATACTTCCTCGGGATCCTCTTCTGGTTCTGCTTCCAACCAACCACCGTTCCCCTGGTTCGGAAAGTAGGGGTCTCCGGGTAAATAAAATCCTGCCATGTCGTCTGTACGAGAAAGGGGTGTAAGAGGCACATAATGGATCTAGAAATATGGTGCTTACTTAATCATAAAATGCTCCTATAGTATTTTAACGGTTGTGTTTGATTCTTAACGTGTTTCTTGCATGGGTGTTGGTAAGTTGATAGACTTGTTGTCCACCATGACTATCCCCTGGCATATACTAGTCACTTCTCGGACGAATATAGTTGACCAGGCTATATTCCTCCCAGACTTGATTGCATATTCCAAGGCATTTTCACATTGCACAACTCCTCTATTTTTAACTTTTTCATTTTCCTTAGACGTGACACTATATCGGTATGCATGTAGTACTTATACTTTTTCATAAAAATAACGTTTTTTTATTATTTTTAGAAGTATACTTGTAGGGAAAACCTTTAAATCAGAGAATCTCAGTCCCTTTGTGTTTATAGTTTGTATATCTTATGTGGTTTGATATACTATGTTCACTATAAACAATGCTCTGATACCAATCTGTCACACCCCCAAACCAAGGATGGCAGAAACATTCAGGGGTGGAGGACTTCATGTATAGTATCACAACAACGAGTATAATAGTGCGCATAGTAAATACAACCATCATAAATATAATTGAAAAAGTTACACCATAGTATGAGTTTACATGTTTCAAAATCAATTACATTATGATGACAAAAATGTATAATTTGACGTCTTGCGTCCCATCCTCAAAATCAGTTGATTTCATGTTTCACTGGTTTCCTGAGAATACAAGTAGTTTTGAAAGAGTGTCAACAATTAAGTTGGTGAGTTCATAAGCTTTTGGGTGAAATGTTGGAAAAACCTTTATTGGTAAAATGTAATGTATACACAAGAAAAATCCAATATTTTCCTTATAAAATATCATGTAGTCTTAAATCCCAAGACCGAATGCATGAGCGTGTGTTCGTAATTTAAACGAAGAAATGCAGTTTTAAATAGATAAAACCCCTTTTTGTTTTCCTTTTTAAAGTAGAATTTCCCGTAAACTTTAAGTGATGTTAACTCCCTATGTGAGTCGCTATAACCATACTACAACCGGATGACCTGTTACAACGTTTTTCAGACGTTAAAATTTGTTATGACTTTTGTCACCCGTAGACCTGCAGGTCCCACTGTAGCTAGCAGCAAGGTGTGGGGTGTCAATCCCAATATAGATCTATACAAAATTATCACGCTCTCCGTACAAGAGATTCTGGTTATAACTTACAGGGATTTTTAACCCGTACTCTAAGAGTACATTTGAAGAATTGTCTCACAACTTACGTTAACGAGTTTACGTGTAGTGTTTGAGTAAGAATCTTTTTTGTGGTGGGAGTGAAATCCCCCTTTTGTGTACCAAATTAGTGATGTGAAGTTCCTAAACCATAACTATTATAGTTTATCATGTAGTAGTTGAAAATCCGATAGTATTGTGGTGAGACCCTTCATGTGTGTGTAATAGTTTAACCAATGCATAACTATACTTATTATATTTCATCTTGCATTATTTGTAATTACAAAAGACCCTTATACTTGATAGAGTATTTTATGTTATATAAACATATCACAACAGATAAACACATGCAAAATACAAAGTCATCAAAGGTTACACTTTGCTCAACATGTTACAAAGTGTTATGAACATTGTAAGCTGTTAACTTGTTTTTAATTTTTCTACACTGTTTTAGACAAGTCATAGAAAAATCATACGAAGTCAAAAACCGATTCCGTAAACTCAGAGAGTTTAGAAAATGTGTCTAGTTTATTCATAATTTTTAGAACAAATTACTGAAATAGTCCCTGTGGTTTGGCTAAAGTTGCGCGTTTGGTCCCTATCTTTTGTTTTGCACTCGGACCATCCTCACGTTTTCTTTTTATTACCTGCCTGGTCCCTGGGTCCGTTAGTGTAACATCCCGAAATTTCAGAAGTTCAATGAAGGGCCAAAAGTGTAAATAAAAGAAGGGACTCGATGAGTAGGTCTGCTTACTCGCCGAGTTGGAGCGGGATTCTGTCGCGGTTTAAGTGGCCAACTCGCCGAGTCGACGGCTTGGACTCGACGAGTTGGTGCTGTAGAGAGAAAACCCTAATCCCGGGGGTTGTGCCCTATATAAAGAACATTATAACCCACCCTTAGCCTCTTTACTACCCTTTTGAGATCCAGAAACCCTAAAATCGAGTGACCCTCCATTAATAGAGAGAATAGAGCTTTGGAAGAGGAAATCTTGGAAAGGGGCTTGAAGATCAAGAGACGTGCTGCAAAGGAGTGGTGTAGATCCGGGATCTACTTCAGTAGGAGCTTATATTGGAGGTAATAATCTGTTGCTTGGGCTCTTTTGCATCTAGATCTTTTATCATTTGAGATTTGGGGCATTTTTGGTATGATTGAGAGCTATTTCGAGTTAGAGGCTAAGATCTGAGGTTGCTACCTCAGATCTAGGCTTGTGATGGTCCAAAATGTCATAAAGCTCATGTCTAAGAGTTGTTGGTGAAGCCCCTAGTCCTTAACCCTAGCCCTAGAGTGTTTTGGGCCTATATCTCCTTAGTTTCACGTAAAAGTTTGCCACTTTATGTGAGGGTTAGACTGTAGAAGAGTGGATCTATGGATTGGAGCCCCTGCATGGTTCGAAAAGCCACTGTATGGATTGAGAATTGGAGAGACTCGGCGAGTCACATGGGTGTACTCAACGAGTTGTATGAACATGTGCATGGACTCGGCGAGTTGGAAGAACAACTCGGCGAGTCTGTTGAAGATTGCCTTGGACTCGGCGAGTCTGGTCGCAGAACCCCAATCTCTTCTGGTTAAACCTCGAAGCAGTGAGTCGGGAGGTAACTCGGTGAGTTGAGCAGGATGGGACTCGGAGATCGTTGGACTCGACGAGTCTTGGGGTGACTCGGCGAGTTGAGTCGTGTTCTAAGAGTTTTCAGAGTATAAGGACTCGACGACTCAACGGGTTGACTCGACGAGTAGAGTCAGTCATGAAGTTTGACTTCGGCCTGGACTTTGACTTTGACCTTCATGGGTGTTATGGTAATTGGTTATTTATGTCAATGGTCCATTGATGGCAATAGGTGTTGGGGTTTGGAGCAGTGCTTCAGGAGAGTGTTTTCGTGGTTCGGTTCTTCGTTTCAGGTGAGCTATCCTCACTATATCAACAGGGTCTAAGGCACCAAGGCCGGCCCTTTATCGGATGGAAATCCGGGTATTTATTTCATATGTATTGATTTGCTATGTCTGTATCCTGGTAATTAGGATGGTATTATGTTAGTGACCTCGTTAAGGTCGGTATCCTGGTATATAGGGTAATGCTATGCTAGTGACCGGTTAGGTCGGTATCCTGGTTAGGATGCTGTTATGCTGTTTGATCTGATAGATCGGTTTGTCTGGGAATTATTATGTGATTGACTGTTTTATGTGCACATGGTTGTTTGACTAAGGTTGGGTTGAGGCGGGTCCTGCTTTGTGCTGTAGGCCAACATACCCAGGGCGGACCGGATAGACCGTAGGCACAGCGAGCGGTCCAGATAGGCTGAAGGCCCAGGAGGGCGGTCCAGACGTGCCGAGGCTCGAGGAGTGGACCAGACGGACTGAAGGCCCGGTGCGGGCGGACCAGTCATATTGTAGACTCAGAGAGTGGACCAGGTGGACTGAAGGCCCGGTGCGGGCGGACCAGTCACGCTGTAGACTCGATATGCATGGCTGTTCTGTATTATGATATGATTTGATATGTGTATGGTTATGTGGTTGGTATTTTGGGGGTAACTCACTAAGCTTTCGGGCTTACAGTTTCAGTGTATTGTTTCAGGTACTTCAGGAGATCGTGGCAAGGCGAAGGCGTGATCGTACCGCTCCTCATTTTTATGCTAATGTTTCTGGGATACTCTAATAATAAACTAATGGAAAACCTTTTTGTAACAAATAATGGATTTGGGTTGTTTTTGAAAAGTTTAAATTGGTTGGAAAATTTTGGTTGTTACAAGTTGGTATCAGAGCCTTGGTTTGAGTGAATTGGAGGAACATTCGTGTGAATCCAGTCTCAAATCAAGGAGGGATTTTCAAAATGGTTTTCAAAAGGTTTTCGAAATAAGTAAAGGAGGATGCAGAGGGTACGATCAGCCAGAGCCAGTAAGTAACCCCAAAATACCATACAAGTTATTTGCTTATGTGATATGTTAGAACAGCATGCTAGTATTAGGCTAGGGATCTTCAGGAATTGCATGATAGAATTGCCTGATTATGTGATGCCTACTAGCCTAGGGTTTTCCGTATTTGAGATATTCAGCTTTTCCTCTAGGAGTGAGGATTGAGCGCTCGCCGTGTGTGTGTATATGATTAGAGTGTTGTAGTGATACTTGAGACAAATATGGGTAGGTGTGGAAGGTAGTATGGGCCCGTACTACTGAAAGCACAGGACCCATACGTATATCAAGGAAGTCACAACTCTCTAGGGTATCAGTTATGAGATAGTTCCTCGGGCGGGTATGTGATGTGTCTAAGGGTCATGTTGGTGTATTGCAGTATGGCGATTACGAGACGTTTCGGGGCAGGATCCGATTCGGGATCGGGATCAGGAGAGGGTGGTCAGGATGGACCAGTACCACCCGAGGTCATTGGTCAGATGAGTACGGATGAGTTGGATGCCAGGATTTGTGAGATCCTGCATGATGAGGTTGCTGCCATGTTCAGGGCTGAGTTGCCAGAGATGTTTGGGTCGATCAAGACCGCCATGGTTGAGTACTTTGATGAGCGTTATGCAGCTCTTGCGGAGATGGCTACCGCAGCAGCTACAGCGGCTGTAGCAGCGGCAGGGGGAGGAACCGGTCGAGGTTTCCAGTATCGGGACTTCGATAATACGAAGCCCCCTACCTTTGATGGAGTTCAGGATCCTATCATTGCTATGAGATGGTTGTCAGACGTGGAGGGTTGTTTCTTCACATGTTCATGCCCTGAGGATCAGAGGGTGAGGTGTGCTCTGAACCTTTTGAGACTCGGGGCGAAGGATTGGTGGAGGTTGACTATGGGATCTTATTCTGATGCGCAACGGGCTGCGGTTACTTGGGATCAGTTCCGGGAGATGTTCAGTACTCGTTATGTTCCGCAGGTTGAGAGAGAGAGGTTGGCTCAGGAGTTCCTGGAGCCGAAGCAGGATTCAGAGTCGGTGACGGAGATCACCAGGATGTTTACTGAGAGGGCGATGTTTTGCCCGGAGTTTGCTTCGGAGCAGGCTCAGATGTCCCGATATCTGAGTATGCTCAAGAGGGATATCCGACAGTTTGTGTCCGCACAGAGATGTGATACCTTGTTGGAGTTGCAGGAGGCCGCCAGGCGGCGCGAGTTGGAGATTGAGTTGCAGTTGCGAGAGCAGAGGCAGGCCCCGGTGCAGTCGCAGCCGGCGCCGAAACGGTCCAAAACCGTTGACTCTAGGGTTGGAGGTCAGAGCAGCCACACTTGTGAGAAGTGTGGGAAGGGTCATGCCGGAGTTTGCAGATCCGATGGTACGTGTCGCAAGTGCGGGAGAGAGGGGCATTATGCGAGGGATTGCCGTCAGTCGGCCCCGGTGCAGGATATGAGGATTTGTTATCATTGCCATCAGGTTGGACACTTGAGGGTTAACTGTCCACAACTTGTTGCAGGACCGGTGCAGGCTCCAGCACCGGCCAATTTGAGGATTGCGGGCGGGGGACAAGGTGGAGCGGAGCCTCCGAGGGCTCAGGGACGCGTTTTCCAACTTATAGCAGAGGAGGCCAGGGCGGAGCCAGATGCAGCTGCGGGTATGTTTCCATCTTGTTATCTTATTATTTGTGTGGTATTGCAAATATGTCTGCCTTTTTCCGCATGATTCGTAGTATGATTGAGGATCTTAGTAGTTAGTTGTTGTAGTGGTTAGCGTCCAGGAGGATTCATGGTCGGAAGATAAGATATATGATCTCGCTGCAAGGAATAAGCAACTGCGATGTGAGAGGTGTTCAGTTGAGATTCGAACTTCCTTAGAGTTCGGGATGTGCGATGACGGGATAGTTGTTCTGTGGAGGGTGCTCACTCCAGAGGGAATTAGTTCATGGAGAAGGGGTCGATACCAAGTGGGGTCGATCGAGTCATGCCGATTTTGCCATTGGTAATTAGTAGTTGGTGCACTAAGTGGGGAGAATTGGCAAATTCTCAGGTGAATCAGCAAGCATCCAAGGTGGGTTAGCTGTTTGGATTCAGCAGTGTCATTAATCGAGAGTGTGGTATGGTTAGAGCATGTGATAGTCATATGGGGCAGGGAACAGACCATGGTTTCTGGTATGGTAGTTGATCGACGGGAGGCCTGGGATTAGGCCGGGGTGAAAATTCATAGAACGGATTTAGAGTTCGGAACCCCTAGAGGGCTAGAACAGACTGCATGGGAGAGATTCCCGGGAAGAATGGTTCAGGGTGATGAACAACAGTTTTTGAGCGGTCCGGATAGACTGAAGGCCGGTGGGCGTACCATTCAGGCCGAAGGCTCGAAGAACGGTCCAGACAGGCTGAAGGCCCAGAAGGGCGGTCCAGACATGTTGAAGGTTCTAAGAGTGGTCCAGATAGGCTGAAGGCCTGGTGAAACGGTCCAGTCATACTGAAGACTATGTATGTGTTAGTAGACCTGTATGCGGAGAATGAGTGAGTATATCGCCGTGAAATAGCAATCGATAAGGTCTGGCCCCAAGTATTGATCATGATAATGGAGTTAGCTAAAGGTCGTGTATGGGCTTCGTTAGCTGTGTGATCAGATTCGGAGTATATGGGAGTTAGGGAGTAGCATTTGCTCTGCATGGGTGGTGCAAAGTGGAGTTTTAGCACCATGACACTTGTGATGTGGTAAAGGTCGTTGAGTAGACTTCCTTGAAGAATGGAAGGGAAAGGTATGTGGCTCCGGGAAGGAGTGTGGGTCATCTGAAGGGAAAGCAGTAGTGTAAATGGATGATCGGAAGTATTTCGGTTATTGATAGTGAGCACTGAGATTGTACCAGTTGTATGGAAGCACATCCGGGTTGGATGTTCATTAAGGTTCTGGAATGGTTAGCGCTGATGTCGAATCAGAGGAGTTCGGAAGTGATGCAAGGGTGGATCCTTGGGATCCACGTATGGATGTAGTCATGAGTTATGTATGTGGGGTGTCCCATCTGAGGGATGACTGGAACCGTTATAGGCATTCCTGGTATTCCAGCCCGAGGCTGATTGGGCCAGGTACGAGTGACTATGTGATATGGTTGGTTGATGGGTTATGGGAGCTGAAGGATGCAGTATCCTGTCAGCGCGTAAGGGATAGAATCAGAAAGGGGAATAGAGTTCGTTCCAGGTTGCAAGTACCAGGGTTATCGCCAATCTTGGGTGAAGGAAGATGGATTAGTGTCTTAGTAGAGCTCAGTGGGTGTCTGTAGAATCTAGCGTTTGCAGGGCGTGGAAGTGTGCCCCTGATAAGAAGGGTTAGTATCATCGGGTGATTCGTGATTGATAGGTGGTGCTTTTGAGTTGAAAGGCCAATGGTCGGCTTGGAGTAGTGGCAAGGATGCCACGCGAGAATAAGCCATGTTAAGAGAGATGCAGAAGTAGGGTTTGTAAGAACCCGAGTTGATTGAGAAATGGGAGTCTGCAGTGCAAGGGGTTTGTTCTGAAGCGTATGCTGCAGTAGGCTTTGAGGACGAAGCCTAATTTAAGTGGGGGAGAGTTGTAACATCCCGAAATTTCAGAAGTTCAATGAAGGGCCAAAAGTGTAAATAAAAGAAGGGACTCGACGAGTATGTCTGCTTACTCGCCGAGTCGGAGCGGGATTCTGTCGCGGTTTAAGTGGCCAACTCGCCGAGTCGACGGCTTGGACTCGACGAGTTGGTGCTGTAGAGAGAAAACCCTAATCCCGGGGGTTGTGCCCTATATAAAGAAAATTATAACCCACCCTTAGCCTCTTTACTACCCTTTTGAGATCCAGAACCCCTAAAATCGAGTGAGCCTCCATTAATAGAGAGAATAGAGCTTTGGAAGAGGAAATCTTGGAAAGGGGCTTGAAGATCAAGAGACTTGCTGCAAAGGAGTGGTGTAGATCCGGGATCTACTTCAATAGGAGCTTATATTGGAGGTAATAATCTGTTGCTTGGGCTCTTTTGCATCTAGATCTTTTATCATTTGAGATTTGGGGCATTTCTGGTATGATTGAGAGCTATTTCGAGTTAGAGGCTAAGATCTGAGGTTGCTACCTCAGATCTAGGCTTGTGATGGTCCAAAATGTCATAAAGCTCCTGTCTAAGAGTTGTTGGTGAAGCCCCCTAGTCCTTAACCCTAGCCCTAGAGTGTTTTGGGCCTATATCTCCTTAGTTTCACGTAAAAGTTTGCCACTTTATGTGAGGGTTAGACTGTAGAAGAGTGGATCTATGGATTGGAGCCCCTGCATGGTTCGAAAAGCCACTGTATGGATTGAGAATTGGAGAGACTCGGCGAGTCACATGGGTGTACTCGACGAGTTGTATGAACATGTGCATGGACTCGGCGAGTTGGAAGAACAACTCGGCGAGTCTGTTGAAGATTGCCTTGGACTCGGCGAGTCTGTTCTTGGACTCGGCGAGTCTGGTCGCAGAACCCCAATCTCTTCTGGTTAAACCTCGAAGCAGTGAGTCGGGAGGTGACTCGGTGAGTTGAGCAGGATGGGACTCGGAGATCGTTGGACTCGACGAGTCTTGGGGTGACTCGGCGAGTTGAGTCGTGCTCTAAGAGTTTTCAGAGTATAAGGACTCGAAGAGTGAACGGGTTGACTCGGCGAGTAGAGTCAGTCATGAAGTTTGACTTTGGCCTGGAATTTGACTTTGACCTTCATGGGTGTTATGGTAATTGGTTATTTATGTCAATGGTCCATTGATGGCAATAGGTGTTGGGGTTTGGAGCAGTGCTTCGGGAGAGTGTTTTCGTGGTTCGGTTCTTCGTTTCAGGTGAGTTATCCTCACTATATCAACAGGGTCTAAGGCACCAAGGCCGACCCTTTATCGGATGGAAATACGGGTATTTATTTCATATGTATTGATTTGCTATGTCTGTATCCTGGTAATTAGGATGGTATTCTGTTAGTGACCTGGTTAAGGTCGGTATCCTGGTATAGAGGGTAATGCTATGCTAGTGACCGGTTAGGTCGGTATCCTGGTAAGGATGTTGTTATGCTGTTTGATCTGATAGATCGGTTTGTCTGGGAATTATTATGTGATTGACTGTTTTATGTGCACATGGTTGTTTTACTGAGGTTGGGTTGAGGCGGGTCCTGCTTTGTGTTGTAGGCCAACATACCCAGGGCAGACCGGATAGACCGTAGGCCAAGCGAGCGGTCCGGATAGGCTGAAGGCCCAGGAGGGTGGTCTAGACGTGCCGAGGCTTGAGGAATGGACCAGATCGACTGAAGGCCCGGTGCGGGCGGACCAGTCATATTGTAGACTCAGAGAGTGGACCAGGTGGACTGAAGGCCCGGTGTGGGCGGACCAGTCACGTTGTAGACTCGATATGCATGGCTGTTCTGTATTATGATATGATTTGATATGTGTATGGTTATGTGGTTGGTATTTTGGGGGTAACTCACTAAGCTTTCGGGCTTACAGTTTCAGTGTATTGTTTCAGGTACTTCAGGAGATCGTGGCAAGGCGAAGGCGTGATCGTACCGCTCCTCATTTTTATGCTAATGTTTCTGGGATACTCTAATAATAAACTAATGGAAAACCTTTTTGTAATAATTAATGGATTTGGGTTGTTTTTGAAAAGTTTAAATTGGTTGGAAAATTTTGGTTGTTACAGTTAGTCGTCAATTCCAATCGCTAAGTCCCCCACGTGCTTTGCACATTAGGGGTATTTTCGTCATCACTAAATTCGGGAAAGAACTCAAAAGCTCCCTCAACACTTCTACAAAAGATCACAGAAATCTAAAAAGTTCGAATCTTTAATCTTGAATCTTGAATCTTGAGTTGATTATACGAAATCAAGAACAAAAAGGGAAGAAAGGGTATTAGGGTAAATCATATATACCTAAATGTCCTTGATTTGCGGCGATATGAAAGGGATCGTAGCCATTGTTGGCGGCGATTGATGCAATTTGAAGATCGAGGTATTTGAAGATCGAGGTGTTTCAGATGCAATTTGAAGATCGAGGTGTTTTAGAAACTACATCAACATAAAGAGGGGTTTCTCCTTCTTGATTTTGTTTCGATAATACGTCGAGGGCAACACTCTGAACGATTTCGATGACTTTTGATAGATTACCTCCTCTAGAAGCGAGATAAAGCAAAGAATCCCCACATTTTCCTGGTGAATCTTTGGGTTTCTTTCTGTCGACACCGAAGCTCATCTGTCTTCCCATGGCTATTCGAAAGCTCTTTTGTTTCTCCATAGCAGAAACACGAAAACTCTGTTGTTTTTCCATCTTTCCCATTCGAAAACTAATCTGTTTCTCCATAATCAAGAGCCAAAAGATGAATCTTTTTGATGAATTAGTAACCAAGAAACTTGAATAACATTAGATTTCCATATTCGAATCTGTGGAAAGACTAGATTCTTGATGGAAAGTTGAAAAGGAGTCAAGAGACATGAAGTGGAAAAGGGGGAAAGTTCGATGAATTTAAAGATTAGATTGAATGATCCAGAGAGAATGCTTTTCGAATTAGGCAGATGAAGAAGGAAAAAGAGAAATGGCCGCCATGAGAGGTAACATCGATGGATGGATGGTGAAGATGGAGCCCAATTCGAATATTATAAAAATGATGAATATACCCCTCATGTGCGAAGCACGTGGGGGGACTTAACGTTTGGAATTGACGACTAACGGACCCAGGGACCAAGCGGGTAATAAAAAGAAAATGTGAGGATGGTCCGAGTGCAAAACAAAAGATAGGGACCAAACGCACAACTTTAGCCAAACCACAGGGACTATTTCAGTAATTTGTTCTAATTTTTATTATAATTTTTAGAAGTCTCTAACTTGTATGAAAATGTTGATATTCACAGACTGGTCCGAATTTGTTTCTGAAATGATAGGCAGTTTTGTAAAAATCACCATAAATCGTAGAAAAATCGTATGGAGATTTGCAAGTAGTCATTTTAAAGGTAAGAACCTGAACTATTTGCATATTAAACAAGTTTGAAAGATATTAAGTTTAAGATGGCCAAAACAGTCTGTGAATGGAAACAAACTTTCCTGTTGAAAGTTGAAGTTTGAGTTTAGTTAAGTATTTGGTATTATAACTTGTATTATCCCCCTAAAACTTGAAGAAAACATGAAAATGTGGGGGTATGAACTCACCTTGAGTTATTCCCTGAGATGAAGGTGGAAGAAGAAAGGTTTCCAAGTCAAGAACACTTGGGAGATACTTGAAGATTCGAAGATCCTAAGCACAAATATGACGATATTTGTATAAGAGATTCATGATTTGAGTGAAGGAGTGTAGAGTATTCAAGTGTAGAGTATTCAAATGTAGGATGAATTTACTGTTGGGTTTTGAGCATTCTAACACTCCTAAGTGTACATGCAACCCTAAATACCTTGGATCTATGTTTTCTCTATTATACATGCAAATATGATTATCCATGGTATTATCCTAACTAGCATATCAAAACATTGATACTAGGATACTAAAATAGATAGAATACATACCTTGTTGTTGTTGCTTGACTCCATGAAGCTTGAGAGCCTAGTGCCCCAAGTGTGACACCTCAAATGGTTCACACAACATCATGAACTCTTGGAATAACCATGAGAAGAAGACATACATGTTTAAATTGGCTAGCCCTCTTACATATGTATCACTAGTGCCAATTTCTTGAACTAAAGGGGTTCTTATATAGTGTGGCTATTAGGGTTACACCATGTAACTCATGACTTTACCCATTCCTTATGCTCCATGGGTTTTAACCTCCATGGAGTATCCATGGATCACCACATGGGTTAAACCCAACATAAAGGAATCTTGGATCATAAGCCCACATATATAAGAATGAATGATTTACACAATCAATCCCCATATATTTAATTAGTCTCTTTTTGATCACTAAATTAAGTCCAAATTAATTCTTGATCAATACTAATTAAATAACATGATTTCATATTAATATATTAGAACTTATAATATATTAATATGTCACAAAATGTCTTTTCCTCATAAACGGTCTATCCAAATGTTCTGATGCCATGCAACCCAAATGGACCATGCCGAGTCGGGTCAAGTACATACCAATTATAGTTATGGACTTAGACACTAATCCAACAGTCTCCCACTTGGATAAGTCTAAAACTATTATTGCGTATGACTTCAGGAACCAACTGGCAATCGTAGCTCTCAAAAGCCGCTGTCGAACTCTGACCTTGTAGATGAACTCTGACCTTTGTCAATGACTTGTCCATTAGATAAGGGATCATATATTCCTCCATTCTTGATATCATATGGACTGAGACATGGATTATAATCATTCTCTCTGTCCATTTGTTGTTTCCCGATTTCCGATTTATGACGACTGACTAATTGAACAAATCAAATCAGTCCTGGCTCGGCCGAGCACTTCCATTTGTCATCATCAAATCATCGAGGGGCCCACAGATATTGCTTTTATCCCGAAGGTAAAAGGAATGGATAAACTTCGACTCATATGGCTTGTTCTACTACTTGTTGAATCATACACAAAGGCAGGTTTTATAACACCGAGTTACCGAATGCGTTTTCGTGCAATCAATGTACAACCAACTCATAGTAACAACTCATATCTCTAGGTTTGAAGAATATAAGATATTATCGTCTCATGATCACTCGTGATAAAATCCATGAAGTGATTCCAATGAGCGCGGGTTGAATCCAATACTCAGAACTTATGAGCACTCATGAGTGTTGTAGCCCCTTGTCCAACATCTTAGACCTCTACAAGCCAACCCATGACAGTCTTGATTCATATCTACTTCCAACATATGACCGACTGTGGATAGTTTGAATAACTTAGTCAATCAGGAAGAACGACCTAGTTATTCTGGAAGTCAAAACATGCAAAATGAAACACAATAATAATAGAATCTAATATGGTATCAAAACCTATGAACATAAATAAAACACCTTTTATTTATCACCATATGATTACACATTATTCATTGTATACTTTTTCAGCTATCAACTTTATTCTTGAATTTAAAACAATAGTTGTCCCATGCTCCAAGCATGTACACTATGTTTTCTAAACACTAGTCATGCCATACACCAAGTATGCATACTATGTTTGTCTATGATCTTCACTTTGTGAATTAGATCAATTGAACATAACTCCAATGATCCTCTTTCACAGTCCCAAATCCTTACTGCAAATTCAAGAATTCCAAATTCATGCCATTTACTGAAATCTGTTAGATTCTAAACTTATATGCATTGATCCTCCTGTAATGATTATGCACAAAGTCAGAAAGACTTGACAACAACCATTACAGAGCATTCCAAGGAGATCAACTCCTTGGAAACATCCTTCTTGCATTAAGTTTCCTAATCTTACACAGATTGAATAATTTCCAACTTTGAAACATTTCCTTATTCCATTTTGACTATCACCTCTGAACAAGAGTTGCCTCCTTACAGATTATGTCAATATGGTCCTTCCAGAATTAACACTATACTTCCAACTGTCCTTGAGCAATCAATCTTTGGTAAACCTTAGATTGTCCTCGACAATTGCTTAATCCTTTTAGTCATATCCAGTTCTAGACCTTTTCCCTTCTTAATGCCCCAGGCATTTGGAAAATTTTAGAAAGGATAAATATAGCACATGTAATCGATCCTATATCCGAAGCATATGGGACACGAGTCATGATGTCTCACATAAAGACTAAACCAATCTTTTGCTATAACATTTCCATTTCTATTTGCCAAGTTCTCATAATTCAGATTATGAAAAGGGATGCCGTAATCATAATCGAATTTTAGAACGCAAATAATGGACCAATATATAGAATTTCCTTATGTTGAGCCATTCCAACATGAAATTCATATATATATATCCTTGACTAAATACGATTAAAATCTCAATCTAAGCTTTTAGAATTGAAATGAAGTATAATTTTCTCTCCCTTAATTATAGCAAAACAACTTTTTCAACCCCTGCAGCCTCACGAATTGAAACTTTTGTTTTCTATAATTAACATTGCTAACTTGCAACCTTTATCATAATTATCATGCTCCCACTAACATGATGATTATTAGCATAACACTTATGCTCCCACTAGCTTTGACATGTAATCAGAAATCAGCTGGACTTCTAGAAATCAATACTTTATTGACTTTCTTACCAAAGTTCAGATTTCTGATACTAGATTGCTTTGATAAAACTTTATCAATATCATACACCTTATCTTAGATAGCTCACAGGTGTGTCTAAACAATTTTAAGAACTATGAAAAGGGATGCTGTAATCATAGTCTCGATTGTTTAGACCTTTACCGCTTCTCACAAGTCCATGTTAGTGTGCCGGTTAACCACACACGCTCCACTAACGACTTTGAGAATGCAAATATCACAATTGCTATCTAGCTAAAATCTACTTAGTGAAAGTGTTTCCTCACCATCATTTTCATGAATCGGAGAGAAACCTTATGACACTTAGATTTAATGGTGTATGTATTCTTATCCATGTGAATTTGTCAAACCACAATCACAAGACTAGGATAATGACAAATCCAAACTCATATGGATTGAACTCAATCTAAATTTCTTGCCATGTGGCAGCTCAAGGGCCTGCCATTACTTCCAAGTAGCTGTGCAACCAATTGAGAACTCTCAGAACTCCTATGCAAAGCCAACTTGAATAGGCACAGACATGTCGACACGATAGGTTATAAACCTCAAGTCGTGTGCTAGTGAAGAACTTCAGGTTTTATTCTTGATTAGTTATTGAGACTTTCAAGATCTTTAAGACTCCCACTGTCTTCTTGACATATAAGACTCTCTTGTCAAATATTCAAGAGATAGTGTGGATTCTAATCAAGATAAACACTTCACACAATTGGCCTTAGTTGGTCTTTGTTTTATCCAAAACATCACAACTTACCAATTTCAAATGTACAACAGTAGAAAACTTTTACTCTTACATTTAACAAGTGTTCTAAACCCTTTTAAGACACGTCACTCAAGTTACAATTTTAGAGTATAACTCCAAGAATTGTTTTTGGAACGAAGTATGAATCATCTTCTTGATTTAACCATTTCAACAATTCATAACTCCTCTTCTTAGCCATCAGAATGCACTTAGAGGATGAATTGTAATAAGGTCTCTTAATCATTAAGATAATTACATAACATGATACTAAAGTACTCTCTCATCTTTTCAGATTTAAGAAACTTTTATCTTTCTGCCTAAGTTGATTCTTCTTATTCGCTCTGCCATACATTGAAACCTTTTCCAATGTCTCAGAATTACACTTAAGCTTGTAAGTATAACCATATTTACTGAATTTTAGTAAATAATGACGAATAGTCTTAACGATTATTTATGGTGGGCTTGATCAGTGCACAATAATGTGTACTCGATCCTTTACTTGACTCACACATCCATGTGAACAAGTACTTAGTCTTAATTTTTCCAATGCTTGAAAGTTCTTATTCATCATGCTATACAACTTGCATGATTCCAAGTTTCTATCCAACTGAAACTTAGGTGATGAGAATCTTTCCTTACATGGTAAATTTAGACACTACCACAAATGAAAGAATCAAATTCATATTTCCATTCTTGCTCTTAATGGAATCTTATAAGCAACACAGTTTTTCACAAATGCCATTGTAAGGATATTTTAAAATAAATAAAATCAAAAGATTTACCTTTTATTTTAAAACTTTGCGGAAAAACTCATCCTTACAATCCATATGAAAACTTGTTGTTATCTATTCCTAAGCAAAATATCATAACTCCTAAGAAGTAGCTCAAGAATCCGATCTTCAAACTATGTGATAGAAATCCATCTACGCGATCAGATTCAGCATAATCTTTCTTTAAGTTTCTTCACTTTTTTCTTTGATTCTTAAAACATCAACATGTGACCCAGTCACATCATGTATCAAGAATCTCAGAATAGAAACTTAGTAGAGTTAGATAGTGGACTTTACCTGAAGTAGAGTCAAACTTATTGACTTTAACATCCTTAGGTAAATTTGGCAGCTTCGCAACTAATGCCCCTTTCTTTGGCAATGGACCCTTGATAATGGGGCTATCTCAGACTTAGCCTCTCTCTTTACCATTTGATCAACCTAGTTGACTATGGGCGATCCCTTTCCATTGGGAAGAGAGAGCTTTACTGGATATCCAACGTCATCATTGTCAATGTCCATAAAGTTTTAGGAAGTTGATCTTAGCAAATAGATAAGATCATTAAGGGTCTTGTCATAGTCTGTTTCATAGGAGTCCCAAAGGAACTCACTATGTGACTTAGAAAGTGATTGATCATCAGCTTCCTCTAGACTTTGACACCCAACTCTCCCGGCTTGTCAATATGTGACTACATCTCCAAGATGTGATCACACATAGACCTTTGCTTGCCAATAGGGCTTGAGTGACCTTAAAATTTTCAGGAACTTGTGGGTTAGGGAGAATAATTGGAGGAGGTGAAAGAAGTATGATTTCCATGGGACATCATCTTCATTTAGGAAAGCTTGTTTCAAGAGATTTGGGAAGATCATCTTTTGGGAGATATTCAAGATAGTTGATTTAAAGTCCTTAATATAACACCCAATATGAAATATTAAGGCTAGGACCCAACAACCTATTTATAACTGGAAGAGGGATGCCGTAATCCAAATTATAAAATGGTTGAAGGTAGGTAAATGACGATTTACCAATTTCCACCATGAAAAACGAAATATAATTAAGTTTTAATTGGATTTGAAACTCCTAGATCTTTTGAGATACATTGAACTTTCAATGGCATGTTTGAATCTCGATTGTGCCCTCTCAAGTTTGTGACTGGGATGCCGAGGATCACAAACAAGGTGTGAATAACCATACAAATTGACTTGGTACCCTCAACAATATTACCTAATCGATGTGCCGGTTAACCACACACGCTCCACCGATCTATAATAAAGTCAAGTTACCCTTTGCCACTCTTACTAGTCCATGTTAGTGTGCCGGTTAACCACACACGCTCCACTAACGACTTGGTAAGGTACAAAGTGTAATTTTATGGGCTAGCACCAATTTCACATTTTTCCTAAGTAACTAATATTGGGAATGTATAAGTGTTTAGTTACTTAGTATTTATCATTAATACTTTTAATGAAGGGAGAATTATAGTCCTTTCCTACCCGTTCGGCTAACGACCCTCCACCAGTCAAGGAAGCGGTGGGTGAGAGTGGACACCCATTAAACTGCCATTTTATAGGCAGTAACCTTATACCCCCCTTATAGACCGGCTTCGTGAATGAGGCCTACTAACGGTAAGATTGACTTTTCTTATACATATCTATATAATTAAGATTATAATAATAGTATAAGGGTTGAATTTTAACTTTTAAAATTCTAAGGGCTAACTTGGAATTAAAGTATTCATAAGTGAAACTTTTCAAATTCCAAAACTTGAGGGCAAGTTTTGAAACTATTCAAAACTAATTAACTCCATAACTTATGTGTTTAAATTAGTTTTAATTAAAAAACTCTTCAAGTTCCATAACTTGAGGACAAGTTATGGAAGACTTTAAACTAATAAAAGAATGTAACTTTTCTTTATTTTGTAACTTATGGAATTAATTAAGGTTACACATTTTATTACTTAATGAAGTGACTCTTGAACCTCCATAACTTGAGGACAAGACTCTTCATTTTTGTAACCATTGCCAACTTTTATGAGTTTTATGAAACTTAAATGTGACTTTTCATATAACTTGAGGACAAGTTACAAAAACACATTTTAGAATCAACTCTTAGATTAAAATGGATTGAAAACACATAATCAATTAACTTTTCTATTAATCTAAAGCAAATCATAAGAACAAGATAATTCAAATCAAACTTTTTCATGTAATTAGCCTAATCACTAAACTAATACAAAACATGAATCTATTGACAATTATCTTTGAAATTGGATTAGTATGAACATTACCACATCAAAAACAAGTTTATAAGTTCAAAAACATCTTAGGGTAATGTTTCTAGTCCATTTCTAGCCAAAAAACGCGAAAATATGATGTCTGGGGCTCCTACTCGTCGAGTGTATCAACCTACTCGCCGAGTAGGATGATTTTCTTCATGTACTCGGCGAGTTCATCAGTGGACTCGGCGAGTACAGTGCCCAGAATGCCCGAAATTCGACTTTTTCAGCATTTTTCAGCAATTTGCATCAAGTATAATTGAAAACAAGCCTAGGCTCTGATACCACTGTTGGGTTTTGAGCATTCTAACACTCCTAAGTGTACATGCAACCCTAAATACCTTGGATCTATGTTTTCTCTATTATACATGCAAATATGATTATCCATGGTATTATCCTAACTAGCATATCAAAACATTGATACTAGGATACTAAAATAGATAGAATACATACCTTGTTGTTGTTGCTTGACTCCATGAAGCTTGAGAGCCTAGTGCCCCAAGTGTAACACCTCAAATGGTTCACACAACATCATGAACTCTTGGAATAACCATGAGAAGAAGACATACATGTTCAAATTGGCTAGCCCTCTTACATATGTATCACTAGTGCCAATTTCTTGAACTAAAGGGGTTCTTATATAGTGTGGCTATTAGGGTTACACCATGTAACTCATGACTTTACCCATTCCTTATGCTCCATGGGTTTTAACCTCCATGGAGTATCCATGGATCACCACATGGGTTAAACCCAACATAAAGGAATCTTGGATCATAAGCCCACATATATAAGAATGAATGATTTACACAATCAATCCCCATATATTTAATTAGTCTCTTTTTGATCACTAAATTAAGTCCAAATTAATTCTTGATCAATACTAATTAAATAACATGATTTCATATTAATATATTAGAACTTATAATATATTAATATGTCACAAAATGTCTTTTCCTCATAAACGGTCTATCCAAATGTTCTGATGCCATGCAACCCAAATGGACCATGCCGAGTCGGGTCAAGTACATACCAATTATAGTTATGGACTTAGACACTAATCCAACATTTACTTACCAAGACTGAAGTGAAAAGCTCAAGAACAGCCTTGAAATCTCGAGTTCTAGAGAGGGAAAGTGAGAGAGAGAGGTGTTTGCTTTTTGGTGAGAGAGAGTGAGTAAAGTGGAAGGTGATATGAGAGTTTCCAGCTTTTGATGAAGCTATGCAGCTGGAGGAGGGGTGTCAAAGGAAAAATAGTTAACTAGGTAGGGAGGAATAGTGACTGAGGGTTGTCCTATGAGGGTATGGGTGTTAACTTGTGTCATACTTTAGATAAAGTCAACACTCTAACACCATATCTTACCCAAAAGATTTTGTACTTAGTTTAGGATCCCCTCCTCAAAATGTGATTAACATATGATAATATAGGGTCTCTTAAGTCAAAACACGAGTTTGGGTGAAAATCCCGCGCTAAAATCACGAAAAATGAGCTTAAAACGAAGTCGGGGTCGAAAACCGGAAAAAGGGGCGAAATCTGCGAAATTCCGAGTTTAGGGCCGAAGGTTCGGTCCTTAGGAGCTTAGAACCGAGATGATGGTTCGGTTGATGCATGAGAACCGAGAGAAGGGTTCGGTCCGAGCCTCACAGGCGAAGCCATCAGAAGGAACCGAAAGCGAAGTAGGCTAGAAGCGAAGGGTAGTTCGGTCCGATGGGACCTTCGGGTTCGGTTCTTGTAGGAGGTTTCGGTCCATGGCAGTTTCGGTCCTCATGAGTTCGGTTCTTAAGCTAGTCTCGGTTCTAATGAGAGGTTCGGCTCCTTAAGAGGGTTCGGCTCTATAAAGCTGTTTTTCGCATAAACTTCCGTTTTCGAGTTGTTTTCGACTAAATTAAGGGTCGGGATACCCCGAGTGATTGAAGTTATGAGAGGTTTTGAGAGAGATTTCACATACTTGGAGAGATTTGGGAGAGATTTCATATTCTTGGAGAGATTTCACATACTTGGAGAGATTTGGGAGAGATTTCACATACTTAGAGAGATTTGGGAGAGATTTCATATTCTTGGAGAGATTTCACATACTTGGAGAGATGTGGGAGAGATTTCACATACTTGGAGAGATTTCACATACTTAGAGAGATTTGGGAGAGATTTCATATTCTTGGGAGATTTCACATACTTGGAGAGATTTGGGAGAGATTTCACTTACTTGGAGATATTTCACATGCTTAGAGAGATTTGGGAGAGATTTCACATACATGAAGAGATTTGGGAGAGATTTGAGGTAGAGAGATATAGAGCGAGAGAGATTTGAGAGAGACTTTGTTTGAGACCTTTTTGGATGTTTAGCTTCGCTACACAAGGTTTGTAAACCTCGTTAAGCCTCGTTATGAATGTTATACGCCCCCGAGGGGTACGGGATAGTGTTTTACCAAGTAGTTTCATCCCTTATCCTGATTAGGGTTTGAGAATTCTAAACCTATGAATTTTTCAAGTGATAACTTCTTATTAAAATAGCGAGTTGTACAGTAGTAACATAATGTAAACCCTAATATACAAGGTCAATTGAGTTGGCCGGTTTGACTTGTTGACTTTATTTGACTTTGAATTGACCAGAATTTGACGGTTGTCACATGATGGGCCAGGGGTAAAATGGTCATTTTACCCCAAGTTTGGATTATGGATCATGGTTTGGATTTCAGTTGCTAATTGGATGTTGTTTGGGTATTGATAGTTTGGGAAGTCGTCAGGTCAATAGCTAAGGTTTCGTGCAGTGAGCTTCAACATTCGAGGTGAGTCTTCTCACTGTCCGTATGGCTCGAAGGCACCAATGCCGGCCCATTTGGTTTATGTATTGTAGGAAGACCCGGGGTTAGCCCTTGGCACGCTGTATGAAAGACCAGAGTCTGAACTTTGGCAATTATTAGTTAAGTAGATGTAGACTGTATGCTAGTTGTCTTTGTAACACCCATAAAAATCATGCCAAATTTAAACTTTTAAAACATTTCAAATCTACTAACCATTACAAACTTGTTTTCAAAATGTGTTATATCATAGTATCCCAGAAACAAAGTCATAAAAGTGAGGAGTTGTACGATCACGCCTTAGCCTTGCCACGATCCCCTGATGTACCTGAAACAATAAACTGAAACTGTAAGCCCGAAAGCTTAGTGAGTTCCCCCAAAATACCCATACCCGCAACAATACACATATAATCATAAACAGCATACTATGGGTCCAGTCAACCATCAGGTTGGAATACCCCAGGCCCTCAACCTTCTGGTTGGAATGTCAACATACTATGGGTCCAATCATCCTCGGAATGGAATACCCCAGGCCCATAACCAATAGGTTGGAATGCCCACATACTATGAGTCCAGTCATCCTCGGGATGGAATACTCACGGCCCACAACTAACAGGTTGGAATGCCCAGGTATATTGGCTTTCGCACAAAGCAGATAAGCCTCAACCGCCAAACAAACATGTGCACATATAACAGATAATCACATAACAGTTTATAGACAACAACTGATCTAACGGATCATACCACATAGCACATAATACCATCCTATCTACCAGGATATCGATCTAACAGATCATACCACATACCTCATAATATTACCCTACCCTCTAGGATACCGATCTAACTGATCATACTAGCATAACATAACCAGATAGAAATCCAAAGGGCCGGCCTTGGTACCTTAGACCCTTGAGTATAGTGAGGATAACTCACCTCGCAACTGCCGACTGGAAATAGAAGGCTCAAATCTCGAATCACCGCCACCAACTCCACCACCTATATCCAACACATCCCAAAGTTCATAAATTCCTGAGATACCCCCAGAAGTCAACTGGTCAACCCTTGGTCAAAGTCAAAGTCAACTGGCAAGGTCAACAGTCCATGTTAACCTCAACACGTCGAGCACCCTCACCTACTCGCCGAGTTCTTGCCTAATTTTACCAACTCACCGAGTCACTTACTGACTCGCTGAGTCTAGGGCAATCTTCATCGGACTCGCCGGGTTACTCATCCGACTCGTCGAGCCCACGACCAACTTCATCGGACCCGCCGAGTCGAGCATGCCACTCGCCGAGTCCCTTCAGACCTTCATCCATACATATGCTTTTTAAGCCATGCAAAGGCTCCAGATTGCAGATCTAACCTTCCAAGGTCTGCTTATCACGTAAAGTTGCAAACTTTACGTGCATGCAAATCTTTAAGGCCCTAAAATGACAAAACTAAGCTTGAAATGAAGTCCAACACTTGAGGGAGGGCTCATACTAGCCAAAGCTACTACCTTTATGGATCTAGAGACCAAAGGGAGTCCAGATCTGAAGTTGCAACTTCAGATCTTGGCTCAAACACAAAATCCTTTCCTAAAACCCACCCAAAAAGAGGTTAAAGATGAGATGAGCCAAAGAGACAGCTTAATACCTTCTAGAGAGTGTCAACTGATGTATATCTTTGCCTCCCACGAGTTCCTAGCTTTGCTTTTTCTTGTTCCCTCCAAGTGTTCCTCACCAAGATCTCTCTTCCAAGCTTTATCACACCAAAGAAACACACACACACGATTTAGGGTTTAAGAGGTCCAAGGAGCTGTAAAGGGGAGGCTAGGGAAGGCCAATGATCCTTTAAATAGGATGCAGTACCCTGGGATTTAGGGTTTCATCTACCAGCTCCTACTCGTCGAGTCCCTTATTGGACTCGGCGAGTAGATCACAAAAACACGCGGACCAACCCGTTGCTACTCGACGAGTGGGGCAGCCAACTCGTCGAGTAGACCTTGAAACCAATAAAATTCTTATATAAACCAATACTTGAGAATCGGGGCGTTATAATTCTCCCCCACTTAAACCAGACTTCGTCCTCGAAGTCTGCCACAACGAACAACTCCGGATAGTGCTCCCGCATCTCTGCCTCTGGCTCCCACGTCCACTCAGACCCCCTCCGATGCTCCCACTGTACCTTCACCAGAGGTATTTCCTTGTTCCGCATAACTTTCATCTTCCTATCCAGTATGGCCACAGGCCTCTCCACGTAATTCAGGCGCTCATCGACCTGAATATCATCCAATGACACCACTGCCTCCTGATCCATAATGCACTTTCGCAACTGCGAGACGTGGAAAGTGCTGTGGATTCGACTAAGTTCCTCCGGTATCTCTAACCTATAAGCCACCTTGCCAACCCTAGCAATGATCCTGAACGACCCAATGTATAGGGGAACCAATTTCCCCCTCTTCCTGAAGCGGATCACACCCTTACAGGGTGAGACCTTCAGGAGAACCATATCACCCAGGTGGAACTCTAACTCAGATCGGCGTCTGTCAGTGTAACTCTTCTGCCGACTCTGAGCGGTCTGCAGTCGCTGCCTAATCTGATAAATCTTCTCGGTAGTCTGCAAGACTACCTCCGTCCGCCCCATCACACTGTGTCCGACCTCTCCCCAACAAACCGGGGTGCGACATCTCCGCCCATACAACAGCTCGAAAGGCGGGGCGCCAATACTGGAATGATAGCTGTTTTTGTAGGCGAACTCTGCAAGGGGTAGGTGGGAATCCCAGCTCCCACCAAAGTCAATGACACAAGCCCTCAACATATCCTCGAGGGTCTGTATGGTCCCCTCGCTCTGACCGTCGGTCTGCGGGTGGAATGTTGTGCTAAAGTGCAGCCGCGTGCCCAGTTCCTCGTGGAACTTCTGCCAGAAACGAGAGGTAAACCTAACATCCCGGTCGGAGACAATGGAGACCGGAACCCCATGGCGAGCCACGATCTCGCGGACGTACACGTCGGCCAATTTCTCGGCCGATGAACTCTCCCGTATGGCCAAGAAATGGGCACTCTTGTTCAATCAATCCATGATGACCCATATAGCATCAAACCCTTTCACCGTCCTTGGTAACTTGGTAATAAAGTCCATCGTGATCTGTTCCCATTTCCACATGGGAATCTCCAGGGGCTGCAGCTTGCCATGCGGCCTCTGATGCTCGGTCTTGACCATCCTACAGGTCAAGAATCTCTCGACGTACCAATCGATTTCTCGCTTCATGCACGGCCACCGGTAACTCAAACTCAAGTCCCGGTACATTTTGGTGGCCCCCGGGTGAATAGAGAAGTGAGACTTATGAGCCTCCTCCATGACGGTCTGTCTGACTCCACCAAACATCGGAACCCATACCCGACCGCATCGGGTCAACAACCCCCGACTATCCTGCACAAACCGGTCGTTCTCACCCCTGATCCTCTCCAGTATCCAGTTCTCTGGTCGCATGCCCTTCACCTGAGCATCTCTGATCAAACTCACAAGCGGAGAATCCACTGCTATCCTCATACATATCGCTGGGGTGGAAGTCCTAGCTGACTTGCGACTCAGAGCGTCCACCACTACATTCGCTTTACCGGGGTGGTAAAGGATCTCGCAATCGTAGTCCTTGACTACATCTAGCTATCTGCACTGCCTCATGTTCAGGTTCGGCTGGTCCATGATATGTATCCAGCTCTTGTGATCCGTGTATATAGTACAACAGACCCCATATAGGTAATGTCTCCATATATTGAGAGCGAACACCACCGCTCCCAGCTCTAAATCATGAGTAGGGTATCTCGTCTCATGCGGCTTCAGCTCCCGCGATGCGTAGGCTATCACTCGTCCCCTCTGCATGAGGACCGCCCTTAAACCTGTGATGGATGCATCACAAAACACCACAAAATCCTCGACTCCCTCTGGGAGTGTCAAAACTGGAGCCTCACACAAACGCTGACGAAGGGTCTCGAACGCCCCCTGCTGCTCAGGGCCCCACCGGAAATCCACCCCCTTCCTCGTCAGACGAGTGAGGGGTACTGCAATCTTGGAGAAGTCATGTATGAACCTCCGGTAGTACCCTGCCAATCCCAGAAAACTCCTGATATCTGAGGGAGATTTTGGAACCTCCCACTGCATGACTTTCTTGATTTTGGCCGGGTCGACCAAAATCCCATCCTGGTTAACGAGGTGTCCGAGGAACTGTACCTCCCGTAACCAAAACTCGCACTTAGAGAACTTGGCATATAGCCGTTCTCGTCTCAGAACTCCCAACAACTCCCTGAGGTGCTCCTCGTGTTGCTCTCGAGTCTTGGAATACACCAAGATATCATCTATAAACACTATGACCGAGCGATCCAGCATCGGTCTACAGACCCGATTCATCAGGTCCATAAATATTGTCGGCGCGTTGGTGAGGCCAAACGGCATCACCACGAACTCGTAATGACCATAATGAGTCCGAAACGCGGTCTTTTCCACATCCTCCTCTCTGACCCGGACCTGATGATACCCCGACCTCAAATCTATCTTGGAGAACCAAGATGCCCCCTGCAACTGATCAAAGAGATCATCTATCCTCGGGAGTGGATATCGGTTCTTCACCGTTAACTTGTTCAACTCCCTATAATCAATGCACATCCGGTGCGAGCCGTCCTTCTTCCTAGCGAAGAGGATCGGTGCTCCCCATGGAGATTTGCTAGGTCGAATGAACTGCTTGCCTAGCAGTTCCTACAGCTGTGATGACAGCTCCTGCATCTCAGGTGGCGCCAATCGGTACGACGCCTTGGCGATAGGAGCCGCACCTGGCACCAGGTCGATCCGGAACTCGACCTGCCTTTCCGGAGGTACTCCTGGTAACTCCTCCGGGAACACGTCAGCAAACTCTCTAACCACTGGAACCTCTAATACTGGAGTCAGATCCCCGACCCACGTATCCACCACATACGCTAGATACCCCGCACACCCGTGCTGAATATATTGTCGAGCCCTGGCAGCTGAACAGAACTCCCACTCTGGTGCCCTCGCCATATACGATCAGTTATCCCCCACTTGGGGTGCGAACTACCACCCGCTGACCCTCACAATCTATCATGACACTCCCTGCTTGGCACGACCCTAAATGAGCCTTTCCGCGCTTCCCACAAGTGCGGCTTGGCTGTCCCCCAATCCTGGTATCAGCGGTCTTGGACCGCTTTAGCGCCGACTGCGATTGCGTCGGGGCCTGCCGCTGCTCCCTCAACTGCAGCTCAATCTCTAACTCTCGCCGCCTGGCGGCCTCCTGTAATTACAGCAGAGTATCGCATCTCTGAGTGGCAACAAACTGACATATGTCAGTCTTGAGCATGCTCAGATAGCGTGTCATCTGAGCCTGCTCCGAGGCAAACTCCGGGTAAAACATCACCCTCTCAGTAAACATACGGGTGATTTCCGTCACCGACTCAGTACCCTGTCTCAGCTCCAAGAACTCCTGAGATAACCGCTCACGCTCGAACCTCGAAATGTAGCGAGCACGGAACATGTCCCTGAACTGCTCCCAAGTAACAGCAGCTCTATGGTCATCCGTATACGACCCAGTCATCAATCTCCACCAGTCCTTTGCCCCGGACCTCAGTAGGTTCACGGCACATCTGACCTTCTGGTCAGTAGGACATGAACATGTAAAGAAACGACCCTCCACATCCGATAGCCACCTCATGGCTACTATGGGATCCTGAGTACCATCAAAAGTCGGGGGCTTCGTGTTATCGAAGTCCCGGTGCTGAAAAACTCGGCCCGCTCCCCCTCCTGCCGCTGTTATAGCCGCGGAAGCTGCAGCGGCAGCCGTCTCAGTAAGGGCTGCATATCTTTCATCAAAGTACTCCATCATAGCGGACTTGATAGTCCTAAATAACTCCGAAATCTGACCCCGGACAATCTCGAACAACTCCTCGCGGATGATCTCCCTGACTCGATCCTCTGTCAACAATGGCCCCTCCTGGCCGATAACCTCAGGTGCTACTGGGGCCTCCTGATCACCCTGTCCTGATCCCGATTCGGATCCTGTCACGAAACGCCTCGTAACCACCATACTGAAAATATAACAGGAAGATATCAGCAAATCCGCATAAATAACCAGGAACCAACTCCCGACTAAACCCTAGGGGTTGTGACTTCCTTGCTACACGTGTGGGTCCTGTGCTTTCAGTAGTATGGGCCCTTACTACCTTCCACACCTACCCATATTTGTCTCAAGTATCACCACAACACCCTAACACTATACACACACCTGGTGGTCGCTCAACCTCACTCCTAGAGGAAGGCTAACTGTCTCACAACTGACCTACCGGTCTCACACAACCCACCCATCCATGAAACTTCCACCAACCCTGCAGCACTAGTGTATGCTAGCCATACATAATGCTGGACCCTATAGACTTTCAAATACTTGATCCCTACCCTAAGCCCTTCATCAAACAAGAACAGGAAATAAGGCCAAACCAAACATTCTCAGGCTATAAGATCTTAGTTATCTACGACCGTGATGCATACACTAAGCAACTACAGTAATGATGCCAATCTCATATAAGGAAAACCCTAGGCTATCAGGCATCATGTAATCAGGCAAATCTATCATGCAATTCCTGAAGATCCCTAGCCTAGCACTAGCATGCTGTTCTAACATATCACATAATCAAATAACTGTATGGTATTTTGGGGTCAACTTACTGGCTTCAGCTGATCGTACACCCTGCATCCTCTTTTACTTATTTTGAAAACCTTTTGAAAAATCATTTCTAAAAAATCCTTTCCTTGATTTGAGACTGGAGTTACACGAGTGTTCCTCCAATTCACTCAAACTAAGGCTCTGATACCAACTTGTAACACCCATAAAAATCATGCCAAATTTAAACTTTTAAAACATTTCAAATCTATTAACCATTACAAACTTGTTTTCAAAATGTGTTATATCAGAGTATCCTAAAAACAAAGTCATAAAAGTGAGGAGTTGTACGATCACGCCTTAGCCTTGCCACGATCCCATAATGTACCTGAAACAATAAACTGAAACTTTAAGCCCGGAAGCTTAGTGAGTTCCCCCAAAATACCCATACCCGCAACAATACACATATAATCATAAACAACATACTATGGGTCCAGTCAACCATCAGGTTGGAATACCCCAGACCCTCAACCTTCTGGTTGGAATGCCAACATACTATGGGTCCAATCATCCTCGGGATGGAATACCCCAGGCCCACAACCAACAGGTTGGAATGCCCACATACTATGAGTCCAGTTATCCTCGGGATGGAATACTCACGGCCCACAACCAACAGGTTGGAATGCCCAGGTCTAGTGGCTTTCGCACAAAGCAGATAATCCTCAACTGCCAAACAAACATGTGCACATATAACAGATAATCACATAACAGTCTATAGACAACAACTGATCTAACGGATCATACCACATAGCACATAATACCATCCTATCTACCAGGATATCGATCTAACAGATCATACCACATACCTCATAATATTATCCTACCCTCTAGGATACCGATCTAACTGATCATACTAGCATAACATAACCAGATAAAAATCCAAAGGGCCGGCCTTGGTACCTTAGACCCTTGAGTATAGTGAGGATAACTCACCTCGCAACTGCCGACTGGAAATAGAAAGCTCAAATCTCGAATCACCGCCACCAACTCCACCACCTATATCCAACACATCCCAAAGTTCATAAATTCCCGAGATACCCCCAGAAGTCAACTGGTCAACCCTTGGTCAAAGTCAAAGTCAACTGGCAAGGTCAACAGTCCATGTTAACCTCAACACGTCGAGCACCCTCACCTACTCGCCGAGTTCTTGCCTAATTTTACCAACTCGCCGAGTCACTCACTGACTCGCTGAGTCTAGGGCAATCTTCATCGGACTCGCCGGGTTACTCATCCGACTCGTCGAGCCCACGACCAACTTCATCGGACTCGCCGAGTCGAGCATGCCACTCGCCGAGTCCCTTCAGACCTTCATCCATACATATGCTTTTTAAGCCATGCAAAGGCTCCAGATTGCAGATCTAACCTTCCAAGGTCTGCTTATCACGTAAAGTTGCAAACTTTACGTGCATGCAAATCTTTAAGGCCCTAAAATGACAAAACTAAGCTTGAAATGAAGTCCAACACTTGAGGGAGGGCTCATACTAGCCAAAGCTACTACCTTTATGGATCTAGAGACCAAAGGGAGTCCAGATCTGAAGTTGCAACTTCAGATCTTGGCTCAAACACAAAATCCTTTCCTAAAACCCACCCAAAAAGAGGTTAAAGATGAGATGAGCCAAAGAGACAGCTTAATACCTTCTAGAGAGTGTCAACTGATGTATATCTTTTCCTCCCACGAGTTCCTAGCTTCGCTTTTTCTTGTTCCCTCCAAGTGTTCCTCACCAAGATCTCTCTTCCAAGCTCTATCACACCAAAGAAACACACACACACACGATTTAGTGTTTAAGGGGGCCAAGGAGCTGTAAAGGGGAGGCTGGGGAAGGCCAATGATCCTTTAAATAGGGTGCAATACCCCGGGATTTAGGGTTTTATCTACCAGCTCCTACTCGTCGAGTCCCTTATTGGACTCGGCGAGTAGATCACTAAAACACGCGGACCAACCCGCTGCTACTCGACGAGTGGGGCAGCCAACTCGTCGAGTAGACCCTGAAACCAAGAAAATTCTTACATAAACCAATACCTGAGAATCGGGGCGTTACAGTCTTTGTGATTCTTGTATGGAAGACCCGAAGGTGGCTCCTGGCACTTGTCTGTAAGACTTAGGGTTGTGGCCCCCGGCTTGGCAAGAAAGACTACGAGGTGGCTCGTCGCATAATGGCAAGACTATGCACGACACATAACACCTTTATTAATTATGATATATGAATGATATGTATGGCTCGAAGTTATGTATGGCATGTATGGATCGTTTGATATGTATGGTATATGATATTTGGGGAACTCACTAAGCTTTGTGCTTACAGTTTTCAGTTTTTGTTTCAGGTACCCCAGTTTTCAAATGAAAGAGCTCGGGACGATCGCAGTGCATACACCCGTGTTTTCCGCAATATGTGATCTTTGGGATTAGACTCAGATATTTGTTTTAATTGAAATGTTTCTTTTAATGTCTTAAACAAGATACAATAGTGCTTTGGTTATAATAAAAATGAAATTTTTACCTTAGATTTTTGGGTCGTTACATAGCATACGTTCAAGTTATTGAAAATGGAAAGATGAAAATTATACCCATAACAGTAGTATAGTAAGAAAACTCACCTGATGTGAAGAATTGAAGTCACAAGCACGTTTCCTTGAAGGAACCAACTACCCGAACCATCTAAGTGTCAATCAGAGGCCAAAACTTAGTTTATAGCTAAAATCTATCAAATTTTGACCAAAAGTCAAATTGGTCAAAAATTCAACGGTCAACTGGTCAAAGTCAACGGTCAACGTGCCACGACCCAGCTCTTTGTCGCGCTGTGGACGCTAGGTGACAAGACAATCACGACAACCCTTGAAACTCCACGTCACGACCCTTCCTTGGTCATGTTGCACTTTGCAAGCCAAAACCAACTTCTTGTTAAGCACTTAATCTCTTTAGACCAAGGCTCATATTCTCATGTCTAAATCCAATAATGTAACATCCCGTTTATTAAATAAATAAATAGATAAAATTAATGAATGAATAGTAGCCCTAAAATCCATAATATTTAGCGGGATGTTGGTCTTCGGGAGTTACAAGCCATAATTGAGAGTTTGGGGGTTAAAATGTAATTTTTGGACTAGTTTGTAAAGAATTTTGAAGGTTAAGGGTTGTTTAGTAAATTATGGATTTAATTTGAAAAAAAGATCTTGAAGAGAGGGGCTAAATGGGAAATATTGGAGTTGTTTTGAAAAAGATTTGATGGGGAGGGACCAGAATTGGATAAAAGAGCTTAAGTTTGAATTGGATGCAGGACTTGAACCCGGTGACACCTCCTTCCCATTCAAAGCTCATCATTCTAAAACCCTAACCCTATTCTCGTAACAAGTAGCCGCCACCCTCACTTCAACCACCTCCGGCGCCTCTATCCCCGTCGTTGAAAAACCACCGTCGTGCCTTTGCTGTCGGCGACAGCGAGGACCACCGGAGAAGCTACGAGCGCCCGCTGCCACCGTTCTCTCATCCTCATCCTCCTTTTTCTTACTCTTTTTTCTGTCTCCGTTCACAGCCACACCCGGCTGTTGCCGGTGCTTTTCCGGTCACTTTTCGCTCCTAACGTTATTCCGCAACAGCCAGTCGTCGTTGCTGTCGTCGTTCGAACAAACCTCCCTTCAGTGCTCCGATCAAAGTTCACCTCCATTAGGAGGGATCAGTTGAGTTCGTTTGGGTGTGTGCTCGCGAGTAGGTGTGTTGATGTATCGGGTTCAGTCGCATGTGTGTGTAGATGGCCGGAAGTCACAAGCAACCACCATGGCAGCCAACCATGGTGGCTGCCGCCATGAATGTCTACTTTTGCCGCCACCAGCCACCGTGAGGTGGTGGCTGTGTGTGTGCGATACAGTGTTGGTGTGTGTCATCGGTATGGAGTTGCATAAGCATTCTCAGCCGGAAAACTCAAAGAAAACCCGTCACCACCACCGTGAGGTGGTGGCTGCCACCATTCTGCCACCGCTAGCCACCGTCTCCGGTGTCTGTGTGCATTTGGCTGCGTTTGGACTGTTGTTTGGAGTACTTTTGGTATTGTTTTGGCCTAAAAACTCAACCACCACCACCACGAGGTGGTGGCTGCCGCCGTGAGCCGCTGTCGACCACCACTGCCCGACGTGGCAGTGGGTGGTGCTCGACATAGTGAAACCCTAATCGGCCCAATAGCTTAATCTTGGACAAATTGACTTGTGTTGGGTTGGAAACCCTAATTAGGGTTTAGAAAACCCTAATTTTGGAAGTGTTAATTTTGTATTGTCGGGACCCACGTTGAAGTCGTTAATTAAATTTCTAAATAATACATAATAATGCCCCTATAATTATCTTAACGCAATATTGGAATTAATGGGTTAAGTCCTTAATAGGTTAAGTAAGAAGACTTAACCCTAATCGTCATTTTATGTGAAAACCCTAATTTTGTTTGGGCCTTGAGTTGGGCCTTTCTTTTGGGCTTTGGTTATTGAGCTATTGATGGGCCATCCAAGAGCAAGTATATGGACTAGAATATTTGGATGGGCTTTAGGGTAAGGCCCATGTGAGGGTTTGGCCCCAATTTGGAAAATTGGGCCATAGATGGCCCATATCTGGGACTTGATGATTATGAGATATTGGACCATTGGAATGCCAAAAGTTTGGACTAGAATAAATGGTTGGGCCTTAAGGTAAGACCATGTAGAGGTTTGGGCCCAATTGGGAAAATTGGGCCATATATTGGGCCTTGATTTATTATTTGGCTTTTGGGGCTCCAGAGTTTGAGTTTGGGCCTTGATTTTGGTCCAAGTTAGAGTAGGGGTAAAGTAGTCTCTTTACCCCAAGTATGGAGTTATGGCTATGCATTTGAACCCAATTTTTAATTGGGTGTTGTTTTGATGATTGACAGTTTGGGGATCTGTCTGCCAGCAGCCAGGGATTTATTCGTGGGACTTCAGCAATGCGAGGTGAGTCTCCTCACTGTTTGTATGGGTCGAAGACACCAATACCGAACCATTTAGTTTATGTATTGTAGGAAGGCCTGGGGGTTAGCCCTAGGCATTATGTATGAAAGACCAGGAGGCGGCTCCTGGCACACTGTATGTTATTATATATGGTAGGAAGACTCGGGGGTTAGACCTAGGCATTATGTATGAAAGACCAGGAGGTGGCTCCTGGCACACTATATGCTAATTGGATAAGTAGAGTAATATGTATGCTAGTTGTCTTTGTGATGCTTGCATGGAAGACCAAGAGGTGGCTCTTGGCACTTATCTGTAAGACCGAGGGGGTGGCCCCCGGCTTGGCAAGAAAGACCACGTGGTGGCCCGTGGCATAATGGCAAGACTATGTTCGGCACATAGCATCTTTATTGATTACGATATATGTATGGCTCATGGTTATGTATGACAGTATGTGATTTATGTGCTTATATACTAGACAATATCCGGTTGAAAGAGACCGAAGGGGTAGGCCAACACCCAGATATGCTAGGTACTATGTTGATATGTATGGTATGTGGTATTTAGGGAACTCACTAAGCTTCGTGCTTATGGTTTTCAGTTTTGGTTTCAGGTACTTCGTTTTCAAAGGAAAGGAGTCGGTGATCGTAGCGCATCATACTATGTTTTTTTTCCGCACATGAGATCTTTGGGATTACACTCTGATATTGTTTTATGATAACATGTTTTGATTATTGACACTTTGGTTTTGACATGGGATGTTATTATGTATGTTTTTATATGGTTGGTTCTATAATAACTTAATTATAAATGAAATTTTTTTTGTCTTAAATTTTGGGATGTTACAAATAAGGGTCTTGATGGTAAAGTTTCCAACTTTTTCCATATTTATGGCTCAATCAAATCCAATCTCAAACCCTAACTCAAATAAGAGCCCTAAATGACTTGATTCCTTTGTATGACTATAAGAGAGCCTAAACATGCACTTTTGTGACTCTAAAAATGTTATGAAATCATCCTAAGTCAAACATAATGTTCTGGAGTTTTCCAAACTCCAAGAACATCAATAAATGGAACCAAAAGTGACCAAAACCTCAACCCAAGCCTAGATATATGCATGAATCAATGTACAACGAGGGACTTTATGACTTACAAGGCTTGTGATGGGATTAGAAGTTGGAAACGTTTGCTGGAAAGGGCCACACCAAACACCAAGAGCTTTATTCTCCACCAAGAATCTACTAAAATCACACAAAAGCTCTCAAGAACACACAAGAAGGCTAGAGTTTCATTCAGAGGGTGAAGGTTAATGAGAGAGCCCTAAATGTTAGTGTCCTTATATAGGGCCCAAGATTCGAGACCTAGAGTTTTGGGATGTGGCGGCCGCACATCACGACTCATACTAAGTTGTGCCGCTACTTATCGACATGGCTCGCTTCACGAAGCCTTAAGCCCGCACTACAAGTCCCAAAACCCTAAAATTTCTTAACATTAAAACAATTAAATTGATAATTAAATTCATACCTAGAAAAGTGAGGTGTTACAGTTTTTCAAGTTGTTTTAGTGAGAAGAGGAAGGGCGTGGTGTGACTATACACTCATATTGGTTTTATTGTTTTGTTTTGAGAAATCCACTAATTTTGTGTCATGACTATATGCTTTTATGACTTTGGAACAAATGAATTTTATATACTTTTAAAAAGATGGTTTGGAGGTTGTTTGCTTATATTTTAAAATGAAAATTTTGGTTTAAAATTTGGGATGTTACATACGAGAATTTCAACACAAAAATTTATAACAAATGGTCTAACATATATCAATTTCCTATTTTCTTATTGTCATGAACCACAAACACAAACAACATAAAATACTCATATGATATGAATCTTTAAACTCATGTTATATTAATAAGAGTAGAAAGGGGTAAGGTGAATATAATTGATAAGAAAAACAAAAGAAAAGGAAATTAGTAAACTTTCTTTTATAAAAATATAATATAATTTTCGCAGTCAAAATGACAAGACCATGAAAAAGAACTTGTAGATGACATTAGCTTTTGTAGATAAACATAGATTTTGACAATTATAATTATAAGATAATTTTGCAGATGATCATTGCAAAAAAAATTATAATTATATGATAATTTTTATTCTTTCGACTATTTTATGGTAAAATTTAAAAAAATAATTAGTATGGACATTTTCTCAGGCATTATTTGTATTTTTTTTTCTTGTAAATTGGTTTACCAACGATGGGGATGAAATAGAACAGAATCAACGGGTAAGAGGTGAAGCTGTTCCTCGTCACTGCAAAAGCCCTATTATCGCAAGTTCCAGATCACGACGATTCTTCTCTATATTTCTTCAATTAATCGTTGTTCATCAAACGATGCTTGGTGGATTATACGGAGACTTACCTCCTCCATCGTCCACAGATGAAGATTCTCATAACAGAATCACCAATCCTTCCTCCAATGTCTGGTCTAGCAGTGTCAAAATGGCACCACCAACTCTACGCAAACCATCTTCTTCTTCACTCATCCCGCCCCCAAAAACCCTTTTGAAACCCCAACAAACCAAACCCAGAATCGTCAATTCCACCGCAGTTGCCCCTCCGGTGCCAGATGTGATTACCAGAAGCTCATCGTCGTTCCAACCGGCTCTTGTGGGTGTCACGTCATCGGTGGTAGAGGAATACGATCCCGCTAGACCAAATGATTACGAG
The DNA here is from genome assembly GCF_052849685.1 of Lactuca virosa. Lineage (NCBI taxonomy): Eukaryota > Viridiplantae > Streptophyta > Magnoliopsida > Asterales > Asteraceae > Lactuca > Lactuca virosa. Next base: position 259,488,450 of record NC_136426.1, on the reverse strand, counting down.
GAGTACAAGAGAGAAAGGAAAAGGAAAGCCGCCGAGGCTGAGATGAAGAGAGAACTCGACCGGAGGCGGCAAGAAGAAGAGGAAAGGGAAAAACGAGATAGGGAGAATATGGAGAAAGATAGAGAGAAGGATTATAATATCTCCGGCGAGGAAGCGTGGAAGCGCCGTGCTGCCATGACTGGCGGCGGTGGCGGTAGTGGTGTCCCTAGGAGGTCGCCTTCCCCACCTGCTAGTGGTGCTGATGGATTTAGTATCGAAAAGTCTGAAACAGGTGGTTTGGGTGTTGGTGCTGGTGGACAGATGACTGCTGCGCAAAGAATGATGGCTAAAATGGGATGGAAAGCAGGTCAAGGATTGGGTAAACAGGAGCAGGGGATTACGACTCCATTAATGGCGAAGAAGACAGATAGGCGAGCTGGTGTTATCGTCAATGCTAGTGAACCTAAACAACAGCCAGAAAAGAAGGCAAAAGGTGTTAGCATCAATGGTGTTCCTACCCGTGTTGTGCTTCTCAGGAACATGGTAAACACATTTCACTAAATTCCTTTCTTTAAACATGATTTTCAACTTTTTATCTTGATCATATATTGTCGTTAACTTGGTAAAAAGATCTTAGCCATGAAAATTAAGAGATGTTGCTAAGTCTTAAGAGAAACAGGGCTTCTATGTCTCAGGCCTTAATGAGCTTAATGGAACACTTAAACCTTGCTTAATGTATTAATACACTAACCCTTTACCTATTTGTCCTTCCTTTTTTCTTCCCAACTCCTCTCACATAAAATTGATGAATTCAGTAAAAAAAAATTGAATGTAGGGCTAAAATGGTCAAATCCTTTATTTATTTGCCCTTCTTAGGATGTTTGAATTCAGGTGTGAAAGAATATACTAATTCATAATGACTGTAAAACTTTTGGAAATAATCATGCTCTTTTTGTAGTTATTTTATCACTAAAATGTTCTTCCATCTATTGTTATACATCATACTATAAAGGTTCTGTTTTTTTTTTCTTCTTTTTATTAATTGCAGCTTCAATAAATGACATTTATAAAAAAACATTTGGGAAAATAACATCATACTTGTGGAATGGAAGGAAAAGTAAGAGGGAAATTTTGTGAAAAATAGGAATTAATGGGAAATGTTTCAGTCTTCTATTATTATTTCTGCATTAAGTCAAAAAGAAATACCCAATAATTATTGGTGTAACTATTTGTTGCACTTAATCCGTGTATTTATGATATAAGATATGTATATTCTTTGTCCTTACAATTATAATATCCTATATGAAATTATAGCTCCATTTATATGCAACAATCAGAGCTTGTATTCATTGGTATACTTAATAAAGTGGTAAGGCAGGGGCAGTTTGGTCATTTTCTTAGTTGAGTCGGTGTAGGATACCTTTCACCTTACTTTTGGTGAAGGATTTCAAGAATAAATAATCAAGTTGGCATAATTATCTATTTATGTGGTGTTTGGATGTGCATTTGAGTGTCAAAATCTGATTATGATTATAATTTTATGATTATTTAGGGTCAAAAATAGCCAGTTTTGGAGAAACAAGTAATAATTACTTCCAAGAAAACTGTTTATTGAGATAAAATGTAAATAACTTCAACCATCCATAATTGTGGTTTTAATTGATTAGCTGATTATCGCATTCAGAACTTGATTTTTCAAGTTGTAGGCAATCTATATTATTTTTTTTTACTCATAAAGCAACATACTTATATTTTGTTTTACCAATAATAGAAACATACTTACATTTTGCTACTAATTTCAACAATGTACTTTCATTTGTAAGAAATTAAGTATGTTAAAAGACCTCATATTTTGTGTTTTTACAGGATTAAACCTCAAAGTTTATTTTTTCCTGAAAAAGACCCTGTATTTTTACATTTTTTCCGAAAAACCTCAACTTTGTCTTTTTTTTTTTCGAAGAAAACCCTCAACCTTCGAACTGTTTCCGAAAAAATCTTCAACGTTTTTTGTTTTTTCCGAAAAAACCCTCACATTTTATAAGCTTTTCGGGGAAAAAAAAAGACTAAAAGGGACCGATGAAAAAAAAAAACGAAAAAATGAAAAAAAATGCAAGGTCTTTTTCAGGGAAAAAAATAAAGTTGAAGTTTAATCCGGAAAAAAACACAAAATAAAAGGTCTTTTATGAGATTAACCCATTTTTCTAAGCATAACATTGAAATAGAAAGAAATAGAAGCTTTCATAGTACAATGTCTTAATTAAAAAAAAATTAAGTAGTTGCAATAGAAGGAAATGGAAATAATATATTATAGTACAATGCCTTGATGAGCAAAAAAAAAAAAAAATCAAAGTTACAATATTGCAACGGAAGAAAGAAAGTAGGATGCTATAAATAATTCACAAATAAGACAAATGATATTATAGTACCATACCTTGATGAGAAAAAAAAAATTTGAAATTAAAATATTAACCCCTTAAATTGATTTCTACATAAAACAAATGATATATGATTATTTTTGAAATCTTTGAAGGTGGGTCCCGGTGAGGTAGACGACGATCTAGAAACCGAAGTAGCAGAGGAATGTGCAAAATACGGGACGGTGACACGAGTTTTGATATTCGAAATTACGGAGCCGAATTTTCCGGTTGATGAAGCGGTTAGAATATTTGTGCAGTTTGAGAGATCGGAACAAGCAACAAAAGCACTTGTGGATCTTGAAGGTCGCTTTTTCGGGGGTAGAGTTGTCCGTGCAACTTTTTATGAGGAAGAAAGGTTTAATACCAATGAGTTGGCTCCAATGCCCGGGGAAGTCCCCGGATTTATCTAGAAATTTTTAGGGTTTTCGGTTTTGTTGATACTATTTTTTGGATTTTGCTACATTATAGAGCAACTTTTATGATGTAGAAGCTTTTATTTTGTAATCAAGATTTTATAATGTACAAGTTTATTTGGGTATGTTTAGAAAGATTGGGATACTTTGATATCTATTTTTTACACTAAGTCGTGACTTGTTCTAGTATATCATTATATTATCAAATAATTTTTAAACATAATTTCTCCACACAACATTTTCAAGGGGATGCCGCGATTTAAACTCTAAAATGGGTAAGGACACAATATATGGAGGTTTGGGGTTGAAAATAATAGCCTTTTTTTAATTCTCTTCCAATAAAAAAAAAATTGTTTTCATTCCTCTTATCTCAATTTGACCATTTATGTTTAGTTAATAAGATCATAATTATAAACATGATTGTAAAGAATACAAATGCAAAACCCCAATTCGTCTCATAATTATGTCATTACACAAAATAAATCCTCCTTTTTAGGCCTTATGTCAAATACCATGTCAAAAGAAAGTGAACTTTCTTAAAGGAGAAAGAAAATTTAAAAAAAAAAAATTGTAAAAAAAGCATGTAAATATGAAGTTGATGCTGAAAACAAAAAATAACATCATATTTCAATTTCACTGAGGTATTTCTAGATCCGGCCTTCTGTCGAGAGTTTCTATTGTTGAATCATCAGGGAATGCATCAGGATACGTGGCTTTAATCTTTGCTTTTAAACTCCTGAAAGAAAAATAAAATATTGATTTAGGGTTAAAGGCTAGAAATAGTACGAAATAAAGCAGATATATTATAGCAATAAGTTATAAAGAATTCAAAAAGACTGAAAGATAACTTGTAACTTGTAAACCAACCTCAACTTTTGAAATATATAATCAAGGTCCAATTTCATGGACTTTAAAAGGCGTGTATTTGTATAAAGATCACTTGACACCTCAGCATAACAATGCTCTGAATAGTCATTAAAATGTGAAAGCACTGCATTACTATCTTGCAAACGCCCCAATCTGCAATTATATAAAAAAAAGATATAAATTTTGACAAATGATAAGTTACCTTAATAAAACACATTTACAATTTAAAGAAAAAATTTGAATTAAGGAGGTATGTACAATGAGAAAGATTGCAACTTTTTGTCCCACCCAATTCCCAAACAGGTGGGGGACAAAGGGCTCACTCTTGATCTCCCGTTTATGCAAAAGACGTAAATACCCTTTTCATACCCATCATCAAAAATAGTTTACAAGATTAAATTTTTTCCTCTTTATGTCCATTAAGTAAAAAAGAAACAGCATATCTTGCTTACATGATTAATTTAGGTCTCCATTAGGTAAAACACAGCACAAGATTAAGTTGAATCATGTTGTTTCTCAATCATTTACATGTAATTTGTCGACATTTTCCCTCTTATTAATCAAGAGAATGACCACAAGAGTAATAAAAGTAATGATATATCGATACTTTCTGACACAGCATGATAGAAGAACACCAACATCTTTCAAAATAAAGATAAAAAAATCTCTTTTTTTTTGGTGGGGGATTATAAATACTAAGAGGATGCTAAAATTTGGCACAAAAACGAATTCCAATTCATGAGACTGAATGGATAAATGCAGTGAATCATTTAGAAAGAGGACCTATGAAAGATTCTCAAAGGTGCTCCGACAATTTTTATGTTGATTGTGGAATTGAAGTACAAAACAGCCAAATTTCCGATCAATATTAATTTATGAACTGGCATAAATAATCGCAAGCATAAAGATAAACATATAAACACACAAACATACACAGAGTACATGTTTGAGTGAGAGGGGGCATGTGAAAAGCATACAGATCGGGAAAGCAAATTCAAATTGGGAAAGGGAAAGGGAGAGGAGGGTACATAATATGCTGCAATTGCTTTAAAGAATCCATATCCTGCGAATCGATTAGGGTTTTGAACTCCTGAGAGAGCTCTTCAGATGCTGCTGCAATTGCTTCTTTCTCCGATTGCTCCATTCTTTCGTATCCGCTCAACCGCTTGTTGGGATCGATTTTGTGCTTCGTTAGTTTGCTGCTCGACCAAGGAGGTCTCAAAATATTTTTAGGCAAAAGTGGTTATTGATTTATGGGGTAGAAAAAATAATTTATAAAAATATGTATGGAATTTTTTTTTTGTGGTAATAAAAAAGGATGTATATATACACACTAAAGTCTTAATATTTTTAACAAGAAAGTCTTAAACTTTATTTTTTTTACTAATAAAGTTCTAACTACCGGAAGTTGTTGACATATTTATCATTTTTTCCGGTTAGCCGATAATTAAGATTTTACTGTCAAAAAAATACAGTTTAAATTTTTTTTGTCAAATTGCGAATTAGGATTTTACTGTCAAAAAAATAAAGTTTACGACTTTCTTGTCAAATCGTTGAAAATATTAGGACTTTAGTGTATATATCCCTTTTTTGGTTAGAAATTAAATTGTATGATAGTCTTTAAACATAAGAGTTATTGAAACCTGCTTTGGTTAGCTAGATCCTATTGAAATCTTTAACGTTTGCTTCTTGTTAAATAATTTTTTAATCTTAACAAACCGACATTGAAAAAAATGGAGATAATCAAGAAATAAATAAAGAACCAGGGTTGTGTTGACTTTTTGCAGTCCTAATAATGGAGAACTAAGAAACCGGAAAAAACCAAAGTGCCCTTCTTACCCCTTCTTCACATTTACTCCTTTTTGACTAGGTGTGCGTTGTTTGTGTTTGTACAATTTGTCCCCTCTTTTCAGTTCAAGATTTGACGGCGAACCAAGAAGAAAGCTTGACAAGTCTTCTCACCCTCTCCCGCTCTCTCTTTTGCATATGTTTCCCTTGATCGTGATTGTATCAGGGTAAGGATGATGATGGTAAGAAAAACAGTGGTGTTACGACGAAAATCACAATTAAAAGTTCTTGGGCTACGAAAATATATTAAAGTCACAATATTTTCAACGACTTGACAATAAAGTCCTAAACTTTATTTTTTTGACAGTAAAGTCCTAATTCACGATTTGACAAGAAATTTCTAAACTTTATTTTTTTGACAGTAAAGTCATAATTACCGGCTAACCGGAAAAAATGATAAACGTGTCAAAAACTGCTGATAGTTAGGACTTTACTGTCAAAAAATAAAGTTTAATACTTTATTGTCAAATCGGTGAAAATATTGAGACTTTAGTGTATATATCTCTAATAAAAACCAATAAGGGAAAAATTTGTTTTTTAAAAAGTGTTTGTCTTACCTTATATTTATAAAATGATAAAAACCGACATGCTTACATATTAGGAACTATTTATTATTTCTAGATATATGTTGTGTTTCATGCGTTACATCTAGTTAATAAACTAAACTTATTTTTCAAGTTTTTTTTAATTTTCATATTTGGCAGACCAAAAAGTAGTTGATAAGATAGTTTTTTAAAAAACTAACAACTTGTTTTTCAGCTATCAACTAGTTTTTCAGCTAACAATTAATTTTTTAGTTATCAACTAGCTTTTCAGCGACTCTGCCAAACATAGTCATAATATACTAAACAAATTTTTTGGACAACATTTATAGTTCTTATTTTTTTTCTTTTACAAAATATATGATATAAATTTCTTTTACAAAATTTATAATTTTTTTTATTAGACCATGATAATATTAAAATTACGTTCATACAAAATTAGAATAGAAATTGAAAATAATTCATAAAATATATCATAAGTAATGTCATAGTATATTCATCCCCGTGATTCCATTATACCGTGTGCAATAATATCTTGTATCGCTGCCATATACGAATCATTATTACTAGCAAAACGTGTACTTGTTGGACCTTCTTCATGCCTTCATTACTAGTACCACCTTCTGTGGGATTGTAGGATTCTTGTTGTGTCCTGTTAAATGCTTCTTCAAACCTACCAGCCTTTTTAATATAGTTATGGATCACCATTGATGCTATCACAATACTTGGCGTTGGTACTTGTAATTAACAAGCATATCCCTCAATGTTGGGATATTTTATGTTGTGTCAATAATGTTTTGTACTATAATAGTCCATTATGTAATGGGTTGGGCCTGTCCACTCGGTCTTTAATGCTTATAGGGTTAGACTATATATAGTGCATGCATGCACCGTATTAGGGTATCGATTGTATTGTTTTGCCCTACTTGCCTTTACAGTAGAAGTTATTTATCGAGCTCTTCTAAGGCGTTGATTAATCATTCGACACCATTTTGATCATTGCATTCATTGTTTGATTTACTTTTCTGTTAAGAATCTATCGATCAACTAGTATTTATTCTAACAATTGGTATTAGAGCTAGTGGCACGGGTTCGATTCTCTCAGGGAGCAATTTCTGTGACAACCCGAAATTTACTCCGTCACTGTAACCCGTTTCCGTTAATAAAAGTTAGTTCTATTAAAATTTTCCGTTAACTTTTATTTATTAAAATAATTCATTTTGAGTTATTAAAATAATATATATTTAATGACGGAATAAAAGCATCTAAGTCGGGCTACGGTTAGTTTACTGGGTAAAAACATTTAGCTCCGTTTAAACGACAGTGTATGGTGGGTCCCCACTAGGCAGCCATATATAAAGGAGGAGTGTCCACCTTTAGAGCCTTTTCCCACCTTGGAGCTTTCTCTCTCTACTTTCTCTCTCTAAAATCGGGTTTGGCTCAAGAACACCACTTCCAAGCCTCAAAAATCAAAGGTAATCTTCCTAACTTGTTGTTTAACTTAGTATTCATGCCATCTCAAGTTTGAATCATCCAAATGCCTCAACATGCATGTGTTTACGGTTTGGGGAGCCTCCCAAAACCGTGAACTCCTATATGCGGGTTTTGAAGCCCCAAAACACTTCCAAACCTTCTCTAATGCTTAGATATAGCTTAGATACTTGCATGCATGAACTAAGGAACCCAAAATCGTGACTTTTGGCCATAAACTTGAGTTTACGGTTCTTGAACATTTAAGAACCGTAAACCCAAAACCGTAAACACCTCAAATGGTGTTTTGATGCCCCTAAACCCTTCCTTAGCTTGTTTGATGAACATGAAACTAGTGTAGATGAGCTTAGGACCCCAAAACATGAAATGGTTGAAATGGTCAAGGGTTTACGGCCGTAAACCCCAGAGTTTACGACCGTAAACTCCCAAGAAGTGGTCAAGGGTTTACGACCGTAAACCCTAGAGTTTACGACCGTAAACTCCCAAGGAGTGGTCCAAGGACCGTAAACTCCAAGGGAGTACCCAATTGAACCCTAATCACTTCCCAAGCCCTCGAATTGATCCTAGGAGCCTTCCTCGTGATGCATGAAACCTTTAGACACACAAACTCACCATTTCCATGAGTTTACGGCCGTAAACTCATGGGGGAAATGGTCTCCCAACCGTAAACACACTTAAGTGTGGCCAAGTGAAGTGTAAACTCCATAGTGAGGCCATACACTCCTTAGATGCAACCTTTAGCACTCCTAACACTTGAAACAAAGTGTTTTCATACATTAAAGTGCCTTTACTCACTTAATTAGCGATTACACAACTAATTGGATACTTTATACATCACTACATGTTACATAGGATCCGTGTGTGTGTTCAAGTCCTCACTTGACACCTAGCATCCTACCCGACGTTTCCATCCACTTCACTCACTACAGGTGAGTTCATACCCCTAAATGAACCTTTTTAAATGTTTTTAACTGTTTTATGGGGGGGAATACAAGTTGAACCAAATAAGTTATAGTAACAATCGCATGTGGATTATAACTTGCAACCAAAAGGATTTACTACACTATTAACCGTTTTTACCACCAAAAAGGGATTTTCTATACTTTCAACTATATTGCCAATTAAACTGTCTTCAAATGCTTACCAAATTCATTTTCGTGTAAATCACTATAAAACTATTTTTCCAAAAATTCGTTTAAACTATTTTTATTCTCAAACCATATCTACACCAATATATTTATATAAGTAAGACTTGAAGGACTTAGGACTAATAGCTCACCTTATTTCCTGTTCTTGTTTGATTGTGGGCTTAGGGTATTTTGTTATTAGTCCGACTCTCGTTGAATTCTTAGTTATATATCTTATATATTTGTGTCAGATATAAAAGTTTTCATATCAGTTCAATGCCTTTGGATATCAAAGACATGCAACCAACAATACTATTTAACTATAATAGGTATAGTTAAGGGATACTACTCACTACTACTATTGCCATGACAACTACTAGAGTCAGTTCAGTTGTGAGTCAATATATGCTATGTACTATACAAGAGAACACTATATACTATACAAGAGAACACTATATACTATACGAGGAGAACATTATGTACTATACAAAGAGAACACTACATACTATACAAGAGAACCTACTAAAACAGAATGTGACATACTATTTCTCGATACGACACATCTTTGTGCTATCACCGCGTAACCAGAGTCTCCTGGAGGGAGAGCGGACATTATGTGTATAGATCTATACGGGACAGACACTCCCACATCCCGACTGCTAGCTACAGTCCGAGCCGTCTAGGCCCAGGGGTGACAAAATGTCACATCACTACATATGACTCGGAGGGTCAAAGGGATTCGATCGTCAATCAGCATGGTTACGTACGAGTTCACATTCAAACCTTTAATTAATACTTTAAGAATTAAAGGCAACAGACTCCCTGAGGTGTATTGTACATTTAATACTACCTGGAGCCTGCATTTCACTTCATATGGCCGACAGTGATACTGTTGGGGTAAAATATTTTTCTCATTACTATACATGAATAAAGTCTAAAACTATATTTTCAAACTAACAACTACTGAGAAAACTTGTACATTTTCAAAGGAACAAACAAACCATCGGGTCTCGGTGAAGACTACTTTTTTTCTGGAAAACATAGGGTTTTCTAGGGCTCATACTATTTTCGAACACCGAAACTTTCTTTTACAATGTATAATTGTGAATATTTTATACATGAAATGACACTAAATACTTATGAGCTCACCAGCTTTATGCTGATAAACGTTTTCAAAATAACTTGTATTCTCAGGTCATCAGTAGACAGGTACGGATGCAGCTTTTGAGAAGACGGAGCACACATAAGACTCCACTTTATTTTGATTGTATTTTTGGTGTCTAACATTTGTACTGAACACGTTTGTATTACAATTATTATCTTAATGCAATGGATGTTGTTGCTTGTCTTTACTATTATGCTTTGTTATAATACTGTACATGACGTCCTCCACCCCAGAACGTATTCCGCCGTTCTCGGTTTGGGGTGTGACAGATTGGTATCAGAGCACTGTTTATAGTGAATCAAGTATATCAACCCATAAAAGATATACAAACTATAAACACATCGGGACTAAAACACTCTGAACAAGAATATATACTTTTAAATAATAAAATATTTAACAAAGTATATATATATATACATTCATTCACACAAAGGGTCAGTATCATACTAGAACAGAACAAAAGTATTAAGATTGTTGAACATCACAGTTAGACTTAGAGACATATGGCCCAAAACTAAGCGGATGTAGCCTGATCAACTACATTTTCCTAGGAGTGGCTAGCATGTGCCTAAGAGTGGTTGTGGTGTTGCAACAAGTCTAAAACTTACCAATACTGCTACAAGAACATCAGAACAAGAATACTATAGGAGTATTCTACATTCTAGTTACAACATATGTGAGAACTAAAAGGGTCGTTACTAGTAGGGCAATAGTTGCTAAGTGGATACACCACGGTTACATGTGACTAAGGCGTTATAGACTTAGAATCTATGACCTTTGCTTCATTTCCTGTTCTTGTTTGATTGTGGGCTTGGAGTTAGGGTCACTTATTCGAAGGTCTATTCTGCTTCGATTACATGTAATTGGTATGCACTATGCAAATATTGGGTCGACTAATAACGATCATCTTATAAGTAATCTAGATTAGCGCGCCTATCAATTTCTTTCCCCATTCTCGCGTAAATGGCATCACCGCATCCCGAGCGGAAGCCGTGGAACTCCGAGCACGTCAGAGGACGCACGAGCGACATCTTCAGGGAGTTGTGCGCCAACTGGCTGATCTTAGGGTTTGCCCCAAAGGATCCCCGTCGCCAGTAAAAGATGCCAACTCATCCTTCCCTTTTATTAAGGAATAGCCTTCTTTTCTATAATCGATAGAGTACATGCTTGTAAACATTCCTAACTTTGGAAGTACTCTAGCCAGACTACTAAACTGCCAACATTTTTCCTTGATGGTTTGATGTAAGACCTCCTGCTAGGTCATTTTCTTTCCCGAACTCATTATACATCAGTAATACCAGTAATATTGGCAGTATCTAATCGATGGGGAAGTTGTGCTTTTGGGTGTCCCCAACCTAGTAGTACATCCCCCTTTTGTTTTTCGGACTATAGAGATTTAGTCCAAGAAACACTCTTATCCTGTTTACAAACAAATTCTTACTATTGTCATCATTTTCGTAATCTTTCAGTATAGGATGCCGCCTCGCAAGCGTCCAACCAGGAGAACTCCCGCAACTCGAGCTCCACCCCCACCACCTACACCGCCGGTTCCTCCGCAGTTCGACCCGGTGTTATTCCAAACAGCCATGACTGCAGCCGTGACCGCCGCTCTGGCGCAAGTCAATTCTGGTGGTGCCAGTGGAGGTGGACTGGGAACTAACTCTAGCCAGGGTGAAACCTACCCCCGTGCTCGGGAATGCACCTACAAAGATTTCATCAGTTGCAAGCCTACCTACTTCAACGGGACCGGGGGAATCCTCGCCCTAACCCAATGGTTCGAAAGAACCGAAGCAGTATTCGAAATGTGCTCCTGCCCCGAAAGGAGCAAGATAAAGTTTGCTACTTGTACCCTTACCCAAAGGGCCCTAACATGGTGGAATGGCCATGTCAAAGCACTCTCCCTGGTAGCAGCTAACGCCGTGGGTTGGGATACACTGAAAGACCTAATGATGACAGAGTACTGCCCAAAGGGTGAAATTCAGAAATTGGAGGAGGAACTCTGGAATCTCAAAATGCAGGGTTCCGATATAGTAGCTTACACCACCCGGTACTGCGAGCTGGTAGCCCTATGCCCTAACATGATTCCCTCGGAAGCTAAGAAGATTGAGCGATACATCGGGGGCCTAGTGCCTCCGTATCGTGGGAACGTTCTATCATCAAGACCAACGACATTTGAAAGTGCCAAGGAGTTGGACCAAATGCTTATCGATCATGAAGTTCCCCGTGCTCCACCAACAACCACAACCATCACTACTGCTCCAACTCACGCCTCCGACAACAAGAGAAAACGGGGAGATCGAAAGAAGGGGAAGTCAGTCAAATCCTCTTCCAGTAACCAGCAAATGGTGGCTGTCCATGCTGCCACTACTCCTACTGCCCCTGTGCCCGCCAAAACATATGCGGGGAATCTACCCAAGTGCGATAAGTGCGCCTTCCATCATAACGGCCCATGCCGTGAAATGCACTGCACCAATTGCGACCGGAAGGGCCACACCATCCGGTTCTGCAGAGCACCTCCCAAACCTATTTCCCAAATTCCCAGTTCGGGAGCGAGCCAGGCCTGCTATGGCTGTGGCGAAGTCGGACATTTCAAAAGGGATTGTCCAAAGGCTGGCAACGCGGGAGGAGCAGGTAGACTACTTGCTATTGGCCATAATGAGGCTGTAGCAGACCCCACCGTAGTCACGGGTACGTTCCTTCTCGATAACTATTATGCTTGTATTCTATTCGATAGTGGGGCAGAAAGAAGTTTCGTAAATCAAAACTTTAAACACTTACTCAAACAATCACCGCAATCGCTGAAAGAAACCTTCGTCGTAGAAATGGCTAACGGCAAGACGGAAAGTTCTAACGAAATCTACATAGGTTGTACCCTCACGCTAGATAATCATTCGTTTCCTATCGATCTCATACCAGTAGCGATCAAAAGCTTTGATGTCATCATAGGCATGGACTGGTTAAGTCTCCATCATACCGACATCCTGTGTTTCGACAAAGCCATCCGTTTGAACTTGGCCAACAATGAAACATTGATGATCTATGGAGACAAACCCAGTACGAGCCTTCGCATCATCTCGAGCATTCAAGCTCAGAAATACTTGCGCAAGGAATATCGCGCATTCCTTGCACACGTTGTCGACACGAGCCGGAAAACGAAAGAACTCAAAGATTTCCCCGTCGTGTGCGACTTCCCTGACATCTTTCCAGAGGAACTCCCAGGTTTACCTCCTAAACGTCAAGTCGAGTTCAGAATCGATTTAATTCCAGGAGCTACCCCCATAGCTAAATCGCCCTATCGTCTAGCGCCTGCTGAGATGCAAGAACTATCCGGCCAACTTAACGAACTGCTCAACAAGGGCTTTATAAGACCAAGCTTCTCACCCTGGGGAGCACCAGTCTTGTTCGTAAAGAAGAAAGACGGATCGTTCCGCATGTGCATCGACTACAGAGAACTCAACAAGCTGACAATCAAGAACCGTTATCCCCTTCCTCGTATAGACGATTTATTTGATCAACTGCAAGGGGCGAGTTACTTTTCCAAAATTGATCTAAGGTCCGGGTATCACCAGTTGCGAGTGCTCGAGGAGGATGTTCCGAAGACGGCCTTCCGGACTCGTTACGGGCACTACGAGTTTGTAGTGATGCCGTTCGGACTGACCAATGCGCCCGCAGTCTTCATGGACTTGATGAATAGAGTATGCCGTCCTTACTTGGATCAGTTCGTCATCGTCTTCATTGATGATATACTTATCTACTCTAGAAGTGAGGAAGAGCATAGCGATCATCTGCGACAGGTCCTAGAAACTTTACGATCGGAGAAGCTTTACGCAAAGTTCTCAAAGTGCGAATTTTGGATCCGAAGAGTCGAATTCTTAGGACACGTGGTTAGCAAAGAAGGAATCCACGTGGACCCATCCAAGATTAAAGCTATTGAGAACTGGTCAGCACCGAAGACGCCTACAGAAATTCGCCAATTTCTAGGCCTCGCTGGCTACTACCGAAGATTCATTCAGAATTTCTCTCGGATTGCGAAGCCTCTTACGGCATTGACCCAGAAAGGCGTGGCCTTTGACTGGGAAGAAAAACAAGAGAAGGCATTCCGAACCTTGAAGCAAGCCTTGTGCACCGCGCCGATACTGTCCCTCCCCGAAGGGACAGATGACTTCGTAGTATATTGCGATGCATCCAATCAGGGGCTCGGCTGTGTTCTGATGCAACGAGGTAAGGTCATCGCCTACGCCTCAAGACAGCTGAAGACACACGAAGTCAACTACACCACGCACGACCTCGAGCTAGGAGCGGTCGTGTTCGCCCTAAAGATATGGAGACACTATCTGTATGGTACAAAGAGCACCATCTATACCGACCACAAAAGCCTTCAACACATCTTCAACCAGAAGGAGCTCAACATGAGACAACGACGGTGGGTCGAGCTACTCAACGACTACGAATGTGAAATTCGTTACCACCCGGGTAGAGCCAATGTAGTAGCAGACGCCCTAAGTCGGAAGGAATATTCTGGGCGAAGAGTCAAGTCCCTAACCATGACTATCCATTCGCATCTACCCGCACAAATTAAGGGAGCACAGCTTGAAGCTTTGAAACCGGAAAATGTGGCGGGAGAGTCCCTGCGAGGAATGGATAAGAATCTGGTAGTCAAGGATGACGGAGTTTACTACCTCATGGACCGGATCTGGACACCGCGACACGGTGGCTTCAGAGACTTGGTCATGAAAGAAGCGCACAACACTCGATATTCCATTCACCCAGGTTCAAATAAGATGTACCTGGATCTCAAGAAGTCGTACTGGTGGCCTAACATGAAAGCGGAAATCGCTACCTTCGTGAATAAGTGCCTTACTTGCGCTAAGGTCAAGGTCGAATACCAGAAACCCTCGGGTCTTCTCCAACAGCCAGAGATACCTGAATGGAAGTGGGAGAGAATTACTATGGATTTCATTACCAAATTGCCCAAATCTCCGAGTGGGTACGACACCATTTGGGTGATTGTCGACCGGCTAACCAAATCCGCCCACTTCCTTCCTATCAAGGAAAATTTCAAAATGGAGAGACTTACGCGAATTTACATCCAAGAGGTAGTCCGACTGCACGGTGTACCTGTGTCCATTATTTCCGATCGGGATAGCAGGTTCACCTCGAGGTTCTGGCAGTCACTACAGAAGGCTCTTGGAACTAAGCTGGATATGAGCACAGCATACCATCCTCAAATCGATGGACAAAGTGAGAGAACTATTCAAACCTTGGAGGATATGCTGCGAGCCTGTGTAATCGACTTTGGTAAGGCGTGGGATACCCACTTACCCCTAGTCGAGTTTTCCTACAACAACAGTTATCACACAAGCATCAAAGCTGCCCCATTCGAAGCCCTATACGGCCGGAAGTGCAGATCCCCTCTGTGCTGGGCCGAGGTAGGCGACACTCAATTAGCTAAGGGACGAGTTCCTGACAGCACTCTCACCGGTCCAGAAATCATCCGCGAGACCACCGAAAAGATCGTACAAATCCGAGCACGACTTAAAGCCTCAAGAGACCGACAGAAAAGCTACGCAGACAAACGGAGGAAACCCTTGGAATTCCAGGTGGGAGACTGAGTCCTTTTGAAAGTCTCACCCTGGAAAGGCTTGATACGCTTCGGAAAGCGCGGAAAGCTGAATCCAAGATACATAGGTCCTTTTGAGATTCTCGCTAGAATCGGCCCCGTAGCTTACAAACTCAATCTACCCCGCGAACTTAGTAATGTGCATCCTACCTTCCACGTCTCGAACTTGAAAAAGTGCCTATCCGAAGAGACTCTCATAATTCCACTCGATGAAATCGAGATCAATGAGAGCCTCAACTTCGTGGAAGAACCTGTGGAGATCATGCACCGAGAGGTCAAACGAACGAAGCAAAGCCGCATCCCGATTGTGAAGGTTCGTTGGAACGCCAAACGAGGACCAGAGTTCACTTGGGAGCGAGAGGATCAAATGAAACTTAACTATCCTCATCTCTTTGCTTAGTTGTGTTGTAATAACGTAACTACTTAAATTCTGAATTTCGGGACGAAATTCCCTCTAACGGGGGGATGATGTGACAACCCGAAATTTACTCCGTCACTGTAACCCGTTTCCGTTAATAAAAGTTAGTTCTATTAAAATTTTCCGTTAACTTTTATTTATTAAAATAATTCATTTTGAGTTATTAAAATAATATATATTTAATGACGGAATAAAAGCATCTAAGTCGGGCTACGGTTAGTTTACCGGGTAAAAACATTTAGCTCCGTTTAAACGACAGTGTATGGTGGGTCCCCACTAGGCAGCCATATATAAAGGAGGAGTGTCCACCTTTAGAGCCTTTTCCCACCTTGGAGCTTTCTCTCTCTACTTTCTCTCTCTAAAATCGGGTTTGGCTCAAGAACACCACTTCCAAGCCTCAAAAATCAAAGGTAATCTTCCTAACTTGTTGTTTAACTTAGTATTCATGCCATCTCAAGTTTGAATCATCCAAATGCCTCAACATGCATGTGTTTACGGTTTGGGGAGCCTCCCAAAACCGTGAACTCCTATATGCGGGTTTTGAAGCCCCAAAACACTTCCAAACCTTCTCTAATGCTTAGATATAGCTTAGATACTTGCATGCATGAACTAAGGAACCCAAAATCGTGACTTTTGGCCATAAACTTGAGTTTACGGTTCTTGAACATTTAAGAACCGTAAACCCAAAACCGTAAACACCTCAAATGGTGTTTTGATGCCCCTAAACCCTTCCTTAGCTTGTTTGATGAACATGAAACTAGTGTAGATGAGCTTAGGACCCCAAAACATGAAATGGTTGAAATGGTCAAGGGTTTACGGCCGTAAACCCCAGAGTTTACGACCGTAAACTCCCAAGAAGTGGTCAAGGGTTTACGACCGTAAACCCTAGAGTTTACGACCGTAAACTCCCAAGGAGTGGTCCAAGGACCGTAAACTCCAAGGGAGTACCCAATTGAACCCTAATCACTTCCCAAGCCCTCGAATTGATCCTAGGAGCCTTCCTCGTGATGCATGAAACCTTTAGACACACAAACTCACCATTTCCATGAGTTTACGGCCGTAAACTCATGGGGGAAATGGTCTCCCAACCGTAAACACACTTAAGTGTGGCCAAGTGAAGTGTAAACTCCATAGTGAGGCCATACACTCCTTAGATGCAACCTTTAGCACTCCTAACACTTGAAACAAAGTGTTTTCATACATTAAAGTGCCTTTACTCACTTAATTAGCGATTACACAACTAATTGGATACTTTATACATCACTACATGTTACATAGGATCCGTGTGTGTGTTCAAGTCCTCACTTGACACCTAGCATCCTACCCGACGTTTCCATCCACTTCACTCACTACAGGTGAGTTCATACCCCTAAATGAACCTTTTTAAATGTTTTTAACTGTTTTATGGGGGGGAATACAAGTTGAACCAAATAAGTTATAGTAACAATCGCATGTGGATTATAACTTGCAACCAAAAGGATTTACTACACTATTAACCGTTTTTACCACCAAAAAGGGATTTTCTATACTTTCAACTATATTGCCAATTAAACTGTCTTCAAATGCTTACCAAATTCATTTTCGTGTAAATCACTATAAAACTATTTTTCCAAAAATTCGTTTAAACTATTTTTATTCTCAAACCATATCTACACCAATATATTTATATAAGTAAGACTTGAAGGACTTAGGACTAATAGCTCACCTTATTTCCTGTTCTTGTTTGATTGTGGGCTTAGGGTATTTTGTTATTAGTCCGACTCTCGTTGAATTCTTAGTTATATATCTTATATATTTGTGTCAGATATAAAAGTTTTCATATCAGTTCAATGCCTTTGGATATCAAAGACATGCAACCAACAATACTATTTAACTATAATAGGTATAGTTAAGGGATACTACTCACTACTACTATTGCCATGACAACTACTAGAGTCAGTTCAGTTGTGAGTCAATATATGCTATGTACTATACAAGAGAACACTATATACTATACAAGAGAACACTATATACTATACGAGGAGAACATTATGTACTATACAAAGAGAACACTACATACTATACAAGAGAACCTACTAAAACAGAATGTGACATACTATTTCTCGATACGACACATCTTTGTGCTATCACCGCGTAACCAGAGTCTCCTGGAGGGAGAGCGGACATTATGTGTATAGATCTATACGGGACAGACACTCCCACATCCCGACTGCTAGCTACAGTCCGAGCCGTCTAGGCCCAGGGGTGACAAAATGTCACATCACTACATATGACTCGGAGGGTCAAAGGGATTCGATCGTCAATCAGCATGGTTACGTACGAGTTCACATTCAAACCTTTAATTAATACTTTAAGAATTAAAGGCAACAGACTCCCTGAGGTGTATTGTACATTTAATACTACCTGGAGCCTGCATTTCACTTCATATGGCCGACAGTGATACTGTTGGGGTAAAATATTTTTCTCATTACTATACATGAATAAAGTCTAAAACTATATTTTCAAACTAACAACTACTGAGAAAACTTGTACATTTTCAAAGGAACAAACAAACCATCGGGTCTCGGTGAAGACTACTTTTTTTCTGGAAAACATAGGGTTTTCTAAGGCTCATACTATTTTCGAACACCGAAACTTTCTTTTACAATGTATAATTGTGAATATTTTATACATGAAATGACACTAAATACTTATGAGCTCACCAGCTTTATGCTGATAAACGTTTTCAAAATAACTTGTATTCTCAGGTCATCAGTAGACAGGTACGGATGCAGCTTTTGAGAAGACGGAGCACACATAAGACTCCACTTTATTTTGATTGTATTTTTGGTGTCTAACATTTGTACTGAACACGTTTGTATTACAATTATTATCTTAATGCAATGGATGTTGTTGCTTGTCTTTACTATTATGCTTTGTTATGATACTGTACATGACGTCCTCCACCCCAGAACGTATTCCGCCGTTCTCGGTTTGGGGTGTGACAGATTGGTATCAGAGCACTGTTTATAGTGAATCAAGTATATCAACCCATAAAAGATATACAAACTATAAACACATCGGGACTAAAACACTCTGAACAAGAATATATACTTTTAAATAATAAAATATTTAACAAAGTATATATATATACATTCATTCACACAAAGGGTCAGTATCATACTAGAACAGAACAAAAGTATTAAGATTGTTGAACATCACAGTTAGACTTAGAGACATATGGCCTAAAACTAGGCGGATGTAGCCTGATCAACTACATTTTCCTAGGAGTGGCTAGCATGTGCCTAAGAGTGGTTGTGGTGTTGCAACAAGTCTAAAACTTACCAATACTGCTACAAGAACATCAGAACAAGAATACTATAGGAGTATTCTACATTCTAGTTACAACATATGTGAGAACTAAAAGGGTCGTTACTAGTAGGGCAATAGTTGCTAAGTGGATACACCACGGTTACATGTGACTAAGGCGTTATAGACTTAGAATCTATGACCTTTGCTTCATTTCCTGTTCTTGTTTGATTGTGGGCTTGGAGTTAGGGTCACTTATTCGAAGGTCTATTCTGCTTCGATTACATGTAATTGGTATGCACTATGCAAATATTGGGTCGACTAATAACGATCATCTTATAAGTAATCTAGATTAGCGCGCCTATCAATTTCTTTCCCCATTCTCGCGTAAATGGCATCACCGCATCCCGAGCGGAAGCCGTGGAACTCCGAGCACGTCAGAGGACGCACGAGCGACATCTTCAGGGAGTTGTGCGCCAACTGGCTGATCTTAGGGTTTGCCCCAAAGGATCCCCGTCGCCAGTAAAAGATGCCAACTCATCCTTCCCTTTTATTAAGGAATAGCCTTCTTTTCTATAATCGATAGAGTACATGCCAACTGGAAATCAGCATTGAACTCGCCGAGTAGGTTCGACTGCACTCGGCGAGTACACTGCCTAAAAGCCTAAAAACAAATAAAAAAAACGGATAAGAACAATTAAATACTAAAACTTAACCTAATTACTGAATTACTAAATAAAATAACTTTGTGCAAGATAAGCTCACACAAAGGATCGATAAAACTAGAAATTAGAATTAATTTTTGAACCGTTCCCCGGCAACGTCGCCAAAAACTTGATGTGTGTAAAACCAACTCATTTTATTCCTACTCTTAAAAATATAATTTAAACACACAAAGGCAGTGAACCTGTCTTTTAGTGGTATAGTTAAATAAGTAGGGTGTCGAACTCGAGGAACGGAAATTAACCTAATAACTAATTTTAACTAACAAGTAATAAAAGTAAAAGGGTTTTCTCTAGTTTTACAAGACTACAAACTTAGACACACTAACTAACACGCAATTAACTAATCAACTAAAACCAAGTAAAAATTCACCAAATTTGATAAAAGGTTTCAGCTTAGGTTCAACTCATTCACTCCTATGGTTAATTTTATGGCAAAACAATAGATTAATTGTTATTGGTTACCGACTGAAGTGATTAGATTCGCATTCGCTATTACCAATCCTTAGAAAATCAATTAATTTAAGCAGTGATCAAGTGTTTAAGCTAATTAATTCCCTATTTCAATTATACGGATTAAATAAGACTTGTAATTGGTTAATCAAATTACTAATTCAATTAGCCTCTTGTTGTTGGTTTATCAACAAGCTCACACATTAATTTACCCATTCTCTAATTAATCCTAGTTTCATATTCACTAGTCCTAGGCACATAACAAAGTGTTCACATAAATCATATGAGGTAAACAATTAAGAGATGTTCATGCAGCCTAATTGCCTTCCTATTAACAGAGAATAGTTATGGTTAATGCATAAGGATCTTTAACAAGCTTAATTTAACAAAATCACCAATTAACAATTAATCAAACCATAAAATTAATCTATAAGAGTAAAATTGTATTCCCTAAACAGAAACTAGTAAATTTAGCTTATGATTACAGTAGTCAAAAAGCTAAAAACGGAAGTAATCAACTCAAACATTGTTCAATTCAAAGATAAAGTGGAAAATTAAACCTAAGTTGCCTTGAATCTTCTAAGAATGAGAGCTTAGGGTTCTTCTCACGTCTTCCAGGTCTCCAAGGGTTTCCTTAGTCGCAAAGTATTCTCCAGAAAAGCCAGAACAGATAGTGGATTCAGAATTCGACCTCTATTTATAAGATCCTCAAAATAGGGGCAACTCGGCGAGTAGATAACCAACTCGCTGAGTTTCTTTGTAAAATCCGTGTACGGCAAGGACTCTACTTATTGCTTCGCGAATCTTCGTGGAAACTCGTCGAGTAGACGATTGGAATCGCCGAGTAGCTTCAGGTTTGTACTCCTTTCTTCATTCTGCAGCTTCTAATTGCATATCCTTCCTCCTTTTTGTTCCCGAGCATGACTTCTGGACTGAAAATACAATTTAAACATTATTAAGTACCTTTTGTCCATAATATGCAAATAATTAGCTAATAATTGATAAAAATCTATACTAAATATATGGCTAAATATGAAAATATCAAAATACCCCACACTTGACTTTTGCTTGCCCCCAAGCAAAACTGAATTTTTGCACACTAGAATCACATGAGACAATCCCAATCAAACCCAGCCATTATGCCAAGACCGCAACGCATGCATTTGTGTCTAAAGTTTTTCCTAAGGACCCCCCTCAATTCTAAATACTCACAATCCTCATAAACACTCGCTCACTTCTTTTGAACAATGCTCATTTTATGCATCCCTCCGAATCCATCCGCAGAAAACCTCCTAGTCTCAAGGTGTTTTTGGTTGAGCAACCCAAGCATACATAATCTAAAAATTACAATTTTTTTCAATACCACTATAGAGCTCTTTGGAATTCTTCACTTCTTTTATAATTTGATCTTTGATTTCTTTGAATTCTTCAAATTTGCCACCTTTTTGATTTTTGTTGATTTTTGGGTATCTTCAACTTTTGAACTTTTGGAATTTTGATCTTTTGATCTTCGCTTTGATTGCTCCAAAATTCTTACAACTTTTATTTGTAATTTCTCCTTTTTTTAACATGTATCTCACTTTTTTTTCTTTTTCTTTCACTCAAAACCTACATGCTTAAGCAATGGCGCTCAACTTCAACCTTCATTGATTAAAGATAAAAAATTTTCCTGGATACATTTCTGGTACACGATGCTAAACTTATTGCATCCCTCAAACTAAGCGAGGTTATGTTTTTGTCCCATGATTTCACTAGAACAAAGGGGGCCACAAATGCACTATAACGTGTATAGGCTCAACTAAACATTTGGGCCTTCATGCAATCATCAAACATAACACTTAGCATGATTCCTAATTGCTTTTACCAAAATTTTCTAAATTAAGATCCTAGCAATATTAATGCAATTTTTTTTTCAAAATTAAGCCTAATTTAGGATTCTAAATTTAATATAATATAACCAACCCCCTACCCCACACTTAATTCATGCAATGTCCCCATTGCATGTTATGCATGAAAAGAAAAATGCAAAAATAAAGAGGGAATTGGAACAAACTCCCCTGGGATAGCAGTGGCGAGGTTGATATCTCTTCTCTTCAGATCCATCTTCAATTGACTTTAGACATGGGAACAGCTCATCCATGTCTTGGGTGTCATGTCTCGTGTGGAAAAACATCTAAATAGCTTCCATTATTAAGGAAAAGGCTCTTAGAAATCTCCAGGAAGTAATCTTCATGATAATATGAGTAAAAACTGCAGCGAATGTGCCCAAAATCCGAATCATGAGAGTAGTATCTTGAGTGACTCGTCGAGTACAACGGGAACTCGATGAGTAAATGGACTCCAAGCAGAAGATCGTGATGTGCAGATGGACTCGTCGAGTACAATACGTGCACTCGGCGAGTATAGCGCTGAGTGGAAAAAATAATTTTCTGCTTTTCTGCCTTTGCTAATCTGCTGGAATATGACAATTCAACGACTCTTCTTTGATTTCTTCAGTAAATGACACATTTTGTCACCCTTATTCCTAACGGACTCGATCCTAACTTGAAATTGCATACTCTCATCTAGACCCAACCTTCACTCTAGCCTTGACCAATGAGACTCTAATATTGCATCCTAATCTTCAATCCTGAAAAGAAACAAGGCAACCACAGTAAAAGAAAACAAGCACACTCCTAATTAAGTCTTAAAACATAAAAGTTCAAAACACAAAACCAACAAAATAAAAAAAATAAAAAAAACAAAAAAAAACAAAAAAAAACATCCAAATTAAAAACATAAACTTTCAATATTCTTCAATATCATCTCCTCCAGCTCCACTCCCACTTGCTTGATTGTTCCTCCTCTGCACACGCTCCTCCCAACTCATCACATACGGGAATCCCGGTTCGGGCCTCGGCGCAATATTCATTTGTTCAAAGAGATAAACAAATGACTCGTTGTGATAATTCATACTTCTACCAAGGTCATCTTGGTACCTTCTTTCCTCAACGTGGTACCAATCCATAGGCAACTCATCATCCGCCGGAATGACCGGTGGGTCTTCTCGGACTTGCTCCCTCCTTTGCCTCACTCTCCTTCCCGGCTCCTCGGGTACAATTACCTCGTCCTCATTTGAGATCCCAAACGAATCCCCAAACTTCTCCACAATCCTTGCCCTCCTAAATAATGTAATGCTAAACGGAGGGGGAGAAATCATTGTCAATGCCCTTGCTTCTGGCCTATCCAAAATCCCATAAGACTTTGCCAATCTTTTAACAAACATACCCCAATTAATTTTGGAGGTAATTTTTTCCTTGACCGCTCCTTCCGCAAGGTACTTTGCCATGCAATAAGGCAAGTTGCAAAAGACGTCCGGTGTGATAATACTCCACAAATAAAAAATGTCAAGAGTGGGGACTTTGTCATCATCCTTCCTCATGTTGATGGTGCTAGCAACGAGACGGTGGATAAGACGATGGATAGGTGAACGGATAAAGCCTTCTTGGGCGGAAGATGGAATATAGACCTGGTTGGCGATAGTATTCCACCAAGTCGATGCCACCACCCCCTCGGGCAAATCTTTGTGACATTGTTCTAGGAAGGTTTCAAAATCTTCAGACATAATCACAGCTTGATCATATATCCCAATCCTCCATGCAAACTCCGCCATGCTGCATTGGAACAGCTCTCCTCCAAGGCAAAAACTTATAATATCCGGGCTATAGTAATCACTACCACCCCGGAATGAGATGGTCGCAAAAAACTCCCAACATAGCTCTTGGAACACGGGCTCTTGCATCTTGAATAACCGAAGCCACCCATCACAAATGATTGTGATTCTCCCATTTACATAGGACTTTACCAAGTAAGGAGTTAGTTCCTCCTCCAGCCCCATCTGATTCATCCAATCCCAATTAATTGAATTGGGAACGTACATCTCCTTCTGTTTCAGTGTTTCAAGCTTGCTTTTTGCACGGACTTGTGAAGATTTTGAGGTAATTTTCAGGAAGTTAAGCCATGGAATGTCTCCATATCCACCTCCTCTCGAGCTCTGGCCACGTCTAGGCATAATTCCTTTTTGCTTGTAAGAGGAAGAACTAGCGGAAAATTGGAGAAGTTGCTTGAGAGAGACTTTGCTCGGCGAGTAGGCTGAATGAAATGATTAGGGTAAATGAGAACCCTATTTACAGATTGTAAAAAAAATATTTTTTTAGTTAAATTTATGGACTCGCCGAGTAGGAAGTCCTACTCGGCGAGTAGGAGCGCGAATCTGCGACTTTGCGTGAATTTCAGAAAAGACTCGCCGAGCAGGAGTAAAGATTTTAACTAAAATCAGTTTAACAAAAATTCGATTAAATTTTGATTTTTAAGCCACCACCCCACACTTAAGCATTGCCTGCCCTCAAGCAATCATTTTAAGCATAATTTGAGAAGAAGATTGATAAAAATAGATCCTAAAAGTGGAAAACAAAAAATAAAAACAAAGGAAAAGAATGCAAACTCTAAACTCGGGTTGCCTCCCGGAAGCGCTTCTTTTTAAGGAGTCATTAGCTGGACTCCTTTCCGCTTATGTTTCTGTAATCCCTTCCAGCAGCATCCCTTCTTCAAGTTCTTCATTTCTCGGAATTCCTTCTTCATATCTTTTCACCCTATGACCATTGACTTTGAAAGAAGTTCCATCTCTTGATATTAGCTCAATAGCTCTATGTGGAAAAATTTCCTTCACTATAAATGGACCATCCCATCGTGTCTTTAGCTTGCCTGGAAAAAGTTTGAGCCTTGAATTAAAAAGTAACACCTTTTGTCCTTCGTAAAAGTCCTTATTACCCTTGAGTCTTTTGTCATGCCAATTCTTGGTCTTTTCTTTGTAAATCAAGGAACTAGTGTATGCCTCATTCCTTAGTTCTTCAAGGGCATTCATTTGCATCAATCGATTGTTTCTAAGTTCGGCCAAATCAAAATTGCACATTTTTAAGGCCCAAAATGCTTTGTGCTCAATCTCAACTGGCAAGTGGCAACTCTTCCCATAAACCAACCGATATGGTGTAGTACCAATAGGTGTTTTGAAAGCTGTTCTAAACGCCCAAAGTGCATCATCAAGCTTATCCGACCACTCCTTTCTATTACTTCCAACCGATCTTTCTAGTATTCTCTTTAATGCCCTATTTGTAACTTCCGTTTGCCCACTCATTTGAGGATGATAGGATGTTGAAAATCTATGGTGGACACCATATTTTTGCAACACCTTAGCTAATTGATCATTGGCGAAGTGGGTGCCTCGATCACTAATTAGAGCCTTTGGAACTCCAAATCTTGAAAATAATTTCTTGAGAAAATGTACCACTACTCGAGCATCATTCGTGGGTAATGCTTGTGCCTCCGCCCATTTGGATACATAATCGACTACTACCAAAATGTATTTATTTCCCTTTGACATTGGGAAAGGTCCCATGAAGTCAATTCCCCAAACATCAAATATTTCACAAACTTGAATGCTATTTTGGGGCATCTCGTTTCGTGATGAAATGTTTCCCGATCTTTGGCATGAATTGCATTCTTTGACAAATTTTGTAGCATCTTTAAAGATAGTAGGCCAATAAAAACCCGAATCAAAGACTTTCTTGGCCATATATTGCGCTCCATGATGTCCTCCGGTAGGCCCGCTATGACAATGCTTCAAGATTTCCCGACTTTATTTCCCGGATACACATATTCTTATCATACCATCAGCACAGCTACGAAAGAGGTATGGCTCATCCCAAAAGTAATACTTAATTTCTGAAAAGAACTTCTTCTTTTGTTGGCGGGTCAAGTCTTTTGGGATGTATTCACTAGCTAAATAGTTAGCTATATCTGCAAACCATGGGATCTCTCCTGCTATAACCAATAAATATTCTTCGGGAAATTCATCTCCAATCTTGTTTTCTTCTAACTCTTCCAAGTGCGGGTTTTCCAATCTCGATAGATGATCGGCAGCCACGTTTTCCATCCCCTTCTTATCTCGTATTTCAATGTCAAATTCTTGTAGCAGCAACACCCAACGAATCAACCTTGGCTTAGCATCTTGTTTAGAAAACAGATACTTAAGGGCAGAATGGTCGGTAAAAACTATGGTTTTTGACAAAACCAAATATGAGCGAAATTTATCAAATGCAAACACCACTACTAATAGCTCCTTTTCTGTAGTAGTGTAGTTTTCTTGTGTTGGGTTCAGGGTCTTACTTGCATAGTAGATCGGCTGAAAATGCTTGTCAATTCTTTGTCCCAAAACAGCTCCCACCGCAAAGTCACTAGCATCACACATGAGCTCAAAAGGAAGACTCCAATTTGGGGCTACCATAATAGGTGAAGTAGTCAACTTTTCCTTCAACAATTGAAACGCATCAAGACATTCTTTAGAAAAGTTGAATGCGGCGTCCTTCAAAAGAAGTTGAGTCAAGGGTCTTGTGATCTTCGAAAAGTCTTTAATAAAGCGCCTATAAAACCCCGGATGGCCTAAAAAGCTTCTTACCCCCTTGACATTTGTTGGAGGTGGCAATTTGGCTATAGTGTCCACCTTTGCTCAATCCACCTCTATCCCCATCCTCGAGACCTTGTGTCCTAGCACAATTCCTTCCTTCACCATAAAATAACACTTCTCCCAATTAAGGACAAGGTTCGTCTTCTCATATCTTGCTAACATTAGATCCAAGTTGGACAAACAATCTTCAAAAGAGGACCCGAAAACCGAAAAGTCATCCATGAAAACCTCCATAAACTTCTCGATCATATCGTGGAAAATGGCCATCATACACCTTTGGAAAGTAGCCGGTGCATTGCATAATCCAAAAGGCATGCGTCTATATGCAAATGTTCCACTCGGGCATGTAAAAGTAGTCTTCTCTTGATCTTGTGGGTCGATTGGAATTTGAAAATATCCCGAGAAACCATCGAGAAAGCAATAATATAGATGCCCGGACAGCCTTTCGAGCATTTGATCAATAAATGGCAATGGAAAATGATCCTTGCATGTTGCATCATTTAGTTTCCTATAGTCGATGCAAACACGCCACCCGGTCACCGTTCTTGTTGGAATTAATTCATTATTTTCATTTGCTACCACCGTCATTCCTCCTTTTTTCGGTACCACCTGTACCGGACTCACCCACGGGCTATCGAAAATCGAGTAAATAATCCTGGCATCTAATAGTTTCACCACCTCCTTTTTCACAACTTCTTGCATGTTCGGGTTTAGTCTTCTTTGGCGTTGAACTACAGTTTTAGCCCCATCTTCTAAGTTAATTTTATGAGAGCAATAAGCTGGACGAATTCCCTTGATGTCAGTTATCTTCCATGCTATAGCACCTTGCCTCTTCTTTAGTACCCCCACAAGACTTTCTTTCTCATGTTTGGTCAAATCAGCAGCTATAATTATAGGTTTTTGTTGACCCTCTTCAAGAAATGCATACTCCAAGTGATCTGGTAGTACTTTCAGCTCGGTTTTCGTGTTCTGAACGTTGCACACGTCGAGTCCAATGATGGGACTCGACGAGTCCTGGGCAAATTCCGCGACCGACTGGGATTCTTTGGATGGACTCGTCGAGTAGGTCGAGTCTACTCGGCGAGTATACTGTTCAGTACTTTTGATCAGCTCATTATAATCAGCTTCCTCAAGCAGTCTCTCTATTTCCAGTAGGTCGTTTTCAGCATCGAATTCTTCATCAAAGGTGATGGTGGTCTTATTTGGTTCTTCATTATTCCATTCCTCCATTAGTTCTTCCAACATATCAATCGAAAATGCCGTGTCATCACTACTCCTTGCGTGCTTCATGGTTTGATCAACCCTAAAAGTGACTGATTCATCTCCCACCCGTAGAGTAAGTTTGGAATCTCACATGTCAACTATAGCGCTTGCGGTGTTAAGGAAAGGTCTTCCAAGAATGATCGGGACTTGAGGATCCGCTTCCATGTCTAACACTATAAAGTCCGCGGGAAACACGAACTTATCAACCTTCACCAATAGATCTTCGCATATTCCCCTTGGGAATGTAACCGTTTTGTTTGCTAGGTGAATTACCATTCGAATTGGTCTCGGCTCCGGGAGATCTAATTTCTTGAAAAATGAGTATAGCATGAGATTTACACTTGCCCCTGAGTCAGCCAATGCATAGATGGTAGCTAAATTTCCGAATTGACAAGGTAAGGTTAAGCTTCCCGGATCACCCTTCTTCTTCGGTAGTTTGTTCAACATGGCAGCTGAACAATTCTCATTTAGAACTACTTTCTTCACTTCTTCCATCTTCTTTCTATTATTTAGAAGCTCCTTGAGAAATTTGGCGTATTTTGGCATTTGTGCAACTGCTTCTATGAATGGTATATTAATTTGAAGAGCCTTTATGTGTTCTAGAAACTTCTGGTAGTCTTCTTCATTCTTTTCTTGTCTAGCTCGGGCTGGATATGGCAGTGGAGGCTGATATGGCTTAACAGGAGGCTTAATTTTCTGATCAGGTGTCGGACTCGTCGAGTCCATATCCTGGACTCGGCGAGTAGTGTCTGGGTTCAGCTGGGTCTGATTTTGGTTCTGCTCTTCTGCCTTCTCCTCCTGTACCAGCTTCGGATCTTCGTTCTGAATAGGGGCCAGAGGAGTAATTATCTTTCCGCTCCTAGTTGTCACAATATTTATATGTGCGCCTCGTGGATTGTTTTCAGTTTTACTAGGAAGTTCTCCCGGTGCTCTTTGATTTATTTGTTGGGCAAGTTGCCCCAGCTGCTTCTCAATGTTGTGAATAGATGCTTGCTGATTCCTTAATATTGTTCTTGTATCTTGTATTGCAGCATCGTGGTCATTGTGTCTTTTCTCGGATGCAGCTACAAATTTAGTGAGTATTTCTTCTAAATTTGGTTTCTTTTCTTGTACCGGCTCCTCCTTTTGGTAAAAACCCCTTGCCTTTTGTCTAAACTTCTCCTCCTTCGCTTTCTTATACTCATCATAAGGAAGCCATTCTTTCTTAGGTTTTCGCCAATCGTCATCAAATCTATCACCACTAGAATAGCATACTTGCACTTTCTTATTCCCGTTCTCGTCCAAATCACAATCTCTAGTTAGATGAGGCCCATTGCAATTCTCACATCCTACCCGAATAGCATGGATTGTTTGATCCATTTTATCCATCCTCCTATCCATGGTTTTCAACATTGCCATAACTGCCGACAAATCTTCTGAAGCTGCATAACCTGATCCCCTTGTCACATCATTCCTTGGATTGTGGTATTCTCTAGAATGCTTAGAGAAATCCTCAATTAGTTGCTTTATCACCGGGGGTGCCTTCTTTGTGAGCGGTCCTTGCGAGTCAAGTAATTGCCTTGTTGTGACGTTTACTCCATCATAAAAAATGGAGACTTCTTGTTGACTGTTAAGATCGTGATGTGGGCAATTCCTTAGTAAGCTTTTGTACCTCTCCCACGCCTCATAAAGTGATTCTCCGGCTTGTTGCTCAAAATTAGCTATAGCTTTCTTCAACTTGGCTATCTTTGATGGTGGGCAAAATTGATCAATAAACTCTTCTTTCATTCTAGCCCATGTGGTGATGGATCCTGGAGGGAGTGATTTTAGCCAATCTTTTGCAGCGCCTTTAAACGTGATTGGTAACATGCGAAGCAGAACGGTGTCGCGGGCCACATTAGGAAAGTTAAAGTAATCAGCTATATCATTGACCTCTTCTAGGTGCTTGTACGCGTCTTCGTGATCTTTTCCATAGAACGGAATTTCTTTAAGTTGGGCGAGTATGTTGCCTTTAAGTTCGAAGTTGGCATTTTCTGGAATCGCGGGTTGCACGAGTCCCGGACCGGTATCTTCACGCATCCTCTTCTTCCACTCGCCCATGGTAACTTCATCGATGTTAGCCATGGTGCCTTCGAATCCGCCTTCTAGATTGCTACCTTCTTCAAATTCGCTTTCTTCCTTTTCGGATTCGTACACGATGTCTTCCTTGATTGGGTCTTCGTTTTCCAAGGAAGAGGTGCTGGATGCTCCTGATTTGCTGCTCCTTTTCTTGCTAAAAACGGATTTGAGATTCTTCAAAGGTGAGTTCTTTGAAGAAGCGGATTCTCCAACGGTTTTGCCTTTGTTCTTCCTTAAAGTAGCTTCCGGGTCTTCAAGTGGTGGAGTTAAAGGTATATTGCCTCCTCTGGTCATAAACACTCTGCAATAAAAGCAAGAAAAACGCGTAAAAAGAACAAAAACGAAACAGAAGGAAAATAAAAATGAAACTGGAAATCAGCATTGAACTCGCCGAGTAGGTTCGACTGCACTCGGCGAGTACACTGCCTAAAAGCCTAAAAACAAATAAAAAAAACGGATAAGAACAATTAAATACTAAAACTTAACCTAATTACTGAATTACTAAATAAAATAACTTTGTGCAAGATAAGCTCACACAAAGGATCGATAAAACTAGAAATTAGAATTAATTTTTGAACCGTTCCCCGGCAACGTCGCCAAAAACTTGATGTGTGTAAAACCAACTCATTTTATTCCTACTCTTAAAAATATAATTTAAACACACAAAGGCAGTGAACCTGTCTTTTAGTGGTATAGTTAAATAAGTAGGGTGTCGAACTCGAGGAACGGAAATTAACCTAATAACTAATTTTAACTAACAAGTAATAAAAGTAAAAGGGTTTTCTCTAGTTTTACAAGACTACAAACTTAGACACACTAACTAACACGCAATTAACTAATCAACTAAAACCAAGTAAAAATTCACCAAATTTGATAAAAGGTTTCTGCTTAGGTTCAACTCATTCACTCCTATGGTTAATTTTATGGCAAAGCAATAAATTAATTGTTATTGGTTACCGACTAAAGTGATTAGATTCGCATTCGCTATTACCAATCCTTAGAAAATCAATTAATTTAAGCAGTGATCAAGTGTTTAAGCTAATTAATTCCCTAGTTTAATTATTCGGATTAAATAAGACTTGTAATTGGTTAATCGAATTACTAATTCAATTAGCCTCTTGTTGTTGGTTTATCAACAAGCTCACACATTAATTTACCCATTCTCTAATTAATCCTAGTTTCATATGTTGGATATAGTGTCTAAGTCCATAACTATATTTGGTATGTACTTGACCCGACCCGGCATGGTCCATTTGGGATGCACTTCACCCGAACAATTTATGGATAATCGTTTGAGAATAGTATAAGTTATGATTTATTAATATATTATAAGTCCTAATATATTAATATAAAATCATATTATTTAATTAGTATTGATCTATAATTAATTTAGAATTAGTTTAGAGATCAAAAGTATGACTAATTAAATATGGGCTCTTGTATTTATATAGTGTGGGCTAATGCTTATTTGGAATGGGCTAGGGTTGCATGGAAAGTCCATGGATAATCCACGGAGCTTTAACCCATGGATCTCATGGAAATGAAAAGACATGGGTATTAGGGTTTACATGGATGTAACCCTAATCCACCACACTATATAAAGGAGGCTTTGGTTCTTGAAATTGCACTAGTTGATGTGTGTAAACCAAGAGGGCCGATTTCAAGAAGTTTGTGACTATTCTCTCAAGTTTCCAAGTTTGTGGTGATTTGTGACTTCCATTTGAGGCATCCACATTATTGGTGCTAGGCTCTCAAACTCCAAGCAATCAACTACTACTACAAGGTAAGTAATTCTACTAGTTTTATTTGATTCAAGTATCCCATGCCATGCTAGTTAGGATAAGAACCTTGGAAAAATAATTATTTGCATGTATCTTAGTCAAACATAGATCCAAGGTTTCTAGAATTGCATGTATATCATAGGAGTGTTAGAATGCTCAAAACCTCATCAGTGGTATCAGAGTCTGGTTTGTTTATTTGATACTTGATGCAAAAAAAAAAAAAACTTGAAAATCGAAGTTCTGTTCAAAAGCTCGTATCAAAATTTCAAGTTTTGTATATGTACTTACGATTCTTGAAATTTTTGATATGAACACTCATAAACATATGAGTTTAGAAGATCATAGAAATTATGTGCTAATAATTGATTAGATTAATTCTTGATCTTTATGTGTTTTAATGGAGTCCATAACTAGTTCTTAAGTTATGGATAACCAAAAGTCACATTTATAAATAACCATTAAAAGAACACATAGGTTACAAAAAATGAAGAGTCTTCATTTTTAATAACCATTAACGCATAAGTTATGAGAAATGAAAAGTTTTGAAAGTTTACAAAACTTGCCCTCAAGTTTTGGAACATGTAAAGTCATATTAAAAACTTTAGTTCCAACCCCTAGAATTTTAAAAGTTAAAATTCAACCCTTATACTTTATAATATTATAAGTTTAATAATATTTATATATGTATAAGATCAAGTCGTCTTACCGCTAGTACGCCTCATTCACGAAGCCGCTCTATAAGGGGGGTATAAGGTTGTTGCCTATAAAATGGCAACTTAATGGGTGTCCACTCTCACCCACCGCTTCCTTGATCGGCGGAGGGTCGTTAGCCGAATGGGTAGGAAAAGGACTTATAAATTCTCATTAAAAGTATAATGATAATACTAAAGTAACTAAGCTTTATTGAATTCCCAATCTTAGTTATTTTAGGAAAATGTGAATAAGGTGCTAATCCATGGAATTACACTTTACATTTTGTTTAAGTCGTTAGTGGAGCGTGTGTGGTTAACCGGCACACTAACTTGAACTTAACTAGATAGGTAAAGGGTGACTTAATGTTTATCATAGTATCGATGGAGCGTGTGTGGTTAACCGGCACATTGATTGAGGGGTAATACATTAAGGGTACCAAGTAATTTGCATGGTTACTTCACACCTTGTTTTGTGATCCTCGGCATCCCAGTCACAAAACTTGAAGGGCACACTCGAGATTGAAACATGACATTGAAGAAAGTTCAATGAATCTCAAAGAATCTAGGAGTTTCTAAACCAATTAAAACCTAATTAAATATTTCGTTTTTCATGGTGGAAATTGGTGAATCGTCATTCACCTACCTTCACGGGCCACATGCAGAAAATGCAAAGGTATGTGGACCGTTTACTGAAGCTGAATGTGAACTTCCCTGAGGAGTTAGCAATAGACATCATTTTGCACTCCTTGCCATCGTGTTATGATCAATTCCGCATGACATATCACATGAACAAGGAAGAAGTCACCCTCAGCAAACTTCAAGGACTCTTGAAGACCGTCGAAAGTGGTCTAAAGGGTAAGTCGGTTGTTACTACTCCTACTCCTACTCCAACTGCGGCCAATGTCTTGGCAATCGGGCATGGCAAAGGGAAGAAGAGAAAGAACCCTTCTAAGGGTACCAAGGGTAAGACCCTTGAAGGCTCCTCTTCAAGCAAAACCAAGAAAGGTTTTTCCACTCCTTCTGCTAACCCTAATGAGGCTGAATGCTTCTATTGCCGTGAAAAGTCACACTAGAAGCGAAACTGCCCAAAGTACCAGCAAGATTTGAAGGATGGGAAAGTAAAACCCAACCATGCAGGTATATACACTATATTGTCTAATAACTCACCTCATTCTAAGTCTTGGGTCCTTGATACAGGTTGTGGTATTCACATATGTTGTGATTTGCAGGGACTAAAAAGAAGTGAGAATGTGGAGCAGGGAAAGATAAACTTGATCATGGGAAACAGGAAAGCTTCACCTGTCACCAAGATAGGAGTTTATTCCTTAGTGCTAAATAGTGGGTTTACATTAGATTTGAATAAATGTTATTATTCTCCAGAAATGGCAAGAAATGTTATTTCCTTTCATGCATTGTATAAACACGGTTTTACCTTTTATTTTGATAATAATAATGGTAGTATTGATGCTTTCTTTAATAATGTTCTTTATTTTAAAGCATTACCTTGTGATGGCGTGTATGAAACTGTATCTGTTGTAGATAATCTAGGAAATAATGTATTGTGTATTAACTCTTCCACTAGCTTAGATAAAGCATCCTTATGGCATTTTCGTCTTGGACATGTAAGCAAGAAACGCATAGGCCAACTCCAAAAGGATGGAGTCTTGGATTCATTTGACCTAAAGTCAGATGATAGTTGTGAATCTTGTTTGCTTGGTAAAATGACAAAGTCACCTTTTACTGGCACTTGTGCTAGGGATGAAGGTTTATTGGACCTCATACACGCGGATGTGTGTGGACCCTTCTGAACCGCCACAAGAGATGCTAATCGGTTCTATGTGACTTTTACTGATGATTTTAGTAGATATGGATATGTCTACCTAATCAAGCATAAGTCAGAAACCTTTGAGAAATTCAAAGAGTTTAAGCAAGAAGTGGAGAATCAGTTGGGCAGGAACATTAAGATGCTTCGATCCGATCGTGGTGGTGAGTATCTTAGTACTGAGTTCCTTGACTATCTTAAGGAATGTGGGATTGTCTCACAATTGACACCTCCTAGGACACCACAGTTGAATGGTGTAGCTGAGAGGCGCAATCGGACCTTGTTGGACATGGTTCGTTCCATGATGAGTCGAGCTTCGCTACCAATCTCATTTTGGGGGTATGCCTTAGAGACTGCCGCCCATATCCTTAATCTAGTCCCTACAAAGAAGGTTGCCAAAACACCTCACGAGGTGTGGACTGGAAAAGTTCCCAATCTAGACCACATCAAGATTTGGGGTTGCGAGGCTTTCGTGAGACGCGAGACTCACGATAAGCTCGAACCCCGAAGCGAAAGGTGTATTTTCATCGGCTACCCACAGAAATCCTTTGGTTACATCTTCTACAGACCCAGTGATAATGTGGTCTTTGTAGCAAGAAGAGGATTCTTTCGAGAGAGAGAATTCATGAGCCAAGGAGACAGTGGGAGGCAAATTGACCTTGAGGAAATTCAAGAGTCAAGTGGTGAAGGAACCTCAAACCCTAGCCCTCAACCTGAGGAGGAAACTCTTGTTGATCCGACTGAAGAATCTATACCTCTGAGGCGTTCCACCAGAGTTAGGAATGCACCTGAGCATTATTATGGTTTTCATATTACTATAGAAGGTGAGACACTTATCAGTGATAACACACTGGTAAATCTGGATGAGCCTAACAGCTACACGGAAGCCATGGCAGGCCCTGAGGTTGCTAAATGGAAAGAGGCTATGGATAGCGAGATACAGTCCATGTATGACAATCAAGTTTGGAACTTGGTTGACAATGTACCTGATCGTAAGATAGTTGGGTGCAAATGGATCTTCAAGAAGAAGACCTACATGGATGGTAATGTACACACTTATAAGGCACGACTGGTTGCAAAGGGTTATTCTCAAACTCCGGGAGTTGATTATGATGAGACCTTTTCACCAGTGGCCAAGATTAAGGGTTCTGTTAGCCATTGCTGTATTTCATGATTATGAAATATGGCAAATGGATGTCAAAACCGCTTTCCTTAATGGAAAGTTGGCTGAAGATGTTTACATGGTTCAGCCAGAGGGTTTTGTCAGTACAGAGTACCCCAGTAGAGTGTGTAAGCTCGAGAAATCCATTTATGGAATAAAACAGGCACCTCGCAGATGGAATCTTTGCTTTGATGAGAAAGTCAAAGAATTTGGCTTTTCAAGGAGTGAAGATGAATCTTGTGTCTATATCAAGGCTAGTGGGAGTATAGTCAGCTTTTTGGTACTGTATGTGGATGACATACTACTCATAGGAAATGACATCCCAACCTTGCAGGAAGTAAAGTCCTGGCTTGGGAAGTGTTTCGCTATGAAGGACCTTGGAGAAGCTGCCTATATCCTAGGGATAAGGATTTTGAGAAACAGGAGTAAAAGACTAATTGGACTTAGTCAAAGAACCTATGTGGACAAAGTGTTGAAAAGGTTCAACATGCATAACTCCAAGAAAGGAGAGTTACCCATCCAGAGTAACGCCAGATTGAGTAAGACACAAAGCCTTAGTACTAAGGCTGAGATAGCAGAAATGAGTCGAATACCTTATGCTTCAGCTGTAGGATCGATCATGTATGCTATGACGTGTACTCGACCTGATGTAGCCTTTGCTTTGAGCATGGTTAGCAGGTATCAGGGGAACCCTGGCAAGGCACACTGGACTGCGGTAAAGAATATCCTCAAGTACCTACGGAGGACTAAGGACTGGGTCCTTACCCTCGGTGGCAGTGAGGACTTGAGAGTTGTAGGGTACAGTGATGCTAGCTTTCAGACTGACAGGGATAATTTCCGCTCTCAGTCGGGCTGGGTCTTTACTCTAAACGGAGGGGCAATTACTTGGAAAAGTTCCAAGCAGGAGACAGTGGCTGATTCCACTTGTGAATCAGAGTATATAGCAGCAAGCGAGGCAGCAAAGGAGGCTATATGGCTAAAGAACTTCATCGGAGACCTTGGAGTTGTACCAGCTATAAAGGAGCCAATGGAGATTTTCTGTGACAGCAATAGTGCGGTTGCCTTAGCCAAGGAACCAAGAGATCATGGGAGATCCAGACACATTGACAGAAAATATCACTTCATTAGACATCGAATAGAAGAAGGAATCCTCGTGGCAAAGAGGGTATCATCGGATGAGAACCCAGCAGATCCCCTCACGAAGGGACTGACTCGGGCTAAGCATCTCCAGCATGCTCGGAGCATAGGGGTGAATGATGATATTAGTTTTAGTAGTTAGATAATCTTGAAATTTGTAAAATGTAATTGACATTTGATGATAAATAAAAGCTGTTATTTATGAGTAAAGTGGTGCTATCTCTTGTCAATCGTTTACTATTATTTCTTTTTGCATGTTTTGACTTCCAGAATAATTATGTTATGGTTTATATCATATTATTCAAACTCTCCACAGTCGGTCATATGTTGGAAGTAGATATGAATCAAGACTGTCATGGGTTGGCTTGTAGAGGTCTAAGATGTTAGACAAAGCGGGGCTACAGCACTCATGAGTGCTCATAAGTTCTGAGTATTGGATTCAACCCACGCTCACTTGTATCACTTCATGGAATTTATCTCGAGTGATCGTGAGACGGTAATATCATATAAGTCTTCAAACCTAGAGATATGATTTGTTGCCTATGAGTTGGTTATGCATTGATTGCACGAAAACACATTGGTAACTCGATGTTATAAACCGTGCTTTTGTGTGTAATTCAACAAGTAGTAGAGCAAACATATGAGTCGAAGTTTATCTGTTCCTTCTAGAATTAGAAGCGATATCTGGGCCCCTCGATGATTTTTTTTGACCTATGTACCGGGCGCGGTCAGAACTAAATTGATGTGTTTAGTTAAGTTCTATGTCAAACAAATCGGAAATCGGGAAACAAATGCTGGACAATAAGCAACACCATGTTCCATGTATTTGTCCGGCTGATATCTAGAACAGAGGATTATATGATCACTTATCTAAAATGGCGCTTCATAGTTCAACAGAGTTTAAAGAGCTACGATTGCTGATCGGTTCCTGAAGTCATACTTGCAACTATAGCTGTTAGACTTATCCAAGTGGGAGACTGTTGGATATAATGTCTAAGTCCATAACTATATTTGGTATGTACTTGAGCCGACCCGGCATGGTCCATTTGGGTTGCACTTCACCCGAACAATTTATGGATAATCGTTTGAGAATAGTATAAGTTATGATTTATTAATATATTATAAGTCCTAATATATTAATATAAAATCATATTATTTAATTAGTATTGATCTATAATTAATTTAGAATTAATTTAGAGATCAAAAGTATGACTAATTAAATATGGGCTCTTGTATTTATATAGTGTGGGCTAATGCTTATTTGGAATGGGCTAGGCTTGCATGGAAAGTCCATGGATACTCCATGGAGCTTTAACCCATGGATCTCATGGAAATGAAAAGACATGGGTATTAGGGTTTACATGGATGTAACCCTAATCCACCACACTATATAAAGGAGGCTTTGGTTCTTGAAATTGCACTAGTTGATGTGTGTAAACCAAGAGGGCCGATTTCAAGAAGTTTGTGACTATTCTCTCAAGTTTCCAAGTTTGTGGTGATTTGTGACTTCCATTTGAGGCATCCACATTATTGGTGCTAGGCTCTCAAACTCCAAGCAATCAACTACTACTACAAGGTAAGTAATTCTAATAGTTTTATTTAATTCAAGTATCCCATGCCATGCTAGTTAGGATAAGAACCTTGGAAAAATAATTATTTGCATGTATATTAGTCAAACATAGATCCAAGGTTTCTAGGGTTGCATGTACACCATAGGAGTGTTAGAATGCTCAAAACCCCATCATCATATTCACTAGTCCTATGCACATAACAAAGTGTTCACATAAATCATATGAGGTAAACAATTAAGAGATGTTCATGCAGCCTAATTGCCTTCCTATTAACAGAGAATAGTTATGGTTAATGCATAAGGATCTTTAAGAAGCTTAATTTAACAAAATCACCAATTAACAATTAATCAAACCATAAAATTAATCCATAAGAGTAAAATTGTCTTCCCTAAACAGAAACTAGTAAATTTAGCTCATGATTACAGTAGTCAAAAAGCTAAAAACGGAAGTAATCAACTCAAACATTGTTCAATTCAAAGATAAAGTGGAAAATTAAACCTAAGTTGCCTTGAATCTTCTAAGAATGAGAGCTTAGGGTTCTTCTCACGTCTTCCAGGTCTCCAAGGGTTTCCTTAGTCGCAAAGTATTCTCCAGAAAAGCCAGAACAGATAGTGGATTCGGAATTCGACCTCTATTTATAAGATCCTCAAAACAGGGGCAACTCGGCGAGTAGATAACCAACTCGCCGAGTTTCTTTGTAAAATCCGTGTACGGCAAGGACTCTACTTATTGCTTCGCGAATCTTCGTGGAAACTCGTCGAGTAGACGATTGGACTCGCCGAGTAGCTTCATGTTTGTACTCCTTTCTTCATTCTGCAGCTTCTAATTGCATATCCTTCCTCCTTTTTGTTCCCGAGCATGACTTCTGGACTGAAAATACAATTTAAACATTATTAAGTACCTTTTGTCCATAATATGCAAATAATTAGATAATAATTGATAAAAATTTATACTAAATATATGGCTAAATATGCAAATATCAGCACCGGATCAGTGAGCGGTCTAAGTAAGAATCCTTAGGATGCTAAGGAACAAGTAGGGGCGGGTGATCGAGTGTGAGTATGCTCGAGCGAGTCTCTGATGATTTTTGTGTTGTGTTTTAGAGACATCATGGTGGGTACACGCCACAACTCTGGTAGCAGTGGGAGTAGTGATGAGGAGATACGGAGGATGATCCAGGAGGAGGTGGTTGCAGCTATCCGAGCAGAGATTCCAGAGATGTTTGGGTCTATCAAGACCACCTTGGTACAGACGTTCGATGAGCGATACGCTGCTATCACTGAGGCTGCTGCTGCCGCGGCCACTGCAGCCGTCGCTGCTGCTAGGCCTCAGGGAGGTGACTCGTTGCTGTTCCGAAAGTTCAACAACACGAAGCCACCAGATGTTGATGGGACGCAGGATCCGATTGCTGCGATGAGGTGGATCTCTGACATCGAGGGGTGTTTTTGATGGGTTTTCAGCATTCTAACACTCCTATGGTGTACATGCAACCCTAGAAACCTTGGATCTATGTTTGACTATGATACATGCAAATAATTATTTTTTCAAGGTTCTTATCCTATCTAGCATGGCATGGGGAACTTGACTCAAATAAAGCTAGTAGAATTACTTACCTTGTAGTTGTAGTTGATTGCTTGGAGTTTTAGAGCCTAGCACCAATAGTGTGGATGCCTCAAATGGAAATCACAAATCACCACAAACTTGGAACTTTGAGAGAATAGTAATCACCTTCTTGAAATCAGCCCTCTTACTTTACTCACCACAACTCGTGTGATTTCAAGAACCAAAGCCTCCTTTATATAGTGTGGTGGATTAGGGTTACATTCATGTAAACCCTAATACCCATGTCTTTTCATTTCCATGAGATCCATGGGTTAAAGCTCCATGGAGTATCCATGGACTTTCCATGCAAGCCTAGCGCATTCCAAATAAGCATTAGCCCACACTATATAAATACAAGAGCCCATATTTAATTAGTCATACTTTTGATCTCTAAATTAATTCTAGATTAATTATAGATCAATATTAAATAATATGATTTTATATTAATATATTAGGACTTATAATATATTAATAAATCATAACTTATACTATTCTGAAGCGATTATCCATAAATTGTTCGGGTGAAGTGCAACCCAAATGGACCATGCCGGGTCGGGTCAAGTACATACCAAATATAGTTATGGACTTAGACACTATATCCAACAGTCTCCCACTTGAATAAGTCTAATAACTATAGTTGCAAGTATGACTTCAGGAACCGATCATCAATCGTAGCTCTTTAAACTCTGTTGAACTATGAAGCGCCATTTTAGATAAGTGATCATATAATCCTCTGTTCTAGATATCATCCGGACAAATACATGGAACATGGTCTTGCTTATTGTCCAACATTTGTTTCCTGATTTCCGGTTTGTTTGACATAGAACTTAACTGAACACATCAATTTAGTTCTGACCGCGCCCGGTACATAGGTCAAAACAAAATCATCGAGGGGCCCAGATATCGCTTCTAATTCTAGAAGGAACAGATAAACTTCGACTCATATGTTTGCTCTACTACTTGTTGAATTACACACAAAAGCACGGTTTATAACATCGAGTTACCAATGCGTTTTCGTTCAATCAATGCATAACCAACTCATAGGCAACAAATCATATCTCTAGGTTTGAAGACTTATATGATATTACCGTCTCACGATCACTCGAGATAAATTCCATGAAGTGATACAAGTGAGCGTGGGTTGAATCCAATACTCAGAACTTATGAGCACTCATGAGTGCTGTAGCCCCGCTTTGTCTAACATCTTAGACCTCTACAAGCCAACCCATGACAGTCTTGATTCATATCTACTTCCAACATATGACCGACTGTGGAGAGTTTGAATAATATGATATAAACCATAACATAATTATTCTGGAAGTCAAAACATGCAAAAAGAAATAATAGTAAACGATTGACAAGAGATAGCAACACTTTACTCATAAATAACAGCTTTTATTTATCATCAAATGTCAATTACATTTTACAAATTTCAAGATTATCTAACTACTAAAACTAATATCATCATTCAGCCATATGCTCCGAGCATGCTGGAGATGCTTAGCCCGAGTCAGTCCCTTCGTGAGGGGATCTGCTGGGTTCTCATCCGATGATACCCTCTTTGCCACGAGGATTCCTTCTTCTATTCGATCTCTAATGAAGTGATATTTTCTGTCAATGTGTCTGGATCTCCCATGATCTCTTGGTTCCTTGGCTAAGGCAACCGCACTATTGCTGTCACAGAAAATCTCCATTGGCTCCTTTATAGCTGGTACAACTCCAAGGTCTCCGATGAAGTTCTTTAGCCATATAGCCTCCTTTGCTGCCTCGCTTGCTGCTATATACTCTGATTCACAAGTGGAATCAGCCACTGTCTCCTGCTTGGAACTTTTCCAAGTAATTGCCCCTCCGTTTAGAGTAAAGACCCAGCCCGACTGAGAGCGGAAATTATCCCTGTCAGTCTGAAAGCTAGCATCACTGTACCCTACAACTCTCAAGTCTTCACTGCCACCGAGGGTAAGGACCCAGTCCTTAGTCCTCCGTATGTACTTGAGGATATTCTTTACCGCAGTCCAGTGTGCCTTGCCAGGGTTCCCCTGATACCTGCTAACCATGCTCAAAGCAAAGGCTACATCAGGTCAAGTACACGTCATAGCATACATGATCGATCCTACAGCTGAAGCATAAGGTATTCGACTCATTTCTGCTATCTCAGCCTCAGTACTAGGGATTTGTGTCTTACTTAATATGGCGTTACTCTGGATGGGTAACTCTCCTTTCTTGGAGTTATGCATGTTGAACCTTTTCAACACTTTGTCCACATAGGTGCTTTGACTAAGTCCAATTAGTCTTTTACTCCTGTTTCTTAAAATCCTTATCCCTAGGATATAGGCAGCTTCTCCAAGGTCCTTCATAGCGAAACACTTCCCAAGCCAGGACTTTACTTCCTGCAGGGTTGGGATGTCATTTCCTATGAGTAGTATGTCATCCACATACAGTACCAAAAAGCTGAGTATACTCCCACTAGCCTTGATATAGACACAAGATTCATCTTCACTCCTTGAAAAGCCAAATTCTTTGATTTTCTCATCAAAGCAAAGATTCCATCTGCGAGGTGCTTGTTTTAATCCATAAATGGATTTCTCGAGCTTACACACTCTACTGGGGTACTCTGTACTGACAAAACCCTCTGGTTGAACCATGTAAACATCTTCAGCCAACTTTCCATTAAGGAAAGCGGTTTTGACATCCATTTGCCATATTTCATAATCATGAAATGCAGCAATGGCTAACAGAACCCTAATAGACTTAATCTTGGCCACTGGTGAAAAAGTCTCATCATAATCAACTCCGGAGTTTGAGAATAACCCTTTGCAACCAGTCGTGCCTTATAAGTGTGTACATTACCATCCATGTCGGTCTTCTTCTTGAAGATCCATTTGCACCCAACTATCTTACGATCAGGTACATTGTCAACCAAGTTCCAAACTTGATTGTCCTACATGGACTGTATCTCGCTATCCATAGCCTCTTTCCATTTAGCAGCCTCAGGGCTTGCCATGGCTTCCATGTAGCTGTTAGGCTCATCCAGATTTACCAGTGTGTTATCACTGATAAGTGTCTCACCTTCTGCAGTAATATGAAAACCATAATAATGCTCAGGTGCATTCCTAACTCTGGTGGAACGCCTCAGAGGTATAGATTCTTCAGTCGGCTCAACAGGAGTTTTCTCCTCAGGTTGAGGGCTAGGGTTTGAGGTTCCTTCACCACTTGACTCTTGAATTTCCTCAAGGTCAATTTGCCTCCCACTGTCTCCTTGGCTCATGAATTCTCTCTCTCGAAAGAGTCCTCTTCTTGCTACAAAGACCGCATTATCATTGGGTCTGTAGAAGATGTAACCAAAGGATTTCTGTGGGTAGCCGATGAAAATACACCTTTCGCTTCGCGGTTCGAGCTTATCGTGAGTCTCGCGTCTCACGAAAGCCTCGCAACCCCAAATCTTGATGTGGTCTAGATTGGGAACTTTTCCAGTCCACACCTCGTGAGGTGTTTTGGCAACCTTCTTTGTAGGGACTAGATTAAGGATATGGGCGGCAGTCTCTAAGGCATACCCCCAAAATGAGATTGGTAGCGAAGCTCGACTCATCATGGAACGAACCATGTCCAACAAGGTCCGATTGCGCCTCTCAGCTACACCATTCAACTGTGGTGTCCTAGGAGGTGTCAATTGTGAGACAATCCTACATTCCTTAAGATAGTCAAGGAACTCAGTACTAAGATACTCACCACCACGATCGGATCGAAGCATCTTAATGTTCCTGCCCAACTGATTCTCCACTTCTTGCTTAAACTCTTTGAATTTCTCAAAGGTTTCTGACTTATGCTTGATTAGGTAGACATATCCATATCTACTAATATCATCAGTAAAAGTCACATAGAACCGATTAGCATCTCTTGTGGCGGTTCTTAAGGGTCCACACACATCCGTGTGTATGAGGTCCAACAAACCTTCACCCCTAGCACAAGTGCCAGTAAAAGGTGACTTTGTCATTTTACCAAGCAAACAAGATTCACAACTATCATCTGACTTTAGGTCAAATGACTCCAAGACTCCATCCTTTTGGAGTTGGCCTATGCGTTTCTTGCTTACATGTCCAAGACGACAATGCCATAAGGATGCTTTATCTAAGCTA
This sequence comes from Lactuca virosa, assembly GCF_052849685.1. Lineage (NCBI taxonomy): Eukaryota > Viridiplantae > Streptophyta > Magnoliopsida > Asterales > Asteraceae > Lactuca > Lactuca virosa. The sequence continues at coordinate 259,444,338 of NC_136426.1, read as the reverse complement.
GTGGAAGAGTTAATATACAATACATTATTTCCTAGATTATCTACAACATATACAGTTTCATACACGCCATCACAAGGTAATGCTTTAAAATAAAGAACATTATTAAAGAAAGCATCAATACTACCATTATTATTATCAAAATAAAAGGTAAAACCGTGTTTATACAATGCATGAAAGGAAATAACATTTCTTACCATTTCTGGCGAATAATAACATTTATTCAAATCTAATGTAAACCCACTATTTAGCACTAAGGAATAGACTCCTATCTTGGTGACAGGTGAAGCTTTCCTGTTTCCCATGATTAAGTTTATCTTTCCCTGCTCCACATTCTCACTTCTTTTTAGTCCCTGCAAATCACAACATATGTGAATACCACAACCTGTATCAAGGACCCAAGACTTAGAATGAGGTGAGTTATTAGACAATATAGTGTATATACCTGCATGGTTGGGTTTTACTTTCCCATCCTTCAAATCTTGCTGGTACTTTGGGCAGTTTCGCTTCCAGTGCGACTTTTCATGGCAATAGAAGCATTCAACCTCATTAGGGTTAGTAGAAGGAGTGACAAAACCTTTCTTGGTTTTGCTTGAAGAGGAGCCTTCAAGGGTCTTACCCTTGGTACCCTTAGAAGGGTTCTTTCTCTTCTTCCCTTTGCCATGCCCGATTGCCAAGACATTGGCCGCAGTTGGAGTAGGAGTAGGAGTAGTAACAACCGACTTACCCTTTAGACCACTTTCGGCGGTCTTCAAGAGTCCTTGAAGTTTGCTGAGGGTGACTTCTTCCTTGTTCATGTGATATGTCATGCAGAATTGATCATAACAGGATGACAAGGAGTGCAAAATGATGTCTATTGCTAACTCCTCAGGAAAGTTCACATTCAGCTTCAGTAAACGGTCCACATACCTTTGCATTTTCTGCATGTGGCCCGTGATGGGTTCACCATCCTTCATTCGGGTTGTTATCATGGAGGAGATTATTTCATATCGCTCTTGACGAGCACTTTGATGGTAGCGGTTCATCAAGTCCTGGTGCATCTCAGAAGGATAATAGTCCTCATAGGACTTTTGGAGCTCGGCTGTCATGGTCGCCATCATGATGCATGCCATTTTTGTAGCATCTCTTTCATGTACCTCATATTCAGCAAGCTCTTCAGGAGTAGCAGTTGGCTCGGGTACCTTCAGCTCCTTGTCGAGAACATATTCTTTGTTCTCATACCGAGTGACCATCCTGATGTTTCTGATCCAATCTGTAAAGTTGGACCCATCAAAGATGACTCTCCCACAAAGATTCATGAGAGAGAAGGAGCTAGTAGGGTTTGAGCCAGAAGCATTGTTATTGGAAGACATCTGAAAAGAAGAGGGAATAGATTAGATTAGATATAGAGATAGTCCTTAACAAAACACCCAAATGTAATATTAAGGCTAGGACCCAACACAATATTTTATAACTTAGAATAGGGATGCCGTAATCTAAGCTATAAGATATTTGAAGGTAGGTGAATGACGATTCACCAATTTCCACCATGAAAAACAAAATATTTAATTAGGTTTTAATTGGTTTAGAAACTCCTAGATTCTTTGAGATTCATTGAACTTTCTTCAATGGCATGTTTCAATCTCGAGTGTGCCCTTCAAGTTTTGTGACTGGGATGCCGAGGATCACAAAACAAGGTGTGAAGTAACCATGCAAATTACTTGGTGCCCTTAATGTATTACCCCTCAATCGATGTGCCGGTTAACCACACACGCTCCATCGATACTATGATAAACATTAAGTCACCCTTTACCTACCTTGTTAAATTCAAGTTAGTGTGCCGGTTAACCACACACGCTCCACTAACGACTTAAACAAAGTGTAAAGTGTAATTTCATGGATTAGCACCTTATTCACATTTTCCTAAAATAACTAAGATTGGGAATTCAATAAAGTTTAGTTACTTTAGTATTATCATTATACTTTTAATGAGAATTTATAAGTCCTTGTCCTACCCGTTCGGCTAACGACCCTCCACCGATCAAGGAAGCGGTGGGTGAGAGTGGACACCCATTAAGTTGCCATTTTATAGGCAACAACCTTATACCCCCCTTATAGATCGGCTTCGTGAATGAGGTGTACTAGCGGTAAGACGACTTGATCTTATACATATATAAATATTATTAAACTTATAATATTATAAAGTATAAGGGTTGAATTTTAAGTTTTAAAATTCTAGGGGTTGGAACTAAAGTTTTTAATATGACTTTACATGTTCCAAAACTTGAGGGCAAGTTTTGTAAACTTTCAAAACTTTTCATTTCTCATAACTTATGAGTTAATGGTTATTAAAAATGAAGACTCTTCATTTTTTGTAACCTATGTGTTCTTTTAATGGTTATTTATAAATGTGACTTTTGGTTATCCATAACTTAAGAACTAGTTATGGACTCCATTAAAACACATAAAGATCAAGAATTAATCTAATCAATTATTAGCACATAATTTCTATGATCTTCTAAACTCATATGTTTATGAATGTTCATATCAAAAATTTCAAGAATCGTAAGTACATATACAAAACTTGAAATTTTGATACGAGCTTTTGAACAAAACTTCGATTTTCAAGTTTTTTTTTTTTTTTTTTTTTTTTTTTTTTTTTTTTTTTTTTTTTTTTTTTTGCATCAAGTATTAAATAAACAAACCAGGCTCTGATACCACTGATGGGTTTTCAGCATTCTAACACTCCTATGGTGTACATGCAACCCTAGAAACCTTGGATCTATGTTTGACTATGATACATGCAAATAATTATTTTTCCAAGGTTCTTATCCTATCTAGCATGGCATGGGGAACTTGAATCAAATAAAGCTAGTAGAATTACTTACCTTGTAGTTGTAGTTGATTGCTTGGAGTTTTAGAGCCTAGCACCAATAGTGTGGATGCCTCAAATGGAAATCACAAATCACCACAAACTTGGAACTTTGAGAGAATAGTAATCACCTTCTTGAAATCGGCCCTCTTACTTTACTCACGACAACTCGTGTGATTTCAAGAACCAAAGCCTCCTTTATATAGTGTGGTGGATTAGGGTTACATTCATGTAAACCCTAATACCCATGTCTTTTCATTTCCATGAGATCCATGGGTTAAAGCTCCATGGAGTATCCATGGACTTTCCATGCAAGCCTAGCCCATTCTAAATAAACATTAGCCCACACTATATAAATACAAGAGCCCATATTTAATTAGTCATACTTTTGATCTCTAAATTAATTCTAGATTAATTATAGATCAATATTAAATAATATGATTTTATATTAATATATTAGGACTTATAATATATTAATAAATCATAACTTATACTATTCTGAAACGATTATCCATAAATTGTTCGGGTGAAGTGCAACCCAAATGGACCATGCCGGGTCGGGTCAAGTACATACCAAATATAGTTATGGACTTAGACACTATATCCAACAGTTTTTACACGTGTTCATGCTCCATCCACTTGAGAGTTCGGTTTGCGCTAAACCAACTTCGCTTGGGAGCGAAGGACTGGTGGAAGTTTGTGACAGCTGGTTTTACCCCTGCAGATCATGCTGCGGTGTCATGGGAGAGGTTTGTTCAGATGTTCGGAGACGAGTATGTTCCTCCGGTGGAGAGGGAACGTTTGGCACAGGAGTTTCTGTCTCTCAAGCAGAAGACATAGTCAGTGACTGAGATTTCGAGGATGTTCCATGAGAGGGCAATGTTTTGCCCTGAGCACGTGTCCACTGAGCAGGCACGTGTGAGCCAATATCTGAGCATACTGAGCAGGGACATACGAGAGTTCGTGGCGAACTCGTCGTATAAGACATTGGCCGAGCTTCAGGACAATGCCAGGAGGAGGGAGATTGAGCTTGAGTTGCAGACCAGGGAGGCGGAGGAGGAGTCCTGGGGGAGGGACAGGAGACCAGTTCAGTCGCAGCCGGCGATGAAGCGGGCTAAGCCCGCTGATTCCAGAGTTGGGGGCCAGAAGGGCCGCACTTGTGGCAAGTGCGGAAAGAGTCACGAGGGTTCTTGTCGTTTGGGGATTTGCTACAAATGCGGCAAGGAGGGGTACATGGCGAAGGATTTCCCCAAAGGATTCTCGGTTTGCTTTCATTGCAACCAGACCGGCCACCGGAAGGCCGAGTGCCCTCAGCTCGTGCAGGGATCAGCCCAGGGATCTGCACTTACTTCTGTGCGTGACACTGAGATTCGGCCAGCGAAGGTCGAGACACCGAGGGTTTGTGGGAGAGCCTTTCAGCTGACAACGGAGGAGGTCCGCGCAGCACCTGATGTCGTGGCTGGTACGTGTTCTTATTATATTCTTTTGAGATATTATGTGCTTATATTGTGATTGTATATAGGTACTTTTCTTGTGAGTTCTGTGCCTGCCTTGGTGTTATTTGACTCGGGTGCGAGTCGATCCTTTGTGTCATTAGCATTTAGTCGTCACATCAGTATCCGACGAGAGGCGTTGAGTCGACCTCTGAGAGTTTCCATAGCCGATGAGCATGCGGTGTTTGCGACTAATGTGATTCGTGGATGTGAGCTTGAGATCGTCGGAGTTAAGTTTCCGATAGATCTGGTACCGATCGCGATGAGGGATGTCTGTGTTATCGTGGGCATGGACTGGTTGAGTCGATTTGGAGCTATGATCGACTGTGAGCGTCAGCTGGTGACCATACGAGACCCTAGTGGGGGAGTGATTACAGTATATGGCGAGGGTACCCGATCTGGGTCGGCATTTTGTTCGGCCGCCAGAACGAGACAGAGTCTTCAGCAGGGTTGTATGGGATTTTTGGCGTATGTGATGGATACGCGGGCTACTGCAGAGAGATCGAGTTCTATCTCCGAGGTTCTGATAGTGCGCGAGTTTCCAAATGTTTTTCCCGAGGAGTTGCCGGGAGTGCCTCCCGAGAGGCAGGTAGATTTTCGGATCAATTTGGTGTCGGGGGCGGCGCCTATTGCCAAGTCACCTTATCGCCTTGCGCCTCCGGAGATGCAGGAGTTATCCTCAAAGCTGCAGGAGCTGTTGGGGAAGGGGTTTATCAGGCCGAGTAGCTCGTTGTGGGGAGCTCCGATCCTTTTTGTCAAGAAAAAGGATGGTTCACACCGGATGTGCATTGACTACCGGGAGTTGAACAAGTTGACGGTCAAGAACCGTTACCCACTTCCGAGGATCGACGATTTGTTCGATCAGTTGCAGGGGGCGTCTTGGTTTTGCAAGATCGATCTGAGGTCTGGGTATCATCAGATGAGAGTCCGCGAGGAGGATGTCCAGAAGACGGCCTTCAGGACACGTTATGGGCAGTATGAGTTTGTGGTGATGCCCTTCGGGCTCACCAACGCACCGACAGCGTTCATGGACCTCATGAACCGGGTGTGTAGACTCATGTGTGGATCGTTCGGTGATCGTGTTCATCGACAATATTTTGGTATATTCAAGATCTATGGAGCAACATGAGGAGCACCTGAGGGAGATTTTGGGTGTATTGAGATCGGAGAGGCTCTACGCCAAATTCTCCAAGTGTGATTTCTGGTTACGAGAGGTCCAGTTCCTAGCACACTGTTAGATGCATTTTATATGCATCTTTTAGCACAATTTCCTACGTACTTCATTATAAAAAGCTAACTAATTCCTGATTATTCTTATGTATTTCGTGTTTCATAATTATTTTGAAGAATGCCTGTACTGCTCACGTTTGTTATGACTTTTCAGGGCCATTTGGAGCACATGGATGATTGCGCAAGTTCGGGATGCGTTTGTGGATGCTTAGGAGCTTAATTCGAGTCTAGACCAAGGAAGGATGCCGGGAAATGATCAAGAACTGCTTGGAAGGAGGAACGACGATCAAAAGAGCCCAAAAGAAGTAACATGCGATCGCAGGTTGTGCCCTTGCGATCGCAGGTATGCCTTTGCGATCGCAGGTTGGATCGCAGGTTGCCTTCGAGGTTTTGTCGAGCTAGAAAATTCATCAGCTGAGGAAAAAAAGAAACTTGCGATCGCAGGTTGTGCCCTTGCGATCGCAGTTTGGTCAAGTGAAGAAAGCAGATCTAAAGGAGACGATTCGATTCCAATTCATAGTTTAGTAAGATTTATCGTTTAGATTCTATTTCCACTGTTTGTAATCCGTTTTTAGCCATGTCAGGCTAGAAACTCAGATTTCAGTTTCGCAAGACGTACCCTTTCCATATGATTAATCATTAGGCACTATGTTTGACTATGATTATTGTTTAGTTTGATCAATTCTGTGTTAAATAGAATGTTTGATTTTGATTTCAGTTTCTGTTGGCCACTTAAATTGTTTGTGAATCATTCTAGTCATCTAATTGTTTAGATCCGTAATTGTCTAAATTAATTAGTAAAAAGTGACAAGTATTAGATTAATTCTGAGTTTAGGGTTAACTCTGATATGAAATGATCAAACAAGTTTTAACGCCTCCGAGCTTATGAGAGGTATTGAACTTTACTGGGAATTACACTGTGTCTAATGCAACTTTTCTTTATTAGTCAAGAGCTTGTTTGGTTAATTTAGTAAAAAGTTAGATTTAACTCAAAGAACTTATTTTGATTAAATGATTTTTGTAACAAAGGTTATTAGAGCTTGTTAATGAACCTTAGTACCAGTTTAAACAAGTGCATAGTCAAATATTGTGTTGAAGGTTAATTGTATGATTAGGGGAGTCACCGCGAAACTGGAATTGCTTTCTCTTATTTGAATTTTCACCACTTCAAATTTAGTTATTCTTTTGTCATTTTCGATTTCTATTAGTTTAATTTTCAGAAATAAACCCCCCCCCTTTTTTTATGTTTATTGCATTCATCAAGAATTAGATCACACCTTACGGAAAGAGGTGTAAACATTAGGACGTGTCCCTGAGGATCCGACCCTGCTTACCTGTACTACCTGTTAGTGCAATAAAGCAGTTTATTTATTATTTTTATTTGTTTAAATCGTGTACGACAGCGGTTCTAACAAATTGGCGTCGTTGTCGGGGACACGGTAAAACACTAATAGTTTTTTGCCAAGATCTTCACGTATAGGTAATCTGATTTTTGATCCAGAGATTGAGAAGACTGCTAGGAAGCTAAAGAAGGAAGCAAAACTTCGAAAGCAACAAACAGGAACCTCAACCTCACCCATACCACAAGGCACTCCCTTATGGAGCGAACCTAAACACTCATTTCAACCTTTTCCAAAAGCACCACCTACCTCACCCGTTAACAGCCCGTTCAAAACATACTCATCATCATCTTCAGACAAACCCGAACTCACAGATTCTTCTGAAACCGAATCAGAATTCATCATGAGCGTAAACAGAGATGAAGCTGAAAAAACTCTCCGTGAGTGGGCAACACAAGAGGTTACCCAGCAGCCCTTGTGTATCACCTTTCCAGAAGCTCAAAATTTTGAGCTCAAATCCGGTTTAATCCATCTGCTGCCCCTATTTCGAGGCCTTGAGAATGAAGATCCTCATAAATTTCTCAAGGAATTACATGTTGTCTGCTCTGGAATGAAACCCCATGGAGTTACTGAAGACCAGATCAAACTCATGGCGTTTCCCTTCTCAGTTCAAGATGTAGCAAAGGAATGGTTATATGACCTTCCGTCTGGTTCAATAACAAGCTGGAATGAACTCGCCAAACTCTTCCTGGAAAAATATTTTCCCGAGGCGAAAGTGTCAAATCTACGCAGAGAGATTTTGGGTATAAAGCAAGGCAAAAGAGAAGCTCTCCACACTTATTGGGAGCGATTCAAGAAGCTGTTAGTCCGATGCCCACAACATGGCATTAGTGATTATCAGCTATATCAGTGTTTCTGTGAAGGATTGATACCTATGGAGAGGCGACTAATAAATGCATCTAGTGGAGGGTCACTTTCAGACATGACACCAACAGAGATCAGGGCATTAATAGAGAAGCTGGCCAATGAATCAAAACATTCAGCAACTGAGGAAGAGTGGTACCCAGACCATCCAAGAGGAGTCAAGGAGATGAGTAATGCCCACCTGGAATCCCAGATTTCAGAATTGACTAAATCTGTCCTTTTGTTGACAAAAGAAAAATGTATAGAGCCAAAGGTCAAACCTTGCGGGATCTGCTGCAAAACCGGGCACCCAACTGATATGTGCCCAATACTTCAAGAAGATACTGAATCTGTGCAAGCTATGGGGGGATTTCAGCAAAGGCCTTTTGATCAACATCGCAACAACCAAGCTTGGGGAGGGCCTCAAAATAACAATTTCCAACCAAGACCTCAACAGAACTTTCAAAAAAGAAACCAATATCAAGCTCCACCCGGGTTTCAGCAACCTTTTCAGCAAAATCAGGACCATAGCAATTTTCAGCAACCACCTGTTCAGTCACAAGCTAGTAGTTCCAGCATGTCTTTGGAAGACATAGTTAAAAGTCTTGCTATCAGTACCCAAGCTTTCCATAATGAAAAAAGTCCAGCATAAAAAATCTGGAGCAGCAGGTATCACAACTCGCGAACTCCATGAGCAAACTAGAAGCACAAACCCAAGGAAAATTCCCATCTCAGACTGAGAAAAACCCGAAGCACAATGCTTGTGCTGTCACCCTCAGAAGTGGTAAAAACTACAAAGGACCAGATCAGCAAGAAGATGAGGAAGAAGAGATCGTGGTTGAGCAAGAATCTGAGGCAACTGAAGAGGTGCAGAAAAAAGATGGACCTGCTGAAGCTGAAGTAAAAATTACCCCTCCCTCTTTTCCCTCAAGACTGAAAAACACGAAAAAAGAAAAGGAAGATAAAGAGATTATGGATTTCTTCAGAAAGGTTGAGGTAAATATTCCCCTTCTTGATGCAATTAAACAACTACCCCGATATGCTAAATTTTTAAACGAGTTGTGTACTTCAAAAAGAAAATTAAAAGGAAACAAAACAGTTAAAGTAAGCGAGAATGTTTCAGTTGTTTTACAAAAAGGCTACCCCAAAGTGTAAGGATCCAGGAGTATTTACTGTTCCTTGCAAGCTGGGGAACCTTTCAGTGCCAAGAGCTATGTTGGACTTAGGAGCTTCTATAAATGTTTTGCCATATTCACTTTTTAAAACTATTGGGGTAGGGCCATTAAAAAGAACAGGAGTCATCATTCAGTTAGCTGATTGTTCTCTGGTGCACCCAAAAGGTGTGCTGGAAGACGTTTTGGTTCAAGTGAATGAACTCATATTTCCAGCTGACTTCTATGTTTTGGATATGGGAGATGACGACTCACCAAATTCAGGTTCCATTCTTTTGGGGAGACCATTTTTAAAAACTGCCAGAACCAAAATAGATGTTTATGATGGTACCCTTTCAATGGAATTTGATGGTGAAGTTATCAACTTCAATATTTATGATGTCATGCGTTACCCTGATGATGTTTCAGCCCTTAATTTCATTGATGTAATTGAACCATTATCTGCATAATATTTTGAGATTGCTAACCGTGAGTCACTAGCATTAGTGCTCCACAGAAATTTGTCTATTAATGCAGCTAAGGGTATATCAGAAAATTATGTGGTTGATAGAGAAGTTCAAGAGATAGCAGCTCATATGGACCAGCAGAGAAAGTTGAGGTATGCTACCCAAATTCTTAAATTACCAGTTTCTAACTCCAAGCTTTTTCCTTCTGTAGAGCAAGCCCCCATCTTGGAGCTGAAGACACTTCCAGAACATCTGAAATATGCATATCTTGGAGAAAAAAGAAACATTACCAGTTATCATATCCAACAAGCTGTCAGAAAAAGAAGAGATAGAGCTGATCAGAATTTTGAAGGAGTATAAAAGTGCAATTGGGTGGACTATTGCAGACATCAAAGGACTCAGCCCATCTCTATGCGTGCACAAAATTATGATGGAAGAAGATTATAAGCCATCGCGAGAAGCCCAACGCAGATTAAACCCACCAATGATGGAGGTCGTTAAAAAAGAAATTATGAAGTTACTGGATGCTGGGATGATATACCCAATTTCTGACAGCAAGTGGGTTAGCCCAGTTCAAGTTGTTCCTAAGAAGGCTGGAGTGACAGTGGTAGAGAACAAGGAAGGAGAGCTGGTTCCAACTCGGGTTCAGAACGGATGGCGCGTTTGTAATGACTACAGAAAATTAAACGCAGCCACCCGGAAAGATCATTTTCCTCTCCCATTCATAGATCAGATGCTAGAGAGGCTTGCTGGAAAATCCTACTACTGCTGTTTGGATGGATTTTCAGGTTTCCATCAGATTCCAGTTGCTCTAGAAGACCAGGAGAAAACGACTTTCACATGCCCTTTCGGGACATTCGCGTATAGGCGTATGCCCTTTGGACTCTGCAACGCACCTGCCACCTTTCAAAGGTGTATGGTTAGTATATTTTCTGAGTATGTCGAAAATACCATAGAAGTCTTCATGGATGATTTTACCGTCCATGGAGACTCCTTTGATATTTGTTTAAAAAACCTCACAAAAATTTTACAAAGATGTATAGAAACAGACCTGGTCTTAAATTTTGAAAAATGTCACTTTATGGTTGACCAAGGTCTGATTCTTGGACATATTGTTTCAAAAAGAGGTTTGGAAGTCGATAAAGCAAAAATAGATGTTATAAAGAGCTTACCCTACCCGAAGAATGTTCGGGAAGTGCGTTCCTTTCTTGGTCATGCAGGGTTTTACAGGAGGTTTATAAAAGATTTTTCAAAGATATCAGTTCCTATGTGCCAGTTATTGCAGAAGAACCCTGAATTTGACTTCAATGAAGATTGCAAGAAGGCTTTTGATGTGCTGAAAAATCTTCTTACTTCTGCTCCCATCATTCAACCCCCAGATTGGAGCTTACCATTCGAGATTATATGTGACGCCAGTAACACTGCTGTTTGAGCTGTTTTGGGATAGAGAAAAGACCGGGTTCCCCACGTTATATACTACGCATCAAAAACTTTGGACAACGCCCAAGCAAATTACTCCACCACTGAAAAAGAGTTGTTGTTAATTGTTTTTGCACTGGAAAAATTCAGACAGTATTTGTTGGGCACAAAAGTCATAATCTTTTCGGATCACGCAGCCATTCGGTACCTTCTTGCCAAAAGTGGATTTTGCTGCTACAGGAATTCGATATAGAGATTAGGGACAAAAGTGGGAGATAAAACTTGGTAGCTGATCATTTGAGCCGACTCACCCCACCTGAAGACCCGACACCGATCCGCGAAACATTTCCTGACGAGCATCTATTCGTTGTTCAGAACCCTCCTTGGTATGCTGATATAGTAAACTACTTGGTTTCCAGAGAACTCCCTTTAGATCTCACCCGAGCCCAAAAAGATAAAATAAAGAAGGAGGCGAAAAGATATGTTTGGGACGAGCCGTATCTATGGAAACACTGTGCTGATCAGGTGATTAGAAGATGTGTACCTCAAGATGAAGTCAAGTCAATACTGAATTTTTGCCATTCAGAAGCTTGTGGAGGGCATTATGGTACACAACGAACCGCACGCAAGGTCTTGGACAACGGCCTTTATTGGCCTCATATTTTTCGTGACTCTTTTCTATTTTGAAAAACCTGTGAAAGATGTCAAATGACTGGGTCTTTGACATCTCGTAATCAGATGCCACTGACTCCAATCTTAATATGTGAAATCTTTGACGTTTGGGGTATAGATTTCATGGGTCCGTTTCCGCCTTCTTTCGGGTTTGTGTACATCTTACTTGCTGTGGATTACGTGTCCAAATGGGTCGAGCCAAAAGCTACACGAACCAACGATGCCAAGGTTGTGGTTGATTCTTTCAAAACAAATATATTTGCTAGGTTTGGGACACCAAAAGCCATTATTAGTGATCGGGGTACGCATTTCTGCAACCACACCCTCGAAGCAGTCCTCAAGAATATGGTGTCACACATCGGGTATCCACAGCATATCACCCGCAAACCAATGGGCAGACTGAAGCTTCAAACAAACAGATTAAGGGCATTATAGAGAAAACCATCAATCCGGTCAAGAAAGATTGGAGTATTCGATTGGATGATGCGTTATGGTCTTACCGGACAGCATACAAGACTTCTATCGGTATGTCACCATATGGAATAGTTTTTGGCAAACCTTCCGGAACGATGCGTACGAGAACGAAGCAATCTATAAGGAGAAGACAAAAGCTTTTCACGACAAGATGATATTGCGAAAGGTATTCACTACCGGTCAAAAGGTACTCTTATATCACTCTCGTTTCAAACTTATTTCCGGTAAATTGCGGTCTCGTTGAGTGAGACCTTTTGTTGTTACTAACGTGTTTGATCATGGTGCTATAGAAATTAAGAGTGAACAAACAGGAAAGATTTTTAAGGTAAATGGTCACCGTCTCAAACCATTTTACGAAGGGTTTCAAGTTACAAATGAAGAAGTGGAGGTAGTCGAGGTCCCGACTTACCGCAATTGAGGAAACCAAGTAACAACGTCGAGCCAACGACAGAAAAAACAGGCAGCTTACCGGGAGGCAACCTGGGCGTTTGTTTTGATTACGTTTTTGCAAACTTCTTTTTAACTTTTTGTGTGTTTTAGCTACTTAGGTCGTTCCCTTTTTAACTGAATCGTGTTTTTAAAATAAGAAGGAACAGAGAGAAGTTGAAATTTTTTGAAAAATACAGTTTTGGTGGAACCTGCGACCGCATGCCCAGTCTTTGCGATCGCAGGTTATACATTTTGAGGTCGCAGGAAGTCATCGAGGTTTTTTTTGGAACTGTTTTCACGAAAATAGCTAACCTGCGATCGCAGGTTTCCCCCTTGCGATCGCATGTATCAGTTTTTAGGGTTTGGAACATTTTTGAACAATTTTAAAATCGAATTGAGTATAATCGAAAAAAAAACTTGCGATCGCAGGTTCCCCCTTGCGATCGCAGGTATCTCATTTTTGTTCCTGGCTCACTTTTGAAAGAAGAAGAAAAAAAAAATCGATTTGAGGGCATTTTTCAAAACCTGCGATCGCAGGTTTCCCCCTTGCGATCGCATGTATCCGTTTCTTATCATCTAGTTGTTACCCTGCATTGAAAAACATGCCCAACGGTCAAAAAGTCTAACCTGCGATCGCAGGTTCCCTCCTTGCGGTCGCAGGTTGTGTTTTCCCTATAAATTGCGATTGCAGCCTCATTTGTAACCACCACACTCCGAAAATTCTCTTTGAAATCCATTACATTTTCGAGTTCTTTCACCAACAAACACTCAAATCGTTCATTTTTCTTCCAAATCAAGCAAATAAGGTATCAATCTCTTCTATTTTACACCTACAACATCTCTACGGTAACGAATCATGATTTCACGGTTGAAATTCTCCAAAAATTTCATTTTGTTCATTTGAAATTTGAAATTTTTGTGAGTTTCTTTTTCAGATCTACGTTCCGTTAGTCATCCGCGGGCCACGAAAAGTAGAAACGTTTGCTCACGACGCAATTCAGGAGAGATTCATCAGAACGGAATTTCAAAAATCAAAAAAAAAATCGGCACGAAAAATATACTGCTGCTCAGCGCACAGTCATGTATTTTCGTTATGAAACTGAATTTCTATTTTTGTTGTATTTGTGCGGTCGTTTAGGAGTAGTTAGAAATACTTATTTTTGCTTCATTATTATTGTTATTTTTACCTGGAAATTGTGCTTACCTTGTCCCAATTTACCTTGCAAAATGCCCCCTAGACCCTCCCGTTCACGCAGACAGGTTGACACCTTAGACCCGTCATACACTGTCCAGGTGGACAATGTCACTGTGGATTTAGGTTCACAGGCCGCACTCGACTGTTACCAGCGACTTCTCGGCCGCGAGATTTTGCCACATGTATGGGCCCCTAGCCGCACATTAATGCAGGAACTCCATATTTATGATGGTGTTCGCCCTCTTTTTGCCAATATTGGCTGGGAGCGCCTATTATCTGCAGATTGTGGCACTTGTCCCCTACTGACCCGAGAGTTTTTAGCCACACTTAGTTAGATAAATCATGAGGGAAATATAGCTTTTCGTATTTTTAGCACCACTCACACTATTCACGTCGACCAGTTATGTACTTTCTTCCATACCCCTATCACCAGTTTATCCCAGCCCACCCCCGCTTTTGACGTACGCGAGTTTTGGTATTCCGTTACCGGTTTGGAGTCTTATGATTCAGCCTAATCCGTACAGACAAGCATCACTCTGTGACGAGTTCTTCCGTCGCTATGCTCCCGCGTCCTAGTAGTCGTCTTCCACTCCTCCCTAAGCATTGAGGACACTGCTTAATTTTAAGCTTGGGGAGGGGATTTACTATCTTTTTTGTAAAAAGTTTTTATTTTGTCTTTTTATTCCAAAAAAAAAATTAAAAAGTTTAAAAATACAAAAATATTTTTCATTTATGTTTCTTTTATTTGTCATTTCTATTTCTTCCTAGTTTTTTCTAAAATATTTTCATCTTGTTTCATTCTGCATTTGCATAAAAAAATTTTACGAGATGATGATACTCTTTACATACGATAGCTCCATGAAGTGGGATATTAAGAATTGAAAATGAAAAAAATCTGAAGCGACTTGATTGTTATTGGAGTGTAAAATCAGCTGTCATAACCAGGGGACCCAAGACACCGTAATTCGAGACCACGGCCTTAGATAATAAAAAAATAGCGTACTGAAACGTTTTTTTGGGCGGTAATAACAGCTTTAGGATGATTTGCTTATTAATGTTTAAAAAGAATCTTTATCGGCAACTCTGAACCCACAGAACATGGCCCTATTTGTTGACACGCGTTACCCTCGTGGTAACAGAGAGCTTAAGTATCAGATCCACACAGTCAAAATGAAGAAAAGGTACAACGTTATATCTAGTACCCAAATCAAAGAATTTCAAGCGCTCAATTGAAGAAACTTCAAGAAATTCCAAAAAAAAAAGAGAGATTGAAGAAATCAAGCTCAAAACGAAGTATAAATCAAAGTTCAATCAAGTTAGAAGCCATTCCAAAGTTACATCTGGCGAATAAAGAACTGTGTGATATGATACTTGTGGCTCTCGAAAAAGTGAAAGCATAGAGCTCGGGCTCCTACGGGGGTTGGCCCTTGCTGCTTCGGCGAAAGCTGATTTGGTCGTGCGGGTTCTTAAGGATGCGTGGATTCTGATTCTTGGTCATTTAGTCTTAAGGACATGAGATCTGGACTATGTTATTTTCGCTCCTAAAGCTAATTAAGGTGCAAAGTTTAAATAAAACTAGAGTTGGATTATTGTGTTACACCGTTTTGTGGTCTTCCTTACTTTGGGAGTCTGTGATACATTAAAGGTAGCAGGATGGTTGCTTTGGTGTAAGTGATTGGAGCCCATTATCGATGTAAAGTCTGATCGTAAAAAGAAAAAAATATAAAATATAAAAAAAAAGGAAAAAAGAGCATGTTTCATTTTAGTTGTTTGTTTCTCATTTGCATACTATTTTAGTTCATTGTTCATTTTCTTTATCTTTGCATGCATGTTTTATGTTTAGCTTTGGTAGTTCTTATTATTTAGGTTTTCGTTTTTATTTTAGTTAACATGTGTCTAGGTTGTCCCGTTATTGCCTTTAGCCCCAATTCCGTTTCCAAAGTTACCGTTTCCTTACTCGAGAGCAAGTAAGGTCTAAGCTTGGGGAGGTTTGTTAGATGCATTTTATATGCATCTTTTAGCACAATTTCCTACGTATTTCATTATAAAACGCTAACTAATTCCCGATTATTCTTATGTATTTCGTATTTCATGATTATTTTGAAGAATGCCCGTATTGCTCACATTTGTTATGACTTTTCAGGGCCATTTGGAGCACATGGATGATTGCGCAAGTTCGGGATGCGTTTGTGGATGCTTAGGAGCTTAATTGGAGTCTAGACCAAGGAAGGATGCCGGGAAATGATCAAGAACTGCTTGGAAGGAGGACCGACGATCAAAAGAGCCCAAAAGAAGTAACATGCGATCGCAGGTTGTGCCCTTGCGATCGCAGGTATGCCTTTGCGATCGTAGGTTGGATCGCAGGTTGCCTTCGAGGTTTTGTCGAGCCAGAAAATTCATCAGCTGAGGAAAAAAAGAAACTTGCGATCGCAGTTTGGTCAATTTGCGTCGAAATAGCAACGTACTTCATTAAAAAAATCCCGTGACGCGTTTTTGGGTGATACATGCGATCACAGGTTTGCCTTTTGCGATCGCAGGTATGGCGTTTTGACAGCTAGACGTATAAATACAGCCTGATACTCTTCCAGTAACCCTAATTGGCGATTCAGAGGCGATTTTCAGAGGTTTTCAAGTGAAGAACGCATATCTAAAGGAGACGATTCGATTCCAATTCATAGTTTAGTAAGATTTATCGTTTAGATTCTATTTCCACTGTTTGTAATCTGTTTTTAGCCATGTCAGGCTAAAAACTCAGATTTCAGTTTCGCAAGACGTACCCTTTCCGTATGATTAATCATTAGGCACTATTTTTGACTATGATTACTGTTTAGTTTGATCAATTCTGTGTTAAATAGAATGTTTGATTTTGATTTCAGTTTCTGTTGGCCACTTAAATTGTTTGTGAATCATTCTAGTCATCTAAATGTTTAGATCCGTAATTGTCTAAATTAATTAGTAAAAAGTGACAAGTATTAGATTAATTCTAAGTTTAGGGTTAACTCTGATATGAAATGATCAAACAAGTTTTAACGCCTCCGAGCTTATGAGAGGTATTGAACTTTACTGGGAATTACACTGTGTCTAATGCAACTTTTCTTTATTAGTCAAGAGCTTGTTTGGTTAATTTAGTAAAAAGTTAGATTCAACTCAAAGAACTTATTTTGATTAAATGATTTTTGTAACAAAGGTTATTAGAGCTTGTTAATGAACCTTAGTACCAGTTTAAACAAGTGCATAGTCAAATATTGTGTTGAAGGTTAATTGTATGATTAGGGGAGTCACCGCGAAACTGGAATTGCTTTCTCTTATTTGAATTTTCACCACTTCAAATTTAGTTATTCTTTTGTCATTTTCGATTTCTATTAGTTTAATTTTCAGAAATAAACCCCCCCTTTTTTTATGTTTATTGCATTCATCAAGAATTAGATCACACCATACGGAAAGAGGTGTAAACATTAGGACGTGTCCCTGAGGATCCGACCCTGCTTACCTGTACTACCTGTTAGTGCAATAAAGCGGTTTATTTATTATTTTTATTTGTTTAAATCGTGTACGACAGCGGTTCTAACAGACACCTCGTTAATCAGAATGGTATTTTGGTCGATCCGGCCAAGATTGAGGCAATTATGAGGTGGGAGGTGCCGAGATCCCCCACTGAGATCCGGAGTTTTCTGGAACTGGCCGGATACTATCGGAGATTTATCAGAGATTTCTCCTAGATTGTTGTCCCTCTCACCAGTTTGACCCGGAAGGGCATTGCGTTCACCTGGGGTCCCAAGTAGCAGACCTCATTTGAGACCCTTCGCCAGAGATTGTGCGAGGCTCCCGTGTTGGCCCTTCCGGAGGGAATGGAGGATTTTGTGGTTTATTGCGACGCATCTATTACGGGCATGGGTGTGGTACTGATGCAGAGAGGACACGTGATAGCATACGCATCGAGACAGTTGAAGCCTCATGAGACGAGATATCCCACCCACGATCTGGAGCTGGGGGCAGTGGTGTTTTCCCTCAAGATCTGGCGTCACTATCTGTACGGGGTTCGGTGTATCATATACACGGACCACAAGAGTTTGAAGTATCTTATGGATCAGCCCAACCTTAACATGAGACAGAGGAGATGGTTGGATGTGGTGAAAGATTACAAATGCGAGATCCTGTATCATCCGGGCAAGGCTAATGTGGTAGCCGACGCCTTGAGCCGTAGAGCAGAGAGTACCCCGATCCGAGATGTGTGCATGAGGATGACAGTGATGAATCCAGTTTTAGATATCATTCGAGAGGCCCAGGCGGAGGCCGTGAGACCAGAGAACCTCAAGAGAGAGCGAGTGAGTGGGCAAGTGTCCGAGTTTGTGACGGAAAACCGATGACTTATGACCTTTCAGGGGAGGATTTGGGTGCCCTATTTGGGCGGAGCTCGACGTACACTGATGGAGGAGGCGCATAGATCGAGATTCTCGATCCATCCCGGGGCCACTAAGATGTACTTGGACCTGAAGAGAGATTATTGGTGGCCCTATATGAAGAGGGACGTTGCGTGGGTAGTCGAGAGGTGCTTGACCTGTCTCTGGGTTAAGGCCGAGGACCAGCGTCCTCATGGCATGTTGCAGCCATTGGAGGTTCCCCAGTGGAAGTGGGAACAACTTTCTATGGATTTTATCACCAATTGCCTAGGAAAGTGCGGGGTGTCGACGCGATTTGGGTAATTGTGGAATGGTTGACGAAGAGCGCTCACTTTCTTGCTATTAGTGAGAGCTCTTCCGCTAAGAGGCTAGCAGAGATATATGTGAGAGAGGTGGTAGCTCGGCATGGGGTGCCGATATCTATAGTGTCTGATCGGGATGTGTGATTTACTTCCAGATTCTGGAAGAAGTTCCATGAGGAGTTGGGTACGCGATTGCATTTTAGCACAGCCTACCACCCACAGACAGACAGACAGAGTGAGCGGACGATTCAGACGCTCGAGGACATGCTTCGATCATGTGTTATGGACTTTGGTGGAAGTTGGAACACATACCTACCTTTGGCTGAGTTTTCTTACAACAATAGCCACCATTCCAGTATCGGCATGCCTCCTTTTGAGCTTCTTTATGGGAGGAGGTGTCGAACCCCATCTGTTGGGGAGAGGTACGGCAGCGAGTGATGGGTGGCACTGAGATAGTGCTCAAGACGATCGAGCAGATTCAGCAGGTCAGACAGAGGTTACTGACGGCTCAGAGTCGCCAGAAGAGTTATACGGACAGGCGACGGTCCGAACTCGAGTTTCAGGTTGGAGATTTCGTTCTCCTGAGGGTATCCCCGTGGAAGGGGGTAATACAGTTCAGGAAGAGGGGCAAGCTGGGGCCCCGATACATCGGTCCTTTCAGGGTGACCGCTAGAGTGGGTAAGGTAGCATACCGCTTGGAGCTACCTGCAGAGTTGAGCCAGATCCATAACACCTTCCACGTGTCTCAGTTGAGGAAGTATGTGGCCGATGAGACGGAAATAGTACCACTAGAGGAAAATCAGGTGGATGCGAGCCTGAATTATATCGAGAGACCGATCGCGATTATGGATCGAAAGGTGAAGGTTTTGAGGAACAAAAAGGTGCCCCTGGTTCAGGTTCAGTGTCAAGATCGGAAAGGGTCCGAGATGACTTGGGAGCCGGAGTCCGAGATGCGGGAGCAGCATCCGGATCTATTTGAGGAGCATGACTTCGAGGGCGAAGTCTGATTCTAGTGGGGGAGAATTGTAACATCCCGAGTCCAGGTATACTTCGAGAACCTTGATCTATTGAGTTATTGTCATTTTTGGTCCTTATTATAAAAGAGTGAAAAACGAGTACGCGGGGCGTACCTGAGGTGTACGCTTAGCGTACTCGTTAGCGTACATGTGACACGGAGACACCTAGTACGTTGGGCGTACCCGTGAGTACGCTGGGCGTACTAGGCCCATAATGTAACCCTAATTTGGGGTGAGCCGCCTATATAAGCGATATGATGGCCTCATTTCTGGCCACCATTCCCAGAGAGAAAACCCTAAGAGTGCCCTAACCTCTGTTCTAAAGCTTGTGTGTGTGTGTTTGAGCCTTGAGAGTGTTTGTGTGGTTTTGAAGAGAAGAGAAAGTCTTGAAGAAGGAGGAGTTGGAGTCCAAGCTTCTATATCCGAGCAAATCAAAGTGGGAAGCTTCTTATTGAGGTATAAAGCTTCAGAATTTGCCTTTCCTTTGTTATGAGCATGTTGTTTGAGTATTTTAGGGTTTTGTCCCAAAAAGGTGGAGTCTTGATGAGATCTTGAACTCCAGAGACTAGGACCAACCCCTTTTGAGTGTATGAGTTGTGTTATGACATAAAAATCCAATCTTGGTTGGTGAAATCACTCCATGCATGAGTTATGAGACCTTTGAGACTAAAGAGTGTATATTTTGGGAGATTGGTGCCTAATCAGCCATGAAAAGGCGTAAAGTCGATGACTTTATGGATTAAGAGACATTAGAGAGTCCAGATCTGAGATATGAGCCTATGTCTTAACTGGTTAAGACCAAAAATGTGAGAATAGGGAAACTGGGGCGTACGATGGGCGTAATCCCAGTACGCGCGGCGTAGGGGTCGAGCATCCCCGATGCCTGCATGGCAGCCGAGTATGCGCAACGTAGAGAGCGAGTACGCGCGGCGTACTCCTTGCCGTTGACTTTTGTTGACTTTTAGGGTTTGGTGAAAAGTGTGGACTATTAAGCCTATGGAGGGGTAAAATGGTCTTTTTACCCTTCTGTGAGTGTGAAAGGGTTAGTCTAGTTCTTGAGAGCCAATATTGATTAGGGATGATTATTCTGTGCTAGGCGGAGGCTAGACTGGTGGGTAGAGTTCGAGATTTCGAGTTCAAGGTTTTCATTTCCTAGCTTACGAGGTGATTCTTCTCACTATACTTACCTTGTGTGGTAATTGTATGTGTGACCAGAGGGTCTTATGTGATTGAGTTGTGTATTGAGTTATCCTGCTATTTTCTATGTGACATGCTTACTGTGTATGATATTAAGCTGCTGAGTTGAAGGACCAGAGGGTCCATCCGAGTTGTGGGACCGGAGGGTCCCACTGAGACACATTGACCGGAGGGTCTTATTGAGTTATAGCCTCGAGTGGCTGATGAGTTATGTGTGGTATTTTGGGGAACTCGCTAAGCTTTATGCTTACCGTGTTATGTGTTATGTGTTTCAGGTAGTTCCGAAGATCACGGCAAGGCACCAGCATGATTGTACACACTGGCGGAAGATGTTTTTATGATTCTGGGATTGTGATTTACATTGGGATATGATTGTCATTTTGGATACTTGTGTTTTTGAGATTATGAAATGCGAATTTATTGTGTTTAAAAATTAAAAATTTGTTTGAAAATTTACGTTGTTACACTTCCCTAATCGTCCCTAATGGTCAATCAACACGATTGCAAAAACCACTGAATCCTGACGATACTGGAGATTTAACTCGTTGAATCCTGACCATAAACCTTCCACGCAATGCCCCTTAACCGATCTCGACTGCCACCCAAAATACGACCGAACACTTGGATTCTGCTATACGAGCGATGACCCTTCAATAATCGCACTAATGACTCACGACATACAAAATATATACAACAATTCTCGAAGATATAACCCATAACATCAGATAATTAGACCAGATATATCGCTTACCCCAACTAACTAAACACTCTAAGCAACATAAATACTGATAGCAACCGAAGGAAAACAAAAGATTACATACCCGCAATATCACCTGTTGACATGGTCAAACCTGCTACGCTTGTGGCAACCCATACTCCTGAAGTGACAAACTCCATCGAATGCAGGAGCTCCACGAGCACGAAACTCTTGGAGAGAAAGAATGCGAGCTCCAATGATCGCCATAACCTCAGCACGAAACGCTCCCAAGCGCTCATCCAAGGTCTCCAAAACCCCCTCCTTGACCGAACCAAAGATTATATGAGTCTTCTTCAAAACACCATAGCTAATCTCCTAACGAAATAAATTCACGTGTTTGCTCACTAATCG
Organism: Lactuca virosa; assembly: GCF_052849685.1. Taxonomy (NCBI): domain Eukaryota; kingdom Viridiplantae; phylum Streptophyta; class Magnoliopsida; order Asterales; family Asteraceae; genus Lactuca; species Lactuca virosa. Next base: position 259,422,694 of record NC_136426.1, on the reverse strand, counting down.
GCTCAGTACCCTTACCTGAGCCGGAATCAGAACTTAAACCTCCTTCCTGGAAGCTCATCATCAAACCGAAATACAATCATGCAGAAGATCATAACATACTCAAGAATCTTCTTCCCCAAGCTTCTTAGATTCTCCGAGACTTTCCCCGATTCGAGTATGGATCTTGTGCTTTCAGTAGTACGGGCCCAATACTACCTTCCACACCTATCCATACTTTCCTCATTGATAATCCTCAATCCTCTAAGTCACCTACTCCACTGATGCACTAATATTCTCTAAACAGCAACACAAAACCCGTCGAAGCACCTCCTAGGCTCCCCCTAGATTCCGACCTCACCCTACCATCAGCTGCTGAAGAACTCCTCATATGCCAGTCATCTACCTCATGAATACCGACATATTCACTTAGTAGCTGACTCCCATCATCCACAAAGCACAAAGCAAGCAACATTCGTGCAGTAACACTTTAATCTATAGAATTGTCATAACTCATTCACCCTACACGCTACCACTGATGAAAGAAATTCCACCCTTACTGTCGGCTGCCTTATGCATGCAAATTATACACAAAACATGATCAAATAGACTGTTGAATAATAGACTCTACCCCAGAACCACAACCAGATAAGGAACATGAAATAAGGCCAAATCAATTATTCTAGGGCTATAAGATCCTAACCGTATACAATTTTTAAAGCATACACTTAGCAGTTACCGGTACCAATAGATATTCCCATTACAGCATAGCATTCAGTACTCCCAATACTACTAAGCATCACACTTATCAATCCAATCTATCACTAACTAATCGGCTCTAGCATGCAAGTCTACCAGATTATACAATACACATACAAAGGCCTCTCCCCTAAAATTCTATCATGCAACAACTGAGCAGATCCTTGGCCCTAACTAGCATGCGATTCACCGATTCATAAATCAAATCATAACAGATAACATGTACGAGTATTTCGGGAAAACTTACTTGAGATCGGTTGATTGCATGCACCACACCCTTCTCTTATTTTAGAAAACTCTTTTCTTAAAAATACTTTTCTTTTGAAAACTTTACCAAATCCTCTGTTTGAGTTCAGACGCACTCGAGAGTATGTCCGAATCCCTCAAACCAAGGCTCTGATACCAACTCGTAACGCCCTAAAAATCATGGCATAATTTTTTTTCTTTTTGATTAATAAATCGTTAATACATTTATTTCTCATGAAACCAAGGTAACCAAGAGTTAGCAAAACATCATTAAATCAGAGTAATTCACAGAATGCGGAAAACATGTGGTGTGTGCCCTACAATCGTCCCGAATTCTTTCATTTGAAAACTGGAGTACCTGAAACATAAACTGAAAACCGTAAGCACAAAGCTTAGTGAGTTCCCCAAAATACCATATAACATACAGCCACGGAATATCATGCAACATACATGTAATTGCCATGGGCTCCCCCGCATGGTCTTTATCCGGAATGCCATGGGCTCCCCCATGGTCTTTGCCTGGAATGCCATGGGCACCCCCCAATGGTTTGATATCTAACTGCCTCGAGCACCCCCGAGGTCTTCCATGCAAGTATCACAGAGACAACTAGCATACCACATATCACAGAACAACTATCATACCACATAACACATAATGGGCCGATATTGGTGCTTTCGACCCATAGATATAGTGAGGAGACTCACCTCGCATTGAAGAAGCTCACTGAAAGAATCCCTAGTTGCTGCCCTGGCGGCTTCCTGGACTAGCAATATCAATAATACACCCAATTAACAATTGAGATCCAATCCATAACCACAACTCCATACATGGGGTAAAAGGACCATTTTACCCCCAACCTAGCCTTGTCCAAGCCCATGACCCAAACTACAATCTGAAAGGCCCACTAATCAACCAATGGCCCAATTTTCCAAATTGGGCCCAAACTCCTTACATTGCCCTCCCTTAAGACCCAACCATTCTTTCTAGACCAAACACTTTGTATCCCGATGGCCTATTAACAACTCAAGACCAAAATACCAGAAACTACTAGATCCATCAAAGCCCACTAATGACCTAATTTTCCAAATTAGGCCCAACCCCATACGGGCCTTATACTAAGCCCATAATTCCCTTAATTATAAGTCAAAAGTCAAAGTTAACGGTCCGAGTTGACCCAACTCACCGAGTTGTCCTTCAACTCGTCGAGTTTCTCCATTAAATGCATAGATCGGGAAAGCTCGCATCAACTCGCCGAGTTCTCCTACTGAACTCGCCGAGTTGGCCAGGAATCAAAAAACTTAATGCATTAAGAGGTATCCATCAAATCTAGAAGCTTCCAATCTCAGATCTCTTCCCAAATGATGACTAGACGGGTAAAGTTTCCAACTTCACCCTTAAAAACCACTACAATGAACCCAGAACCGAATCCTTGACTTAATAGGGTGAGGCTTAACCCATTAAGCCCTTAAACTCTCAAACATAGTCCCAAAACACAGATCTAGCATCCCAAGGCAGGATTATCACGTAAAGTTTCCAACTTTACGTCCATGCATGCAAGAAAGGAACCCTAGAGCCCAAAATGGATTAATAAAGGACTTAATACATGGATGTGACTTAGGACTTAGCAAAACTTGCAGCTTTATGCCAAGAGAGGTCATAAAAGGGTCAGATCTAACATAATAATCCCTGAAACCCTTAAACTTTGGACAACCCAACCAAACACCCAAAAATCAAGCTAAAACATCCCACAAAGAGATCTAGAAGATAACAATACAAGGTTTCGACTTTATACCTCAAAAGGACTGCAACAAATGGATAGTTTCTGGATCCAAAGCCTTCCTTCCAAACTAAGCACCTTCATTCTTCAAACTCCTTCCAAAGAACACCAAAAACCAACTCTCAAAGCTCACCACAAGCTCACACACTCAAACTTGAAAGACAATTCACGAAATTAGGGTTTTCTGGACAAGGAGGCTGGTAAGGAGGCCAACAAAGGGAGTTAAGGTCTTTAAATAGGGTGCAAAACCCTAAAATTAGGGTTTTCTCAAACAGTGTCCAACTCGTCGAGTTTCCCTACACCAACTCGACGAGTTGGTCCTTAAAAACACGCGCCCCAAAAGCTTCCAACACGTCGAGTTTATGCCATAAGCTCGACGAGTTGACCCCTAAAAAGGGAATTTATTTCCATAATTGGCCTTCTAGATTCCGGATGTTACATCTTGTTAAGTTCTTAAAAATGTTCAGATCCTTAGTTTGAGTTTGAAATCACCTAGAGGTTCATCCAAATCCCTCAAGCCATGGCTCTGATACAAAACTGTAACACCTCAAATTTCAGACCAAAATTTTCATTTTTAAATTACCAAAAATCATAGTTTCACAACCAAGTTATCGAATATAGGATCATCCCAAAAAAATGTCCCAATAGTAAATTCCCCAGCGCGTGTGTACAATCAGACCTTCGCCTTCCCGCGGTCCTGTGAAGTACCTGCCACATATAAATCAACAACTGTAGGCATGAAGCTTAGTGAGTTCCCCAAGATACCACATATAATACATCATAAATAACAACTATGGGTTATCTGCAACCCTGGGACTATCAGCAGTCCCGGTGATCTAACAACACACTCGGTGGGTTATCAACAACCCTGGTTGGCTATCAACAGCCTCATTCACATATAATTATCATAACATAACATAACATAGCAGCTAGACACAGCTGGTCATCATAACACAACTATCCTACCATACAGGTAAGAGTAAGTGAGGAGACTCAACTGATACTGACAGGGACGGCTCAACCAGTTTGGGGGCTTTAAGCCAACCAAAAATTTGGGGCCCTTTGATCTTTACTATAGTTAATGTTATAAATCCTCTTTCTTTATCTCGGTTTGGGACCGACAATAATAAACTAAAAAGTTTATAAATGGTTGAGTTAATTATTATTATTATTATGTATATGTTTTTTGTGAATATATTTAGGACATAAAGTTAATTTTTTCTAGCGTTTTTAGAGGCAAATTCGTTAATAAAATTTTCATAATCATTTTTTTTGCTGAATGCTTTTCAATTGAAAAAATAGCTAAGTCATTTAATCTTACTTGTGACATTGTATATCTTAAATCACTTTTAAGAAATTTAATAGAAAAACTTGTTTTAGAGACAATGTAACAACAGTTAACATAATCCTATAGCCATCATATGCATTTGGAAAAGAACTAACACAAGTAGGCAACTATAAATCAACAAAATGAGCTTTTAAAAGCCTTGAAAATAGAAGATAATGGAAAATTCCAATTCCAACCAAATTCGTTTCAACCTCGAATTAGGACAATGCATAATCAAATAATGGAAAACTCAATTACTCAAAAAATGGAGAATCATAATTAGACAATGGATAATTGAAAAAAAATTAACCCTAAAATTGGCTATTATTTAACCCTAATACATAATAAGATAATGGAAAAAGTCAATTACTTAAAACTGGAAAGCGGAAACCTACACATACCGCTTCAGTAATTCAGTTCTTGACTTCTTCTCGAATTGTCTTCTTAACAGCCTTAAAGACTTGAATTTTGAGTCTTTTGAACAATGAACAATAGAGAATCGGAAGGTATTTTTCAGAGGATGGACAATCAATATTCAATCAGAGAACGGAGAAGGAACTAGGAAGAGAAGAAGACGTGAAGGATAGAAGCTATTTTTCAGGGCTTGATTTTCAACTTTCAAGAATCGAGATTCAGAGAAGAGAAGGAATAAGAGCAGGAGCTGGCTCTCACTTGTAACACGAAGAATCGATACTTTCATGTAATCAGTTTTGGCTGATGAATATATTTTTGTAATGCGGCGTGGGTAGTATACTGCGAAAGGAGTAGCCGACTAGGAGTATACATATAAAATTCTTGGGTTAAATGGGGCCCCTTTAGAAGTGGGGCCCTAAGCCCTAACTTAGTTAAAAACATAGTAAGGTCGGCCCTGGATACTGATGACACGAAAACCTAACACCCGAACTGTCAGATCTAGACTCCGCCTAGTCAACAAAATAATTAACCCTAATCAATAATTAATGTTCAAAAACTCACTCACAAATCCCCAATCCCACGACTAAACCTTCTAAGGGCAAAAGGACCATTTTACCCCTCACATGGTCTAAAAACCCTAAATCTTGACCAAGGGTCAAAGTCAACAAAAGTCAACACTCAGCGCGTAAGCTGAGCGTACCACAATCTACGCGGGGCGTACAACTTGGATCAGCGAATAACGGGGCTTGGACCGGCTATGCGGGGCGTAGCCAAGAGTAAGCCCATCGTACTCCGTCTGTTTTCATTTCTACCAACTTGTGTCTTAAACCCTTAAGACATTTTCTCCCAACCACAGATCTGGCCATTCCATGACGTCTAAACCCATAAAGTTATCATCTTTAAGCCTTTGGATGGCTAAGACATTCATGAATTCCCAACGCATTCAAATCCATTTTGCTCATGCATGAACTAAAAAAGTGGTCAAACTACCATTGTTATGCATCCATGAGTCCTATAATACATGAAAGGACAACTACAAACCCCTAGAGTGCCCCAAACTCATAAAAGTCAAATCTTTGGGGACAAAACCTTTAAAACTTCAAACATGGAGATCTAATGAAAGACTTGCCAAGGTGCAAACTTTATACTTGGAAATGATGCATAAGGAGGGGAGTTTTCTGGGTCTACAAGCTTGCTAACACCTTCTTCTTCGTCTTCACTAGCTTCCCTCTTCAACTAAATGCACCAAAAGCACCCAAATGAACTTGCAAGGCTCACACAACACTCAAACTCGGGATTAGGGTTTAGGGAAGGTTTGGAGGGCGATAAGGGTGACCAAAAAGGGGACTTAATGTTATTTAAATAGTGAGCAACCAAGAAATTAGGGTTTTGGAGTCTGGGCTAGTACGCCCGACGTACCACACGTACGCCCAACGTACTAGCTGGCCACCCACGATCCACACTTTGCATGGGTACGATGCGCGTACCCTTACGTACGCCCGACGTACGACTAGAATCATATAACTTTTCTTCCAAGGGACCAAAGGTGCCATTAATAATAAAGATGCAAGAAATATAATAATACCTGGAAATCAGGATGTTACATTTTCGTTGTATTTCATATCGTCCCATAATATCGTATGCCCTCTAACGATTATCCCGTGTTCGTCTGCAAATTTCATCATGGCGTCTAGATCTGCTTAGTTTTCTTTGCCTTAAATTCTGATATGCCCTCTAACTCAGATACATACCACCCATGTCCACCTTAATTCCAATATGGTCCAGTTTATTAGCATTCACAATTGTTTTCGCCCAATCTTCATATTCATACTTTCAATGATCGTTTCAGCAGTTGTCGAGATCAAACGAATGAAAACTGTAGAGGAATACTGATTATTAAGATAATCCTAGTAGCCGTTCCAATGAAAATGGGTGCCAGTAGCTTTTTAAGCAGTTTTCCGATCTCGGTCCAACGGAGATGGTAAAGATGGTTGGGTAATTAGAGTGAGAATTAAGAGAGAAGAAGAATGAGAAGGAGGAAATTTTTGACTTTTCAAAGTCAACGTGGACTAAGGGAAAATCAGTCAATAAATATCTATGTGGCAAAGGGGTAACCGACTTACCCCTTCATTTTATCAAAAGTGACGAGTTCGACCCGACAAAAAACAGTTTGTTGCATGAAAAAAAAATTAAGGACTGAACGGGTATGTAACACCCAAAAATATGACCCGAAAATTTTGTTTTAATATTACTAAAAATCGTGATAACAATGTCATCTCATAAAAATCCATGGAACAAGTATCTCAAAAGACATAGTAAATGTATCAAATCAAAATCTGTATCATCATATCAAGACATCAGAGTGAACTCCTAGGCTAACTGGAAACTGTGGTGTGTGCCATGCCATCATCCCGAGCCCTTCCCTTTACTAGCGGAAGTACCTAAAACCAAAACTGAAACAGTAAGCACGAAGCTTAGTGAGCTCCCCCAAACTACCACATACCATACAATAACATATAAACAACTATTGGGCCTTGCCCACTGCATCGGACCTAAGTCCGGAAACTGCATCGGACCGAAGTCCGGAACTAACCAGGGCCTTGCCCTCTGCATCGGACCGAAGTCCAGAAACTGCATCGGACCGAAGTCCAGAACTAACCAGGGCCTTGCCCTCTGCATCGGACCGAAGTCCGGAAACTGCATCGGACCGAAGTCCGGAACTGACTGGGACCTTGTCCCCTGCATCGGACCGAAGTCCGAAAACTGACTGAACATAGCATAGCATAAACATAACTACTAGCATAAAACACATATACTGCATACTACATCGGACCAAAGTCCGGAACACATAACACAAAGACATGCATGAATCACAAAGACATCAAGCATACTGAACTACTGCATCGGACCGGAGTCCGGAACTACTGCATCGGACTGAAGTCCGGTACTACTACTAACTAAACGGGCTGACATTGTGGCCTTAGACCCGTTCCTACTGGAAGGAAACACACCTCGTAACGCTGGCTGCTGAGATGCTAAATCTGAAACTAGCTGACTGCTGCTCCGGAACTCCCCGGCTACAATCCCATAAACACTAAATTAGATACTGATAACTGTTTTCAGGGTAAAATGACTATTTTACCCTTGGTCAAAGTCAACTTCCTGGTCAAAGTCAACTTCCTAGTCAAAGTCAACTTCCTGGTTGACTCTACTCGCCGAGTCCTACTATGAACTCGCCGAGTTCATGGACTCACACTTCTCTAACTTGCGACTCGACTCGTCGAGTCGGGACGTGGACTCGCCGAGTCCCTCTGCATCCAGATCCTTGTTCTAACTCACTGAGTCCTCTTCCACTCGCTGATTCAACTCACAACTCTAAAATCAGAGAAATCAGGAGGGTTTGCGCTCCGACTCGCCGAGTCCAAGAACAACTCGTCGAGTCCTATGCATGTCCTCACTAAACAGTTGATTCTAATCGATTTCAGTGCATCCAATTCATAGATCTGAGCTTCTAGGGCCGATATAACACGTAAAGTTGCCAACTTTACGTGCATGCATAGAGGTATGAAGCTAAAACACCAAAATAAACTAGAAATGGGAATCTAGGGTTTGGAACAAGACCTTGCTTTGCATAAAGGTAGCTACTTTGAGCTCCTGGGGCTCAATGATGTCCAGATCTATAGCTCACTACCCTAAGGGAGTTCCAATCTCAAGTTTGGACCTTGAAATGTCCCAAAAGTGGCAAAACAAGCATATATGAAGATCTACTAGGAAAATAAACAAGGTAGAGACTTTATTACTAGATGAAGTAGCAAATGGAAGCTAGCTTCTAGATCTCCTTCTTCTCCTTTGCACCTTCTATCTTTTCTTCACTTCTACCCTTCCAAGAATACACCAAAACACTCAAAATCAAGAAGGAATCACTCAAGCTCACCAATGGAGGCTAGGGTTTTGAAGGGGAACGCTCTAAGGGTGCTGGAGGCTGGGATGGGGGCTATAAGGACGTTTAAATAGGGTACAAACCCTAAGGATTAGGGTTTCCTCCAGACTGGCCTACTCGTCGAGTCCAGGCGTGGACTCGCCGAGTAGATCACTTAAAACCCGCGTCCAACCTGACATCTACTCGACGAGTTAGGGCTACTACTCGCCGATCAGCTCTTATAAAAGACATTTAATAAATTAAATACGTACCAGGAACGGGGCGTTACAATTCTCCCCCACGTATCTTAGACTTCGTCCTCGAAGTCTGCTGTCTCTGGAAACAACACTGGGTAGTGCTCCCTCATCTCTTCCTCGGGCTCCCACGTCCACTCCGAACCTTTGCGGTGCTGCCACTGCACCTTAACTAACTCTACTGACTTGTTCCTCAGCTTTTTCACCTTGCGATCTAGAATCACCACTGGTCTCTCGATATAGTTCAGTCTATCGTCAACCTGAATGTCCTCCAGGGGTATCACTGCTGAATCATCCACTAAGCACTTCCGCAACTGAGAAACATGGAACGTGCTGTGGATCTGACTGAGCTCTACTGGAAGATCTAACCGATAAGCCACCCGACCCACCCAGGCCAAAACCCTAAACGGACCAATGAATCTGGGGCCCAGCTTTCCCCTCTTCCGAAATCTGATCACACCCTTCCAGGGTGACACTTTCAAGAGGTCCATATCGCCCATCTGAAACTCCAAGTCCGAACGCCTCCTGTCGGCGTAACTCTTATGCCGACCCTACGCAGTCGGCAGTCTGCTACGGACCTGCTAGATCAACTATGTGGTCTTGAGCACCACCTCAGTGCTCCCGATGACCCTCTGACCGACCTCGCCCCAACAAATCGGGGTCCTACACTTCCTCCCGTAAAGCATCTCGAAAGGAGGGCGGTCAATACTAGCATGGTAACTGTTGTTATACGAAAATTCTGCTAACGGAAGATACGTATCCCAACTGCCACCGAAATCCATGACACATGCCCGAAGCATGTCCTCAAGAGTCTGAATCGTCCTCTCGCTCTGCCCGTCCGTCTGGGGGTGGAAAGCGGTGCTGAAAAAGAGACGAGTACCCATCTCGTCATGAAACCGCTTCCCAAACCTGGAAGTAAAACGAACGTATCGGTCTGATACTACTGATACAGGCACTCCATGTCGTGCCACTACCTCTCCCACATAGATATCAGCTAGCTTCTCAGCCGATATGCTCTCCTGAATCGGTATAAAATGCGCGCTCTTGGTTAACCGATCCACTATGACCCAAATCGAATCAACTCCACGTGTGGTCCTGGGAAGCTTAGTGATGAAATCCATAGTGATATCCTCCCATTTCCACACAGGAATGTCTAACGGCTGCATCTTGCCGTGGGGCCTCTGGTGCTCCGCCTTGACCTTCCTGCAGGTCAGGCACCTTTCCACGTACCAAGCTACGTCCCGCTTCATGCATGACCACCAATAATCGGGTCGAAGATCTCTATACATCTTCGTCGCCCCTGGGTGGATGGAAAAACAAGACTTATGAGCCTCGTCCATCAACACCTACCATACTCCACCCCAGTACGGTACCCAAACCCTCCCATGAAGGGTCAACAATCCTCGACTATCATAATCGAAAGAGGCTACTCGGCCCATAATCCTCTCACACTTCTGCCTCTCTTCCTTTAGGCCCTCGACCTGTGCCTCTCTAATCTGCTCCAACAATGGAGTAATCACCGTCATCCTCAGACAAATATCCCTGATCGGGGCTGCTACCGCCTTGCGGCTCAGGGCGTCGGCCACTACATTGGCCTTGCCCGGATGGTAAAGGATCTCACAGTCATAATCCTTTATCACATCTAACCATCGACGTTGTCTCATGTTCAGATTCGGCTGATCCATGAGGTACCTCAGACTCTTGTGATCCGTGTAAATGGTATAGTGGACCCCATAGAGGTAATGTCGCCAAATCTTGAGGGCAAACACCACTGCCCCCAGCTCTAAATCGTGCGTCGGATAGTTAGCCTCGTGAGGCTTCAACTGTCTCGAGGCATAAGCTATCACATGCCCTCGCTGCATCAACACTGCTCCCATACCTGTGATCGAGGCATCACAGTAGACTACAAAGTCATCCACTCCCTCTGACAGGGTAAGAATTGGCGCTTCACACAGCCGCTGTCTGAGAGTCTCAAATGCCGCCTGCTGCTCAGGCCCCCAACAAATCTCCTGTAGTACCCTGCCAAACCTAGGAAGCTCCGAATCTCAGATGGTGACTTCGGGACTCCCCCACTGCATCACATCCTCTATCTTGGCCGGATCTACTATTATACCCTTCTGGTTGACGAGGTGTCCAAGGAACTGCACCTCTCGCAACCAGAACTCGCACTTGGAGAACTTTGCAAAAAGTCTCTCCCTCCTCAGCGTCTCCAGCACCTCCCTCAGGTGCTCCTCATGCTGCTCCTGAGTCTTGGAATAAACCAAGATGTCATCAACGAACACTATCACAGACCGATCCAGCATCGGTCTTCACACGCGGTTCATGAGATCCATGAACGCGGCTGGAGCGTTGGTGAGCCCGAACGGCATCACCATAAACTCATAATGACCATAGCGGGTCCTAAAAGCGGTCTTCTGCACATCCTCATCCCTGACCCGCATCTGGTGATATCCTGACCGTAGATCAATCTTGGAGAACCAAGATGCTCCCTGAAGCTGGTCAAACAAATCGTCTATCCTCGGTAGTGGGTAACGGTTCTTCACCGTTACCTTGTTTAGCTCCCGGTAATCTATACACATACGGTGCGACCCGTCCTTCTTCCTCACGAACAGGATCGGGGCTCCCCATGGTGAACTTCTCGGCCTGATAAATCCTTTGTCTAGCAGCTCCTGCAGCTGCATAGACAACTCCTGCATCTTTGGAGGAGCCAACCGATATGGTGCCTTGGCTATCGAAGCCGCACCAGGAACCAGGTCAATCCTGAACTCAACCTGTCTCTCAGGAGGTACTCCAGGCAAATCCTCTGGAAATACATCCGGGTAGTCTCGTACTACCGGAAAATCGTCGACTGTCGCCTTGCCCTTCTCTCGGGCATCTAAAACATAGGCAATATACCTCGCACAACCCTGCTGGAAGTAGCGCCTCGCTCTCGCTGCTGAACAGAGAATCGGTCCGCGCTGTGGCCTCTCGCCCTGAATCACTAACTCTCCCCCACTTGGAGTGCGAACCCTCACTAACTGCATCTCACAATCAATCACTTCCCCATTGGGGCTCAGCCAATCCATACCCACTATAACCTTATTCCCTCGCAGGGGAATGGGAACCAAGTCCACTGAAAACTGCTCATCAAATAACTGCAGCGAACACGCCCTATGTACTCTCGCGGCCCTGACGGTCCTGTCATCAGCTATCTCAACCTCAAGGGGGCAATCCAGCTCCCCCGGAGCTCTGCTAAACCTCTTGCTAAGCGTAAGGGAAACAAATGATCGGGTAGCCCCCGAGTTAAACAATATTGTAGCTGAAATGCCGTTCACTAAGAACGACCCTATACGACAACATATAACCATGAGAAACAATCAATATCAATAAGGAGATAAGAGGAAAATACATACCCGTCACCACATCAGGAGTCGCTCGCGCCTCCTCTGTTGTCATCTGAAAAGCTCTACTCTTCGCCACTGGCGCCTCACTCCGGCCCTGACGGCCGTCTGTAATCCTCAATGTTGCAGGGGCAGGTGTTACCACCTTCCCTGCTGCTGCTAAACTCGGACACTGAGACTTTTTATGTCCCCTCCGATTGCAATGGAAGCAAATCAGATCAGATGTTGTGGTGGTGGTAGTAGCTGTACAATCTCTGCTCATATGCCCGGTCCGACTGTACTTGTAGCAACCGACACTCCCTGCCTTGCACCCCCCATCGTGCAATCTCCCACACTTGCCACACCGACCGTGGCTCTGCTGTCTTCTAGATCTGTGATCTGATACCTTGGGCTTCTTGCCTGAACTCCCTGTGCCAGATGCCGCCTCTGGCTTCCTCTTCTTCTCCATCTCTAGATCAATCTTTCTCTCACGAGCCCTCGCAATCATATCATCCAACGTTTTACAGCTGGACCGGCTCACAAACTGGCGGATATCACTTCGCAACATCTCATGATAACGGGCCTTCTTCATTTCCTCATCAGCTGCGTACTGAGGAACGAGAAGAGCCCTCTCCCTGAACTTGGCGGTAATCTCCTCCACTGTCTCTGTAGTCTGGGTGAGATCCTAAAACTCCCTGGCTAACTGCTGCACCTCAATGACTGGTGCAAACTCGGCTCTGAACCTGGTAACAAAATCAGTCCAGGTCATCGCATCAAGGGCTGTGTCATCTCCAATGACATGTCCGATCTCCTCCCACCAATCCCGTGCCCTGTCCTTCAGAAGACAGGATGCTAGTCTGACCTTGTCCCCCCTCGGGACATCTGCTGGTGCGGAACGCGTTGGCGACATCCGCCAACCACCTGGTACTCGCTATGGGGTCCCGCGTCCCATGGTAGTCTGGAGCTCCACATGCTCTGAACTCCCTGAAAGTGAGCGTGCGCGACCCCATCATGGTCGCCACCTCAGCACAGAACATGCTCAACCTCTCGTCCATAAGCTCCAAAATACCCTCCTTGATCGAACCAAAGATCACATGAGTCAGCTCGAGTATGATGTGAGTAATCTCTGAAGAGAGAAACTCCCTAGTCTACTCATCCATATGCTCGGCCCCCGATCCTGATCCTGATCCCTCTCCGGCACCCGAACTGCCGACTGCTGGCCTAGGGCGTAAAACCACCATTCTGAAACACATATAGACAAACGTCATAAATACTGATATATCTCGAGGGATCACTACTACTACAAGTTCCCTGGTCTTGTTTCAGCCTTCCTTGATTCGAGTACAGATCCTATGCTTTCAGTAGTATGGGCCCCTACTACCTTCCACATCTACCTGTACTTTCCTCAAGAACTGCCTCGACTGCACCAAGTCTCTCCTGCTACCACTGCTGATCTCCTGCTAATCTCATCCTAGGCTGGCCCTAGGGAAATCTCTGACTCATCCCAATCCAGCCCTTAGCTGCTGAAGGCCTCCTTGTAATGCCAATTAGCCATTACCTGAATACCATCACATGTGACGAGGCTCAGATAATCCTTCGAGTAAAAGACTCGTCCCTACAACGGTTGGACTCAAACAAGAGCTGCGCAATAGGGCCAAGTCCAGCACTCTGAGATTATTCAACCCTGATCACATGTGATGTGACGTATTCACCTAATGGCTAACTCCCCTTACTCAGAGCCCCACAAAGCACAAAGCAAGCAGCATTCGGACACAGGAAACTACTCAAGCAAATCTATCCTCATAACGAGAAACTATACTAGCATACAATGCTAAACTCATACTATCAGGCATAACCTAAACAGGCTATCCTACTACCGTCTACTCAATACTAGCATGCAATTCTCATAAAGCTGGAACACATATAGCAGGCACATAAGGCATCCTCCTAGATCCTTAGTCCTATTCTAGCATGTTGTTCTTGATAGGTTTTATACAAACAATCCTATGTGTGCATGCAACCCTAATTGGATCTATGTTTTCACTATAAGACATACAACTATATGAACACAAAATAAACCCTGGCATGCTTCTATAATTTTCGAAAATCATATAGAAGTGTAGTAGACATACCTTTGTTGTTATATTGCAATAACAACTAGTTTCCTTGATCTCTTGAACTCTTGAAAGCAAGCATCACAATTATAGTGCCTCTAATGGCTTACAAACACCTTGAAGCAAGAAGGCAATTAAGAGAGAGGGGGAGGATACTAATTTTCGGCCCTAGGGTTTCTCTTGGAATCAAGTGGCCGAAAATTGAAGCATAGGGTATCTATTTATACTGTAGGGTGCTAGGGTTTCAGTCTAAACCCTAATGGATAGCTTAGCCACCAAGCAGCCCAAGGAACCTTCTGGAATGAGGCCCTTGGACGAAAATATGATGATCCCTCATCATAATTTCGTTCCTCCTTATTCCATTAGGTTTCCCAGCCCAAAACTCAACTATCACACATTTGACAGTTTATACCCCTTTATTTAATTAATCTCTTTTAGTCACCAAATTAATTCCTAATTAATTTATGACTAATACTAATTAAATAAATATGATTTCTCTTTTAATATATCATTCTTATAATATATTAATAAACCATAATATATTCTCTCTCATATCAAATTACCTTGTCAAGTTGCTTTGGTGAAGGCAACCCAAAAGGACCATGCACACTCGGATCAAGTACATACCAAATATAGTTACGGACTTAGACATTAATCCAACAGTCTCCCACTTGGATAAGTCTAGTAACTATATCTCACATATGACTTCCGTATCCGATTAGCAATCATAGCTTTCAATAGCCGCTGTCAACTCTGACCAATAATCTGTCCTTCAGATAAGGGATCGTATAATCCTCTGTTCTAGATATCATGCTAACAATACTTATTGTCCAGCATTTTGTTTCTAGATCTCTGATTTGTTCGACATAGAACTCAGTTGAACACATCAACTTCATCCTGACCGGGCCCGTCACATAAGTCAAACCAAATCATCAAGTGGCCAAGATATCGCTTTTATTCTCATAGAATAAAAGGAACAGAAAACGTCGACTTATATGCTTTTATCATTTACTAGCTAAGCCACACACAATAATGCATTTTATAACATCAAGTTACTGATGCGTTTTCGCATTATCAATGTATAATCAACTAGCAAACAATAACCATATCTCTAGGTTTAAAGATTATATGATATTATCATCTTGCGATCACTTGTGATAACATTCATGAAGCGATACCAGCAAGTGCGGGTCTATTCCAATGCTCAATACAAATTTCATAAGCACTCATAAACTTTGCAGCAAACCTTTGCTATGTCTAAAACTTTTCAGACAATCTACAAACAAATTTATGACAATCTTCCTTCATATCTACTTCCAACATATGAACGATTGTGGACTGTTCGAATAATCTTATTATTCAGGAAGTCAAAACATGCAAAATTGAAACAATAGATAACTAATCAACACAAGATAGAAACTTTCTTATAAATAACACACCTTTATTTAATCATCAAATGTTGAATATAAGATCATCCATTACAAGTTTCCTACCTATCTAATCTAAACTAATATCGTCCTTTAGCCCTACGCTCCTAGCGTGCTGTAAATGCTTAACCCTACTCAGTCCCTTCGTAAGGGGATTTGCTGGGTTATCTTCCGACGATACCCTCTTCACAACGAGGAGTCCCTCTTCTACCCGATGTCTAATAAAATGGTATTTCCTGTCGATATGTCGAGATCTGCCATGATCCCTTGGTTCCTTGGTTAAGGCAACCGCTCCTTCATTATCACAGAAAATTTCCATGGGCTCCTTTATGGATGGCACAACTCCAAGGTCTCCAATGAAGTTCTTCAACCATATAGCCTCCTTTGACGCCTCGCTCGCCGCAATGTACTTTGATTCGCACGTTGAATCAGCTACAGTTTCTTGCTTTGAACTTTTCCAAGTCACTGCTCCTCCATTCAGGGTAAAGACCCAGCCCGACTGTGATCGGTAATTATCCCGATCTGTCTGGAAACTAGCGTCACTGTACCCTCGCACCCTTAAGTCATCACTCCCACCGAGGACTAGAAACCATTCCTTGGTCCTTCGTAGGTACTTAAGAATATTCTTGACAACAATCCAATGTGCCCTACCAGGGTTCCCTTGATATCTGCTGACCATGCTCAAAGCGAAAGCCACATCAGGGCGAGTACAAGTCATAGCGTACATAATCGAGCCAACTGCGGAAGCGTAAGGTACTCGGCTCATATCAGCTATCTCTGCCTCTGTACTCGGGCTCTGAGTCTTACTCAGTTTGGTATTGCATTGGATTGGTAACTCCCCTTTCTTGGAATTTTCCATACTAAAACGTTTTAGTACCTTTTCCAAGTATGTATCCTGACTGAGTCCTATCAGTCTCTTGCTTCTGTCTCTCACTATCCTTATTCCCAGAATATATGCAGCCTCTCCGAGGTCCTTCATAGCGAAACACTTCCCAAGCCAGGACTTGACCTCCTGCAATGTTGGGATGTCGTTTCCTATGAGTAGTATGTCATCGACATACAATACGAGGAAGCTCACTATACTCCCACTGGCCTTGACATATACACATGACTCATCTTCATTTCGCAGAAAACCAAACTCTTTGACCTTCTTGTCAAAACAAAGATTCCATCTACGAGATGCTTGCTTTAATCCATAAATGGATTTCTCAAGCTTGCACACTCTATTTGGATGCTTCGCATTGACAAAACCCTCTGGATTATTCATGTAAACATCCTCAGCCAGCTTCCCATTTAGGAAAGCGGTTTTTACGTCTATCTGCCAGATTTCATAATCATGAAACGCAGCTATTGCAAGCATTACCCTAATAGACTTTATTTTCGCAACTGGTGAGAAGGTCTCATCATAGTCAACTCCAGGAGTTTGAGTAAAGCCCTTCGCGACCAATCGCGCTTTATAAGTGTGCACTTTCCCATCCATGTCTGTCTTCTTCTTGAAGATCCACTTGCACCCGACTGTCTTACGACCTGGTACATTATCAACCAAATTCCAAACTTGGTTGTCATACATGGACTGAATCTCGCTGTCCATTGCCTCTTGCCATTTAGCAGACTCTGGGCCTGCCATGGCTTCCTTGTAGCTGTTAGGTTCGTCCAGATTTACTAGTGTACTATCACTAATAAACGTATCCCCGTCAGTAGTAATATGGAAACCATAAAACTGGGGTGGAACAATAACTCTACTTGAACGTCTAAGAGGTAAGGACTGGTCAATTGGTTCAACAGGAGTTTCCTCCTCATCTTGAACGCCAGTGTCAGAGGTTCCTTCTTCTCCTGACTCTTGAAGCTCTTCAAGGTCAATCTGACTCCCACTGTCTCCTTGGCTTATGAGTTCTCTTTCTCTGAAAACCCCTCTCCTAGAAACAAAGACAACATTGCCATTTGGTCTATAGAAGAGATAACCAAAAGACTTCTGCGAATAGCCAATGAAGTAACACTTCTCACTACGAGGTTCTAGCTTGTCGTGAGTCTCTCGTCTTACGAAAGCTTCACAACCCCAAACCTTGATATGTGCTAACGAGGAAGCTTTCCCTGTCCACATCTCGTGAGGTGTTTTGGTAACCTTCTTGGTGGGAACTAAGTTAAGGATATGGGCGGCAGTCTCCAAGTCATACCCCCAGAATGAGATTGGTAACGAAGCACGACTCATCATAGAGCGAACCATGTCCAACAAGGTTCGATTACGTCTCTCAGCCACACCATTCAATTGTGGCGTTCTAGGAGGCGTCAATTGTGAAACTATTCCACACTCTTTCAGATAGTCGTGAAACTCAAGACTTAGGTACTCTCCCCCTCGATCAGATCGAAGCATCTTGATTTTCCTGCCCAACTGATTCTCCACTTCATTCTTGAACTCTTTGAACTTTTCAAAGGTTTCTGACTTCTGCTTGATTAAGTAGATATATCCATATATGCTATAATCATCTGTAAAAGTCACGTAGAAGCGACAAGCGTCCCTTGTGGTGGATCTAAAGGGTCCACATACATCTGTATGTATGAGATCCAATATACCCTCACCCCTTTCACATGTGCCAGTAAAGGGTGACTTGGTCATCTTCCCAAGTAAACAAGACTCACACATGTCATCGTCCCTAAGGTCGAATGACTCCAATACTCCATCCTTTTGGAGTTTGGCTATGCGTTTCTTGTTAACATGGCCAAGGCGACAATGCTACAAGCATGCTTTGTCCAAACTTGTGGACGAATCAATATTCAAAACATCATTTCCTAAATTGTCAATAACTAATACAGATTCATAAATCCCATTACAAGGTAATGCATTGAAGTAAAAGACACCATTCAAATAAGCATTAATAGAACCATTACTAGTATCAAATGAATATCTGAAACCTTGTCTAAACAAACCATGAAAAGAAATGATGTTCCTTGCCATATCTGGCGAATAGCAACAATTATTTAAATCTAGTCCTAACCCATTACTCAACACTAAGGAATAAACTCCGATCTTGGTTACTGGTGAAGACTTCTTGTTTCCCATGATCAAGCTTATCCTTCCATGCTCCACTTCCCTACTTCTTTTTAGGTCCTGCATATCAGAACAAATGTGGTAACCACACCCTGTATCAAGAACCCATGAAGTAGCAAATGATGAGTTATTAGATTTAATTAAATACATACCTGCAAAGGTGGGCTTTATCTTCCTATCCTTAATATCTTGCAGATATTTAGGGCAGCTTCGTTTCCAGTGGCCCTTCTGGTGGCAATAGAAGCACTCTGCTTCCTTGGGGTCAGAAGAGGGCTTAACAGAACCTGCTTTGGTCCCACTAGAAGAGGAACCATCTTGGGTCTTACCCTTATGGTGGCTCTTGGAAGGAGCGTTCCTCTTCTTTCCCTTTCCTTGGCCAATTGCCAACACAGGAGCAGTTACAGTAGAGGATGATGCAATAGATTTGTCCTTGAGGTTGCTCTCAGCTGTCCTCAGGAGCCCTTGAAGCTTACTTAGGGTGACCTCTTCCTTATTCATGTGGTAGGTCATTCTGAACTGGTTGTAGCAGGAAGGAAAGGAGTGGAGGATGATGTCGATAGCCAAATCCTCATCAAACTTAACATTAAGTTTGAGAAGACGATCAACATATCTTTGCATTCTTTGCAAATGAGCAGTTAGGGATTCTCCACTCCCCATCTTAGCGGTGATCATGTTGGTGATGATCTCATAGCGCTCTTGCCTCGCGCTCTGGTGGTACCTTGTGACAACCGTCAAATTTCGGTAAATTCAAAGTCAACAAGTCAAACCGGTCAACTCCAATAACCCTTGTATGCTAGGGTTTACGTTATGTAATCACTATACAATTCGCTATTTTAATGAGAAATCATCATTTGGAAAGTTCATGTGTTTGATTTTCCTTAGCCTTAACAGTGCTAAACAACGAACCAAAGCGATAAAACACTATTGCACAATCATCAGGATTGTGTACGACACTAAAACACGGTTTAATGGGGTTTACGAACCTTGCGTTGTGAAGCCGGACACTCAAATTAATCACAAACGAAACCTCTCTAAATCGTTTTCACTCTATCTCTTTCTAATTGAAATCTCTCCCAAATCTCTCCCAAATCTCTCCCAAATCTCTCTCAAAAGTTACTTTAACTTTTTGTAATCATTTGGGTCATCTCGACCCTTAACCGGGTCCAAAATCGCTTGAAACAGGATAAAAACGAGTAAAATAGCTTTAAGGATCCGAAACCAAAGCTTCTGGTCCGAAGCTGTGTCCGAGGTCCGAGGTCCGAAGTCCGAGGTCCGAGGTCCGAAGGACCAGTGTCCGAAGTCCCGTCCGTCCGAAGCAGTGTCCGAAGTCGTGTCCGAAGTCCGAAGGTCCGAAGCGAAGCCTCGCAGACAGGCCCTTTTTACCGGTTTTTCGACTACGACTTCGTTTTAACTCCGTTTTTCATTATTTTAACGTGGGATTTTCACCCAAAACTTTATTTTATAAACTAAGGCCCCAAAATATATAAATCTCCAGGGTTTTTATAAAATATATTAAAAGAATTGGTGATTGATCTAATTATTGAGGGAATATTTGCTTTTCCTTAATTTATGGCAAAAGCAACCCACTACCACCTCACTCTATGATCAGCCACTCTTTCCCACTACCCCTTGTCTCCTTAGTGGACCTTTACAGCCAATCTCCAGCTCTTCCCACGTTCTAAGAGCTGGTTGATTGATCCTCTCTCCTCATTCTCCATAAAAACTCTTTCATTCTACACTTAGCAACCAAGAACACTCTCCAAAATTCTCTCATCTTTTCTCTTAACTTCAAGAACTTCAAGGCTTTCTCCAGGGATTTCTTTCTTCAATTAGTAAGTATCTTCATCATTCACATAATTATTAAACTCCATTCTACTCAAATTATTGATATCTTACACAAGTTCCATCTTATTCGGTGTTAGATTTTCGAATCATCAAGACATCTTCTTAGTATTCTTGAGTTGAACACTTCCTTTCTCTCACTTTTATCTACTGAAACCACATAAGGTGAGTTCATACTCATACATTTACATGTTTTTCTTAAGTTTTAAGGAGGGAATACAAGTAAAATCATCAAGAACACAATTAAACGTTTTCTAACAGATTGCATCAGAAAAGATGGACGTTAATCACGGACTGTTTTGGTCAACTTAAATATTTTAGTTTTCAAAGCTATTTCAGGTGCAAGTAGTTCAAACTCTTAGCTTTAAAATGACTACTTGCACATCTCCAAATGATTTTTCTACAATTAATGGTGATTTTTACAAAACTGCCTGTCATTTCAGAGGCAAACCCGGACCAGTCTGTGATTATGAACATTTTCACCTCTGTTAGAGATCACTAAAAATCATGATAAAATTTACGAACAAACTAGACTCATATTCCAAACTCTCAAAATTTGTGGATTTGGATTTAGAGCTGTGATGATTTTTCTATAAATTTTCTAAGAACGGTATCAGAAACTGTTTTTAACGAAAAGTTGCTGTTAATTTCATTTCACCTTGTAACATGTTGAGCAAGGTGTATATCTTTATGTGACTATATGTTACTGCAATATATGACATTTTATCTTAATATTTAGACACACATCAGTTTACAACTGGATTTGGTCATATAAAATATAAAGAATAACAAGTGATTATAATCAAAGTACAATCGATACATTCAAACATAAAATAAACTATTTTGAATATAGTTTGCATACATTACCACGTACTACCCTTGGTTGATAAACTATAATAGGTATAGTTTATGATACATTACATAACACATACATTTAAAAAGGGTACATTTATACAAAGGATATTTTCATTAAGCAAGGTACGACCATACGGTACCAAGTTTTCATAACACGTAATTCCGTTAATGACTTTGTGAGACATTTACTTCAAATTACCATTAAGTCTTGTATTGTAACCAGAGTCTCCTTAAGGGAGAGCGTGATACTTGTGCATAGATCTATATTGGGTTTGACAAACCCACACCTAAACTGCATGCAACAGTTAGACCGATAGGTCTGGGGTGACAAATGTCATAACATTTCCGACGCTTGAAGAACGTCGTTTTAGGCAACCTTGGTCATAGTATGGTTATAATAAACTCACATAAAGTATTAACAAACATTGGAATTTACGGGAACTTCATTAAAAATTTAACGAGTTTATGTCGATTTAAACTTGCATTGTTTTACTATAAATATGACAAATTACTTGTACATTTCGGTCTTTGGGTTTTAAGACTACATTTACACATTAAGGAAAATATTGGATTTTTCTAACACAAATACTACTTTTACAAACGAAAGGCTTTTAATAATACCAAACAGAAGCTTATGAACTCACCAACCTTTGTGTTGACACTTTTTCAAACAACTTGTATTCTCAGGAAATCATTAAACAGGTAATCAAGTGCATTTGAGGATGGGACGCTAAGGCGTCTACTATTTCATATTTTATCAACATATTGTGATTGATTCGTAAACATGTAATTCATACAATGATGTAATTTTTTTTCAATTATATATATATGTTGGTTGTGTTTGCTTGAATTACTATTACAATTGCTGTTATGATACTATACATGAAGTCCTCCACCCCCGGACGTTTCCGCCATCCTTGGTTTGGGGGTGTGACAGATTGGTATCAGAGCGCAGTTTATAGTGAATTAAGTATATCAAACCACATAAGATATACAAACTATAAACACAATTGGGACTAATAGTCTCTGATTTGTGCATTTTTCAAATAAATATACTTTTAGAAAATAAATGATTCTTTTTATTAAAAAGTATAAATACATGCATACATGCTCACATAGTGTCATAACTAGAAGAACATAAAATAAAAGAAGAGGAGTTGTACATTATGGGTATGCCTTGGTATATGTAAATCAAGTCTGGGAAGGATATAGCCTGATCAACTATATCTGTCCGGGAATTGACTTGCATATACCGGGGGATGGTCAGGATGGACAACAAATCTAACAAAATCGTCTTACCGCTAGTACGCCTCATTCACGAAGCCGGTCTATAAGGGGGGTATAAGGTTGTTGCCTATAAAATGGCAACTTAATGGGTGTCCACTCTCACCCACCGCTTCCTTGATCGGTGGAGGGTCGTTAGCCGAACGGGTAAGACAAGGACTTATAAATTCTCATTAAAAGTATGATGAATATTATAAAGTAACTAAATGCTTTAAGAACTCAAAACTAAACATTTACAAATACTATAGGAGTATTTTGTGTTACTATAATAAAAATATTTTATACTTTCATTTTACCTCATAACCCAATGTATTGGGTCAATAAAAAGTATAAAATCGTATGTATCGTAAACATACCGGAAAACAACGTAATAATATACTTTATGTATAAAAGATTTCTCTCCCTATAAATACACTTTTACTAAAAGTACATTGGTTTACGACTTATGACAGAACCATGCCGCCAAGAAGAAGACCAAGACCTTCCAGCAACACAGCAACACCTCCTCCGCCGCCGCCTCCACAGTTTGATCCCGCGATGTTCCAGGCTGCAGTAACAGCAGCCGTAGCGGCCGCAATGTCGCAGATAGGGACCAACGGAGCTGGTGGTTCGGGATCGGGAGCTACACACTCTAACCACGGAGACAGTACGTGGCGTGCAAAAGAGTGTTCATACAAAGACTTCACAAATGGCAAACCCGATAACTTCAATGGAAGCGGGGGAGTCATCACGTTGATGCAATGGTTTGAAAAGACCGAAGTAGTCTTTCAGGTGTGCTCCTGCCCCGAAGCGAGCAAAGTTAAGTTCGCAACCTTAACCTTCACCGGCCGGGCCCTTACTTGGTGGAACTGCCGGGTTAAGTCACTTACTCTCGAAGTGGCTAGCTCCATAACCTGGGCAGAACTAAAAACGTTGATGATGAAGGAGTACTGCCCGAGAGGTGAAATTCAAAAGCTGGAACAAGAACTCTGGAACCTCAGGATGACGGGCTCTGACCTTGAAACCTACACCACCCGATTCAATGAATTGGCTCTCCTCTGCCCAACAATGGTTACTCCGGAGGAGAAAAAGGTGGAGCGATACCTTTGGGGACTGTCTCTCCACGTGCAAAGTAGTGTCCTGGCTTCAAGGCCAACTACTTTTGACAGTGCCAGGGAGATGGCACAACAACTTGTTGACCACCGAGCCGGTCATAATACTACAACCACCACCATTGATAAATCAAAAGGGGGAAACAACAAAAGGAAGTTCTGGAACGAAAAGAAGAGCCAACCAGCACAGGACCCCGCTAAGAAGCAACAAATTGTTGCTGTCCATGCTGCCACTAATGCTGCCACTACTGCTACCACTCCAGCACCACCGAAGCCATATGCGGGAAAACTACCTAAGTGCAACAAGTGCAACTTTCACCACAATGGTGCTTGTAGGGAGATGCACTGTAACAACTGCGACAGGAAGGGGCACACTGCTCGTTTCTGTAAAGCGCCGGCTCAACCAATCAACCAAGTCGCCAGTACGGGGGCAACCCGTACCTGCTACAACTGTGGAGACGCAGGTCACTTCAAAAGAGACTGCCCCAAAGCACAAGCCCCTAATGCTGGTGGAGTAGGAAGAGTCCTGGAAATAGGACATGGGGAAGCAGTCGAGGATCCCACGGTGGTTACTGGTACGTTTCTCCTCAATAACTCTTATGCATGCGTACTATTCGATAGTGGAGCGGAGAGGAGTTTCGTGAGCCACCAATATAAACATTTACTTGAACAAAATCCCCAATCACTAAAGGATACTTATGTAGTAGAAATGGAAAATGGGAAAGTAGAACGCACTAGCGATATATACTCAGAATGTACTCTCACTCTAGACAACCATACATTTAAAATTGACCTGATGCCAGTCACCATAAAAAGTTTCGACGTAATCATCGGGATGGATTGGTTAGTTCCTCACCGTGCCGACATTCTATGTTACGAAAGGGCCGTTCGCCTCAATCTACCAAATGACGAAACCCTTCTTATCTATGGTGACAAACCTAGTGCGAATTTACAAATCATCTCATGCATCAAAGCCCAAAAGTATCTCCGGAAGGAGTACCACGCCTTCTTAGCCCATGTAGTAGACAAGAAACAAGACGTGAAAGACATCAAGGACATCCCCGAAGTGTGTAACTTCCCGGATGTGTTCCCAGAGGATCTTCCTGGTGTACCACTCGCACGACAAGTCGATTTCAGAATTGACTTAATACCCGGAGCTACCCCCGTAGCCAGAGCTCCATACCGCCTCGCACCATCAGAAATGCAGGAGTTGTCCAGTCAGTTGACCGAGCTTTTGAACAAAGGGTTCATCAGACCAAGCTTCTCACCTTGGGGAGCACCAGTCCTTTTTGTAAAGAAGAAGGACGGATCCTTTCGCATGTGCATCGACTATCGGGAACTAAACAAGCTCACCATCAAAAACCGATATCCTCTGCCCCGAATCGACGACCTTTTCGACCAACTCCAAGGAGCAAATTTCTTCTCAAAGATCGACCTAAGGTCAGGCTACCATCAGCTACGAGTTCAAGAAGAAGATATTCCCAAAACTGCATTCAGAACTCGCTATGGGCACTACGAGTTTGTGGTGATGTCCTTCGGTTTAACAAACGCACCTGCGGTATTCATGGACCTAATGAATAGAGTGTGTCGACCCTACCTAGACAAGTTTGTAATCGTATTCATCGACGATATCTTGATCTACTCGCGAAGCGAAGAAGAGCATCGCCTACATCTACGCCAAGTGCTAGAGACGCTAAGAGCGGAGAAGCTTTATGCTAAGTTCTCTAAGTGTGAATTCTGGATTAGAGAAGTGGATTTCCTTGGACATGTGGTAAGTGAGAAAGGCATACATGTGGACCCCTCCAAGATCAAGGCAATCGAGAATTGGTCAGCACCCAAGACGCCAACCGAAATTCGACAATTCCTTGGGCTTGCTGGCTACTACCGAAGATTTATACAAAACTTCTCCAAGATTGCGAAACCACTCACCACCTTGACGCAGAAAGGTGTGATATTCAAGTGGGAAAATAAACAAGAAACTGCTTTCCAAACGTTAAAACAAGCCCTATGCAGCGCACCGATCTTGTCTCTCCCAGAGGGAACCGAGGACTTCATAGTGTACTGTGATGCTTCGAATCAAGGCCTCGGATGTGTGCTCATGCAGAGAGGGAAGGTTATCGCGTATGCATCAAGACAGCTTAAGACGCACGAGGTTAATTATACTACGCACGACCTGGAATTAGGAGCAGTGGTATTCGCTTTGAAGATCTGGAGACACTACCTCTACGGCACGAAATGCACTATCTTCACTGATCACAAAAGTCTTCAGCATATCCTCAATCAGAAAGAGCTCAACATGCGACAGAGGAGATGGGTGGAGTTGCTGAATGACTACGAGTGCGAAATTCGTTATCATCCGGGCAAGGCCAATGTAGTGGCCGATGCTCTAAGCAGGAAGGAGTACTCGGGCCGCCGAGTAAAATCCTTAACAATGACAATCCATTCCCACCTGACCATACAAATCAAGGAAGCTCAACTGGAAGCTTTGAAACCAGAAAAGGTGGCAGGAGAGACATTAAGGGGAATGGATAAAAACTTAGAAGTCAAGGATGATGGAGCACGTTATATCATGAACCGGATTTGGACACCGAAGTTCGGTGGACTCCGAGATGTCGTCATGAATGAAGCACACAAGACTCGATACTCCATCCATCCCGGGTCGGGTAAGATGTATCTGGACCTCAAGAAATTATACTGGTGGCCGAACATGAAAGCTGAGATTGCTACCTATGTGAGCAAGTGCCTGACTTGCGCTAAGGTCAAAACCGAATACCAGAAACCATCCGGGCTATTACAACAGCCGGATATACCTGAGTGGAAGTGGGAACGAATAACAATGGACTTCATAACCAAGCTGCCTAAGACATCGGGCGGTCTTGACACAATATGGGTAATTGTAGACAGATTGACCAAATCAGCACACTTTCTACCAATAAAAGAAACCGACAAGATGGAGAAGCTGACTAGAACGTACATCAGAGAGATTGTACGACTCCATGGTGTGCCGATATCCATTATCTCCGATAGAGATAGTAGATTTACCTCACGGTTTTGGCAGTCTCTACAAAAATCATTGGGAACTAGGCTTGACATGAGTACGGCCTACCACCCACAAACCGACGGACAGAGCGAGCGAACCATTCAAACGTTGGAAGACATGTTAAGAGCTTATGTGATAGACTTCGGTAAAGCATGGGATACCCATCTACCGCTTATTGAATTCTCCTACAATAACAGCTATCATACTAGCATCAAAGTCGCTCCATTCGAAGCTCTTTACGGTCGCAAATGCAGATCACCCCTGTGTTGGGCTGAGGTGGGGGATACACAGCTAGCTAGAGGGCAAGTCTCTAATAGCACCCTCACTGGCCCTGAAATCATAAGGGAAACCACAGAAAAGATCGTTCAAATTCGAGAGAGACTGAAAGCGTCTCGCGATCGGCAAAAGAGTTACGCAGACAAACGACGCAAACCCTTGGAATTCCAGGTGGGTGATCGAGTACTACTAAAAGTTTCCCCTTGGAAAGGAATGATACGATTCGGCAAACGCGGGAAACTAAATCCAAGGTACATCGGGCCATTTGAAATCCTTGCTAGGATTGGGCCAGTAGCATACAAGCTTCGATTACCTCAGGAACTTAACAAAGTACATCCCACGTTTCACGTGTCTAACCTAAAGAAGTGTTTGTCTGATGAGACACTCGTAATACCACTCGACGAAATCAAAGTTAACGAAAATCTCCACTTCGTGGAGGAACCAGTCGAAATCATGGATCGGGAAATCAAACGAACGAAACAAAGTCGTATTCCCATCGTGAAGGTACATTGGAACGCTAAACGAGGACCCGAATTCACCTGGGAACGCGAGGATCAGATGAAACAAAAGTATCCACATCTCTTTCCAAACTCTTGAAATCCCAGTCAAAATGAAAATTTCGGGACGAAATTCCTTCTAACGGGGGGATGATGTGACAACCGTCAAATTTCGGTAAATTCAAAGTCAACAAGTCAAACCGGTCAACTCCAATAACCC
Organism: Lactuca virosa; assembly: GCF_052849685.1. NCBI lineage: Eukaryota > Viridiplantae > Streptophyta > Magnoliopsida > Asterales > Asteraceae > Lactuca > Lactuca virosa. Next base: position 259,394,970 of record NC_136426.1, on the reverse strand, counting down.
TTGTATGCTAGGGTTTACGTTATGTAATCACTATACAATTCGCTATTTTAATGAGAAATCATCATTTGGAAAGTTCATGTGTTTGATTTTCCTTAGCCTTAACAGTGCTAAACAACGAACCAAAGCGATAAAACACTATTGCACAATCATCAGGATTGTGTACGACACTAAAACACGGTTTAATGGGGTTTACGAACCTTGCGTTGTGAAGCCGGACACTCAAATTAATCACAAACGAAACCTCTCTAAATCGTTTTCACTCTATCTCTTTCTAATTGAAATCTCTCCCAAATCTCTCCCAAATCTCTCTCAAAAGTTACTTTAACTTTTTGTAATCATTTGGGTCATCTCGACCCTTAACCGGGTCCAAAATCGCTTGAAACAGGATAAAAACGAGTAAAATAGCTTTAAGGATCCGAAACCAAAGCTTCTGGTCCGAAGCTGTGTCCGAGGTCCGAGGTCCGAAGTCCGAGGTCCGAGGTCCGAAGGACCAGTGTCCGAAGTCCCGTCCGTCCGAAGCAGTGTCCGAAGTCGTGTCCGAAGTCCGAAGGTCCGAAGCGAAGCCTCGCAGACAGGCCCTTTTTACCGGTTTTTCGATTACGACTTCGTTTTAACTCCGTTTTTCATTATTTTAACGTGGGATTTTCACCCAAAACTTTATTTTATAAACTAAGGCCCCAAAATATATAAATCTCCAGGGTTTTTATAAAATATATTAAAAGAATTGGTGATTGATCTAATTATTGAGGGAATATTTGCTTTTCCTTAATTTATGGCAAAAGCAACCCACTACCACCTCACTCTATGATCAGCCACTCTTTCCCACTACCCCTTGTCTCGTTAGTGGACCTTTACAGCCAATCTCCAGCTCTTCCCACGTTCTAAGAGCTGGTTGATTGATCCTCTCTCCTCATTCTCCATAAAAACTCTTTCATTCTACACTTAGCAACCAAGAACACTCTCCAAAATTCTCTCATCTTTTCTCTTAACTTCAAGAACTTCAAGGCTTTCTCCAGGGATTTCTTTCTTCAATTAGTAAGTATCTTCATCATTCACATAATTATTAAACTCCATTCTACTCAAATTATTGATATCTTACACAAGTTCCATCTTATTCGGTGTTAGATTTTCGAATCATCAAGACATCTTCTTAGTATTCTTGAGTTGAACACTTCCTTTCTCTCACTTTCATCTACTGAAACCACATAAGGTGAGTTCATACTCATACATTTACATGTTTTTCTTAAGTTTTAAGGAGGGAATACAAGTAAAATCATCAAGAACACAATTAAACTTTTTCTAACAGATTGCATCAAAAAAGATGGACGTTAATCACGGACTGTTTTGGTCAACTTAAATATTTTAGTTTTCAAAGCTGTTTCAGGTGCAAGTAGTTCAAACTCTTAGCTTTAAAATGACTACTTGCACATCTCCAAATGATTTGTCTACAATTAATGGTGATTTTTACAAAACTGCCTGTCATTTCAGAGGCAAACCCGGACCAGTCTGTGATTATGAACATTTTCACCTCTGTTAGAGATCACTAAAAATCATGATAAAATTTACGAACAAAATAGACTCATATTCCAAACTCTCAAAATTTGCGGATTTGGATTTAGAGCTGTGATGATTTTTCTATAAATTTTCTAAGAACGGTATCAGAAACTGTTTTTAACGAAAAGTTGCTGTTAATTTCATTTCACCTTGTAACATGTTGAGCAAGGTGTATATCTTTATGTGACTATATGTTACTGCAATATATGACATTTTATCTTAATATTTAGACACATCAGTTTACAACTGGATTTGGTCATATAAAATATAAAAAATAACAAGTGATTATAATCAAAGTACAATCGATACATTCAAACATAAAATAAACTATTTTGAATATAGTTTGCATACATTACCACGTACTACCCTTGGTTGATAAACTATAATAGGTATAGTTTATGATACATTACATAACACATACATTTAAAAAGGGTACATTTATACAAAGGATATTTTCATTAAGCAAGGTACGACCATACGGTACCAAGTTTTCATAACACGTAATTCCGTTAATGACTTTGTGAGACATTTACTTCAAATTACCATTAAGTCCTGTATTGTAACCAGAGTCTCCTTAAGGGAGAGCGTGATACTTGTGTATAGATCTATATTGGGTTTGACAAACCCACACCTAAACTGCATGCAACAGTTAGACCGATAGGTCTGGGGTGACAAATGTCATAACATTTCCGACGCTTGAAGAACGTCGTTTTAGGCAACCTTGGTCATAGTATGGTTATAATAAACTCACATAAAGTATTAACAAACATTGGAATTTACGGGAACTTCATTAAAAATTTAACGAGTTTATGTCGATTTAAACTTGCATTGTTTTACTATAAATATGACAAATTACTTGTACATTTCGGTCTTTGGGTTTTAAGACTACATTTACACATTAAGGAAAATATTGGATTTTTCTAACACAAATACTACTTTTACAAACGAAAGGCTTTTAATAATACCAAACAGAAGCTTATGAACTCACCAACCTTTGTGTTGACACTTTTTCAAACAACTTGTATTCTCAGGAAATCATTAAACAGGTAATCAAGTGCATTTGAGGATGGGACGCTAAGGCGTCTACTATTTCATATTTTATCAACATATTGTGATTGATTCGTAAACATGTAATTCATACAATGATGTAATTTTTTTTCAATTATATATATATGTTGGTTGTGTTTGCTTGAATTACTATTACAATTGCTGTTATGATACTATACATGAAGTCCTCCACCCCCGGACGTTTCCGCCATCCTTGGTTTGGGGGTGTGACATACCTGTCCAGCAAATCTTGGTGCATCTCATATGGATACATGTCCTCATAGGACTTTTGGAGTTCGAGGTTCATGGTGGCCAACATGATGCAATGAACTTTCGTTGCATCACGCTCGTGGGCCTCAAAGGCGGCCATCTCTTCAGGAGTAGCTTCTTCTGGGTTGATATTTTCTAGCTTCTCGTCGAGGACATATTCTTTGTCCTCGTAACGAGTTATCATGCGAATGTATCTCATCCACTCGTTGAAGTTCGAGCCATCAAATGTCACTTTCTGACATAGGTTCATCAACGAGAATGACCCAGAAGTGTTGTTGTTTGCGTTTGCGTTTGACATCTGAAATAGAAAGGAACAAAGTTTGATTAGAATGAATCCCCAATTAAACACCCAAATGAGAAATTAGGGCTAGGATCCAACAACAGTATTTACAACTTAGAAAAGGGATGCCGTAATCTAAAAGTAAATAATTTGAAGGTAAGTGAATGACGATTCACTAATTTTCACCATGAAAAACGAAAGAGGTTAAGTTTTAAACGTATTTGAAAATTCCTAGATTTCTTTTGAGATTCATTGAACATTTCAATGGCATGTTTAAATCTCGATATGCACTTCAAATTTGCGACTGGGGTGCCGAGGATCGCAAACAAGTTTGTGAATAACCATGCGAATCAACGTGGTGCACTCAATGTTTTCATCACCTAATTAATGTGCTGGTTAGCCACGCACGCTCCATTGATCTATGATAAGACATCGAGCCACCCTTTGTCACCAATGTCAATCCCAAATTAGTGTGCTGGTTAACCACGCACGCTCCACTAACGTTTGACAGGGGTACAAAGTGTAATTCCATGGAATAGCATCACTTTCACATTTTACCCTAAAGTAACTAAGAGTGGGAATTTGTAAAACAATGTAGTTACTTTAATATTTCCATTATACTTATAATGAGGAATTAAGTGCCCTATCCTATCCGTTCGGTTAACGACCCTCCACCAGTCAAGCAAGCGGTAGATGTGAGTGTACATCCATTAAGCGCCATTTTATAGGCAGCAACCTTATACCCACCTTATAGACTGGCTTCGTGAATGAGGCCTACTAGCGATAAGACTAGCTTATTCTTATACATATATATAATAATTAATCTTATAATATCATAATTGTATAAGGGTGTATTTTAAAACATTTCAAAATACTAGTGTCTTAATTGTATTTAAATTTTCGAAAATTAAACCTTTTAATTTAAAATTTAAACATCAAAAAAAACTTTGATTTAATAATTATCAAACTTAAACAATTAATTTAAACTATTAAATCATGAAGGATTATCATAAAATTAAACTATTAATTTACCTAATCCTTTTTATCCCTTAGATTTTGAAATTTATGGAAAGGATAATTCAAGATCTTCAATTATCTAGTTTAAACAATTAAATTGATAATCACAAAGATAGCAATATCCAAATCCCCAAAATTTTGGGATCTTGTCTTTGGGGGCAAGGGATTTTTCGAAATCCCTAGGGTTTCATAACCCTAATTTCGAAAATATGGAGGCTAGGCAAAAGGGTTTAAGAACCCTATCAAAATCGCCAACTTAGGGTTTTGCAACCCTAATTGCGAAAATCACCAAGCCTTAGGGTTTACTTGCCATAAACCCTAATTTGTCAAGTTCATAATATGTATCAAATCCAATTGAAAACAAAAAACAAAGGCTCTGATACCACTGATAGGTTTTATACAAACAATCCTATGTGTGCATGCAACCCTAATTGGATCTATGTTTTCACTATAAGACATACAACTATATGAACACAAAATAAACCCTGGCATGCTTCTATAATTTTCGAAAATCATATAGAAGTGTAGTAGACATACCTTTGTTGTTATATTGCAATAACAACTAGTTTCCTTGATCTCTTGAACTCTTGAAAGCAAGCACCACAATTGTAGTGCCTCTAATGGCTTACAAACACCTTGAAGCAAGAAGGCAATTAAGAGAGAGGGGGAGGATACTAATTTTCGGCCCTAGGGTTTCTCTTGGAATCAAGTGGCCGAAAATTGAAGCATAGGGCATCTATTTATATTGTAGGGTGCTAGGGTTTCAGTCTAAACCCTAATGGATAGCTTAGCCACCAAGCAGCCCAAGGAACCTTCTGGAATGAGGCCCTTGGACGAAAATATGATGATCCCTCATCATAATTTCGTTCCTCCTTATTCCATTAGGTTTCCCAGCCCAAAACTCAACTATCACACATTTGACAGTTTATACCCCTTTATTTAATTAATCTCTTTTAGTCACCAAATTAATTCCTAATTAATTTATGACTAATACTAATTAAATAAATATGATTTCTCTTTTAATATATCATTCTTATAATATATTAATAAACCATAATATCTTCTCTCTCATATCAAATTACCTTGTCAAGTTGCTTTGGTGAAGGCAACCCAAAAGGACCATGCACACTCGGATCAAGTACATACCAAATATAGTTACGGACTTAGACACTAATCCAACAGTTCTACTGAAACTGAAACTGATAATCATAGCATAAACTTGTATGGGTAATTTGGGAGTACTTGCTTAAGCTCGGATGATCGCATGCACCACACCCTTTTCTCTTTCTCAAAACGTTTTTTTTCTTTTTAAGTTTCTTTTTCAAAAATTCTTTTGAAACTTTTTTTTTTTGAAAACCTTTTACCATTTCCTTAGTTTGAGTCCAGTCATACCCGAAAGTATGTCTGAATCCCTCAAACCAAGGCTCTGATACCAACTTGTAACACCCAAAAATATGACCCGAAAATTTTGTTTTAATATTACTAAAAATCGTGATAACAATGTCATCTCATAAAAATCCATGGAACAAGTATCTCAAAAGACATAGTAAATGTATCAAATCAAAATCTGTATCATCATATCAAGACATCAGAGTGAACTCCCAGGCTAACTGGAAACTGTGGTGTGTGCCATGCCATCATCCTGAGCCCTTCCCTTTACTAGCGGAAGTACCTGAAACCAAAACTGAAACTGTAAGCACGAAGCTTAGTGAGCTCCCCCAAACTACCACATACCATACAATAACATATAAACAACTATTGGGCCTTGTCCACTGCATCAGACCTAAGTCCGGAAACTGCATTGGACCGAAGTCCGGAACTAACCAGGGCCTTGCCCTCTGCATCAGACCAAAGTCCGGAAACTGCATCGGACCGAAGTCCGGAACTAACCAGGGCCTTGCCCTCTGCATCGGACCGAAGTCCGGAAACTGCATCGGACCGAAGTCCGGAACTGACTGGGACCTTGTCCCCTGTATCGGACCGAAGTCCGGAAACTGACTGAACATAGCATAGCATAAACATAACTACTAGCATAAAACACATATAATGCATATTGCATCGGACCAAGGTCCGAAACACATAACACAAAGACATGCATGAATCACAAAGACATCAAGCATACTGAACTACTGCATCGGACCGGAGTCCGGAACTACTGCATCGGACCGAAGCCCGGTACTACTAATAACTAAACGGGCCGGCATTGTGGCCTTAGACCTGTTCCTACTGGAAGGAAACTCACCTCATAACGCTGGCTGCTGAGATGCTAAATCTGAAACTGGCTGACTGCTGCTCCGGAACTCCCCGACTACATTCCCATAAACACTAAATTAGATACTGATAACTATTTTCAGGGTAAAATGACTATTTTACCCCTGGTCAAAGTCAACTTCTTGGTTGACTCTACTCGCCGAGTCCTACTATGAACTCGCCGAGTTCATGGACTCACACTTCTCTAACTTGCGACTCGACTCGCCGAGTCCCTCTGCATCCAGATCCTTGTTCTAACTCACTGAGTCCTCTTCCACTCGCTGATTCAACTCACAACTCTAAAATCGGAGAAATCAGGAGGGTTTGCGCTCCGACTCGCCGAGTCCAAGAACAACTCGTCGAGTCTTATGCATGTCCTCACTAAACAGTTGATTCTAATCGATTTCAGTGCATCCAATTCATAGATCTGAGCTTCTAGGGCTGATATAACACGTAAAGTTGCCAACTTTACGTGCATGCATAGAGGTATGAAGCTAAAACACCAAAATAAGCTAGAAATGGGAATCTAGGGTTTAGAACAAGACCTTGCTTTGCATAAAGGTAGCTACTTTGAGCTTCTGGGGCTCAATGATGTCCATATCTATAGCTCACTACCCTAAGGGAGTTCCAATCTCGAGTTTGGACCTTGAAATGTCCCAAAAGTGGCAAAACAAGCATATATGAAGATCTACTAGGAAAATGAACAAGGTAGAGACTTTATTACTAGATGAAGTAGCAAATGGAAGCTAGCTTCTGGATCTCCTTCTTCTCCTTTGCACCTTCTCTCTTTTCTTCACTTCTACCCTTCCAAGAATACACCAAAACACTCAAAATCAAGAAGGAATCACTCAAGCTCACCAATGGAGGCTAGGGTTTTGAGGGGGAACGCTCTAAGGGTGCTGGAGGCTGGGATGGGGGATATAAGGACGTTTAAATAGGGTACAAACCCTAAGGATTAGGGTTTCCTCCAGACTGGCCTACTCGTCGAGTCCAGGCGTGGACTCGCCGAGTAGATCACTTAAAACCCGCGTCCAACCTGACATCTACTCGACGAGTTAGGGCTACTACTCGCCGAGTAGCTCTTATAAAAGACATTTAATAAATTAAATACGTACCAGGAACGAGACGTTACAGGGTAAAGTCAAAATATATAAAAACATTTTCCAAAAAAAAAATCTTTATATAGTTTTAGCACTTGCCCACAAACTATGAAAAATATGTTATTAAAAAAAATGAAAAAAAACGTCCCTTTTTATTCCTAGTTTATTATAAATTTCGCATTTGCCCTAATAGCAGCCGTTCTCCTACAGCGACCGCAGCCTCCTCCACCCACTTCCCGTCGCACCAAACAACACTGACGACCCTAGCACTCCACATATTCGATATCCTTCAATCCTTTACTGCTTTCGTTCAATTGCATTTGCATTTTGGCTGCTCTCGGATTTAAGTTGAAATCGAAATGATATGACTTGTTGTAATCGTGTTTTTTTTTTTTTTTTTTTTAGTATTTACTATATCCTAGGTTATCTGTATATTCAAATAGGTTATATGTATATATGAAACTGCAATTGCTAGTGTTTATAGGAACATACAGATTGTGTTCATAACAGGAACATATAGATTGTGTTCATAACAGGAACATACACATTGTTTTAAATGATAATCGTAAGATGCTTATGTGATACTTGAATGTAATTTAGGTTATGGACACCAACAATGATAATTTTGATGGTGATACATAAAAAAAGAAACTTAAGTCTAAACTTCTTTGGGATAATCATACATTTTTGGTTTTTTATTTTTTATTGAGGAGTGTATGAATGAGTATAATAAGAAAAATAAGTCATGATAAAAGGAAGCCTTTTTTTGGTAATCTTACACATATTATCAGTTTTTTTTGCCAAACACTAAAAATGGCTTATAAGCTTGTGGCGGATTGAGACCGGATAAATTAATCCAAATACTTTTTTAAAAACTATGTTTTGACACCGTTATTAGCTAATAAGTTGTAAGTTAAAAAATTTAAAGCTGTTTAAATATGCTTTGCCAAACACTCTCTGTGTTTGTGGTTGAATTTTTGAAGTCATCCATTTTGCTCAAATGTTGTTTGAAAATCTGAAATTTGAGCATGTTTATCCTGGATTGCTGAAGAGATTGTGTTTGTCTGTTTGTGTATTTGTGTTCCTGGAATGATATTGTGTGTTTGGATTTGATCAACAAGATGTTCATTTGAAATTATTCTATTGTTACTGTGTATGTCTTTGTGGTTGTGCTCCTGTTAAGAGATTGTATGTTTGAATTTGCTCAACTATATGTCCTTGTGAAATTGTTATTTTGTCACCGTGTGTTTGTGTTCTTGTGTTATCCTCTCAAGACATGTGAATAGGTCAAATTGTTGAATTTGTTTATGCTCTCGTGTTTGTGTGTGCTCATTGTTCATTTCTATATAACAAGTGAATATGTTAAATGGCTAAAAAAGTGGTAGAATTCCTTGCGCTGCTATATATATATATATATATATATATATATATATATATATATATATATATATATATATATATATATATATATATATATATATATATATATATATTAAATTTTAAATTCCTTGTTTAGTTGAATTTATAAATCTTATTTAAATGCATATGAGAATTCCTTGTTTGGTTGACCTTTTAGAGGCTTATCAACTAATCTATATGCTTTTGACAGTCTATGCTTTTTTAATAGTTAATTAAATAAAAAATTCATTTTTTATTTGTTTTTGTTTGCTATTTTGTTGAAATAAAATGAATGTATGATGCTCCAAGGTAACCTTCTAGAGCATCTACCAACATCATCAATAACAATACATACTTTTTAGATTAATATTCCAAATATGTTTCGACCAACTTCAAATAAGAAAAAACCAAAAAAATGAAGAACATTTACCAACATCAACAATAACAATACGAGCTTTAACAACAAAGTCCACTTTGCCTAGAACTTGATCAATGTCTTACCTTTTATTTTATTTTTTTGTAGCTATCAATGATTTAAAAGTTATTAACAGGGAAGGGCAAAAGTACAATTCAAAAATTAAGAAAGAGGCAAGATTTGTAATTAAAATAGTTGTAATACAATTATATCAAACTTATGAAATTCATGTTTTATTGCTGCAACTAATTCGGTTTGCAACAAAGATGCACTGTGTACCTCAAACACAACCGAACAGTGGCCGAGTCTCGATATGGAATTACGGATTGATGATGAGATCAAGTTGTTCAAATGATGTTTTATAAGAACTGGTTAGTGAACCGATCATAAGTAAGTTTTTTATTTTTTTATTGGGGTTTTTCTATTTTGAAGTAGACTTTGTTGTTAGGCCCGTATTGTTATTGTTGATGTTGGTAAATGTTCCTTCGTTTTTTTTTTCGGTTTTCTCTTGTTTGAAGTTGATTGGGACATATTTGGAATACTAATCTAAAAAGTCTGTATTTGTTATTGCTGATGATGTTGGATGCTCAAAAATGTTACCTTAAGAGCATCATACATTCATTTTATTTCAACAGATTAAGCCAATAAGAATAGGATTGGTGGTGACGGGGCTTATCGTTTCATCAAACAGAGTTCATTGCTTCATCTCAAAGGTCTTTCTTCACTACTGATTGCTTCATCTCTATCGGGTGATGTTCTTCCTTATTATACAATCGATTTGATTTTGAAGTCACAACCTCTAATAATTATAATTAAATCAGATGCCTAAAGAGAAGGTTATAGTCGGATTCGCTTATACTCTTCTAATCCCCTAAGTTATGTTGTTCTGTTCGACATATGCATTAAAGAAGAGAAAACATACGTTGTTGCCCAACTTCGTCTCACAGTGTTCGTACTTCAGATTAACACACCATGTCTCCACTATAAGGTCGTTTGTCTTAATCGAATCAATTTTGTTTGATTCAATGTAGTTGATTGTCTTCTAATTAGGTGTGAAGGTTGGTGATGCGTTGAAGGTTTGAATCTGATTTGTTGTTTCAGGTGAGTAATATTGGTCATTTGGCTACTTGTTTCCGATACCTACATGTGTTCCTCCTATATGAATGTTTTATTGTGTTTCTATACTTTCTTTAGATTTATGATTTCCTTTTTTTTTGTTTGTTACAATGCACACCAGTCGTTTGTTGGAATGTTTCACCCGTTGGATGTCAAATCTTACGAGTTGTCTTAATTCCATCTTCTTCAATATAAAATCTTTACTCTGGGTTAGAAGCTGATTGGATTAGAAGTTCTAATTGATTTAACTTCTGACTGAAACTTGTTTGATTTTGTATCTGACTGACTATGTAAAATGACTATATTACCCTCAAACAACATTTTTTATAGTAATTTCTTTATGATTTACCATTTAACTTATAACATTACATTTTTTTTATAAAAACAATTACAATTAATCATTTGTCCAAAAAAATCCGTAGGTTTTTAATCCAATCAAGTTCATAAGGCAAGATTATGAAACTATGATGCAAGATTTCTTCCCATGCGGATGATAACAATGATAAGGATAAACCCATAAAGATCCCTTCCTTTTAGAGTTTATCAATTACAATTTACACTATATTATAAGCTTTAAATGCAAAATTCACAAAGTAATTTACAATTGATGCATAAAAAGATGATGATCACATAGTGATTTACATTTGAAACACTACAAACAAAATAAAACTGAAAAATAGCAAAAGTTGTGCAATGGGGAGGTGAGGTTTTACAATGGCTTTTGATCTGCTATTAGTTGTAGAGTTTATGTTCCTGGGTTGTGTTTTATCATCATATAATGCTTTAGGTTTTATTTGTTTTTTGTCTGCAAATCTTCTTGGCCTCTTCTGTTTGCGTCGCACATACAACACACAGACATTAGGCTTCGCATGTTGTTTGTTTTTTTGAAGACTGCAGACTTAAAAATGTTTGTGCGTCCTCTTCTTGGCGTAGATGTGGACCAGAGTCTTCAAACATCTTCAGATATCTTCTAGTCTAAAAAACTCATACCTTGGTTTTTTTTTTAATTTATTTATTTTTTTATTTTTTTTAAACTTAAATTTAATCCAACTTCATCTATGATAAACAATTTGGAAAAAAAAGTTACAATACTTAAAGAAAAAAGGTTCGACGTCATAGTCACGACTTTTGTGACAAATTTATAAATAAAAATTTAATTACAATAATAGTCGTTAGAGCTGTTTATATAGATATAAAAAAAATCGTAATATTGTCTTATATTTTTTGTGCCAAATTTTATAAAACATTATTTAATGCAATATCATTCATTTCTTGGAATAAATATTTATGACAGTTTTTAATTGATTTAATTGAAAAGGTAACATGAAAACTTTGAAAATTTCATTTAAAATCAAAGTTTATTTCCATCCATTTTACGTGTTAAATTCTTTTATTTTTAATTACAATGTTTAGATATATTTTTGCAACCACAGTTTGTTGGTTTTTATCGAATATATACGTTAATTCGTACCATTTTATTTTCACTTTTTTCTACAATAACACATAAAAGTTGATCTACATTTGTTAATCATCTATAATAAAGTCATAAAATTAAAAAAAAATAGGTTTAATTAGATTTTAATTTATTTTAGCAGGCTGCATATGTTAAAAAAACAAATAGTTTTCTTCTTTCAAACTACAGACGTTTGGTCCACCTCTTCTACTGCAGTGGTCTGCAGATATGGTTTGCAGACTGCAGACATTTTGCCTCAGAAAAAACAAACAACACCTTAGTCAATACATCAATATCCTTGAACAATATTCCATATCCATAACCCCCACCACTTCTCCTTTTGAGCTCGTTTAACATCTTCTTCATTGCCTACAGTTTAACCAAAATCAGAATTAAACCTTTAGAAAAAACCTCAATTCATAAACCCTCCCAAAACAACTCTATTCATAAAACTTTTCAAGCTTCAATTTTGAACTATCAAATTCAAGTTTGAGACAATCGAGTTGATAAGTATATATTCAAATCCAGGTACCGGAGGGCCTAAATACTATTCTGATTAAAATTCAAATACTTCACAATTTCTCGAGTTCCAATTCAACAAAACTTGATTCAATTCACAACTAAAATTTCCCAACAGGATAATACAAAATTCCACTATGTAATGTACCAGAAAAAAAAGAAAAAAAAAACTTCTGCATCAACGATTAACGGAAGAAAAAAGAAAATCAAAAACCAAGAAGAAGATTTCAACAAGAAGAAAAAGATCTCGAGGTGTTTCTTAGCAGAAAAGAAGAAAAAGTATTTGGCTCGTAGTGTAATAATTGGTGAATGTTTATGGGAAGGTGACCTTCTCCTTATCAGAAGGCATGCATTATGTTTTTTGTTTTTAAAATTTTGTGAATGTTTTCTTTTCTTGAATTTATATTATTAATTTTTTTTACAAACTAGATAAATGTTAGATTGATGATACTTTGTAGTGGTAACAAAGCATCAACAAAAGAGTGGCCTGCATCCGTCCATTGAGATCCAGGATAGAGTGAGACCGGAAGCATTTGACAAATTCCTACAACAGCTTCTCATGTCCAGAAGCCATGTGGTTATGGTAACTAACCAAATAATCTATTTTGCTTTATTTCTTTGCATATTCGGGAATTAATCTTTCATAGAAAATGGCATTGATTACTTAAAACAAACAATTATTGAAATTACTTGTAGCCATGCATGGCATTGATTACTTCCCTTCTTCATAAGAGGTTAATAATTCATCTACTGCTTTGATTTTAAGTTATATACAAGTTTTGATGTTGGCCTTTGCTTCCAACTTATGTTTTAATACTTGGATCTCCAATTGCATCTAGAATTAAACACCATGCTCTACATATCTTATAAACATCCAAATTAATTCAAGTAAATTATTAATAAGAATATAACATGTTTATAAGTTAGATCTGATTATACACTTCCTTCCATATGAAACATCTATGGCATAAGTTTGTTTTGTGGTGATTTCAAGGGTGAACATATATATCGGTTGTGCATGATGATTGACATTAGATACTCCACATTTTGAAAATTTTAAATAGGTATGTAAAAGTTTATTTCTTTTTTACAGTTTTTCTGTTTCCCAATTTCTATTTTCTTTAATATTTCATTTTTCTGAATATCAATTTTGGGGCAGTTAGCAATGGTGATGGTTGGTCAACCAAGTTCTGGAAAAGTCAACCTACCTAGGGGTGTTCGTTTGGATGGATCGGTTTGATCCGATCCAATCAAATGAATCCAAATTGATTTCGGTTTTCAAAACATGGATCCGAATAGTCCAAATTAAATTCAAATCCGATCCGATCCAATCCAATTACAATTCGGTTGGATCAGTTTTTATAATTCGGTTTTCAAAACATTTTAAAACGACATATAATTATAATATTACCTAATTTTACACAAGAAACAAAAACAAATTATATTATAAACAACTACTAAGAATATATATTATAGTTAAATATTTTATAGATAGATAACTTTTGAGAGAAAATGCATATTAATGTTTTTTTATCGGGTGAAACGTTTTGAACCTATTTGAAAAAATAAATTACAAAATTAATAAATAACCATAGTTACATAATTCGTTGGAAGTGCCACGAATCTCTTACCAATTCGCTCGTATAAAAACGCGGTACGTTCGCGTTCCGGGTACGCTCGGGATCGCGTTTCCAATTCTAAAATTGACGTTCCCAAAATGCAATTGAATCGTACCTGTTGCTGTTTGGATCGCGAATTTGATGAATCCAATACGTGTTCCGGAGTCAATTGGGAACATCGTATCGGAAGTTGTAACGTCACGATTCTACTAAAGGTAAGAAAATTAATTGATGACCCTCTACAATCGATTGAACATTACACACTCTTCTGGCCTATATTAGGCTTCCCTCCATTCTCAAGCTCCATTCATTATCATAATCAGAAGTACATAATCATAATCTCGATTTCTCAGTTTCAATTAGAGAATCATGGTTTTTAGAAAGATTAAAGGTGTTGCAATCACAACAATACGAGGATGAAGATGATTATGATGTTGACCTTGGCGATGAAGAAGATAATCAGAACCATAATGTGGATGAGGCAACTCAGCAACCAAGACGGACTCATTAAAATATTCGTTTTATGTGTGTTTGATTTCATGTCTTTACTATTAAGTTTATCTAATATGTTTTGAAATTAATCTTTGATGTTAACCGGTACATTGTACCAAAATATTTGGTACATCGTACCGGAGCGTCCCGAAGCGTACCGAAATGAGCCTACCCCCTCTCGTACCAGATTTCAGGCACCTAGCGAATTGCGTACCGCGAACCCGTACCCGTACCGGAGCGTACAACGAATTATGTGACTATGTAAATAACTATAGATATATATTATAAATATAATAATAAATGTTTATTCGGTTTTTTTGGACTATTTGGTTCTTATTTTATAAACCAAAACCAATCCGAAATCCAAAATAATAATTCGGTTTTGTTGAAAACCAAACCAAAAATCCGAATATCCGAACCAAATAGTCAAATCCAAATTGTCTCGAACTTATTAAAGAAGAGGTACATTAAGAAATTCTTGTAACACAAATAGTCCAATCCAAAATCCGAATATCCGAACCAACATCATTTAATAAGTGGCATTAAACACACAAGTATTATTTACTTATTTTTATTTGTGTTACAATGATTAATGTATGTATAATGTATGTACTAATCAAACACCGAATGGAATTGGGTTTTATGGTGGAATTAAAAAATCTTGTTTCTTTGCCACAAAGTAATGGATTGGAGCACTCCTCAGGAATTTGATTCCTTTTCAGTATCACCTGCTCCCACCCCCTTACAAATAATAATCTTGTGAAATCAAGTTACTATTAAGAACCCAACAATATTTAAACCTAAAGTCCATGAAAAAAAAAAACAAAATCAAAATCTTTTAAGCCCAAAGAACAATACTATTTAAAAATTGAACTTTGTAAAGAATCTTTTAAGAAACCAAACCAAAATCGAACTTTGTAAAGAATTATCTTATCATCATATCATTTACTTTTCACATGACTCATTTGCAGAACTAAATACTATTTAAAAATTGGAATGAAATTACACATTGAACTGAATTGCGTTCGCTCTTTGTTTCTTTTTTGAATTCGACCCTACAACTCAAATGATTGTTAATGTCTTAGGGCAAGGGCAAAATCGAACACAAAAGAAGATGAGAGGGACGGGAGATGAACCAGAGGAAATCAGTCCCAAAAAATTATATATACATATTAAAGCGCATGGCTTTTGCCACATAACTTTTGATGCGCATAGGATGTTTTAACAGTAATGTTTTAAACTTCTGACTTTTGCCACATAACTTTTGATTATATATTCTTCAGCTATTGATTTTTCTCCCTTAATCTGATACACCGACTTCCCACCGCCTCATACGCATATTTATCTAATTTTGAAAAACAGGCTTTCGATTGCAATTGCAGAGCATAGTGACCGCCTCCACCTCCCTCTTCGTTCTTGTCGATGCTTCCGCCTCCTACCTCCCTTCAGCACCGTCCTCCTCCTCTGCCTAATCACTATTGGCGTCTCCGGAAGGCAGGAATGGCCACCAGCTTTCGTTCTTGTCGATGCTTTTCAAGATAAATGAACACTAACTTTTGAAACATTGGTCAATGGATGGTGGTATATTTATCGCTTCTGTAACAGATGCTTCTCGATCCTTTTGATAAGCACTCCACCGCCTTCTGTATTTGGGTTTTTTTGGGTCACCGCCTCCATGAAATTTTTTGTTTCAGGGCATGATGATTTGAGAAGACGATGAGTTGAAGAAGAGCACATTTGTGTTTAAGTAATTACATTTTTTTGATTTGTCCTACATACTTCCATATAACATAAAATGATAAAAATCACTTACTTCCTACTGTTGTGGTTAAAATTAATCCATATTTGAACCATTTACACTGTTATTATCTAAATTAATATTCACAGCACCCTATTTGAAGTTCCCATCATTATCTACAGTTCAGGCTATATGAAGATAACAATATCATGTTAAATTTTTTTTTTTTTTTTGGCTTGAGACCCTAATGGAAGGTAACTGTTGCATTTCTGTAACTGTTTGGTTAAACAAGGGCCACATTAACCATTAACGGTAGCTTTTAAAGGTGTTTACGTCTCTTTGTACATTGTTGCATTAGAAAAATCTTAAATGGTACTCTGTGATCATTTGGCATTGAGATAATATGTTGGTAGTGTGTATGATTAACCTTTAATCTCCTTGATATCCAATTTCGTTAACTTTGGTTTTTGCTGTATGTGCAAAATTTGATACTATTACTATGTTACTTTTGTTTGTTTATGCTGATTTTTGTTGTGTTTCCTGTCTGATCAGACCAAAATATGGCCAAAAAAACATTTACTCCTTGGAAAAGATTGGTTTTTGTCAACAATGAACCCGGAATTTCTATAAAAGAAAATGAAGAAGAGGTACATTAAGAAATTCTTGTACTTAATGCTACCTCTCAAAAGTCTAAATAGTAAAACAAATGATTTTTAAGGTTGTTCTGTTTATGTTTATATTATGCAGGATCTTCTCTATGACGAAGAGGCAGGTTGCTGAAGTTACCAAGAAAACAGGTTCGGAAACTAACATGTGCAGTGAGATAGCATTTATACAGTGAGATGTTTATGTTTAATTTCTACACTTTCTATTCAATTTAGTTTTAATTTTAGAGTTTTGAAAAAAAATAAGATTATTTTTATACGTATTATTTTTGGTTTTAGTCTTCTTTTACTTATGTGTAATATTAACTTTAACATTTTGATTGACTTTGTTTAATCATAAAGAATCAATTAGCACAATGAAAAAAAATGTAATTTACCCAAAAGAAATGAAGGTACTATATACGTTCCAAAAGAAAAGTCACATTTACTTTATACATTGTCATAGTTTCTGTTCCATATTTACAAATTGTTCCCCTAATCCGTTTTCATGGGTTTGCCGATTAAAAAGAATCAATTTAAAGATGTTTTTCTTTTCAAAGAAAACATCATCAAAAACATAAAGCGGTTTCTTATAGAAGATAATAAAATGATATTTTTCTACTCTTACACATACTTACTGCTTCATCTATCTCTTGTAAGTTTTTAGTTCTTGATTTGAATGTTAAATCTTTATGGTGGAAGATTCTTGGATTAATGTTGATTGTGGTTGTTGTTGGTGGTTGATGGTGGTGCAATGCCGCCTAGGCCAATGGAAACTTCAAATGGTCAAACATCAAGGAGATGGTGATGATGTGGATGATTCTGATTTGCCAAAGTAAGTGTTTGTTCACATCTTTTCTACATATTAAACAAAGCGTATTTTTCTTTATAGGCAAACTAATAATCTTAATGTCAAATTTTTCTCTCTCTCTTTTTTTTTTTTAATGTTTATGTAGGATGGATTTCAAGAAAGTCACAAATTCCTTCAAGCAAGATAAATTCATATCGAATGGTGATATTAATGTGACATGGTTGAATTCCACTTCTGATGTTTACTGTTGTGCATTGAGATGTAAGGTTTTGTAGGGTGTTACTCATTTTTTTGGTTTCTAGATGTAACAAAATTACAAATAGTTATCAATTGTTGAATTTGGTGGTGGTTTCTCAACTTCAGACTCTAAAGATAATAATATTGATAATGCCAATTTTAAAAAAAAATGGAGAAAACTTAATGGTCTCAGAAGATCAACAAGAGTCACAATCACAAGTAGTTAGTTCAGCAACTATTCCAGCCGATGAGCTCTACACTTTTGTATTTGCTTCTGTTGAGGAAGAGATGATTTCATTTGTAGATGCTTCTTATTTGTTTGCCATTTTTCTTGACTTTATAAGGAGGTAATTCTATTTAAATTGAGTCGTTATATACATATATAATTTAATGTTTTCTTTTTTAATGAAAAAAATTGAGTTTTTTTTTCTCACTATTGTAGTGCCAATTTAGACAAAATAAAAGTGCTTCTGAATATATACGTGTTGACAGTGGGATTGCTTGGAAGGAATGAGAGATATGCGTCCTTGAAAGAAGTGTAGATGAGCGCATCATCGTCATATCCGGACCAGCGGTATACTATCTACCCGATTATGGTTGCTAGAAAGGTATAGCTTGATCTTTTCATCTAATGCGGTCTATATCACGTTCTTATGTAACAATGATTATTTGTGTAGATGACAAATGAAACATAGCGATTTGATATGACTTTAGTGATTTAATACGATTGGTTGAATGAAGTTACGTAGATTTCATCTAGATTTACCTTAATAATGTTATTGTTATTGTTGTAAGTAGTTGTTTTCAAATGGTTTATGGACTGAAGCTAAAATATGTTGAATTGGTGTTGTTAGTGTTCTTTCGGTGTGTATAAATGACATGATTTCCACATTACTTCCAGGATGCCAATGAAAAAGCAAGCTTAGAACAATTGCAGAGATTGAAGAAACAAAAGTTACAGGATATGTTTGATCAAGAATCCCTCATATAACTACCAAGTAAAAAGAGGTAAACTTTGTTCATTTTTGTATAACAATTGAATCTTTAATTTTTGTAATTATTTTCGTTTGATTGAACAAAATGTTTGTAGAACACACTCTTAAACTAAATTTACTAATGCCTTTTCTACCATTCATAAATGTACTTGTTGACAAATACTTTCTTTGAAACCAATATTCATACATGCAACATAGGTCCAACATCATGTTGGGAGTATTTTGGGGATTTATTAAAAAAAAATGACTTGTTCAACGCACGGGCCTTTTCCTAGTTGGAATGAAATTAGAAATCGATCGATGTAGTCGGTGATTAGAGAGTAAAGTAAGCATCTCTGTGTAAGAACATGTGGAGAAGCAAAGGAGACATGCCCCAAAGTGTTCATTTGGATGGATGGATCGTTTCGATCCGATCCAATCCAATAAATCCAAATTAATTTATGTTTTTAAAATAATCTAAATTGTTCAAATTAAATTCAAATCTAATCCTAACCAACTAAATTATAATTTGATTGGATCGGTTTTTACAATTTGATTTTCAATAGGCAATATATTTTAAGAAATATATAACACGGGTATTGGCCATCTCCATAAACGAAAGTAAGGAAATTTTTTTAATTTGCTGTAAATTAAAATTTATAAACAACTACCAACAAAACATATTATAGACAGAAAAAACTTCTGATACGAAATACATATTAAGGTATTATATTAGATGAACATATCTAATCTATTAAAAAGATAATTTAGTAAATTTATAAATTATTAAGGTTATATATTAAAATAATTAATATAAATAATAAACAATTTTTGGTTTTTTTTAGACTGTTCGGTTCTAATTTATAAACCAAAATCAATCTGAAATCCAAAATAATGATTCGATTTTGATAAAAAGCAATCTAAAATCTAAATATCCAAATAATGAACAACCCTATCCAAAACTCCAAACTAATCAATAGAAGCCAATGGCGAAGACAAAGCAGTAATACTTGATAAGGTTTCTAAGTGACACATGAATTAATATATTTATATAATATAATTCCAAATTTATGAGTAAAAGTAAAGGAAACTATCTCGCCAGTACGCACTAATAGTTGTTAATGCATAATACATAAATTTTTGAGTAAATTACACGAATCGTCCCTCGTACAAGTGCTAAAATGCACGTTTAATCCCTATTTTCAAAAATTAACTCGGACCGTCCCTTGTTTGTTTAAAACTTGCACACTACAACTGTAACATCCCAAAATTCAAGGCCAAAATTTTCATTTTTAAATAAGTCATTATAAAACCATATGTATAAAAACATCCATAATAACCTCTTGTGTCAAAATCAATGTGTCAATAGTCAAACATGTTATCATAAAATAATATCAGAGTGTAATCCCAAAGATCTCTTATGCGGAAACATGGTGTGATGTGCTGCGATCGCCGACTCCTTTCCTTTGAAAACAAAGTACCTGAAACCAAAACTGAAAACCGTAAGCACAAAGCTTAGTGAATTCCCCCATCATACCACATACCACATAAGACATATCCCTCGGTATCTTTCAACCGATATTTGTCTGGCATATCTGGGACCTGGGCTCCCCTTCGGTATCTTTCAACCGGTAGCCGGGATCTAACCTCCCATTCGGTATCTTTCAACCGGTAATCGGGAGCTAACCTCCCCTTCGGTATCTTTCAACCGGTATCCAGGGACTATTTCACCCCTACCACAATCACATAATAACATGTCATAAACATATTGGTTCCATGATAACATAACATAAACATACTGATCACAGAATAGCATATCATAACCATACTGGTCACATAATAACATATCATAAACATACTGCTAGGCATGCATGGGTTCTGTCTACCCCTTCGGTATCTTTCAACCGGTAACTGTCTTCGGTATCTTTCAACCGGTAACTGGGGACTATTTCACCCCTACTACTACTAACACATATCTCATAGCATCCCAACACCTAAAGCATATCAAATAGCGGCAAGCCAGATAATTATCATAATAACAATCATCTCAAACATAATCACCTACTGGTGGGCCGACATTGGTGCCTTAGACCCACCCCTACTGGAAGGTAACTCACCTCACACTGCTGAAGTCCCGCAGACACAACCCCAGTTGTTGTATGACAGATTCCCGATCTGTCAATATCAAAACATCACCCAATTAATAATTGGGTCCCAACACATAACCATAAGTTCTTGGAGTAACAGACTACATTACCCCATCTTGGCTTGATTCAAGCACAAGGCCAATCCAAAGGCCCATAAGTCAAACTAGGAATCAAAGCCTAACATATGGCCCAATTTTCCAGATTGGGCCCAAACCTTTACATGGCCTTATTCTAAGGCCCAACCCAAAAAGTCCAGTCCAACATTTGGTATTTCTAATGGTCCAATGTCTCATAATCACAAAGGCCCAATTATGGCCCACCTATGGCCCAAATTTCCAAATTGGGCCCAACCCCTCATATAGACCTTACCCTAAAGCCCATCAACACAGTCTAGTCCATATGATCATTCTTGGATGGCCCATTAATAATCCAATACCAAAGCCTAATAGAACGACCCAACACAAAGCCCAAGTGAAATTAGGGTTTCACATAAAATGACAATTAGGGTTAAGTGTTTCTCACTTAAACCGTTAAGGACTTAATCCATTAAGTCCCTCACTCTACTAAATAAGTCATATGGTGTGATTGGGCTTAATACACAATTCCATTCCAATGGCCCAAATGTGGGTCCCGATATGTCCAAGCCCATAGTTCCAAAATTAGGGTTTTCTAAACCCTAATTAGGGTTTCCAACCCCGTCTTATCCCAATAGGCCCAATAGCTAGGTCCTTTGATCAATTAGGGTTTATTAGGCCCATTAGGGCTTCATTGGGCCCATTAGGGTTTCAAGCATCCCAACCAAATCAAACACAACAAGGTAAAGCACACAGCCACCCGACACGGCGGCCGGTGGCGGCAACCACCACCCTATGGTGGTGGTTTTTGGGGTTTTCTTTTCATTATTCTAGCCACTATTACAATTTTACAAGGAAATAATCCAAAATACACACACACACACACACAAAATAATCACATTCACACAACCACCCATGCGGTGGCCGGTGGTGGTAGGTGGTGGCAGCCACCATGGTTGGCGGCCATTGTGGTTATCTCCTCAGTTTCCGGCCAAAAGAACACACACACTCGATCATTAGGATTGTAGCAGCAATACACGGACATTAGCACAATAAGATCACAGAAATACACCCCATGGCCGCCCACGCGATGGCAGCGGCGGCTGGATGACTTCCGTCTTCGGTGGTGGCTGAAGGAGGAGAAGAATGGAAGAAGTCTGGTGGCTCCGACGTCGGCTGGGAACGACAGCAGCAACGACTCATAGTGACAACCTAAGCACCGGTTCGCGGCGGCGGTCGTGACTGTGGCCAAACACCGAAACCATGGAGAAAGGAGACGGTAACAGATGGAGATGAAGAGGAGAAGAGGTGGGCGACTCCCACCGGAAACAGCAGCTACGACACCATGGGGTGCTCCTCCGACTGCCTACTGCCGCGACTCCACACGCCAGCCCTCGCCTTCGACGGTGGTGAAAACAGCGGGAGGATGGAAGTCGCCTCCACCGGAAAACGGCAGCATCAGCCTCCGATCTTGAACTCTCGACTTTTCTGACGTTGCACCATCAACCCCGACTTCTCCGGTGAGGGAAGAGACCACTATTCACGCAATGGCATGGAGGTGGCGGCTGAGAGAACTCCGAATAGGTGGCGGCGGCTGAAAGACGAAATTAGGGTTAGGGTTACCGGGGGTGACGGGTTTAAATACCCCAATTCCCACAACTTGTTTCTATAATGACCAAAATGGTCCCTCCTTCCCCCATTTCTTTCAAAATGAATCCAATATTTACCATTTAAACCCTGCCCCTGAAAACCTTTAGTAATTAAGTCCGAATTTTACAAAACAGCCCCTTGCTTGACAAATTCTTTTCAACTAAGGTCCAGAATTTACTCTTTAGCTCTCAACATTCTAAATTCTTTTCAATTTAAGTTCCAATAATTACCATGGAGCCCCTGACTTCATAAATATTTACAAAATAAGTCTCGAATTTACACTTTAACCCACGAATAATCCAAATAATTACTTTTGGCTCCCAAAACCAACGCCCTGCTAAATATTATGGATTTTAAGGCCAGGGTTCATTTATTAATCTTTATCTATTTATTTACATAATAAACGGGGTGTTACAACAACCCTCATTAGTTTTAATTGGCACACTTCATCCCTTCTTAAACATAAAAAGACCGTATTACCCTTACATATTATTATTTTTAATCTATTTATTATTATTTTATTATTATTATTATTTATATCTTTTAATATAAAAATGGTCTCACCTACCCCATTCTCCCCCACCCAACTGTTAAACTAATACTTCATGCGTTCATGGTCTTGGATTTATTTGTAAACTCATTTGAAAAAGACCATATAGAAATAAGGAACCGATTCAAGGATCTTCACCGTAAGAGTTGTCAGATTTGCACTCTCTCACCGGAAAAATGAGAGGCGGATAGTGTTAGTACCTGAAAGTGAACCTCTAGCAATAACACAATAAAGTTCCGAGATCAGTCTTAGTTCCGAAGTAGAAAATGTTCCGGAGTCAGTTTGTGATTAGAAGTTGAGTTGGCGTCAAGGGTAAAAGCTTATGGTGCGAAGTGAAGGAAGTCCGAAATAAAGAAGATGTTCAGAAATGATGTATCCGTCTGTATTAATTTATCTTGTCATTTTGTCTGATGTAACCAGTCATAGGACTTAGTCTCTTTTGTCAACTTGGATAATCAGAGTGTCAGAAACAACTCTTTTATCCGGTCCTATGTATGTTTAGGGGTTTGTACGATGAAACCTTTTCACCTATTTATGGTGCGTTTTATGACAAGAATATTAGGCGGATTGTTGCTCCAAAGATAATATTGCTTGAAGTTATTTCTCTTACACCTCTCTTCCAATCAATTCTTAAAAACATTCTTCTTGTTCATTTATTGTTCTTACTCTGATCATTATCTTCATTCTTCATTTATGGTTTGAACACTTTTTTGAATCTCTTACTTCAGACTTGACTGGTTTACCAGACTTGACTGGAACCTTCATTTAGTAGCAAACATTGATCTTAAGCATTAATTCAAGGTTTGAGTTTTTGAACCTTGTCCCTTCGCAATCAGATCTTTAGTCATCAAATTGGTATCAGAGCTTGAGTGGTTGTCCTTTGAATCCAAAAGATCATATTACAGTTGATTTGAAATTACCTTGGTATTTCAATCATTTCTGTGTTTAGGATAAAAGTTCTTCTATATACCACTTTAGCTTGAGATATCTTAACTTCAATGGCTGCTTCTAATACTCAACAAATGTATTCAATGCAAATAGCAAATAGCATAGGTTACCCTACTCGTGCCCCACTGCTAATTGCTGAAGAATATGATCATTGGAAAGTCAGAATGAAAAGATTTTTACTGGGTAAAGAGAAAGGTGAAGCTATCTGAGATCCATTAAAGAAGGTCCTCATCTTCTAGTTTGAACCATTGTTAGAGATGCTGCTGCAACTCTCATGGGACAGGATGAACAACGTCAAGCATCGCTCACTGCTGATGATCTTAAAAAGTTGCATGCAGATCAAGTTGCTTTCTCCGAAATGGTGTTTGGTGTTCCACCTTCTCTCTTTGAGCACATTAAACTGTGTAAATCGGCAAAAGAGATTTGGGACACACTTCAAGATTTGTTCGAAGGGTCAGAGAACATGAAGGATAAGCGTCTAACCTCGGTTGTCAATGAGTTCGACAATTTCACTACAACACCTGGTGAATCTGTTGCCTCAGCCTCAAACAGATACCGAATCGTCGTCAACAACATGACAACTCATGGGATAGTCCGAACCTCACTTGAGTACAACCTCAAGTTCATCAATAGCCTCGGAAAGGGGTGGGGAAATATGAAATCATGTCTTCAGAGTAATGGATCTCTGAAGAAGTTGAAACTCTACCAACTCTTTGACGAACTTCAAGGTCATGAATCAAATGTTGCATAAACCCTGCTTGAACTCACTGGAGGCCCTCTAGTTCTAGTCAGTTCCTACGATCCACAAACTCTGAACCCTACTGTTTCGGACCCTTTCTCAACTATTGTTCCATATAACCCTCCTGTTCAACCCTCACTTCCAACCATACCTGCTCCCACCAACAACTACCAATCAACTGGTGACCCTATTTCTGAAGATATGGACTCCGAACTCTGTTTCCAACAGGAGTTTGCCTTACTTTCCTTGAAATACAACCGTCCTCTCAACAAGCCATACAACCATCGTTTACATGAACAAAGTTTCATTTCCAAGGGCGTAGCCAATATAGGACCAAAGTGGGCCTTGACCCACCCACACAATATATATATATATATATATATATATATATATATATATATATATATATATATATATATATATATATATAGAAAAGTGAATATACCCTTAAGGGTATATAAGGTTAGGTACCCAAACCCACCATAATACGTCATTTTGTTTGATATATTCATTATAATATTCTTAAACTTCAACCCCTAACTTGATTTACTTTCAAGATTTTCGAAATTTCACTGTTATCTTCCTCTTACATCACATCTTTTTGCCAAACACCTATTAGGATATATATATATATATATATATATATATATATATATATATATGTGTGTGTGTGTGTGTGTGTGTGTATATATATATATATATATATATATATATATATATATATATATATATATATATGTTATAGATGAAAATGAAAATTATGTAAGAGGAAGATAAATGTGAAATTCATAAAAATCTTGGAAGTAAACCAAGTTAGAAGTTGAATTATAAAAACATTGGACAATTACAATGTATATATGATACAAAACGATGTAATATGGTGAGTTTGAGTACCTAAGCTTGTATACCCTTAAGAGTATATTCACTTTTTCCATATATATATTAGAGTTGCGATATGGCCTATTCCATTCAAAACTTGAAATTAGTAGAAAATAAAACATTGTTGTTTATGTCGATTAGACTCCATTTTAAATTATTTTAAAGATGTAAGACAACATCGTGCACAACTTAAACTAAACAATTTAGTTAAGAATGCATATACATTTACCTTTTATTATCCTTTGAAGAATTTTGTTACTCGTTCATATTTTGTATATTATTTGGTCTATTTTAAAACAAAATCTTGGCTACGCCACTGAATCATTTCAACAAATATTTTTCAAGACGCGATTAGTTTTTTTAATTGGTTAAATCACTCAAATACATCTATTATATAGACATTTATATTCTTTTTTAGATGCTGGTAGTCTTTTCAGTTTAGGATTACACTTTGTGATTTTCGATTTTGTTTTCGAGGTTACGATTTATAATAGATTTCAGATTACGCCCTTTACCATTTTTAGCTTTACTATTTCGACTTTTAGTTTGTCTAGTATACATACAAAGTTATTTTTTTTCTCAAACTTCCAACCAGGGGCGGTCCTAGCTAGGTGCCCGGTGTGGCACCGGCAACACCTAGCTTCCGCGCACGAAGTAGAAATTTTTTTTATTTTTTTAAATTTTTACCTATTGTGCCACTATGTAAAAAAAACCGTGCAACTACTAAAAAAATTGTGCAACTACATAAAAAAAATATTGTCACTCTTTTGGGAATTACCAAACGAAAAAAAAATAATAACGAGCCAAATGTTTTATTCAATTATTGTCTAATAGTCTAATTGTCTAAAGCCCTAAAGCCCAAAATAAAACTTAATTGGATAAATTAGCAATTGGGCTAATTGCTTGTAAAAAAGATAGCCCAATCCTAATTGTAATTGTTGATCGGTACAAAGAAAAAAAAACGCACGATTACACAGACTAGACGACTCACGCACGACTACTCGACTTCCTGGCTTCTGCGTCCAAAATTCATTCGATGTGCGATCATGCGATGGCTACTGTCGACATTCATTGAGTCGTGACCTCACAATCCTTGGACCTTGATCGATTTCATTGTTGGATCGATCACAATCCTTGATCGATTTCAACAATAGTCAATCACTCAATCTCTTGAAGCAAGTATCGATCAAGTTCCCTCTTCTTTCAATTTCTACTGTTTTGGTTAATAAAATCCACTTCAAAGCCCTACACTACAATGAAGCAAGTAAGTTTTACCAATTCATTTAGATATTTGAAATTGATATGTTTTTTTGAAGTTATTGATTGACTTGGGTGAAATTGATTTGTTTTGTTGAAGTTATATTGTTTGCTTAGGTTATATTGCTATGTTTTTTATTGAATTGATTGTTTGATTAGGTGAAATTGATATGTTTTATTGAATTTATTGTTTGATTAGGTGAAAGCAACTTGTTTAGTTGTTTTATTGAAGTCATTGTTTGATTAGGTGTAATTGTTATGTTTTATTGAATTTATTGTTTGATTAGGTGAAAGCAACTTGTTTTATTGAAGTCATTGTTTGATTAGGTGTAATTGTTATGTTTTATTGAATTTATTGTTTGATTAGGTGAAAGCAACTTGTTTTATTGAAGTCATTGTTTGATTAGGTGTAATTGTTATGTTTTATTGAATTTATTGTTTGATTAGGTGAAAGCAACTTGTTTTATTGAAGTCATTGTTATGTTTTTATAGGTTAAACTAAGTGGTTTTTTTTACCAAAAGACAAAGACCTAATCCTAATGAAAGTGGTGAAGAATGTTCCCAAATACCAATCACCAATCAATCAATCCCTTCCGTTTCTAATCCTAATGCAACTCCACAAACACCAATCACCAATCAATCAATCCCTTCAGTTTCTAATGCAACTCCACAAACACAATGCTCTAACCAACCTAATGATAATGTTGACTTGAAAGATCTTCCAAAGGACCCGGCGGATAGGCCATTGATTACAAGTTACAAACCAAATATAAGAGATGATGTAAGAAGAGCATATTTGCTTCAAGGACCGTGTCAAGTAAGGGCACATAAGTTTCCTAAAAAAATAGGTGATAGATTTAGAAGATTCGTTCCTTCATGGTTTGATGACTTTGATTGGTTGGAATATAGTGTGAAAAAGAATAGTGCATATTGTTTATATTGTTATTTGTGTGGGGACCTCATGGGACAAAAAGGAGGGAGAGATGCATTTGTTTCCCAAGTTTTTGATACTTGGAATAAAAAAGATGCATTTCGGACTCATGTGGGTGGTGTTGATAGTTTTCACAACAAAGCAAAAGAAAAGTGTGAGTTTTTAATGAGGGAAAAACAAGCTATCAATGTAGTCTTGAGGAGGCAAACCGAAGCAGAGGATCATAAACATAAAGCTCGATTACGTGTTTCTATTATTGTTGTTAGACTTTTATTGAAAACCGGTTTACCGTTTCCTGGTCATGACGAGTCGGTTAACTTGGAAAATAGAGGGCTATACATTGAAGTGTTAAAAGCCATTCGAGAGACTAGTGAAAATATTTTCAACAATACTTTAGAAAATGCTCCTAAAAACAATCAACTAATTTCCCCTAAAATTCAAAAAGAACTTGTGCAATGTTTTGCACAAGAAGTACTTTTGAGTATTCGTGAAGAGATTGGTCAAGATGTTTTTGCTTTACTAGTTGATGAATCTAGTGATGTTTCAAAAAAGGAACAAATGGCTATTGTTTTGCGTTATGTCGATAGTCTTGGATTTGTGAAAGAAAGATTCGTAGGTCTAGTGCACGTGAAGGATACATCTTCTTTGACACTCAAAAACGCCATAAATGAAGTACTTACAAGTAATAAGTTGAGTTTTAGTCAGGTAATTTATTCTTTACTTTTTTGTTATTTCAATTTAATATATATATATATATATATATATATATATATATATATATATATATATATATTAATTGTTTTAAATTTTAATAGATAAGAGGACAAGGTTATGATGGGGCTAGCAATATGCGAGGGGAATTCAATGGTTTGAAAGCTTTGATATTACAAGAGAATGACACGGCTTTTTATGTACATTGCTTTGCACACCAACTTCAATTAGTAGTTGTGGCTGTAGCAAAGAAGCATGATGGTGTTAGTGACTTTTTTGAGCAAATTTCGTTGGTGGTTAATGTAGTTTGTGCCTCGTGTAAAAGAAAAGACTTACTACGAGAGCAAGCAAGAGAAAGGGTGCAAAAAGGTTGTGTAGTGGTGAACTTGAAACCGGAAGAGGGTTAAATCAAGAGACTACACTTGTTCGAGTGGGAGAAACAAGATGGGGTTCACATGTCAACACACTCACAAGTTTGATGAAGTTGTTTGCGGATGTTCTTGTAGTTTTAGATTTTGTGAAAGAGGAGGGAGGGTCATTGGCAAACCGTCAACAAGCATCTGGAATCTTAGCATATTTTAAATCATATGAGTTCGTGTTTTACTTACATATGATGTATGGCATTTTACACCTCACGGGTACATTGTCAAAGCAACTTCAAAGAAAAGATCTAGACATTTTAGAAGCGACTTCGATGGTTAGAGGGACAATGGAGGCATTGCAATCTTTTAGAAACATAGGGTTTGCTAGCATTTTGCCAAAAGTATCCTCTTTTTGTCAAACACACGAAATTGATACTTTGGATATGGAAGAGTTGTATATTGGTGCGAGAAACCGTAGGACTACAAAGACTAATAGGTTTCATTTTGAGGTTGAAATCTTCAACACGGTGGTAGATATGCAACTTACAGAATATCGGGATCGATTTAGTGAAACAAGCACCCAATTACTAGAATACATGGGTGCTTTGAGCCCTTGTGATTCATTTGCACAATTTGACAAATCAAAGTTATTGAAGTTGGGTAAGTTATACAAGTATGACTTTGATGATTCAGATATGATAGACCTTGAAGGACAACTTGAGATATTTTATCACTCTTGCATCAAAGATGAGCGCTTCACTAGTTTGAAAGGAATTTCCGACCTTTCTCGTTTGATGGTTAGTACGGGGAAGCATCAGTCTTATCCTTTGGTTTATAAGCTATTAAAGTTGGGTTTGATATTACCTGTAGCGACCGCAAGTGTAGAAAGATGTTTTTCAAAGATGAAGCTCTTGAAGACCGACTTGCGTAACAAAATTGGCGATGAATTTTTGAACGACGCATTGCTTTGTAATGTCGAGACCGAAGCACTTGCGAAAGTTGAGAATGAAAAAGTAATGGAGCGGTTTCAAAAGATGTCTGCACGAAGAGGACAAATTTAAATTATAATAGATCGTTGTTATATTATGTTTAACCAGAAAAAAAAATTGCATTAGATGTTTTATATTATGTTTGACCGAAATTTTTTTTAATGTTTTATATTATGTGTGCCGGGAAAAAAAATTTGTGCAACCCCTACTACTAATTCCTGCGTCCGCCCCTGCTTCCAACATATAATAATTTGTATAAATTAAATATAATTGTTACACTCAATTTATCGTATCTACATTTTAGTTAAGCTTTTATCGTAATATGAATTTTCTTTCGGTTCTGAAATCTTCTTTTTTACTATCACAAAATATTATATATATATATTCTTTTCTTTCATTAAGGGCATGATCGTCATTTTATCAATTTCATTTAATGTTTAATTTTTTGTGTTATTTGAAATATTAATAAAAAGATCTAAAAATTAACATAATAAATCAAATTTTGGATTTTTTTTATAAAACTAATAATTTTCTAAATTTTAAAAAAATGCAGATTTTTAATTTTTTTTGGATAACATGATTTAAAAAAAAATGATTTTTTTTTAAAATCTGCAATTTTTTTAAAATTAGTAAATTTTTAAAAAATCAGTAAAATTTAAAAAAAAAACTAGAATATTTAAAATAAAAAAACTATAATTTTTAATCAAAAAAATCAATATTTCAGGTGAATTTATGCATATTTCTTATACTATAATATTCATAAGTAAATCATACAAAACACATTTTTATTTACTAATCTATAAACACAAATAAATATTTTATTCGATACAAGATAAAATATAAAAAACAAAAAATGCTATAAAATTCAAGCGTTTCATTTCTTCGTGTCAAGATTGTCATATTTTCTTCAATTTATCATTTTTCACATCTTCAATATTTTCCACAAATTCTTCCAATTCTATGAGAAAATTTAAAAAAATGATTAATGAAAAAACACTCACAAAATGCATATGTTTATATCATATAAGATTCACATGTGATATTCACTTGTGATTTACCTGTGACTCATATGTGATTTACATGTGAATCATATGTAATTCATATATGATTCACTTGTGATTTACATGTGAATCACTTGGGATTCACTTGTGAATCACATGTGATTCATATGTGAATTTGTGAATCACATGTAATTCATATGTGATTCACTTGTGATTATATAATATGATATTCACTTGTGATTTACATGTGAATCACATGTAACTCATATGTGAATCACTTGTGATTTACATGTGAATCACATGTGATTCATATGTGAATCACATGTGATTCACATATGAATCACATGTGATTCACATATGAATCACATGTAATTCATATGTGAATTACATGCTATTTACATGTGAATCGCATGTAAATCATATGTGATTCACTTGTGATTTACATGTGAATCACATGTGAGTTACCTGTGAATCACATGTGAGTTACATGTGATTTCTTTGCTATATTTCTATGAGATTGGCTAAATTCCAAAACACAACTTCCAGAATAGAACACTAAAGAAGCAGATGGTGACTATTAGTGCACTATATCGTCGGTTTATGTTAAAAAAATAATTTAAATATTAGAATGTTTGTAAAGATTTTGCATTTTTTGAATAAAAAGATTATAATAATAATATTAATGTACCTTTCGTGCCGCTAACTTTGATGGCTTACATCTGGTTTCCTAACTTTAGACTTCCATACACCCTGTAATGCATCAAAAAAACATTATTATTATTTTTTATTCAAGGAAAAAGATGGAAAAATAAATGGATTAAAAGTTGAAAATAGGTACAAGTGGCACGTTAGTGGAGAATTCCGCCTCGCTGGAATCTAAAGTTTTCCGGTCATCCGGTGACTGCCTCTTGACATCATCATCATTAACATTTTCAGTTTGTTTCTGCAAGGTAATTTCTGCATGTTTTTCCTCATCTCTTGAATGTCCTCCCTCTTCATCACTTGCCTCTTCTTCTTCTTCTGCATAAGAAAAGGGAAAAAACAGAAGGGATAGAATGTTCAGGGATCAAACTCAAGTCCATTAAATGTTTTTAACTCAACAAATTCTTCTAATGATCCAGGAATCAGTTCTTCAAGTGTTCCCTATGTTGAAGCCATACTTTCACAACTTAATTCTATGCAAGAAACCATCACACAAGTGTTACTCAACCAAAAGAAAATCCAAAAGCAGACTCCAGGATTGGGTACATCATCGATTACAAAAGAAGGCCGAAAAATCGAGGCATCCATAGGAAAAAGCATGGAGAAAACTGTCACACCCCCAAACCAGAACGACGGAAACGTTCGGGGGCGGAGGACGTCATGTACAGTATCATAACAATGCACAATAGTAAAACAAGCAACAACATTATCCATTACATTAATAACATAATTTAATACAAGTGTGTCCTGTGTGTAGTTTGAAAGACATCAAAATATGAATCAAAATATAAGACGAGTCTTGAACATGATTCGTCTTCTCAAAACCTGGTCATCGGTACCTGTCTACTGGTGACCTGAGAATACAAGTTATTTTGAAAGAGTAGATCAACATTGAAGTTGGTGTTCATAAGTATTTTAGTGTCAAATGTTTGTATAAGTTTGATGAAAGTGTTTGTAAGTGTTTGATGTAAAGTTTGTAAGTGTTTGATGTAAATGTTTGTATACTTCCTAGAAAATCCTATATTTTTTACTAAAAAGGAGAGTAGTCTTTTACCAAGACCCGTGTGTTCTGAATGTTTGTTCTTTTGTAAAAGTGAGTGTTTTTCCCAAGTATATGACTATCTTTATCAGAAAATAGTTTACATTTCCGTTTATTTGAGAAGATCACTATATGAATGTAATGTGAAAATGACAATGTACAGTAGTATTGTATATAGTAACTACAGATGTACTAACTACCTTAAACCAATTGTTTAATTAAGGTAAAATGTGATGAGATTATAACCATACTTGATTGACTAGTAAACACGACGTTCGAGGACGTCGAAATGGTATGACATTCGTCACCTGTAGACCTGCAGGTCCCACTGTAGCTAGCAGCAAGGTGTAGGATGGTCAATCTCGTATAGATCTATACATAAACTCACGCTCTCCCTCCAGGAGACTTTGGTTACAAAACGTGACACAACAGTATATTGCCATGCCATGAAGTAGTGGCTCACATTAAATGTCACATCTTGTATTAGTGTAGTATGTTCCTTCTGTTCTAGTGTATAGTATGTTTCTTCGGTTCTAGTGTATAGTATGTTTCTTCTGTTCTAGTGTATAGTATGTTCCTTCTGTTCTAGTGTATAGTATGTTCCTTTTATTCTAGTGTATAGTATGTTTGAACTAACTCATGTATGAACTGACTCTTGTAAGTTTCATTGTTCTAGAAATAGTGAGTAGTAATCCTCTAAACTATACCTATTATAGTTTACTAATACTGTTGTTTTAATAACTGTTCATGTTTGTACACCTTTGCTACCCAAAGGTATTGAATTGATTGGAAGAACTTTTATATCTACATACATATACATAATATATAAATAGATTTAAACGACACTCGGACAAACAACCGATACCCTAAGTCCACAACCAAACAAGGAACATGAAATAAAGCGAGTTATCAGTCCTAAGCCTTTTCAACCTTATTTATATAACTATATCTATATAGACATGATTTTGAAAATATATAAGTTTAAAAGAGTTTTGTAAAAACGATAAAGAGTTTATCATATAAAAGAGTTTTAACCATTTGAATGGTTATTGATGACTTGATGTCAGTTTATAAAATGATTTGAAACAATTTGTTTGCTAACACAATTTTGAAGTATAGGAAATCCTCTTGTTTGATAGTTATAAATCACATGTGATTGATACTATAACTATACTGTTTTCTACTTGTATTCCCGCCCATAAAAGCATTTAAAATCATTAAAAGATAAGTTTAGGGGTATGAACTCACCTGCAGTGAGTGATTCGAATGTAAGATCGATATAGGATGCTAAGTATGCCAAGTGAAGTCTCGAGCACAAACGGATCCTATTAAGCATATAATGACACATATATGTATATAATTAGTGTATATAACAACTAATCATGTAAGGGAACAACCTTAGGTGCTAGGAAACACTTGAAATGAAGTGTTACAATCACATATGATTGTATGAAAGGAGTTCACGACCAAACAAAGGGATATTCACGGCCTTAGGAGGGTTCACGGCCAATGAACACATGATGTGTTCACGGCCCAACCTTGACTCTATGAGGTGTTCACGGCCATGGATGAAGTGATCACGGCCAAATATTGCATCTAAGAAGGGTTTACGGCCATGTCAAGATCCTATGAAGGGTTCACGGCCCAATGAAGGGTTCACGACCGTGAACTCTTGAAGATCTTGCAATTTGGTGCTTGTTTCATGGATGAAATCAAGTGATTTAATGGACAACAAGCTTATGGAAGAGATACTTACGTTTTGGTAGCTTTGAGTAGTGTTCACGGTTGAAGAAGTTGAGAGAGAATGAGGAGTGTTCACGGCTAGAGTTGAAGGATTTGAAAAAGTGAATAAAATGAGCCAATTTCATATATATAGGGGACTTTTTCACGGCCAGGAGTCTAGATGTGGCCGTGAAACCCTTTTGATGGAGTTTCCGGCTCAATTGCAAATCAAAGAACCCGAGCTAACACATCCTAACACACAAACCTTGAGTGTACTAGGCTTAGAACTCTCAAACAGACCCTTAACAATGCTAAAAGATAACAGAAACAAGTCTGACTCTTGATTGAATTGATTGACTTTACAAGATAGAAATTTCGGGTTGTCACATCATCCCCCCGTTAAAGGGAATTTCGTCCCGAAATTAGAGTTGAAGTAATTACAGATAACTAAGGAAAAAGATGAGGATATTTCAGTTTCATTTGATCCTCCCGCTCCCAAGTGAATTCAGGTCCCCGCTTGGCATTCCAACGAACTTTCACTATCGGGATACGGGTTTGCTTCGTTTGCTTGACCTCACGGTCCATGATCTCTACTGGTTCTTCCACGAAGTTGAGGCGCTCGTTGATCTCGATTTCGTCGAGTGGGATAACAAGAGTCTCGTCGGATAGACACTTTTTCAGGTTCGAAACGTGGAATGTTGGGTGTACGTTACTAAGTTCTTGAGGTAGTTTGAGTTTGTAAGCTACAGGGCCGATTCTAGCGAGAATCTGAAAAGGCCCTACGTATCTTGGATTTAGCTTTCCACACTTTCCGAAGCGCATCAAGCGCTTCCAGGGTGAGACCTTCAATAGAACACGGTCACCAACCTGGAATTTCAAAGGTTTCCTTCTCTTGTCTGCGTAGCTTTTCTGTCGGTCTCTAGAGGCTTTCAATCGTTCACGAATCTGAACGATCTTCTCTGTCATTTCCCGAATGATTTCCGGACCTGTGAGAGTGCTGTCAGGAACTCGTCCTTTAGCTAACTGTGCATCACCCACCTCAGCCCAGCACAGAGGGGATCTGCACTTTCGGCTAGAGGGCTTCAAATGGAGCAACCTTTATGCTTGTATGATAACTGTTATTGTAGGAGAACTCGACAAGGGGTAAATGAGTATCACATGCCTTTCCAAAGTCTATCACACAGGCTTGCAACATATCTTCCAAAATTTGAATAGTCCTCTCACTTTATCCGTCGGTTTGCAGATGGTAGGCTGTACTCTTGTCCAGCCTAGTTCCTAGGGAACCTTGTAGCGACTGCCAGAACCTTGAAGTGAATCTACTATCTCTATCAGAGATAATGGATATGGGAACACCATGCAGTCGTACGATCTCCCTAAGGTAGGTTCTCGTTAGTTTCTCCATCTTGTCAGTTTCTTTGATAGGCAGGAAGTGTGCAGACTTTGTTAACCTGTCTACGATCACCCAAATGGTATCGAGACAACCCGCTGTCTTGGGCAACTTGGTTATGAAGTCCATTGTGATCCGCTCCCACTTCCATTCCGGTATCCCCGGTTGCTATAGTAAACCTGAGGGTTTCTGGTATTCAACCTTAACCTTGGCGCAAGTAAGACACTTACTTACGAAGGTATCAATCTATGCTTTCATGTTAGGCCACCAGTATAACTTTTTGAGATCCAGATACATCTTATCGGAACCTGTATGGACAGAATATCGAGTGTTGTGCGCTTCGGTCATGACCAAGTCTCTAAAACCACCGTGCCTCGGTGTCCAGATCCGATCCATGAGATACAAGGCTCCGCCACCCTTGACTTCCAAGTTTTTATCCATCCCTCTCAGGGATTCACCCGCCACATTTTTAGGTTTCAAGGCTTCTAGCTGGGCCTCCTTAATTTGTGTGGACAGATGTGAATGGATAGTCATAGTCAATGATTTGACTCTACGACCAGATTATTCTTTCCGACTTAGGGCGTCAACTACTACGTTGGCTTTACCGGGATGATAACGAATTTCACATTCGTAGTCATTGAGTAGCTCGACCCACCGTCGTTGTCTCATATTGATCTCCTTTTGGTCGAATATATGTTGAAGGCTCTTGTGGTCTGTAAAGATAGTGCTTTTTGTACCATACAGGTAGTGTCTCTAGATCTTCAAAGCAAACACCACTGCTCCTAACTCAAGATCATGTGTGGTGTAGTTGACTTCGTGTGTCTTTAGCTGTCTTGAGGCATAGGCGATTACCTTACCTCGTTGCATAAGAACACAACCAAGCCCTTAGTTGGATGCATCGTAATAAACCACAAAGTCTTCTATCCCTTCTGGGAGGGATAGTATCGGTGCGCTGCATAAGGCTCGCTTCAGCGTTTGGAGCACCTTTTCTTGTTTCTCTTCCCAGTCAAAGGCCACGCCTTTCTGGGTCAATGTAGTAAGCGGTTTCGTGATCCTAGAGAAGTTCTGAATGAACCTGCGATAGTAGCCAACGAGACCTAGAAATTGACGAATTTCTGTAGGCGTCTTCGGTGCTGACCAGTTCTCAATGGCCTTTATTTTGGAAGGGTCCACGTGAATTCCCTCTTCGCTAACCACGTGACCCAAGAATTTGACTCTTCGAATCCAAAATTCGCACTTAGAGAACTTCGCATAGAGTTTCTCTGATCGTAATGTTTCTAAGACCTGACATAGATGTTGACTATGCTCCCTCTTACTTCGAGAGTAGATAAGTATGTCATCGATGAATACAATGACGAACTGA
The DNA here is from genome assembly GCF_052849685.1 of Lactuca virosa. Classification (NCBI taxonomy): domain Eukaryota; kingdom Viridiplantae; phylum Streptophyta; class Magnoliopsida; order Asterales; family Asteraceae; genus Lactuca; species Lactuca virosa. The sequence continues at coordinate 259,357,585 of NC_136426.1, read as the reverse complement.
TCCAAGTAAGGACGGCACACCCTATTCATTAAGTCCATGAATACTATGGGTGCATTGGTCAATCCGAATGGCATCACTACAAACTCGTAGTGTCCATAACGAGTTCGGAAGGCTGTCTTGGGAACATCTTCCTCTAACACTCGTAACTGGTGATACCCGGATCTCAGGTCAATCTTTGAAAAGTAATTCGCCCCTTGTAGTTGGTCGAACAAATCGTCTATGCGAGGCAGAGGGTAACGATTCTTGACGGTAAGCTTGTTTAGTTCTCTGTAGTCGATGCACATACGGAACAATCGGTCTTTCTTCTTCACGAACAAGACCGGTGCTCCCCAGGGTGAGAAGCTTGGTCTAATAAAGCCCTTGCTGAGCAGTTCGTTCAGTTGACCAGATATCTCCTGCATCTCAGCTGGTGCTAGACGATAGGGCGATTTGGCTACTGGGGTAGCCCCTGGAACTAAGTCGATTCTGAACTCGACTTGACGCTGTGGTGGTAATCCTGGTAGTTCTTCTGGAAAGATGTCAGGAAAGTCGCATACTTCTTGGATGTCCTTTATGTCTTTCGTCTCTTGGCTCATATCGACTACATGAGCAAGGAATGCATGACAATCCTTTCGTAAGTACTTCTGGGCTTGTATACTCGAGATGATACGAAGGTTCGTGCTGGGTTTGTCGCCATAGATAACTAGAGTTTCGTTAGACGGTAGATTAAGACGAATGACCTTTTCATAACACATGATGTCAGCACGATGAAAAATCAACCAATCCATGCCGATAATGACGTCGAAACTTTTAATTGAGACTGATATGAGGTAGATTGGAAATGAATGGCTATCTAGAGTTAGGGTACAACCTATGTATATACAGCTAGTGCTCTCAGTTTTTCCATTAGCCATTTCTACAGTGAACGGTTCTTTCAGTGCACATGGTTTTTGTTTAAGTATGTGAGCAAATTTCTGGTTCACGAATCTCCTATCTGCTCCACTATCAAATAGTATGCATGCATATGAGTTATCGAGGAGAAACGTACCAGTGACCACTGTAGGGTCTGCTACCGCTTCCTCGTGGCCTATAGCAAAAACTCTTCTCACTCCGCCCGGTTCCCTGCCTTCGGACAGTTCCTTTTGATGTGACCCACCTCGCCACATCCGTAGCAAGTCTGGCCCACACCAACGTCGGGGACTTGGGTGATTGGCCTAGCCGGAGACTTGCAGAAATGGGCAGTGTGCCCCTTTCTGTTGCAGTTAGCGCACTGCATTTCCCGACAGGGTCCATTGTGGTGGAAGCTGCACTTGTTGCACTTGGGCAAGCTTCCTGCATACTTCTTCATAGGCACAGTGGCAACATGTGCTATCGCAACATGAACAACCACGACCTGCTGCTTCTTGGCAGAGTTCTGCGTCGCGTTGTTCTTCTTCTTATTGTCCCAAAACTTCTGCTTGTTGTCAGCGGCTTTGGATGGTTCTGGGATGGCTAGGGTTGTTGTCGTTATCGGGGTGCGGACTCCATGATCGATGAGCCGCTGTGCCAATCGCTTGGCACTGTCGAAGGTAGTGGGGTTTGAAGCTAAGACATTCCCCTGGAATGGAGGCACCAGCCCCCAGATATACCTCCCGACTTTCTTTCCCTCAGTATGGACCATTCCAGGACATAGAACCACTAGATCGCTGAACCTGGCGGTGTAGGCAACTATGTCGGAGCCCTTCATGGTTAGGCTCCAAAGTTCTTGTTCAAGTTTCTAAACCTCGCCCCTTGGGCAGTACTCCTCAATCATGAGCTCCTTCAGAGCTTCCCAGCCCATAGCATTTGCCACTATCAAGGTTAGTGACTTGACATGGCTATTCCACCATGTCAGGGCTCTGTCCGCGAAGGTGCATGCAACAAATTTAACTTTGCTCCCTTCCGGACAGGAGCAGATCTCGAAGATCGACTCAGTCTTTTCGAACCATTGTGAGAGGGCAATGATTCCTCCAGTCCCGTTAAAGGTCCTGGGCTTTCAATTGGTGAAGTCCTTATACGAGCACTCTCTAGAGCGCACTGGAGCATCACTTTGAGTGGAACGCACAGTTGTTCCACTCCCGCTAGTACCGGTGGTGTTGAATTGAGCTAGGGCTGCCTTAACAGCCGCAACCACTGCAGCTTGGATAGCTGCTGGATTGAATTGCGGAGGAGGTAGTGGTGGTTGAATTGGAGTTATCGGAGGATTATGTCTCGTTGATCGACATGGAGGCATATTTCAACTAAAAGTTTACAAAGATGAGGATAATAGTAAGAATTCAACTGTGAGTATAATGAGAGTGGTCCAAGGACTAAATCACCATAGCCCAACAAACAGATGAGAGTATGATTGAAATAGAGATCTAACAATAGAAGGATGAAAGCATTTGGATAAAGATTTCCCATGAGAGAAAATGTCTTTCAATAACATTGTCATTAAAGATGTAACGAGTTCGGGAAAAATGACCTTGAAGTAGGTCTTACATCAAACCATAAAGAGAAAAATTTGACAGCATAAAGACCTAGCAGACTGAAAGTCCAAGGTTTTTAAAATAAGCGGGAAATTAACACTAGGGTCTATATATAGACCTAATTATATCCAAAAGACAAAGTAGAGTAGACTCTACTTGCGACGAGAACCGCTCGGATGGGCCTTTGATTTTTCCTGATAACGCTCCATTTCCAGCATGCGTCTTTCGAACGTTGCCTGACGTGCTCGATGTTCCCTGACTTTAGCTGGGGTTGCAGTAAGTTCTCTCTACAGAACCTCATTGTGGTCCAGAGTTCTTCCATGAGCAGATTGTAGATGGCGAATGCGGACTGTATTGACTCCCGCATCGGCATCAACTTCCATGACTCGGTTGATGGCTGCCCTACCCTGCTCGTCATTTTGAGCAACCCTGCAAACCAGAATAGGCAGGATTCTATCTGCTGAGCCTCCCTCGCTCATATTGTAGAAGCTTCGGTCCCTGTTGTAGGGTAAGGGTTAACCCTGCTCTTGACTCCATCTGCCCAAGTTCTCCGCCCACAAAGGTGTCGGGCCTTGAAAAGCCGGACGAGGGTTAGGATTTGGGATTGGAGCCACTAGGGGTAGATCATTGACTTCTGGCTCGGAGTCAGAATCCTCTGGGAAGTTTTCTGCGAAGTCATCATCTAAAGGAATTGCATGATTCTCTTCTGGCTCTGCATCGAGCCAACCACCATTTCCTTGGTTGGGAAAGTACGGGTCGCCGGGGAGATGGAATCCGACCATGTTATCTAGGCGAGAATAGGGATAAAAGAGATAGTTAATAGACGTACTACTTAAGATAATTATAGGATGATCCTTACCAGTTACTTCAATACTTGCGTAGTGCATACCAGTCATATGCAACCAAAACAGAATAGACCTTCGAATAAGTGACCCTAACTCTAAGTCCACAACCAAACAAGGAACAGGAAATAAAGCAAAGATCACAGATTCTAAGTCTATGACACCCTAGTCACATATAACCTTAGCGTATCCACTCAGCAATTATTGACCTACTAATAAAGACCTTTTAGTTCTCAAATAAGTAACTATAGTAACACAAAATACTCCTATAGTATTTTAAGTTTATGTTCTGTTCTAAAGTTTTCATTATAGTAGTGTTGGTAAGTTTTTAGACTTGCTGCAACACCACAACCATTCCTAGGCACATGTTAATCACTTCTCGGAAAGATATAGTTGATCTGGCTATATCACTCCCAGATCTGATTATATGTCCCCAAGCTTACTTGTGCTGTCCAACAACCGCAATATTTTTGTTCTGTTCTAGTATGACACCGATCCTAGTATGAATGCTTGTATGTATACTTTAGTTAAATATTTTATTATTTAAAAGTATAAACTCTTGGTCAGAGTATTTTAATCCCGATGTGTTTATAGCTGTATATCTTTTATGGGTCGATATACTCAATTCACTATAAACAAAGCTCTGATACCAATCTGTCACACCCCCAAACCAGAACGGCGGAAACGTTCAGGGGCGGAGGACGTCATGTACAGTATCATAACAATGCACAATAGTAAAACAAGCAACAACATCATCCATTGCATTAATAATATAATTTAATACAAGTGTGTTTTGTGTGTAGTTTGAAAGACATCAAAATATGAATCAAAATATAAGACGAGTCTTGAACATGCTCCGTCTTCTCAAAACCTGGTCATCGGTACCCGTCTACTGGTAACCTGAGAATACAAGTTATTTTGAAAGAGTAGATCAACATTTAAGCTGGTGAGTTCAAAATTATTTTAGTGTCAAAATGTTTGTATAAGTTTGATGAAAGTGTTTGTAAGTGTTTGATGTAAAGTTTGTAAGTGTTTGATGTAAATGTTTGTATACTTCCTAGAAAATCCTATATTTTCTACTAAAAAGGAGAGTAGTCTTCTACCAAGACCCGTGTGTTCTGAATGTTTGTTCTTTTGTAAAAGTGAGTGTTTTTCCTAAGTATATGACTATCTTTATCAGAAAATAGTTTACATTACCGTTTATGTGAGAAGATCACTATATGAATGTAATGGGAAAATGACAATGTACATTAGTATTGTATATAGTAACTACAGATGTACTAACTACCTTAAACCAATTGTTTAATTAAGGTAAAATGTGATGAGATTATAACCATACTTGATTGACTAGTAAACACGACGTTCGAGGACGTCGAAATGGTATGACATTCGTCACCCGTAGACCTGTAGGTCCCATTGTAGCTAGCAGCAAGGTGTAGGATGTTCAATCCCGTATAGATCTATACACAAACTCACGCTCTCACTCCAGGAGACTCTGGATACAAAACGTGACACAACAGTATATTTCCATGCCATGAAGTAGTGGCTCACATTAATGTTATATTGTTCTTGTATTAGTGTAGTATGTTCCTTCTGTTCTAGTGTATAGTATGTTCCTTCTGTTCTAGTGTATAGTATGTTCCTTCTATTCTAGTGTATAGTATGTTCCTTCTGTTATAGTGTATAGAATGTTCCTTCTGTTCTAGTGTATAGTATGTTCCTACTATTCTAGTGTATAGTATGTTTGAACTGACTTATGTATGAACTGACTCATGTATGAACTGACTCTTGTAAGTTTCATTGTTCTAGAAATAGTGAGTAGTAATCCTCTAAACTATACCTATTATAGTTTACTAGTACTGTTGTTTGAATGACTGTTCATGTTTGTACACCTTTGCTACCCAAAGGTATTGAACTGATTGGAAGAACTTTTATATCTACATACATATACATAATATATAACTAAGATTTCAACGAAACTCAGACAAAAAACCGATACCCTAAGTCCACAACCAAACAAGGAACAAGAAATAAAGCGAGTTCTCAGTCCTAAGCCTTTTCAACCTTATTTATATAACTATATCTATATAGACATGATTTTGACAATATATAAGTTTAAAAGAGTTTTGTAAAACGATAAAGAGTTTATCATATAAAAGAGTTTTAACCATTTGAATGGTTATTGATGACTTGATGTTAGTTTATAAAATGATTTGAAACAGTTTGTTTGCTAACACGGTTTTGAAGTATAAGAAATCCTCTTTTTCGATAGTTATAAATCACATGTGATTGATAATATAACTATATTGTTTTCTACTTGTATTCCCTCCCATAAAAGCATTCAAAATCATTAAAAGATAAGTTTAGGGGTATGAACTCACCTGCAGTGAGTGATTCGATAATAAGATCGATATAGGATGCTAAGTATGCCAAGTGAAGTCTCGAGCACAAACGGATCCTATTAAGCATATAATGACACATATATGTATATAATTAGTGTATATAACAACTAATCATGTAAGGGAACAACCTTAGGTGCTAGGAAACACTTGCAATGAAGTGTTACAATCACATATGAGTGTATGAAAGGAGTTCACGGCCAAACAAAGGGATGTTCACGGCCTTAGGAGGGTTCACGGCCAATGAACACATGATGTGTTCACGGCCCAACCTTGATTCTATGAGGTGCTCACGGCCATGGATGAAGTGATCACGACCAAATCTTGCATCTAAGAAGGGTTTACGGCCATGTCAAGATCCTATGAAGGGTTCACGGCCCAATGAAGGGTTCACGACCGTGATCTCTTGAAGATCTTGCAATTTGGTGCTTGTTTCATGGATGAAATCAAGTGATTTAATGGACAACAAGCTTATGGAAGAGATACTTACGTTTTGGTAGCTTTGAGTAGTGTTCACGGTTGAAGAAGTTGAGAGAGAATGAGGAGTGTTCACGGCTAGAGTTGAAGGATTTGAAAAAGTGAATAAAATGAGCCAATTTCATATATATATATATATATATATATATATATATATATATATATATATATATATATATATATATATATATATATATATATATATATAGGGGACTTGTTCACGGCCAGGAGTCTAGATGTGGCTGTGAACCCCTTTTGATGGAGTTTACGGCTCAATTGCAACTCAAAGAACCCGAGCTAACACATCCTAACACACAAACCTTGAGTGTACTAGGCTTAGAACTCTCAAACAGACCCTTAACAGTGCTATAAGATAACAGAAACAAGTATGACTTTTGATTGAATTGATTGACTTTACAAGATAGAAATTTCGGGTTGTCACAAAAACTTATACGACTAATTATGATGCTCTTTGGGTTAAAACACAAGAAGAGTTTGCAAAACATGAAAAGTCAAACCGATATCGGAGTCAACAAATTTCAACTTTAGTTATGAATGGATACAAAGACTTACTTGCAACATGGGAGAAAATGTTGAAGAAAGAAACATATGCACTTTGTGACAGCTCTTGTTCGTGCAGTTTCTCCAGTTATTGAAAAAACAGTAGCTTTAGCCATCACTGAGGCTTTTCAGGTGACATTAAAGTTTTTTTTTAAAACATTTCAAATTATAGAAATTTGATTAAAAAATCAAATGAAAAGGCGCACCTCTGTGTGACAACCGTCAATTTCCGGTCAAGTCAAAGTCAAATAAAGTCAACAAGTCAAACCGGTCAACTCAATTAACCTTTGTATATTAGGGTTTACATTGTGCTTACTATTGTACAACACACCATCGTAATGCAAGTATCACTTTAAGTCTTCATGTGTTCAGAAAATCTAAACCCTAATCAGTGTAACTGATAGAGCAACTCAATAAAACATTAATACATACCCTTTGGGGGCATATAACGCTCATAACAAGGCAAAACGGGGTTTACAAACCTTGCATTTTGAAGTTAAAACACTCGCAAAGGTCACAAACAAAGCCTCTCTTAATCTCTCTCAATCTATCTAAATCTCTCCCAAATCTCTCCAAGTATGTGAAATCTCTCACAAATCTCTCCAAGTATGTGAAATCTCTCCCAAATCTCTCCAAGTATGTGAAATCTCTCCCAGAAGATGAAATCTCTTCTAAATCTCTCCAAGTATGTGAAATCTCTCTTAAATCTCTCCAAGTATGTGAAATCTCTCCCAAATCTCTCCAAGTACGTGAAATCTCTCCCAAATCTCTCTCAAAATCTCTCTCAACTTTTTATAATCACTTGGGGCATCCCGACCCTTAATTTAGTCGAAAACAACTCGAAACGGGAAGTTTATGCAAAAAACAGCTCTACAGAAGCGAAACCCTCTTAAGGAACCGAACCCTCTTAAGGAGCCGAACCCTCTTAAGGAACCGAACCTCTCATTAGAACTGAGACTAGCTTAAGAACCGAACTCATGAGGACCGAAACTGCCATTGACCGAAACCTTCTACAAGAACCGAACCTGAAGGTCCAGTTCGGGCCCGAAACCTGTACAACCGAAGGTCCCATCGGACCGAACTACCCTTCGCTTCTCGCCTGTTTTCGCTTTCAGTTCCTTCTGACGGCTTCGCCTGCGAGACTCGGACCGAACCCTTCTCTTGGTTCTCATCTAACAACCGAACCCTCCTCTCGGTTCTCATCTAACAACCCAAGGACCGAACCTTCGGCCCTGAACTCGGATTTTCGCAGCTTCGCCCCTATTTCCCGGTTTTCGACCCCGACTTCGTTTTAAGCTTGTTTTTCGTGATTTTAACGCGGGATTTTCACCCAAACTCGTATTTTGACATAAGAGACCCTATATAATCATAATTTAAACACATATTAAGGGAAATCTTTGTCTAAGAATAAATATCTAGTGGGTTAGATTTTGGAGGTGGAGTGTTGACTTTTCTATAAGTCTATGACACAAGTTACCTCCCATACCACTCCATGACCACTCCAGGTCACTATTCCCACCTTACCTTAGTCAAATCAAAATCTCCCCATATCTTTTTCATCAGCTCACTCTCTAATCCCTCACTCTCCTCCCTATAAAACCCTACTCTCCTCCTCCCGAGACACACTTTTTACACACTCTCATACTTCTCTATAAAAACTCGAGTTTCCCCTAGGAGTCACAAGTTATTCCCCTGTTGCTGGTAAGTTTTTCCTTCCTACACAATAAACATTCTACATAAGTTTACCATAATCATAGAATCCTTACACAAATATCATCATATTTGTTGCTAGATCCTCGAATCTTCAAGTATCTCCCAAGTGTTCTTGACTTGGAGACTTCATCTCTTCATCATCCATCCTAAGAGATCACTCAAGGTGAGTTCATACCCCCACATTTTCATGTTTTCTTCAAGTTTTAGAGAGAGGGGGGGGGGAATACAAGTTAAAATACCAAAAACTTAACTAAACTCAAACATCAGCTTTCAACAGGAAAGTTTAGTTCCATTCACGGACTGTTTTAACCATCTTAAACTTAATATCTTTCAAAACTGTTTAATATTCAAATAGTTCAGGTTCATACCTTTAAAATGACTACTTTCACATCTCCATACGAGTTTTCTACAATTTATGGTGATTTTTACAAAACTGCCAATTATTTTAGAAACGAATTCAGACCAGTCTGTGAATATGAACATTTTCACACAAGTTAGAGACTTCTAAAAATCATAATAGAAATTATGAATAAACTAGACACATTTTCTAAACTCTCAGAGTTTACGGATTTAGTTTTCGACTTTGTATGATTTTTCTATGATGTTTCTAAAATAGTGCAGAAAGGTTAAAAACTAGTTACATAGCTTACAATATTAACAACACTTTGTAGTATGTTGAGCAAAGTGCATAACAATAAGTTTCTAAATGTTGAATGTATTTCTTGTTAGTTTATCATCATAAACAGAAATTAGTCACTCATGATAAGGTTTTTTTTCCATTCATTTCGACCACATATAATAAACTACAATAAGTATAGTTTATGGATTTTACGATAAAAGCACACCACAGAAAAGGTTTTGCTCTCAAAACAAATGAGTTTTTCAAATACTACATGATAAACTATAATAGTAATAGTTTATGGATTTCATATCGCTAATTTATTTCATAAAAGGTGATTTCACTTCCACCACGGAAGAGGTTTTATACTCAAACTATATGTAAACTCGTTATCGTAAATTGTGAGACACGTCTTCATTGTACTCTTAGAGTACGGGTTAAAAATTCCTGAGTAGTTATAACCAGAATCTCTTGTAGGGAGAGCGTGATAATTGTGTATAGATCTATATTGGGATTGACAACTCACACCCATGCTGCTTGCATAAGCCCGATTGGCCGATCGGGGGTGACAAATGTCATTTCGATTCCGACGCCTGAAGAACGTCGCAACAGGCATCCATGTTATAGTATGGTTATAGCGACTCACATAGGGAGATAACAACACATATAGTTTACGGGAATTTCTACTTCACAAAAGGGCTTTTATCTATTTTAAAAACTGCTTGCATACATACATATACATTCGGTCTTGGAATTTAAGACTACATAACTTTTATAAGGAAAATAAGGGATTTTCTGGAAGTATACATTACATTTACAAACAAAGGCTTTCAAACTCTACATCCAAAAGCTTATGAACTCACCAACTTAATTGTTGACACTTTTTCGAAATTACCTGTATTCTCAGGAAACCAGTGAAACAGGTAACCAACTGCTTTTCAGGATGGGACGCAAGACGTCAATTTATACATTTTTGTCATCATAATGTAATTGATTTTGAAACATGTAAACGCATACTATGGTGTAACTTTTTCAAATATATTTATGATGGTTGTTTTTTACTATGAGCACTATTATACTCGTTGTTGTGATACTATACATGAAGTCCTCCACCCCCGGACGTTTCCGCCATCCTTGGTTCGGGGGTGTGACACTCTGTGAGATTGAGTAGCTTTGAGAAACTACTTGATACATATGGAGTTGGAACCGATATCTTCATTTCTTGTATACACATCATAGTCTGAAATTACGACATGACGGAGGCGTGGGCGGCAACGACGCTATCTGACGGATGCGAAGGCGATATCACCCGACTCTGCTGGAGATCGGTTTCAATAAGACGTAACGATGAGTAATTCGTCGATCCACCACCGAACCATTTACCTTAATCCTCTCTTTAACCTCTTTCTCGAACCGTCGGAGCATCACTTTGTCTTTTGATTCCGCATCCGAGTCGAACAAAGCTGTGTAAGCCGGTTTCAAGATGGGATCCGTATAGCTGCGTGAAAGATCAGTCAAAACCCTAACGAGATTAGAGTTCTCGAGCTTGAGATTCGAAGCATATGCAACATAAGCGAGAGCGACTTGTGATCATCCCTTTGCTTTTGGATTAAGGATTTTTGATTGGTAGCCGTAGTTGATCGTTAACGGAGGTAGAGGTAGTCGATTGAGGGAAGGCGGAGACGATTGACGGAAGGGGTGGGCGTTGGAGGCGGAGCGAGGTGCTGGATGGAGTTAGGGAGGAGGTCGATTGAGTCGGTGAAGAATCGGGTGAAATTAGGATCTGATATGTTTATTTGGGGAGCTAATTACCAGATCCCTTAAATTCCCTTATCTTATTTTATTAAGATACCCTTCCTTGTTTTTTTTCATATTTATTTACAAAACTACCATCAAAGATCTTAGCCTTTAACTTTTTTAATCTGATGGTCCACTTTTAGTTCTCAGGTTCTCGGAAAAATATGAGTTCTCAAATGATCATTGCTCTCTCTCTCTCTCTCTCTATATATATATATATATATATATATATATATATATATATATATATATATATATATATATATATATGGGTGAGATCGGTTGAGAACTCATAGTTTCCCTAGAACCCGAGAACTAAAAGTGGAGCGTTAGATCAAAACTAATTCATTTAGGGCATGATCGTAATCTTACCGATCTCATTTAATGTTTATTTTTTTTTGTGTTATTGGACATAATTAACATAATAAATCAAATTTCGGATTTTTTTAAAAATAATTTTTGATTTTAAAAAAAAATGGAGATTTTTTAATTTTTTTCAGAAAACATGAAATTTAAAAAAAAAATGAAAAAAGTAATTTTTTAAAATAACTGCAATTTTTTAAAAAACTGCTTTTTTAAAAAATGTGCAATTTTTTCAAAAACCAAAAGTTGCAATTTTTTTAAAAAAGAACTGCAACTTTTTCAAAAAAAACTCCAATTTTTTTTTTTAAAAAAAAAACTGCATTTTTTGAGAAAGTAAATTTTTAAAAATCAGTAAATTAAAAAAAAACTAGAATATTAAAAAAAAACTAATTTCTTTTAACAAAAAAATCAACGTTTTAGGTGCGGTGCATATATTCATATTTCTTATATTATATTATTTGTAAGTAAATCATAAAAACTCTTGTTTTTATTAATCAATCTATAAACATAATAGTACAAGTATTTTGTTCGATACAAAATAAAAGATATAAAATAAAAAAAGCTACAAAGATTCAAAGTGTTATCATTTCTTCATATCAAGATTTGTATATTTTCTTCAATTTATCACTTTTTGCATCTTCAAATTTTTCCACAAATTCTTTCACGTCTATAAGAAAAAAAAATGAATAATGCAAGAACACTCACAAAAATGCATATGTATATATCATGTAATATTCACATGCGATTATATAATGTTATATTCACATGTAATTGTATCTTTTAAAATTCAAATGTGAAATTCACAAGAAAATAAAAACAAAGAACACTCACACAAAATGCATGTGTGCATATAGACGTAATTCATATGTGATTCACTCATGAATTACATGTGATTCATATGTGAATTACATGTGATTTATATGTGAATCACATGCGATTTATATGTGAATCACATGTGATTTATATGTGAATCACATGAAATTTATATTTGATTCACTTGTGAATTACATGTGATTCATATGTGAATCACATGTGATTTATATGTGAATCACATGTAATTCATATTTCATATGTGATTCGCTTGTGAATTACATGTGATTCATATGTGAATTACATGTTATTTATATGTGAATCACATGTGATTTATATGTGAATCACATGTAATTCATATGTGAATTATATGTGACTCACATGTAATTCATATGTGAATTACATGTAATTCATATGTGAATTACATGTGATTCACTTGTAAATCACAAGTGATTACATGTGAATCACTTGTAATTCATATGTGAATTACATGTGAATCACATGTAATTCATATGTGAATTACATGTGAATCACATGTAATTCATTTGTGATTTACATGTGAATCACATGTAATTCACTTGTGATTTACATGTGAATCGCATGTAATTTATATGTGATTCACTTGTGATTTACATGTGAATAACATATAATTCATATGTTATATCTATAACTTAGTCTTAATTTAATTTTTCTATAAAACGAAAATAATGCTATTTTTATCAACACTTTTGGGTTTCATAAACCTTTTATAATTTTGTAAATAATGTAAAGAATAAAGTTAAAATTATATATTTATCTTTATATATTACATGAAAACTCATTTCGTTCCTACAACTAACGAAACATGGTCATGTAATGTAATTACTCATTCCATTCTTTCTAAATGAATACTTAATTTGAAAGTTGAATGGAATATAATAAGTATCAAGTATCAAATAGTAGAATAAAAGACATTGTTTCCAAAACTTACTTGAAATGCCAATGTATTTCTCTAGTAGGATCAGGTATTCCAGCATTGTTTGTTGTTTGATTACTAGAACTCCAATTCTCTCTGAAAGATTTCAAACTTAAGCCTATAACTCCAACTATTTAAAAATGATCGTAAAAAAATGGCCAGATAAATTATTATTCCAAATAGATAGAAAAATAAACAAATAAGTCATTCATTATTCATATTTCTGTTTCATAAACATAGCTATTGGATGATCCTCCCTTGCTGTAAATATCCAAATGAATATACAAAGGAGCAAAAATAGAACAAGTATAAGAAAGGCTCGTGCAACCTTGTTAATCATTTTACACCTCCCAAAACTATAAATACTAAAACAATAGTAACAATAATCCCATAGACTTGTAGGTCATGTAAACAATAGTAATAATAATCCTAAAAACTTTGAATACTATCTACAAGTGAAGGCCCCAATCTATACATTTGAATCCATGAAAATAAGGATGATGATCTTACTGCGATCCTAATCATTTGCATTAACATAGTCAATTTCACTTAAAATGTAAAAAATTCTCCATAAATCTCTAAAGAAATGTTCCTACATACACCCCAAGTTGAACTATTTTAGATGAAACTAAAAAAAATAAATACAGAGGAAGGATTATAAGAGAGAATGCTAACCAGATTTCTTGACTGGCAAATATGAAGCATAAAATGTCTAGCAAAATTGCAGAAAATAATAGAGCTGTATAAGTTCTCCCGAGACACACTCTTCCAACTAATCAACATCTATTTCATCAGTTAACATTGTATCAACGTCATAAGCGTTGACCTTCATTTTCATATGAAAAATTCAAAATGAAATATCATAAAATCATTATTGATATCATGTTTTTCAACCCTTAAGCATAGCAAAAGCAAACACATAAGCATCCTTGATTTATAGTTTTTACAAGGTTTGTAAACAGTTTGATAATCAGATCATTAATGGATCAGATACTTGAAAATGAAGAGAAAATTACGATCTTATTGAAAAATTGGAAACATTACCTTAGAATTGAGAATAACAATGAGAACAGAACATAGAGTTATGCTTTATTGAGAGCTCCATTGATTTTATCGAAGATAATATCTGAAATCTCGATTCTATCGTATCTTCCAAATGTTTTTTCCCTTCCATCGCCAACTCGTGTGTTGATTTCTAACTCGTGATGAACGTGTTGCTAGTCTCGTCTATTGATTTCGAATCTTAACACAAAATTGAAATTGTGGATCAGAAAACAATTGCAAACCCTAATTTTTGCAATTGACAGAAACAGGAAGAGGTGAGGCGACGATAGGAGGAGAGAGATTTCTCATCGTCGTGTTCTCTTTCAATCTCTCATCGATGTTATCCTGATCGAATGAATCATCGTCGCAAAGGCGTAAAGACGTGTGTGTGTGTGTGTTTGTGTGTGTGAGGGAGAAAGAGAAGCGGGGGAGAGACGATGAGGAAGGCAATTAATCGATATGATGACGATTACCGGAGGCGACCATGGATTTCAGATTGTGGCATTGGATTTCATCAAACGATCAACGATGAAGTTGACGTGATGAAGGTGTGGGGAGAGGGACGAGATGAAGAGAGAGAGAGAGAGAGAGAGAGAGAGAGAGAGAGAGAGAGAGAGAGAGAGAGAGAGATGGAGGGAGAGAGTCGACGTGATTAATCTGATAATGGGGTATCAATTACAGTTTCCCTAAATGCCCCTGATTTATTTTAATAAGATGCCCCCGTCCCTTTTTATTTTCAGGTATTTACAAAAATGCCACAAAACATCTTAACCCTTTACTATTTTAATCTAACGGTCATTGTTTAGTTCTCGAGAAACTATAAGTTCTCAAATGATCCTTCCTATATATATATATATATATATATATATATATATATATATATATATATATATATATATATATATATATATATATATACCAAAATCAAAATTATCGCATACAAATGATTATTCAATCCGCCATCCACAATATTAATTTTAATTGAAGCAAATGATTAATGTTATTATAAAACTTTGCCAAAGTGAAATATATAAACTTTTTTACCTACATGACAATTTTTTTTAATTCCAAAATAAACTTCTATAAAATAGTTACCTAAAATAGTTTCATAATTATAATATCTAAAGTTGGCATATTAAAATAATAATCTAAAATAAAAAATTTGCAAACGACTGATGTATATTAAAATTGTAAAGATCGGAGGGAAAAAAAGAAAAGTTGACAAGTTATAAATTGTAATCGATTGATGTAAATTCGAGTAGTTTGTTTCATTCAAATGACTATTTTTTAGCCAATGTCCATTGATTTTTCAACACATCATTTCTTTTGAAAAAAAATATAGTATTATTTCATATTGGTGTTTGACATCAAAGAGTTAGATGAACCTCTTTAAGGAAAGAAGAAAAAACTTAAACTTGTCTTAATTTATTCGGTGGTTTGGTTAATTTGGAAGACCCGTAATTCCTTATTGTTCAACAAAAGGAGAAGCTCCGATTTACAAACGGCGGATGAAATTCAATTGGTTACATATAATTGGATTAAGCATAGATCTTATTATAATTTCATTTGTTGGTTTGATTGGTGTATCTCCTCTTATAATGTTTGTACTGTGTAATTTTGTCTAGCGTTTTGCTAGTCTTTTTTAATGCATCCGCCGTTAAAAAAAGTTATATTTTATTTTATTTTCGATTTTATGAGACGGTAGCCTCAGTGAATATGTATAATCACTAAAAGTAGTTTACACTAATCTTGTTTATCTTTTATTTTCGTTTTCATGATTTATATTTAGATCTTTTTATATTTTAATTTTCTTTAAATAAATCATAGTTTCTAACTATTTATCGTAACTAATCATACATTATTTCTTTTAAGATGACATAATTTATAAAAATATAACATCCGATAATAATATGATTCATGTAATTTCATGTATCACTTTTGGCACCAAAGGGCTTCTAGTATCCGGTGTTGCCCTCTTTTCTTGAGGTTGGGGGTTCAAGTCCCGTCGTGGACATATGTCGATTTAAGGAATAGTTTAGATGTAGGTTAGGTTTGCCGTTAAAAAAAATAATAAGAAAAATAAATAAATATATGTTTTTATTTTGTATATTTTCAAATATATGTAAGTTTATCAATATTTAAACAGGCCAAAGATTATAAATACTTATAAATATCAATATTCATCAATTTTGTATAAAATCATTTTATTATACATCAAAAATGCAAATCTGATTAAATAAATATTATATGAAAAAAATCCAAATCTGATTATATGTAATCTCTTTAATTGTCTTTGTATTCCCAAGATAAATTTAATTGTCTTTATATTTCCAAGGTATTCCATTGTATTCCAAATTTCCAATGTAATATTGAGAGTTTGAAATTCTTTTCAATATTCGAATTTTGATTATTTTAGAAAGTTTCAATATAGATTTTTATTTTTATTGTTTTAAAAAATTATAAGAATTATATATATATATATATATATATATATATATATATATATATATATATATATATATATATATATATATATATATATATATATATATATATGAGAGTTCAATTGAGAAAAAAAAAGTTGAGAATGAGGGAACCATTCTCAGCCAATCATTTAATTAGCTTAAAAAACGCGCGGTGGCAAACTCGTGAATAATCCAAATACATTAATGAGCGGTGACAAATTTGTAAATAACCCAAAAACATTAAACCGTTAGGGCACTTCAGTAATTTCATCACACATCAAATCTTGACAGAAAACCATCATTTCCCTTTTCGATACCCCATAACACGAAAACCATTTGCAGAAGCATTCAGTAACATAAAAGATTCTCAGCATCGATAAGAAGAAAACGAAGAAAAATGTCTTCCGATGAAAACATGAACAAAACTATTTCCTCACTCTTGACTATGAAAGGTAATCATCGGCGTTTTTTTTCTTCATTTTTTAACGATTTCTAATCATTTCTAAAATTATCACTTGATTACTTGAAATTTTACGTAATCTTCGTTCATTATTAGTTGATTTAGAACTAAAAATTTTGTTTTCACACTGTTCATTCTTCAAACTAGGTTGTTTACTTCAAATTTTGTGATAATCGTTCATTCTCGTAACCCTTCTTCGTTATTACTTGATTTACTTGAAATTTTTCTAAGAATCATCCATTATTAGTTGATATATAAATGATTTTACATCTTCTCTTCATTTTTCATACTAATTCACAACTTTTCTGTCAAAATATAAACGTTACTTCACATTTCGCTTATGTTTTCCTAATATTAACTACTTACCCTTACAGAAACAACACCAACAGTGAAGCATACATATAAACAAAAAAAACAAAAACAAATCAAAAAGGTAAATAAAATAGGTATTCCATTTAGATCTGATTAACTTAGATGAGATTTTACTTAAAAATACAACAGAAAATGAACATACCGAAGATAATTTTGTTTTGATATGTTTTGTTTACTTCTGAACACAAGCAAAACTAATATTCATATGTGAATACAACAAAAATGACTTACATATGTTCTATTCACATATGAATATAACATACATATTCATATGTGAATAAAAAATATGAATATATATGTTTTATTCAAATATTCATTTGATAATATGTATGTTATATTCACATATGAATAGAACATGATTTGATGTCATATATACATTATTCAAATATAAATACAACAAAAATGACTTATATATGTTTTATTCACATATGAATATAACATACAAATTCATATGTGAATAAAAAATATGAATATATATGTTTTATTCAAATATTCATTTGTGAATATATATGTTATATTAACATATGAATAAAACATAATTTGTTGTCATGTATACATTATTCAAATATGAATACAACAAAAATGACTTATATATGTTCTATTCACATATGAATATAACATACATATTCATATCTGAATAAAAAATATGAATATATATGTTTTATTCAAATATTCATTTGTGAATATGTATGTTATATTCATATGTGAATAAAACATAATTTGTTGTCATGTATACATGATTCAAATATGAATACAACAAAAATGACTTATATATGTCCTATTCACATATGAATATGTTGGATTAATGTCTAAGTCCATAACTATAATTGGTAAGACTTGACCCGACCCGGCATGGTCCATTTGGGTTGCATGGCATCATGCATTTGGATAGACTATAATGAGAGAAATAACACTTAAGGTTGGTTAATATATTATAAGTTCTAATATGTTAATAAGGTTATTTAATTAGTATTGATCAAGAATTAATTTGGAATTAATTAAGTGATCAAAAGGAGACTAATTAAATATATGGGTTGATTGTGTAAATCATTCATTCTTATATATGTGGGCTTGTGATCCAAGATTCCTTATGTTGGACTAAGTCCATGGGGTGACCCATGGATACTCCATGGAGGTTAAAATCCATGGAGCATAAGGAATGGGTAAAGTTATGAGTTACATGGTGTAACCCTAATAGCCACCATATAAAAGAATCCCATGGCCTAAGAAATCGTGCACTAATGTGTGAGTGTGAGGGCTAGACGATTTCAAGGAGTGTTCAAGTTTCTCTCAAGTTATTCCAAGTGTATTTGGTGTTGTGTGAACCATTTGAGGTGTCACACTTGGGGCACTAGACACTCAAGCTTCATGAAGACATTCTACATCAAAGAGGTATGTATTCTATCTTGTTATATTTATTATTTTGTATGCTAGATTAGGATAATACCTTGGATGTTCATAATTGTATGTATAATAGAGAAAACATAGATCCAAGGTATTTAGGGTTGCATGTACACTTAGGAGTGTTAGAATGCTCATAACCCAACAGTGGTGTCAGAGCCTAGGCTTGTTTTCTTGTTATACTTACAAAAGTAGCTGAAAAATCGAGTTGCATATATTCGATTGTTTTGGCTGGAATTGGACTAGGAACATTACCCTAAGATGTTTTTGGACTTATAAACTTGTTTTTGATGTGGTAATGTTCATGCTAATCCAATTTCTAAGATAATTGTCATAATTTCAAGATTTGTATTAGTTTGTATGTTCATGCTAATTTCTTGAAGATTGATGATTTGAATTATCTTGTTCTTATGAGGTTCTTAGATTAATAGAAAAGTTGTGTGAAATAGTTGTTTTCAATCCATTTTAATCTAAGAGTTGATTCCAAAGTGTGTTTTTGTAACTTGTCCTCAAGTTATATGGAAAGTCACATTTAAGAATCATAAAACTCATAAAAGTTGGCAAAGGTTACAAAATGAAGAGTCTAGTTCTAATTAAATGGTTTTATGACTCCACAACTTGTCCTCAAGTTATGGAGGTTCAAGAGTCTCTTCATTAAATTAAAAAAAAAGTGTAACCTTAATTAGTTCCATAAGTTACAATAAAAAAAAAAGTTATTTTTTTATTAATTAGTTTAAAGTCTTCCATAACTTGTCCTCAAGTTATGGAACTTGAAGAGTTTTTTTTTTAATTAAAACTACTTTAAACTCATAAGTTATGGAATTAATTAGTTTTGAATACTTTCAAAACTTGCCCTCAAGTTTTGGAATTTGAAAAGTTTTCACTTATGAATACTTTAATTCCAAGTTAGCCCTTAGAATTTTAAAATTTAAAATTCAACCCTTATACTTTATAATATTATAAGTTAATAATATTTATATATATGTATAAGAGTAAAGTCAGTCTTACCGTTAGTAGGCCTCATTCACGAAACCGGTCTATAAGGGGGGTATAAGGTTACTGCCTATAAAATGGCAGTTTAATGGGTGTCCACTCTCACCCACCGCTTCCTTGACTGGTGGAGGGTCGTTAGCCGAACGGGTAGGACAAGGACTAGAATTCTCCTTTCATTAAAAGTATTAATGATAAATACTAAGTAACTAAACTCTTATTAATACCCAATCTTAGTTACTTAGGAAAATGTGAATTTGGTGCTAACCCATGAAATTACACTTTGCACTTTGCTTAAGTCGTTAGTGAAGCGTGTGTGGTTAACCGACACACTAACCTGGACTTAACAAGGTAGGCAAAGGGTAACTTAATATTTATCATAGTATCGGTGGAGCGTGTGTGGTTAACCGGCACACTGATTAAGGGGTAAATATTAAGGGTACCAAGTATATTTGCATGGTTATTCACACCTTGTTTTGTGATCCTCGGTATCCCAGTCACAAAACCTGAAGGGCACACTCGAGATTGAAACATGCCTTTGAACAGTTCAATGAATCTCAAAGATCTAGGACTTTCAAATCCAATTAAAACCTAATAAATTATTTCGTTTTTCATGGTGGAAATTGGTGAATCGTCATTCACCTACCTTCAAATATTTTATAGCTTGGATTACGGCTTCCCTCTTCTAAGTTATAAAATAGTTTGTTGGGTCCTAGCCTTAATATTTCATATTGGGTGTCATATTAAGGACTTTAAATCAACTATCTTGAATATCTCCCAAAAAGATGTCTGGTCTAGACATTTATGATCTTCCCAAATCTCTTGAAACAAGCTTTCCTAAATAAAGATGATGTCCCATGGATATCATACTTCTTTCACCTCCTCCAATTATTCTCCCTAACCCACAAGTTCCTAAAAATTTTAAGGTCACTCAAGCCCTATTGGCAAGGCAAGGTCTAGGTGTGATCACATCTTGGAGATGTAGTCACATATTGACAAGCCGGGAGAGTTGGGTGTCAAAGTCTTGAGAAAGTTGGTGGCTCAACTACTTTCTAAGTCACATAATGACTTCTTTTGGGAATCCTATGAAACAGACTAAGACAAGACCCTTAATGATCTTATCTATTTGCTAAGATCAACTTCCTAAAACGCTATGGACATTGACAATGATGACATTGGATATCTAGTAAAGCTCTCTCTTCCCAATGGAAAGGGATCGGCCATAGTCAGCTCGGTTGACCCAATGGTAAAGAGAGAGGCGAAGTGTGAGATAGTCCCATTATCAAGGGTCCATAGGTAACTATTGCCAAAGGAAGGGGCATTGGTTACGAAGCTGCCAAATTTACCTAAGGATGTTAAAGTCAATAAGTTTGGCTCTACTTCAGGTAAAGTCCATTGTCTAACTCTATTAAGTACATGCTGATTCTGATCGCGAAGATGGATTTCAATCGCATGGTTCGGTGATCAGAATTTTGGGCTATTACTTAAGAGTTATGATATTTATATTGCTTAGGAATAGATAACAACAAGGTTTTCATATGGATTGTAAGGATAAGTTTTTCCGCAAAGTTTTAAAATAAAAGAAAAAGGTTTTGATTTTATTTATTTTAAGTATCCTTACAATGGCATTTGTGAAAAGTTGTTGCTTATAAGATTCCATTGATAGCAATATTGGCAAAATGGATTTGATTCTTTCAGTTGTGGTAGTGTCTAATATTACCAAATAAGGAAAGATTCTCATCACCCAAGGTTCAATTGGACCGAAACTTGGAATCATGCAAGTTGTATAGTATGATGAATGAGAACTTTCAGCTTGGAAAATTAAGACTAATTCCTTATGTGAATAAGGAAAGGACTAAGGGATCGAGTACACATTCTTGTGCACTGGTCAAGTCCACCACAAAAGATCAAGAAGACTATTCGTCATGATTTACTTAAGTTCAGTAAATATGCTTATACTTATAAGTTTAAGTATAAGTCTGTAGCATTGGAGAAGTTTCAATGTGAGACAGAACGAATAAGAAGAATCAAAGTATGGCAGAAAGATAAAAGTTTCTCAAATCTGAAAAGATGGGAGAGTACTTTAGTATCATGTTTATGATCATCTTAATGATTAAGATACCATATCATAATTGGTCCTCTAAAGTCATCTTAGTGCATTCTTATGACTAAGAAGAGGAGTCATGAATTGTTGAAATGGTTAAATCAAAAAGATGAGTCATACTTCGTTCCAAAACAATTCTTAGAGTCATACTCCAAGATTGTAACTTGAGTGACATATCTTAAATAGGGTTTGTTAACACTAGTCAAATGTAAGAGTAAAAGGTTATTTACTCTTGTACATTTGAAATTGGTAAGTTGTGATGTTTTGGATAAAACAGAGACCAACTTAGGCCAATTGTGTAAAGTGTTAGTCTTGATAAAGAATCCGCACTATCTCTTGAATATTTGACAAGGGAGTCTTATATGTGAAGAGGACAGTGGGAGTCTTAAAGCTCTTGAAAGTTTCAAGACTTAATCAAGAATAAAACCTAAAGTCCTTCACTAGCACACGACTTGAGGTTTATAACCTATCGTGTTGAAATTTTTGTGCCTATTCAAGTTGGCTTTGCATAGGAGTTCTGAGAGTTCTCAATTGGTTGCATAACTACTTGGAAGCAATGGCAGGCACCTGAGCTGCCAAATGGCAAGAATTTAAGATTGCACAAGTTTAATCAATATGAGTTTGGATTTGTCACTAACCTTGTCTTGTGATTATGGTTTTGACAAATTCACATGGATAAGAACACATACACTATTAAATCTAAGTGTCATAAGGTTTCTCTCCGATTCATGAAAATGATGGTGAGGAAACACTTTTACTAAGTAGATTTTAGCTAGATAGAAATTGTGATATTTGCATTCTCAAAGTCGTTAGTGGAGCGTGTGTTGTTTACCGGCACACTAACATGGACTTGTGAGAAGTGGCAAAGGTCTAAACAATTGAGACTATGATTACGGCATCCCTTTTCATAGTTCTAAAATTGTTTAGACACACATGTGAGCTATCTAAGAGAGGTGTATGATTTTGATAAAGTTTTATCAAAACAATCTAGTATCAGAAATCTGAACTTTGGTAAGAAAGTCAGCTGATTTCTGAGTACATGTCAAAGCTAGTGGGAGCATAAGTGTTATGCTAATAATCATCATGTTAGTGGGAGCATGATAATTATGACAAAGGTTGCAAGTTAGCAATGTTAATTATAGAAAACAAAAGTTTCAATTCGTGAGGTTGCAGGGGTTGAAAAAGTTGTTTTGCTATAATTAAGGGAGAGGAAATTATACTTTATTTCAATTCTAAAAGCTTAGATTGAGATTTTAATCGTATTTAATCAAGGATATATATATGAATTTCATGTTGGAATGGCTCAACATAAGGAAATTCTATATATGGGTCCATTATTTACGTTCTAAAATTCGATTATGATTACGGCATCCCTTTTCATAATCTGAATTTTGAGAACTTGGCAAATTGAAATGGAAATATTATAGCAAAAGACTGGTTTAGTCTTTATGTGAGACATCATGAATCGTGTCCCACATGCTTCGGATATAGGATCGATTACATGTGCTATATTCATCCTTTCTAAAATTTTCCAAATGCCTGGGGCATTATGAAGGGAAAAGGTCTAGAATTGGATATGACTAAAATGATTAAGCAATTATCGAGGACAATCTAAGGTTTACCAAAGATTGGTTGCTCAAGGACAGTTGGAAGTATAATGTTAATTCTGGAAGGACCATATTGATATAATCTGTAAGGAGGCAACTCTTGTTCAGAAGTGATAGTCAAAATGGAATATGGAAATGTTTCAAAGTTAGAAATTATTCAATCTGTGTAAGATTAGGAAACTTAATGAAAGAAGGATGTTTCCAAGGAGCTGATCTCCTTTGGATTGCTCTGTAATGATTGTTGTCAAGTCTTTCTGACTTCGTGCATAATCATTAAGAGGATCAATGCATATAAGTTTAGAATCTAACAGATTTCAGTAAATGGCATGAATTTGGAATTCTTGCATTTGCAGTAAGGATTTGGGACTGTGAAAAGAGGATCATTGGAGTGATGTTCAATTGATCTATTTTACAAAGTAAAGATCATAGACAAACATAGTATGCATACTTGGTGTATGGCATGACTAGTGTTTAGAAAACATAGTGTACATGCTTGGAGCATGGGACAACTATTGTTTTAAATTCAAGTATAAAGTTGATAAAACCGAAACAATGAATAATGAGTAATCAGTATGGGATAAATAAAAGTGTTTATTTATATTCATAGGGTTTGATACCATATTTGATTCATTTATTCTTGTGTTTCACTTTGCATGTTTTGACTTCCAGAATAACTAAGTCGCTCTTCCTGAATGATTAAGTTATTCAAACCATCCACAGTCGGTCATATGTTGGAAGTAGATATGAATCAAGACTGTCATGGGTTGGTTTGTAGAGGTCCAAGTTGGTGGACAAAGTGGTGCTACAACACTCATGAGTGCTCATAAGTTCTGAGTATTGGATTCAACCCGCGCTCATTTGAATCACTTCATGGATTTTATCACGAGTGATCATGAGATGATAATATCTTATATTCTTCAAACCTAGAGATATGAGTTGTTACTATGAGTTGGTTATATATTGATTGCACGAAAACGCATTGGTAACTCGATGTTATAAAACGTGCCTTTGTGTATGATTCAACAAGTAGTAGAACAAGCCATATGAGTCGAAGTTTATCCATTCCTTTTACCTTCGGGATAAAAGCGATATATGTGGGCCCCTCGATGATTTAAAGATGATACATGTGAGTGCTTGGCCAAGCCAGGACTGATTTGATTTGTTCAATCAGTCAGTCATCATGAATCGGAAATCGGGAAACAACAAATGGACAGAGAGAATGATTGATAATCCATGTCTCAGTCCATATGATATCTATAATGGAGGAATATATGATCCCTTATCTACTGGACAAGTCATTGACAAAGGTCAGAGTTTGACAGAAGCTTTTGAGAGCTACGATTGCTGATCGGTTCCTGAAGTCATACGCAATAATAGTTTTAGAATTATCCAAGTGGGAGACTGTTGGATTAATGTCTAAGTCCATAACTATAATTGGTAAGACTTGACCCGACCCGGCATGGTTCATTTGGGTTGCATGGCATCATGCATTTGGATAGACTATAATGAGAGAAATAACACTTAAGGTTGGTTAATATATTATAAGTTCTAATATATTAATAAGGTTATTTAATTAGTATTGATCAAGAATTAATTTGGAATTAATTAAGTGATCAAAAGGAGACTAATTATATATATGGGTTGATTGTGTAAATCATTCATTCTTATATATGTGGGCTTGTGATCCAAGATTCCTTATGTTGGACTAAGTCCATGGGGTGACCCATGGATACTCCATGGAGGTTAAAATCCATGGAGCATAAGGAATGGGTAAAGTTATGAGTTACATGGTGTAACCCTAATAGCCACCATATAAAAGAATCCCATGGCCCAAGAAATCGTGCACTAATGTGTGAGTGTGAGGGCTAGACGATTTCAAGGAGTGTTCAAGTTTCTCTCAAGTTATTCCAAGTGTATTTGGTGTTGTGTGAACCATTTGAGGTGTCACACTTGGGGCACTAGGCACTCAAGCTTCATGAAGACATTCTACATCAAAGAGGTATGTATTCTATCTTGTTATATTTATTATTTTGTATGCTAGATTAGGATAATACCTTGGATGTTCATAATTGTATGTATAATAGAGAAAACATAGATCCAAGGTATTTAGGGTTGCATGTACACTTAGGAGTGTTAGAATGCTCATAACCCAACAGAATATACATACATATTCATATGTGAAAAAGAAAATGAATATATATGTTTTATTTAGATATTTATTTGTGAATATCAAATTCATTTATCTTCTACTCACTACTGAATGAAGGTAAGAAGACTAACATTTCCGATAAAGACTCACCAACAATGAGAGAAACATGATCAATGCTGAAAAATCAAAAAGGTATAAAATACATATCATATCTTTTATATCCCTGCTATAATTTATAAATAACTTGTATATCCCACCTATAATTTTCTTCTATTAACATATGAATAATTCAATCTGTATATGTTTTATATTAAAAAAACTATTGAATTCTTTTATTCATATATGAATAAATATACGGCTTAGCTTTGTTTGTATTCAAAAGCTAATCATATGTGAATGGAAACAAGTATTCATACCTTTATGTTGTTTTGTTTTGGAACATTTTTCTTTTGAAATTGGTGATTGATCTTTAGTGTCTTCACATATGAATATAGCATACACACACACACACACACACACACACATATATATATATATATATATATATATATATATATATTCACATGTGAATATATAAATATGTATACATTTGTTATATTCATTTATGAATAACTTATATATCCCAGCTATAATTTTCTTCTATTAACATATCAATAATTCAATCACAATCTTGATATGCTTTATAATAAAAAAACTATTGAATTCGTGTATTCATATAATAATAAATGTATATGGCTTAGATTTGTTTGTATTCAAAAACTAATCTTTATGGAAACAATTATTCATACATTTATGTTGTTTTGTTTTGGAACATTTTTCTTTTGAAATTGGTGATTGATCTTCAGTAACTTCACATATGAATATATATATATATATATATATATATATATATATATATATATATATATATATATATATAGGTTCAAATGTGGATTAACAAATATTGTGTGGATATAGGGATTAATATGAGCCAAGTACTATTTAATTTTAATAAATAATTAATTAAATCATCCACCCTTTAATTTAGGCAAATTACTTTATTTAAAACCCTATTGCCTCTTCCATCATCAACACCCACAAAATCATATCCCTCCTGCTTCTACACTTCTACCCATCTCAATCTCTTACCGGCGATCAATCCTAACCCACCCACGTTCGAAGATGACAAGATCGTTGGATGGAACGACTTCAAAATTGAAATCAGAATCGAGAACCAACCCTCCAGGGCTCGTTCAATCGATGTGCGTTCAATGTACAGTTACAATAAAATCTGATCAACCATGTGCAATCGTTCATATCAACTTCATTATCTTCACACACTATCGATGCCCTTAATACAAAGAGAAGGAACGAATTTTCTTCCACCTGCTCGAATTTTCATTTCCAAAACCCTATGGTATGATGTCCCTCACTGTCTCTCTCCTTCTTTCTCACAAATACACGTTCTCATCAATTCCAATACGCAATCGATTCCCCAATTCAGTTTTGATTTGAAATTCAAATGGGTTTCCATAAATGTTGTTCCTTTTTTCATTATCAATCTCATATGCAATCGTTAATAAGATTTAACTCATATGGGGAATTCTTATTATTGGAAATTGGTAAATGGTAAGGGTCATTTCAGTATGCCTTACAAGTGTTCGATGTAATGCCAAAGAATAATTTTCAACAAAATTTGGTGTTTTTTAGAACATGTATGTGTTCTTAACCTACTTTTTACTCAAATCTGTTACTGGAAATGGTGATACAGATGCAAATGCATCTTATATGTAATTTTTTGTTTCAGTTCCTATTTTGATGTGCATCTTATAGGGGGTGCCAGATTCCATGGGATTTGGTGAAATTGGACTTGAATTTTATTCCAATTTGTCGTTGGTTAAAAATGAGTTGGGATTATGTGAAATGGGTTTGGATTCCATCAGATTCTTAGCCATCATTCCACGTACCTTCAAATCACTAAGTGCGTAGATGGTTTCTTTGGGTGTTTTTAATTTTATTTACAATGCATATGTTTTTGGTTTAATTTGATTTATGTTTTTAATGGAAAATGACAATTCTCCTATATTCTATACAAATGCAAATAAGTGAAACAGTAGGAAATGTAATGAATTTTAATTTCCTTTCTTTTTTTGAATGCTAATGAACCTTCACCGCATATTCCCCAAAATCAAAACCTTTTTATTTTGTGTTTATTTTCTATTCTTAATTAAGTTAATTGGAATTTGTGTTTACAATGTAATTTTTTATATATTAATGTTCATTTCGTGTATTACAAAACCTGCATAAAAATTTTTGTTAATTTTATTTTTACTTTATTATAGAATTGTTAATCAAACATCTGTTGTGACTAATTATATGCACGAGGAATATGATGGAATATTTAACATTTTTGAAGAAGTGGATGATGAATTCAAGGATGTTGATAATGAAGCAAGAAGTTTATGCAGCCAAAGGACAATGTAATGTTTAGTTTCATATATGTGATGAAATTTTAATTATTTGAAAGTTGATTATATTTTTTTTGTGGTTTAGGTTTTGAAGAGGTTGTCATTGATGTGGAACAGGAAGAAAACGGAATGAAAGTGTATTCTAGCCAAATACGTTATGTCAGAATATTTAGAATATTTACCACAAAATTTGAAGTGATTCTTAGCAATAATATTCTTTAAGAATGAATTAGTGTTTTTATAGATTTTGATGTTTTTTTAATCATTCTTAGTTTCAGTATTTAAGAATGACTTACTATAAAGCTTGTATTCTTATAGAACGTGACAAAAATTCAAAAAATTATATTGTATTTTTATAGAATGTGACAGTTTAAATTGTTTTTTGTTTATTTTTTGACCTTAGATTCTTCAATAATATTAATAATAGATGATTATTCTTTAAGAATGTTGTTATTCTTGAACTCATGGTTCAAAATTTTGTTATTTTAAAAAATTTCATTCAATCAGAATATGTATTCTATTAGAATATGTATTTTAAACTCTTGGTCCACATTCATCCCTATATCCACACAATATTTACAATCCACATTATAACCTAGCCCTATATATATATATATATATATATATATATATATATATATATATATATATATATATATATATATATATATATATATATATATATATATAACTGTTATCTTCATTTATTCATTTATAAATATAAAATATTTTCTTTGTAAAATGTATTTCAAAATTATTTATCTTCTGCTCACTAATTCATGAAGGTAAGAAGATTGTATTTTTGATAAAGACCCCACAACAATGATAGAAACAGATTTGAAGAGGAAAAATGCGAAAGGTACAAAATTCCTATCATATCTAATATATTCATATATGAATAAAATTGTATATCCTAGTTATATTTTTGTAATAAATAAATATTAATAAATAAACGAGCATATATCGTATTCATATATCAATAACTTATTCAAATATTATATGTTTTCATTTCCCAGATAAAAAAGAAACAAAAACACCAAAGAAAAGAAGGCATCAATGCAGAAAAAGTCCATCAAAAAGGAAAACTCCTGAAAAACGACAACTACATGATTCAGAGTATGATTTTGAAAGTAGTCGGGAATCAAAGAAGGCAAAAAAAAGGAGTCACCAATCAAGAAAGAGAAAAAAACCAGTGGTAAAGGAATTTTACTTGATGAAAAACAGATGTTCACCAGAGTCATTACTATCTATAATCCTTGGGTTGAGCAAAAAACAAAAAGAGTGTGTAAGATCTATGAGTTTTGGAAGTTTGCTAAAAATGAAAATCACAGATATACCACTGAAGTTGTGATTTTATATTCTTCAAAAATTTGATTATGAGAGAATGCTGATAGATGTTGAAGGAAAGGAACAAAAAGTAACAACACAGTCTGTTCATGACATGTTGGGCATTCCAATAGGTGGAACCATACTTACACAACTGGATCAATGACCTAAAGATGATACTAGTTATGATGAATTGAAGCAACAATTTCAAGAAGGATCAATCATCCGATTGAATGCGATCAAAAAAGTTATTGTTAGTACAATAGAAGCTGATTTCAATTTCAAACTGAACTTCTTAGTTCTTTTTGTCAACACGTTGTGTGAGTCAACATCAATGGGAAGATGCAACCTGTTTCCTTTGAGTTATATTTCAATAAAAATAGATATCGGCAACATAAACTGGTGCAGCTATGTTTTGGACTGTCTTGTCAGAACAAAGAACTCGTACATACCATACTCAGATAACAACTACTTTGTTGGACCTTCAGCTTTCTTGGTGGTAAGTTATTATAATGTTTATACTCAATTTTTAATAATATTAATTATTCATAACTAAATAGCACATATTCATATATGAATAAGAAAAATATACTTGTTCACATGTAATGCTTTACATTACTTATTCATATATGAATAAGTAAAAAATAATATTACTTGTTCATATATGAATATATATATATATATATATATATATATATATATATATATATATATATATATATATATTCATGTATGAATAAGTAATGGTTTGAAATACTTATTCATATATGAATATCAATTAGTTATCATTTATGTGTAGTTGTTCTATGCTGATAACATCCACTCAGAAGCTTTAACGGTAACACGTAAACGTCCAACAATTTGTTATTGGAGTTCAGAGAAGATTAGATATCGAGAGACATTTGAACAAATAGAAGGTAAATTTGGACTTGGAGAATTAAATGAAGAATTTGTTAATGAACAAGATGAAGGAGATACAGATCTCGAAGACAGTGATTCTGATAAAGATGAAGATCATTCTGTTGAGGTAATTAGTTTGAACATGTTAATAGTATATGATTACATTAAATTATTATATTAAATTCTAATCATACTTCTTTTTATTACATAGGCATATGAATCAAAAATATCTAAAATGCTTAATAGTTTTGAGAGGATGAAGGAAAAGCTGAATTCAAAGCTCAATGATGCGATAACAAAGTTCCCTGAAAAGGAAAGTTTTAGGATTTCCAAAGAAAAGATGACTAATATAACTGTTGAAGAAAAAACTGAAAGCACAACACTTTTTAATTTCCAAGTAATGAAACTTGAGTTGAAGGAATCAATTTGACACCAATAATGGGTCAAAAAACAAATGATCAAAAAGAAAATGAAGATAAAGAGGAAAATGGTGAAGAAGACAATGATAATGATGAAAGTCAACCGGAAGTAGATTATTTGCTTGATTCAAATGAAACAGAGAATGAAGGAATAAAGAATGATGGAGGTAAGAATCAAAAAGAAGGTGAAACTGAAGTAAAAGAGAAAGATGGAAAGAACAATGAAAATGACAATGATGAAGAGAAAAAAGATGATGATGCTGAAGAAACAAATAATCATGAAGAGACTATTCAACAAACTGAAAATGAAAATTTGTTGGATAAAGTTGTTGACAACATTGTGGATAATGTCCTTGGAATTGGATTTTCCAATTTAAATAGTCAAGAAGATGAAATCTAGAATGACCCTGAAATGAAAACTATTTTGGATAATATTGATATAGGTAAATTTAGTCTTATTTTAATTTTAAAAAAATATATAAAAGTATTAATACACAATAACAATTTTGTTTATTAAATTTTGACCAGGCTCACCAATGACTAGAAGTGAAACTAATACTCTGATCAGTCAAGTTATTCAAGGTATGTTACTATCAACTTATTCTTTAATCACTAATTCATAAATTAATTATATTTAATATATAACATTAAATTGATCTTGCAGAAAAGGGAAAACCAGAAGGTGTACATAAACAAGGAAAAGAAGTTGAAAAAACAAAGGGTTTTGTTTTTTCAACTTCTTTTCCTTGTTTATGTACACCTTCTGGTTTTCCCTTTTCTGCAAGATCAAATTAATGTTATATATTAAATATAATTAATTTATGAAGATGATACAGGTAAATGAATGATTTAAAATATATTACAATATTTATATAGATTTTTTTAATAACATTGTTTATTCATAAGTGAATAATACACTATATAAATGAGTAAAAAATATAAAATATTCATATATGATGTATATGTTTCAGGCAAGGAAAACTCTGAACATGGAAATAAAGGAGGATCAGAAGCTAAGAACACAAAAGATGGAGGTGCAGATAAACAAACAGAAATTGATAAAGGAAATGCAGAAGATAGAGGTAAATAGTTGATTCACTAATAAATGAATGTAATCAGTTTTATTATTCACAAATAAATAACACAATATACGAATAAATAAAAAATATAGTTTTACTTATTCATAAGTAATGATATGCATTACTTATTCATAAATGAATACATTACTTATTCACAAATGAATTACTTAATCAAATTTCTTTATCTTTCAGGAAAGAAAAAGTTAGAAAATGAAAACAAAAAAGGAGAAAAAGCTGACAAGACAAAAGGAAATGAAGGAGGTAACAATTTGGAAAAACATTTCAAAATATAAAAAATTATTATAATTAACTTACAACTTTATATGATAAATCTCCTGACATGCAGATACTCATCCAAGCTTTAGTCTAGGTCTCAGTCAAGATTCAGATCAAACTTCAAGTAAAAAATCTAATGAATCTTCACCAAAAAAACCACTTACAATGAAACAAATCAAAGACGACCATCAGAATGTTGTTATCAGATTAGCAAACAAAAATGTTCTTAATCCAAAACTAATCTCTGTAGCAATTCCTACTGAAGTAGGACCATCAAAGCATAATTTGGATCAACCAAGAGAGAAGAAGCTTGCCGATGTTTTCAAATCACCTTTTAAATGCAGAATAATAGACACAAAACCTAAACTGACACATCAGGAGAGTATTGTCTGTGAGTGGTTGTTCAACTTGCAAGGGAATACATCGTAAGTAACGTTATTTTATATACATTCATATATGATTATCATATAGATAATAATGTATGACATTTTGATTATATATTTGCAGAGATGTGGTTGTCCAGACAAAATATGGTCAGATAACAGAAAGAGAAATTATGGAAAGTCTATATGCAAGCACATAAATTTTTGGAGAAGTTTTAGACACTTGGGCTGATTTACTTAACCACCAAGAACTGGAAAGGGATTTTGGAAATTCACCATACAGACTCTTCTTGAAAGTTGCAGTTTATGTTCTAACCTTAGTTTCTTCTTTATTGATAAATGAACACACCAATATGATGTATTCATTTATGAATATTATATTTTTTTTACAGCTGAAATTCACATATGATTATACCAATATGATGTATTCTTTAATATAATTATGTATATTCAACTGAAATTCACATATGATTATGTATTTATCTTTGAATAAAAAATCAAAAATAAATATCTTTAGTATATACTTATGATTATTATACCAACATGATGAATTCATTTATGATTAACAATTTACTAATCCTTTAAAATTATATTGGTTACAGACTGCTTATCTAACTTCAACATTGTCTGATGAAAGAAAGTACGAAAAATTCAAGGAGAACTTTCATGACAGTACCGATGGGTACAAAAAAATCTTGAACATAAAAGATATTGACATGGTATGCTAATTAAACTTGTTTTTTATATATATTTTATCAACAAAATACTTACCATTATATACATAAAAACATGTATTCTTTCCAGTTGTTAGAAGTGCTCACATTTTTGTGATTGTCTTCAACTTAAAGAAACCATCAATTGAAATTCTGGACAACAGTGCAGTTGAGGGGGATTATGAAGGGAAATACGGAGTACTATTGAAACCTTTGGTATGTACACAATTCACAACAACATAAAAGAACCAATTTATTACATATCTAACTTTTATTTTATTTAATGATCAAAAAAATTTGTTTGTGAGATACTTTAAAGAAATAAACCATCCAAGAGCAAATGAAATCTCAAAAGAAAGTATCACACCCTAACGACTTGAAATGCCATGGAGAACAGTTAAAAACAATGTTGATTGTGGGGTCTTTGCAATGAGACATATGGAGACCTATATGGGACAACCAATCTCAAAGTGGAAACCAGGTCTTCATAAAGAAAGTGCAATTCAACAAACTACTTTAGAGAAGCTCAGGCAAAGGTATGCACACCGAATGCTAACTTCTGAAATTAACATGGTGAAGGCTAAGGTGTTGGATCTTGCTGAAAAATATCAAAAAGTTAAATTCAAAGTGCGTATACAAGGCTATGCAAACAATTCAGAAAATGTTAAAAGAATATTGATGATTGCTTGTGATGAAGTGTGATGGTATAGAACAGTTTGTGTTGGAGATGAATGAATTTGAAGTACATGTAAGATGATTCTGCGAAACAAGTTTTAGATGGTTTGTTAAATGTTATTGAACATCGTTTAAATAGTTTGTGAAATGCTTATGAACATGTTTTATTATCTTGTGTTGAATGATTATGTAATAGAAACAAGTTTGCTTATTTCTGTCATTTTTTTATATTCAAATATTTTCAAAGTTTATTTCTGTTTATTCATAAATGAATACGAATATGATATATTCATTTATGATTAAGTTAGGAGTAATATGTCCGTATAAAAAAGTTCAGATATGAATATAACAAATTTCAGATATGAATATAACTTATTTATTAGTAGAAACAAGTTTGCTTATTTCTGTCATTTTTTTATATTCAAATATTTTCAAAGTTTATTTATGTTTATTCGTAAATGAATACGAATATGATATATTCATTTATGATTAAGTTACGAGTAATATGTTAGTATAACAAAGTTCAGATATGAACATAAAAAAGTTCAGAATGAATATAACTTATTTATTAGTATAACAAAGTTCACATATTTGTATTCATTTATGCTAGTTTTCAATTTTATTTAAGTTTATTCATAATTGAATAACAACATTGTATATCCATTCACTTTTAATATGTAAATAATAACATCTTCAATGATAAATAAATCCACATATTATGTATTCATTTATGAATAATTTACAAATAATATGTGTATTTCACATATAAATTTACCATATCAATATAACTTATTTAAAAAACAAATATGATATATTCATTTTAAAAGAACATATATTTCAAATCTCAATTTACCATATCAATATAAATGTGTATTATTCATACATGAATATTATTGTTTATGGTTATTATCTGCATATATTCATAAATGAATAAAACCAAAAGCATAAAAAAAACAAAAACAAAAACCATAAATGTCTTTTGTTGATTGAGCAGCTGCAATTCTTACTGGACATGTACGTAAATTGTGAGGAACTCGTTTTCCACATCCTGAACACATTCTATGTTCTTTTTTAGAATTTTCATATACTACTTCACCTACACTTGGAATTCTTTTCTTGATTCTAGAACCTTTATTGCTTTGAACTTGAGGAACATGAATATTAATCTCTTTTGGAATAGGAAAAGAAACACCCATAAGCTTGCGTACGACTTCACCATCTGTCTTGCTTTTCAATCCAGCAGATGTATAATCACTCTCACTCTCAAATTCCTTCAACAACATCTGTTGTTTCTCAGCAAACAAAGCCAATTTCTTTTTGTCATCTCTTACAATATCCAAACACGATTCAAAATTATAATATGAATCAGTGACTAGCTTCACATTCTCACAATCCCCTGAATCAGATTGAAGAGAACTAAAACGATAATTTCTTGATATCACATCCTTTCTCCATCTTTCAGAATGTACCTTTCAGGAATTTCTTTCACACCACATCTCATCATTATTGTAAAAGCATGTCTGCATAAAACACTCATACGCTTGAAATGTTCACAACTGCAATTTATTTCTTTCTCTTCAGCTTTTATTTCAACCTGATACAAAAACATAATAAAAAAATTAAAAAACAATTTAAACAAAAATTACACATTTACATTCATATATGAATACTCATATATGAACAATCATATATAAGTATTCATATATGAATATATATAAACATTACATTTTTCTTAAAAAAACTATTAAATTACCTTAAATTCATTTTTAAATTCGCTTTTAGTGTTGTTGTGTTGCACAATATAAACTTCCCACCCATCTTCAATACCAACATAGGAGTATGTACAGAAAACACTTGCTTTATATATTTCCTTTTGCACCTCAAAAAATAATGTACTTGTATAAACCTTTGATGCTTGTAGTTCTATTTCTCGAGGTGTTTGCATTTTATATGATGCTTTCTTTGATGCCTTATAAAGCTCTCATTGAGTATTCCTTTGCTTTTGAATGACAGTGTCGTAATTCATCATGAAATTCAAAAGTAAATTACCACTTTCTGAGTAGGTATTAAAGAATGAATTCATACTCTCTGACCTCGACGTAGTCTTCATCAACCCACACATTGCAATATCATTAAAATATCCAGGTATCCATGAATCACGTTTTGTAAACATGTCTTTAAACCATCTCGTGTCTTCCAGATTGAATTCCTTCATAAGCAAACCCCATTTCACCTCAAATACACCAGGTTTCATATTAATGCCCCAAACAAGCTTCGAGAATCTTTTTCTAAAGTCTGTGTTCGTAAATAAATCATCTGATATCTGTATTAAAACAAAAATAATATAAACTTCTATATTTATTCATAAATGAATAAATATGAATAAGTAAAATATCAATAAATATTTATAAATGAATAAACTAATATTTGAAAAAATTACTATATTCATCTATGAATAACTAAATACTATCATACATATTTGAAATATAATAAAATAATACCTTGTTTTTCAACTTCTTCATTATATGCCACATACATAATCGGTGCTTTGAATTAGGAAAAACATTCTCAATAGCTTGTTTTATTGCAGCATCTTGATCGGTTAAAACAAGTGTTGGTTCTTTCCCATGAGTTTTACGAAACGCTTTAAGCAACCAAGAGTAGGTCTCAATGCTTTCATTTCTTAGAAAACCCGCTCCAACAGTAACTGATTTTTTATGATGGTCAATACCAGTAAATGGAACAAAAACCATTCGATACCTAACACACACAAAAAAAGTGTTCATTAAAGTCAACTTTTGATGTATTCATAAGTAAATATAAAAATATTCATGTATGAATACAATTACAGTATATTATTAGAATAATTTCAACAATAAAAACTGAACATGAAACGTAAAAGTTAAAATATTCATATATGAATAACCAATAAAAAAGTGGATAGAATAACTTACTTGTTTGTTCGGAAAGTCGCATCAAACGAGATAACATCACCAAATTCAGCATAATATGTCTTCTCAATTTCATCAGCCCAAAACATACAGTCCAAAACATTATCTTGACAATTAAACTCAAATGAGTAATTTGGACAGTGAGCTCAATGGTTATTCACTGTGCTTACTATCATTTGGGCATCTTTTTAACCTATAACCCTGTTGATATCTCTCCTTAAATTTTTATAGTCAACTACGTTGGTTTTACAAAATCATACCCACCTCTCAGACTTGACCTCAACTTATGAGCCATAGTTGGGCCAATTTTTGATGTGGAATCACGCACTATAAACTTTTTTTCTGAATATGACATTTGCCTTGCTTTTTTTAAATCACTTCTCTTCTCAAGTGGATGGTTGTGAAGTTCATCAAAGTGAAAAACTTTATAATCTGGAGTTCCATACACAGATTCAAATATAATATTTGCTTGACAACCAATAACTGTTGAATTTGAATTTCGTTTCCTCCTAACACCACTTGTACCCAATGTGTCACAAGATTTCTTTTTCTGTTTGCCACCACGATTACATATAACATGTTTCTTCTTTATAATATTGTTATCAAACCTTGACTGCGTGCTCAGTCTAACATCAAAACCACCAATTTCAGCATACTCAGAAGACATTTTGATGGCCAACTTTATTTTTGAAAGATTAAACCTTTAAATGGAATAAGTTGAACAGGTACATCTGGCTTATAGACATGTTCTCCAATTATATCACCACAATATTGCGCATCATCTACTGAACTCGAAGATTCACCACCTAAAAAATTATAAATCTAAATCAATCTAATAATGCATGAATAAAACAATCATATATGAATACATGAAATTCATATGAATAAAACAAAAAACAATGTTTATTAATGGATTAATAAAACATTTATATATGAATACATAAAATTCATGAGGATTCAAAATATATAAAATAAACTTAACTTATTCATATATAAATAAAACGAAAATAATAATAAATTCGAAATTACAATTATCACACGTTTATTCATATATGAATAAGACAACAATTTATTCATATTAACATATTCATATGTCAATAAATGATAATCAACAAAATTAAAAGCAACAAAATAATTCAATAACTGATACCTTCAAAAAATGAGTTGTTAACATCTTCTTCTTCACTCTCACACATAGAAGAATACAAACCACCATCAATAACACAAGAATTCGACATAATAAACCAAATGATCTGTATAAATAAAAAAAACAATCTTAATATCGAATATATCTCACAAAAAAGTCGTAAATATGAAAACCTGGTTAATTTCGAATATATCTCACATCAACATACAAAATATCTGAAAGCAACTTAAATCAGCTCGATCAGATGATGCACTTAAGCAATCTCTCTAAGTTTAGAGTGTAAAAACTACAACGATATATCCGATTGAAAATTAAATCAGCTTCGATTTGAAATAAAGATCTCAAACTACATAACAAAAATCCGATGAAACAACTCCAATACATATTCGAAACTTCAACAAAAACGAAAATAATACACGTAATTCCAAACAAATTATATAAAGCAATAATCTTGATAATGAACTCCGATATATCTGATTCAAACGATATACATACCTGATCAAATCGGAAACTGAATACGAAGAAGAAAACTGAAACACAGATGCGAAACTTCACGATTAATGGAAAAAATACGTATAATTGCTAACGAGTTATATAAAGAAAAGATTCTTGATAATGAATTCCTCATATCCGATTCAAACGAGCTAAAGATATCATCAAATTGGAAACTGATAACAACGAACATGTTAGTTCTATATAAAAAAGTTGCTAATTTACAAAGATACCCTTAATGAAAAATTACATGCGCATTTTTTAAGGTGTACATGTTATATAAATGATTGGCTGAGAATGATTCCTCCATTCTCAACATTTTTTATTTTCTCAATTGAACATACCTTTCTCTCTCTCTCTCTCTCTCTCTCTCTCTCTCTATATATATATATATATATATATATACATATATATATATATATATATATATATATATATATATATATATATATATATATATATATATATAATGAAAATAATTTTGGCACATGTCACTCTCTCATTAACTTGGACACATGTTATTTTTTAGTATTTTTGAATAAATGTTTTTTCCATTTGTTATTTTTTCATTTTTTAATCTTTTTCTTAATTAACACATCATATTTACACCTCATTTAATAATTGCCTTAATTGAAAATAACCAATAAATTACAATATTACAACTCATATAGTATTTAATATGCTTCCTTTTAAATCCAAAATTTAAATTTCAAACTTCAAATTTAAATAAATTTTTGTTTAAACCTTGATATTTAATTTTTTTATTTTATCCAACCCGTATAACATACGGGTCTCACAACTAGTATATATATATATATATATATATATATATATATATATATATATATATATATATATATATATATATATATATATATATATATCCCTATTTTAATAAAAGAATAAGTTTATTCTCCTTTTGCCATGTGTCATCGTATTAGGTCCATTAATCAATGTCCTGCCACTTGTCAACCTACTAATTCTCCATTTCAAATTTCAATTTTCAAACTTTTCATTCTAATTACATTAAATTAATAACTTTAGAATAAACATTAAAATAACATTAATACAAACTATAAGGTCACGTATTTATTTAAATCAACGATTATAATTTTATATAACTAAAAAAA
Source organism: Lactuca virosa (assembly GCF_052849685.1). Lineage (NCBI taxonomy): Eukaryota > Viridiplantae > Streptophyta > Magnoliopsida > Asterales > Asteraceae > Lactuca > Lactuca virosa. Next base: position 259,318,054 of record NC_136426.1, on the reverse strand, counting down.
ATATCTCTTAATTAACAATTTAATTAAAATAATTGATTAATAATTTTGATTTTTTTACAATGAAATTTTAATTAGTTTTATAACCGTGGTTCCTACGGATTTATATATATATATATATATATATATATATATATATATATATATATATATATATATATATATATAAGGTAAAGTGAATATACCTAACAACGTTATATAAGCTTAGGTAACTAACATCATCGTATTACGTCGTTTTGTATCAAATATGAATTGTAATCACCCAAGGTTGTTAAACTTCAACCCCATAACTTTGATTTACTTTAAATTTTTTTGAACTTTCACCCTTATCATCCTTTTACATCATGTCATTCTGTCGAATACCTCTTGATTGGCTTCATATACTACCGCTAAAAATGAAATGATGTCTGAGGAAGATAATGGTGAATGTCCGAAAATCTAGGAAGTAAATCAAGTTAAGGCTGTGGGAAGTGGTCACATCCAAACCACCAAAAAAACGTTACAAACTCAGCGTCACGTCAACTCCACCACCAGCTCACTAGACATTGGATATGGTTTCCACTCTATAAAATATTTTTATGATTAAATTAAATAAAAATCATAATTTAAAACATAATAAAATATTTTACATTAATTAAAACCACATTACATTAATTAAAAAACATAGAAATTTATAGCTAAAAACATAAAAAAACATAGAAAAATAAACCTAAATTACTAAAAATAAAATAAAAAACATAGAAAATTAAACCAAAATTACTAAATAAACAACATAAAAACCATAGAATCTAGTTGCAATATTTCTCGAGAACTTCTTGTTAAATTTTTACAAACGCGCTTAAATTTTCCGGGTTGAGATTCGGTTGAGGCACCGTGTTTAAAATTTGAAGATTGGTGAGTGTCATTTTTCGCTGACGAGCTTCCTTCGTTGATTCAAATTTTTTTTGAATAAATAAACTTAGAGTTTTGTCTATTTTGTCCGCTAGTACGTCCTCGTTGGTTGATTTTCCGCTTGAAGACACTCCCTTTCTCGCTTTGTCCCTTCCCGGTGGTCGACGAAGTTGGACGTCTAGTGGACCCTCCCCCTCGGTGGCGTCGAACTCATCATTGAGGTCGAGGCTAACACCAATGTCCGACTCAGAAGTTCTTGCCCTTTTGTTGGAGCCGGTGGTAGATCCTGAATGCGTCATATCAGGATAAACGACTTATTTTGGACCATTACGACAAACTTCTCATGCTTTTTGGTTGGCAAATGGTTTACCATTGTTGGTAATTTTTTATTGGTACAACGCGGTTCATAAAATGTTGAAATCATTGTTACCACTTCTATGCATATTTTTAAGATTGTCAAATACGCTGTTAAATTTGGTGCTAGCCGCTAGAAGGTCACGCCATTTTGCCTTAACCGGGTCGTATGTCTGGTTCGTTTGCCTTCCTAATAACGTGTGGAAGTGGTCTAAAACACGATTCCAAAAACTTTGACCCGTTTGCGTGTTGCCGACATCCCCGTCTTGTGATATGAAAAATCCAAGCTTTAGCAAAAGAATCTTTCTCATCTTCAGTCCATTGCACACTTTTCTTTTTTCTTGGATCTTTTGATTTTTTTGCCTTCTATGATTTGGTTGTGTTTCTTCAACCGGTTTGTTGTCGTCATTTTCGAGGTTTATAGGTTGAGATTGAGATAATGGAACTTGAGATGGTTGTGCGTGAAATTGTTGACGTTGAGAAGTTTGGGGTTGAAACTACAGAGAAGGTTGTTGTTGAAACACTTGAAATTGGGGTTGATTGAATCGTGGTGGTTGTTGTTGGTAGTAGTGTGGGTGGTATGAAAGATTGGTGAACAGAGGTTGTTGTTGGATTGAAGATGTTTTTGGAGAGACTCGACGAGTCGAAGGTCTGACTCGCCGAGTCGTGTCGAGTTGCCCACGTGGATTTAATGAGTGGACTCGACGAGTCAGAGGACTGACTCGCCGAGTAGGTCCTGGGCAGAGAAAACCCTAAGTTTCCGGGGTTGGGGCCTATTTAAGGGAACTTATAACCTATGATGCACCTCACCAGCTGCCCATACCTCCTGTGAGAAACCCTAGATCGCCATTGGAGCCATGAGAGAGTTCTTATGATGAAATCAAGTAATTTGGTGGGTCTTTTGGAAGGAAAAGAGTTTGATTCAAGCAAGAAACGAGATGGGGGCTGTGGATCTAGCACTTCTTCACATAGGGTTGCTGTAGAAGGTATAAGCTTACCTCCTTTTCATCTATTTCGATTATACCTCATGATCTTGGGAGTTTTAGGGTTTTAATCCCCTTCTTTTGTACCTTGAGCTAATTGAGACATGATCTGAGGTGGGAAACCTCAGATCTGAACCTTGTGAGGTCCTTGAAGACTAGATGCCCCAGCTTTAATTGTCCAAATGAGGGTTGATGAGCTAAATCCTTCATGAAGAGCATGTAATCGCGTTTTGAAACAATAGCATCATGCATGAACGTAAAGCTCGAAGCTTTATGTGATTATTGAGCCTTGAGATGATAGATCTATAGTTTAAAGTGATAGATCTGGTTAAAATCGTCTGAATGAGAATGAGACTGGATAGACTCGCCGAGTCAATGAGCCGACTCGACGAGCCGGGTAGGGTTTTCCTGATCGAGCTGAATCGCGTACTAACTCGGCGAGTTGTGGGGTCAACTCGACGAGTTGAACTGAATCTTCTCGAAACTTCGGAGAAAGTGAGTGGACTCGACGAGTCACAAGGGTGCACTCGCCGAGTCGGGTCAAATCCGGACTGTGGACTCGAGTTTGACTTCGGTTGACTTTAGGGTTGAATCAACCATGTGTAATGGAGACCATGGAGGGGTAAAATGGTCTTTTATCCACTTCAAGAATTAGTCAGCGAAAGAGAATAGCCTTGGGTATGTTTGAGTATGAGTAAGTATTGCTAAGAAATGTTTATCCTATATGTTAGGCGGAAGCTAGGTCGAGATTTCTGAGTACGAGGCTATCGCTTGGTTGCTTTCAAGGTGAGTCTTCTCACTATACTTTTCCTGGAAAGGTAACTATGTGTGACCGGAAGGTCTTATGTGTATGTATGAGTTATGAGACTTTATGTGGTATGTGATTGGAAGATCTTATGTATTTATACGAGTTATGTGACTTTATGTGATATGTATATGTTGTATGTTTTGGGACCGGAAGGTCAACGGAGTTAGGGCCGGAAGGCAATTAGAGTATGGAGCCGGAAGGCAAGTCATGGTAGGGCCGAAAGGTCTACCATAGTTGTGGGACTAGAAGGTCCCACTGAGACACATTGACCGGAAGGTCTTACAGAGCTATAGCCTCGAGTGGCTAATATGTTTATGAGGTATTTTGGGGAACTCACTAAGCTTCGTGCTTACCGTGTTATGTGATATGTGTTTCAGGTTTTCTCAGGATCGCGGGAAGGCACTGACTTGATTGTACACAGAAGAGATAGAGTTATGTTTCGAAGATCTTGAAAATTTTAATTAAACAATTATGGAGTTGGGTTTTATAAATTAAATAAATGAGATCTTTGTGAAACGTGTTCCGGGAATATTATGATTTTAAAATGAAAAATTGGTTCTAAAATTTACGGTGTTACAATTTGGTATCAGAGCCTTGGTTTGAGGGATTCGGATACACCTTCGGGTACGTCTGGACTCAAATTGAGGAATTGAGAAAGGTTTTCAAAGAAACGATTTCTACAAATGAGTAAAAAGTTTTAAGAGAAAGAGGTAACGAGCAGTGTGTACAATCAGCCAGCACCCGAACGGTGATTTCCCAAAATACCCTTACTTTATGTGTTATGAGATGATATGAGATATGTTATGCATGATAGAAGTAGGCTAGGTATTTCATGATTTAGGACTAGAGTGGCCTGATTTGTGATGTCTTAGCCTAGGGATCTTGCTATATGTGTTATGCTTTGAATAGAGAAGTAATCTAGGAGAGATACCTAGATGAGCATTGGAGAAGCCTTTTTAAAGAGTAGTAGATACCCACGAGGGGTATAGTTGCTTGAGTTCGATGATACCCTTTTGAGGGTGTGTAGAGCGAGCAGAGTTGTAGCCTAGAGTGGTTTTATGTGTTGATGGAGTATATTCGATGCCCGAATGTTGCTTGCTCCGTGCTTTGTGCGACTCTTGATGATGGGAGTCAGCTACTAAGTGAATATGACGATATTCATGAGGTAGATGACTGGCATCATAAGGAGTTCTTCAGCAGCTGATGGCAGAGAAGTGTGAAGACCTAGGGAGAGCCTAGGGAACGACCTTGGTCAGATGAGCATGCTGATGGAAGAAGAGTATTCGCAGGAGAGCGGACAAGTATGACGGGATTGGTGAATTGAAGAGAATAAGTAGCTACTTAGGAAATCTGGGATGATTCAAATGGAAAGTATGGGTAGATGGGGCAGGTAGTATGGGCCCGTACTACTAAAAGCAGAGGACCCATACTCGATACCAGGAAAATTCTAGAGGTTCTAAGTAGCAGATAAAAGGTGATCGTATGGTTCGAGTACCATGATTCGTAGCAGATGAAAGGTGATCGCATGGTTAGAGTACCATGATCCGTAGCAGATGAGAGGTGATCGCATGGTTCGAGTACCATGATCTGTATCAGATTGAGGGGAGATAGCATGTTTCGAGTGCCATGTTTCGTGGCAGTTAGTGCCTCCGGTTTTACCAGTTATTCCGTTGAGATTGATCAAACTAGGGATCAGATGTGATAGAGTGTAGGGCTAGAGGGCCATGTGAACGAGTTCCAATGGAACATCCCTTAAGGAGGGTGGAAAATCGAGTGGTTTCCGAGAAATTTTGTGAAGAGGTTAATTGGAGTCGCAAGACTCAGGGATGAATAGAAGTGATGCCTTATGGAGGATTGCAGTCTGAGCTGAGCAGTCCGCCGATAGCGGAGATGCCACTTTCGGTGATCAGAGTTGTACTATTTTCTGTGAGAAGCAGAAGGGAATAATGAGATTCCGGTTTCAGGGTTGGAGGTAGACCCTGTGAGGGTAGCAAAGGGTTGTAATCTTTTCACCAGAATGTTTGGGCGGTAAGTTGTGACAGATGTTCTTATCCCATGAGTGAGTCATTAGTGGGGCTATGATGGTTGGGAACGAGGAGGTGCTTTGTTGAGAGTGGTGCATTGTTATTGTCAGTTTCCGGTGGATGAGATGAGTATATCGGGGTGGTGGCCCTCGTGGTCTACATTGTGTATCGACAATGAGGATGAGGTCTGTGCTTTTATGATTATCCCGATGTGGTAAGCGGGGCGAAGAGTTAGAGTCAAAGTGTGTGAGAGGGCACTATTTCCAGATTCGAGACATATTGGATTCGGAACAGTGGGGTTTCCGGTGGTGTATCAGTTTGAGGCCTCGAAGTGTCTAGAGGCAGTTATGTGGGGAGGATTCCGAGATGCTGTCAGGGACGAAATTTTTGGGAATTGTTTGGTTTCCTTGGGGAAGTCCGTGGGATGAATGCGTTATATATTCAAGATTCAAGTGTGACATACCTGGTGGGACAGTCTACTGAGTAGATTGTGGTCGTGCCAAATGGTGATGATTCGAACCCTGAGTGGGGGAGAACTGCTCTCCAGTAAAGGGGATCGGTGATCCATTCAAGTGTGGTCAGAGAAATGGTTATGGGAACCTACGGTACAGACTTATGAGACCTGAGCTAGTGAAGGATGAGGCAAGGTGCCAGGCAGGAAAATGTACGAGTACGTGTTTAGGAAAGGATGAGTGGATCCCCGGCAGGTGACCCTTGGTTGGAGAATTCATTATGGCCTAGGATTTTCGGAATTGCATATGTCGAGTTCGAGTGCGACGGGGTCGCTGGATTCAGGGTGCAATAGCAGAGATTTACAAGTGTAGGTATAGATTGTGATCTATACCCCAGGAAGGGCAGCAGATGATGTGTCAACCAATTTCAGGATCGACATGAGTATTTCTGTATGGGTAGTGATCAGTAGAGGGTGGAGCTTCGAGTTTTCGTCAACGTGTTCTGAACCTTTGACGATGCCTCTGTGTTTCAAATTGGAAATGGAATACTCTGAGGTTACGAGTGATGCGAAAGGAAGACCGGTTGTGAGATTCTGAATGAGCAATGCAGTATTTGAGTATGATGGCGTGAGTGTGAGATCAGTGGTTGAGGCAGAACATCGTGAGATTCTGTGATGGTGTACCGAGGTATCCGAGTATAATGTTCTTAATTCCATATTATTTTGAGTTCTGAGTTAAGAGATGGCAAATGGGTAGCAAGTATCTATGGTTCCAGTGGGAGCCCTTCGACAAATTGATGACAAGCAAGATTATTTAAGAATGTGGATTGCAGCGAGAAAGGAGTTTTGTGATGGCGGTTGCCATCCAAAGTAGTGAATGCTTACTTTTGGATGGGTGTGTGCGCACCTATCAAGGTTGGGCCGTGGAACAAGAGTTAGTGAACGCATTATAGCATCGATTGAGGATGAGATCGTGGGGTGATAAGAGGAAGTGTTGTAAGACTGCGGGGAGCTGCAACATCCATGAGTTAGTGTGAAAGGGTGTGGTGATACTACAGGGAGCCGTAGTATTCACCAGTCAGTGAGAGGGTGTGGTGGTACTGCGGGAAGCCGTAGTGTCCACCAGTCAACAAGATGGTGTGGCGATACTGTGGGGAGCTGTAGTATTCGCCAAGCAGTAAGAGAGAGCATCATGGAACTACGGGGAGCCGTAGTCTTCACTAGTAGAGCATGACACATAAGAGTTCCTAGGTATGGGTAGCCTTATCTTTGGGTCTGTGGGCCTGGTGGTCAGGCCATGTGCGAGACTGGGGTCTCCCTAATGGTCGGAAGTTATCATATTCAGAGCTTCGGTGTGGTGATAGCAATCAGAAGAAATTGGATGTAATGATGTACACGAGAGAGTTGCGAGTCATGGATTATGAGTTGAGTGCTTCGTTGGGGCGAGTGGTTCTAATTTCACGACAGGCCAGATTCTCGAGTTTGAGTTGGCTCTAGTGGTACAATATGAAGACGAGATGAGATTCCGAGCTTAGCGGTGGGTTCCTTTTGAGGGGTATTGTGTATCATCTGATATTTTAGACCTGTGTGGGGATGGTTCGTTTATATGGGAAGGACCTCGGGACGCATTGAGCTAATGAGTAGTAGACGTCTGAGACCGATGGTGTCGAATTCTGGGGGGTGGCAGTATTCGCTTGATTGAAGGGCAAGTTTCGTGACTTGTGTGTCACAATGGGGCGAGATAGTTATTGTGAGAAAGAAGTCAGTGGGACGTTTTGGGGTGTGCAATGGGCGACCTTTGGGGGTTCAATAGTGGGTGGGGAGTTGACCTGGTGCTCAGTGTTTGAAAGAGATATCTGCAGGGGATGCATCTGAGCGAGACTGATCACTTCTTTTGTCTAAGGACAGGATGTTAGGAGTTATCCGATATATAGGATTTCGATTGCAGTGAAGTGGACGGGTCTCTAAGGTAATGTGACCCTTTCGTTCCTTGGAGTTTGATGTGAAGCACTTAGTATGTATGGCATAAGTGATCAGTGGCAAATTATTGGGGCTTCGACTGGTTTCTATCAGTTGCTGCGAGAAAATAAAAAGGGGCAATGAGTTTTCAGGTGTATTAGAGGAAGACAGTGTATGGTATGAAATCCTCTTTGGTGGTGCTTCGCGGGCTTTTGGGTTGTGACCTGTGTAATGCTAAAGAGCGATTTCGAGGGCGAACTCAATTTAAGTGGGGGAGATTTGTAACATCCGGATTTTCAGGAATAATATTTTTGTGTTTCAATTTTGAGGATTAAGAAGAGACTCGACGAGTCGAAGGTCTGACTCGCCGAGTCGTGTCGAGTTGCCCACGTGGATTTAATGAGTGGACTCGACGAGTCAGAGGACTGACTCGCCGAGTAGGTCCTAGGCAGAGAAAACCCTAAGTTTCCGGGGTTGGGGCTTATTTAAGGGAACTTATAACCTAAGATGCGCCTCACCAGCTGCCCATACCTCCTGTGAGAAACCCTAGATCGCCATTGGATCCATGAGAGAGTTCTTATGATGAAATCAAGTAATTTGGTGGGTCTTTTGGAAGGAAAAGAGTTTGATTCAAGCAAGAAACGAGATGGGGGTTGTGGATCTAGCACTTCTTCACGTGGGGTTGCTGTAGAAGGTATAAGCTTACCTCCTTTTCATCTATTTTGATTAGACCTCATGATCTTGGGAGTTTTATGGTTTTACTCCCCTTCTTTTGTACCTATGAGCTAATTGAGACATGATCTGAGGTGGGAAACCTCAGATCTGAACCTTGTGAGGTCCTTGAAGACTAGATGCCCCAGCTTTAGTTGTCCAAATGAGGGTTGACGAGCTAAATCCTTCATGAAGAGCATGTAATCGCGTTTTGAAACAATAAGATCATGCATGAACGTAAAGATCGAAGCTTTATGTGATTATTGAGCCTTGAGATGATAGATCTATTGTTTAGAGTGATAGATCTGGTTAAAATCGTCTGAATAAGAATGAGACTGGATAGACTCGCCGAGTCAATGAGCCGACTCGACGAGCCGGGTAGGGTTTTCCTGATCGAGATGAATCGCGTACTAACTCGGCGAGTTGTGGGGTCAACGCGACGAGTTGAACTGAATCTTCTCGAAACTTTGGAGAAAGTGAGTGTACTCGACGAGTCACAAGGGTGCACTCGCCGAGTCGGGTCAAATCCGGACTGTGGACTCGAGTTTGACTTCGGTTGACTTTAGGGTTGGATCAACCATGTGTAATGGAGACATGGAGGGGTAAAATGGTATTTTATCCACTTCAAGAATTAGTCAGCGAAAGAGAATAGCCTTGGGTATGTTTGAGTATGAGTAAGTATTGCTAAGAAATGTTTATCCTATATGTTAGGCGGAAGCTAGTTCGAGATTTCTGAGTGCGAGGCTGTCGCTTGGTTGCTTTCAAGGTGAGTCTTCTCACTATACTTTACCTGGAAAGGTAACTATGTGTGACCGGAAGGTCTTATGTGTATGTATGAGTTATGAGACTTTATGTGGTATTTGACTGGAAGATCTTATGTATTTATACGAGTTATGTGACTTTATGTGATATGTATATGTTGTATGTTTTGGGACCGGAAGGTCAATGGAGTTAGGGCCGGAAGGCAATTAGAGTATGGAGCCGGAAGGCAAGTCATGGTAGGGCCGGAAGATCTACCAGAGTTGTGGGACCAGAAGGTCCCACTGAGACACATTGACCGGAAGGTCTTACAGAGCTATAGCCTCGAGTGGCTAATATGTTTATGTGGTATTTTGGGGAACTCACTAAGCTTCGTGCTTACCGTGTTATGTGATATGTGTTTCAGCTTTTCTCAGGATCGCGGGAAGGCACCAGCTTGATTGTACACAACAGAGATAGAGTTATGTTTCGAAGATCCTGGAAATTTTAATTAAACAATTATGGAGTTGGGTTTTATAAATTAAATAAATGAGATCTTTGTGAAATGTGTTCCGGGAATATTATGATTTTAAAATGAATAATTGGTTCTAAAATTTACGGTGTTACACATGTAACTAAGATTTGTTAATGGATCATTGAGGGTGTTTGGATTGAGAGGGGTATTTTGATTTGGATCCATATAGAAGATAAAAAAATATATGAGATGAGTGTTTTTGTAGAAGGTAATAAGTATAGAGTGTTTTTTGAAGTGTAAAATGTTAGGAAATTAGTGGGTATTTATAGTTGAGGTTGATAAGTTTTAAAATGAAAGAAGATTTTTTTTATTAATGTTACTAACGGTCAAATGAAATTGGGGACCGTTAAAAATTTCCAACTATTGCTAGCTGCTCCTTCCTCATTGGTCGTCTTCAAGCGTCTTCACAACCACGTCACACGCAAGCCACCGGGTTTGGGGACGGTGTTCATGTGTCTTCAGACCGTCCAGGTCAGCTTCACGCATGATTTGAGGGTGCCACTCCGGATAGCCTAAGGGTTGAAGTTCAAGAACCATGGACGATTTCAATGAAAATATAATACAAAACAACATAGTATGATGATGTTAGGTATCTAAGCTTATATAGTTTTATATATATATATATATATATATATATATATATATATATATATAGATTTACTAAGGCGAAAATATAAAATTAAGAAATCAAGATGTCTTATGAAATTTATATATAAACTAAAGAGAATAAATTCGTACAAATTTGTATATTAGATGTAGCTTAAGCTTTTTACAATCCTTTTTTATTCAACTTCTGATTATATATTAACCTAATTGATTTATAATAACTTTCGTAAATTTAAGATTGTAACAAAGAAGAGACATTGACTTTCAGGGGGTGTTTGGCTAAGCTTGTGACTTTTCATAAGCACTTGTTAACTTATACCTATAACTTATGAGCTAATAAGTTAGAGCGGGACTTACTTATAGATTTTGACTTATTTCCGATATGGCATCTTGATAAGTTATTCTTATCCAAACACCTTTTTAGCTTATACCGGTGTGGAACTGGTAATAAGCTAAAAATGATCTTAAATAAGTTTAGCCAAACACCCTCTTAATGCTAAACCATAAACCACAGTAACAAATACTTTGTTATTGTATTTACAAAACTTTTGGACTGTACAACAAATGAAAATATGGATTTTCTAATATGTGCCCCCTAAGGGCACATATATAAAAGTATTATTTAATGCCCGATGGTTCCAATGTATTACTTAGTTAATCATTTATTTAATTTTCTTAATCATGTAAGTTATGTTGGGCTTAGAGGATTGGGCCTTTATGTGTAGGCTTAGGTAAGGTTATACTGGGTAAGCTTGGTGTACGCGGGGCGTAGAAGGATCACAAGGAAACGCGAAGGCATGCATGTACGCGCAACCTATAAGGTTGTATGCGCACCGTACGTGGTCAGACTCAAAACCCTAATGTCTAGGGTTGAAGCCTTATATAATGTCATTAAGTCCCATGTGTTAGCCTCCTTATCATCCTCTATTTTCCAGAAACCCTAATATCGAGCCCTATAGCATCTTGGTGTGTTCTTGACCTTGTGGAATGCATTTTTGGTAGTTTGGTGCCTTGGAAGGAAGAAGAAGAAGTTGGTGAAGGAGAGTTGTTGGAGTTTGAGCTTGAAGATCCGAGTTATCATCATCTTTTGGCACTCATTTGAGGTATAAAGCTCAGAACTTGCTTCCTTAATACTTAGATCTTTTTTTTTTTGAGTTTTTACTGGTCCCATAGATGAGATCTTGTTGATTATTTTTCATTTCTGAAGCTTAGAGTTACTACTCTTGGTGTTCTTTTGGTCCTAGAGTCATAAAGTTTCCATCTTTGAAGCGTTGAACCATCCATGCATGAGGTTGAGTTCATTTTATGGAAGTAGAGTGTTTTATTTCGAGATTGGGCTCATTTAGGGCATGCAAAACCACCAAGTTTACGACTTTATGGTTTAAGATACTTCATATGACTCAGATTTGTGATTGGGACCCTTAGACTTCAGGATTTAAGAGCTTATTGAAGAAATGGCTTAATGAGTGAGTACGCTGGAGGTACAAGCTCGTACGCGTAGCGTACACGCCATGCAGCCTGTACACTTAGCGTACAGTTGAGTACGCCCTGCGTACTCAATGATTTGGGCTTTGCATATTTTGGGCCTCAGTTGGCATACTTCCTTGGACATTGCTGTTGTGGGCCTTAGTGGGCCATCTAATATCGAACCTTTGGACTAGGGAACATTATTGGACCTTGGGCTAAGGCCATGTGAAGGAATTAGGACCAATTGGAAATTGGGCTATATTGTGGGCCTTGATGGATTGTGTAACTTTTGGGCCCATTGGATTGTGGTTATGGGCTCCATTCTTGGACCAAGCTAGGTTAGGGGTAAAATGGTCTTTCTACCCCAAATAGGGATTTTTGGTTATGATGTGAATTCCAAATGTTAATTCTGACAATTGGCAGTTCAGGGTCAGCAAAAGTCAAACAAGTCAACGAAAGTCAACTAGGTAGGACATAAATTATGGTTTATACTTTGCTTTTAGAGTTTTCAGTTTAGGACCGAAAACACTATGATCTCGCTTTTAGAGTTCTCGGTCTAGGACCGAAAACACTATGATCTCGGTGGTACTTGGACCGAAATCACCATGTGATTTCAGTGGGCTAATGATATTTTCGGTTGGAAAAAAAAAAAGAAAAAAAAGAGTTGACTTGTGACATGAATGATGCATCTTTTCCCAACAAGAAATATTACACAACATATAACAATGCCTTTACCCAACAAATAACAATGCAAACATCACTTCACCCCTACCCTCCCCCTCCTACCCCCCCCCCCCCCCCCCCCCCCCCCGCATTTAAGGTTCGACCGAGAGGGGTATCCCTCACCTCCATCATCTTCATTCTTCAATCTTCTCTTAAGAACAAGTCCAAATCCTCCAAAGGTCAATACTTCCAAATTGGTTCTTAGGATTTTTGGTAAGCATTACTTATTAATCTAGTGTTTCTACACATTTTCATACTAGTTTCATCTCATTTACACACATTATCATGTGTTAAAACCCATAGGATAATACCATCTTCAGAGAGTTCTTCAACCACCTTCAAGTGTTCTAAGCTTGAAGATCTTCATCTTCATCTCCTTACCAACCACAAACACACTCAAAGTGAGTTCATACTCCCATATTTTCGAGATTTTTCATGTTTCATGGGGGGGGGGGGGGGGGAATACAAGATCGTTAAAAAGGGGCAAAAGCATGAAAAATCTCGAAAATATGGGAGTATGAACTCACTTTGAGTGTGTTTGTGGTTGGATAAGGAGATGAAGATGAAGATCTTCAAGCTTAGAACACTTGAAGGTGGTTGAAGAACTCTCTGAAGATGGTATTATCCTATGGGTTTTAACACATGATAATGTGTGTAAATGAGATGAAACTAGTATGAAAATGTGTACAAACACTAGATTAATAAGGAATGCTTACCAAAAATCCTAAGAACTAATTTGGAAGTATTGATATTTGGAGGATTTGGACTTGTTCTTAAGAGAAGATTGAAGAATGAAGATGATGGAGGTGAGGGATACCCCTCTCAGCCGAACCTTAAATGGGGGGGGGGGGGTAGGAGGGGGAGGGTAGGGGTGAAGTGATGTTTGCATTGTTATTTGTTGGGTAAAGGCATTGTTATATGTTATGTAATATTTCTTGTTAGGAAAAGATGCATCATTCATGTCACAAGTAAGTTTTACCAAGTTATATTTGTTTTGTCACCGGTAAATATCGTTAAAAAGGGGCAAAAGCTAGAAATGGACTTTTTCATACCAATTTCTCATACTTGTGTTAGATGTAAGTTTATATGATATAATCTTTTAAAAACATCTAGACAAGATAACTATTACACATTTATATAAATGATTATATAAATAGACTTAACAAAAAATCATAATAAACTATAATTGATATAGTTTGGGAGTCACAAATACTACTTTATCATTTCGGACGAAACAAATAATTATTTAAATGTATAATTATTTTACAATATGTATTTACTATGGAAATGCAATATTTCCGCTTACAAAAGGGTTTTCATAACACTATACGTAAACCTGTTGATACAATTTTGTAAGACATTGTCCTCACCGTACCTACCAAATTACACACTAAAGTCCTGAATTATAACCAGAGTCTCGGTAAGAGAGCATGACACTTGTGTATAGATCTATACGGGACTGACAACCCCACACTCAAGATTTTAGCTACAATTAGACCGAATGGTCTAGGGTGACAAATGTCTAACATTCCGACGCCTGAAGAACGTTGTAGCAGGCCACTAGTCACTAGCACGGTTATAATAACTCATATGGGTATTGACAATACATTTGGTTTAAGGGGCTAATATACATTCAATTAGTTTTGTATAATTATAAAACTACATAATATGATTTTCCAGTACAACATTACTTACATTTTTGGTCTTTGGGTTTAAGACTTACAACTCATTTTTAAAGAAAATATTGGATTTTCTTAAAGCACACTCTATCATTTTACAAGTAAAAGTTACCGATTTTTCTCATACAAACTCTTATGAACTCACCAACTTAATTGTTGACACTTTTTAAAATCACTTGTATTCTTATGAAATCAATAGACAGGTAATCAAAAGAGTTTTGAGGATGGGACGTCGCAACATCACGTTATTTACTGTTGTCATATGTATTTGGTATCAAGTAAACAATGTTTTGGATACAATGTAAACTTCTTAATTATCAATATTATGGTTGTATGGCTTGGATCACTATTATTCATTATGTTATGATACTATACATGAAGTCATTCACCCCAAACGTTTCCGCCGTTCTGGTTTGGGGGTGTGACTGATTGGTATCAGAGTATTGTTTGTAGTGAACTAAGTATATCAAACCATGTAAGATATACAACTATAAATACAATGGGGCTAAAATACTCTGACTAAAAATATACTTTTAAAATATAAGGGTAATTATATAAAAGTGGGCTAATGGCATAAAAACCCTCAAATTTGCACAAAATTGACGGATTTGTCAAAAGTTCAAATTTAGGTCCGTTTTGCCTTAAAATTGCATTTAATGTGTTGTTTTTGCCAAGTAGCCGGTTTCCCTTTAATCAACCGGTTACCACTTGCTTAGGTGGAAGATATGTGACATTTATCATTTAAAAACTCATTCACAGACATCCTCGTGTGCAATTGATCCCTTCGACCCCCACAGTTAGTCACAGAGCTACAACGGAAAAATGACAACTTCGTCTTCAAGATCAAGCTTCAATGGTGGTACAAGAATGAGGAACAAGAAGGTAATAAGATGTGAATGTGGTGATGTTTGTGGTGTATCAGTCTCACGAACACCTGATAACCCAGGACGAAAATTTTGGGGCTGCCCTAATTTTCAGGTAAAATTCTATTTATTTTTGTACTAATTTCTCCCTAAAATTTTAGGGCTGCTCTAACTTCGCAAAGAGGAACGTATGTAATAGAACCCTAATTTTTTTTTGTTGTAGGTGGAAGGAGACAACTGTGGTTTTTTCAAATGGGTGGATGAAGAACTAGGTCAAAATATGGAGATGTGTCATACAGAGGAGATCAAGCCATTGTTAGAAGTGATCATAGGGTTGTTAGTGGTTATATCATTGATGCTAGCAATAGTGGTTATTAAGATGTAGTTTTGTTGGTTTTTCCTGTATTAGTAATATATTAAGGGTAATGAAGAATTGTTACATCTTTGTAATGTTTTTTTTTGAACGGCTGAATGTTACATGTTTGTAATGTATTAAGGGTATTAATGGTAATGTTATTAATGGTAGTTAATTACTATCTCATGTATATGTTGCATGAATGGAAGTATAATGAAAGTACATTGCATAAAAGGAAGGGCTAATGAATGGAAGCACAATGAAAGTACATTGGTTACATTCACAATGAAAGTAAACTTTGCATGAATGGAATTGCACTAACTTGCATAAAAGGAATTGAACTAATGAAAGTACATTGTTAATGCTTAACATTTGCTAGAAAATAAAATAAAAACATCATGGTTACCATAATAGGGGGCATCCATTATAAACCTTAATATAGAGCATCCATTACATAAGTTTTACTAGCATGTAGCAGCCATCCATTTTGTATACCAAAACATGTACCCAAAAGCCTAAAAAATATCCAAAAAAGGCAAGCCATAATGTAACACTAAACAAATGGATGTATGCTGCAAGTAGTGGGTGTATATAAAAAAATAACCAAAAATGGCTACCTATACAACTGCCCAATGATAGCTAGATGTGGAACCCCTTCCATCTTTGTCAAAACAAGGTTTCTTCAGCTTTTGCAGGATGATCCTTTCTGAGGGATTTCTTGTCCTTCTAGGTGGTACATGCCCTTCATCATCAGCATCATTTCCCTCCATATCTGCTGCATCATCCTCACCAGCACCAACACCACCACCTTCATCCTCAATATCACCATCACCCTCTCCATCATCCTCACCAACACCATCGCCCTCTCCATCACCCTCACCAGCACCAGCACCATCACCCTCACCAGCACCATCACCATCACCCTCACCATCACCTGCTACTTCACCAACATCATCAGCATCACCCTCACCCTTATTTCCTTCCATCACACCATAACCATATGGAATATGCTCAACTTCATTCACATCCTGTTAATAAAAATTTGAAAAATACTTATTAATAAAAGATATAAACATGTTTGTTACTAATGTTAGGAATTATAAAATGATGAAGTCAAACTAACCATCTCAACTGGTGGCATATCATCCAATTCAACTTGAACCCCTCTCATGCTCTCTATTTCAGCCATGCTATATCCTGCCCCAAGTAGGTCTGCTACACTTTCTAGATCTAGCATCACCATCTCTGGGAGAACATCACTTGCATTTCCTTCAGTGAATTCAGGTTCAGGATTACCCTCATTCTCAGATTGACTTTTTTCACCAGTACCTTTAAGAATAGCATCCATTGTATCTTCAACCTCATCAAGTGTTTTTGTCAGGTCTGGTTCAACATCCTTAACACCTTTTTCATCATTAGCATGATGAATACTTTGAATAATAGCATCCATTGCATCTTGGAATCAATCACCTTTCTTATAATTATACTTTGGTTGGCTAAGAGAAGCTTCAAAAGTGCACATCATATCAACCAAACTGTCATCATCAATATCTTCTTTGTCAAACAAATCTTTCATTTGTTCCTCACATCCCCTACCTTTAACATGACCATCTAAACCATCATGCTCATCAAGTAGAACTCTATCTTCCACAATGCCACCACCTCTTTTTATCCCCAACTTCTTTTTGCTTCTAACAGATTTAGAACCTGATGCTTGATTTGTGTCATATTGGACCTTTTTCCTTGGCCTTCCTTTCTTCTTTGGTGGCATAGGGACATGTTCCTGCCTCTCAGACCTATCACATGATGCTTGACTAGGTTCACATTGTTCCTTCCTTGGCCTTCCTTTCTTCTTTGGTGGCATAGGGACAGGTTCCCTGGTTGCATTCTTGCATCCCCTCTGGTTATGGCCATACTCAAAGCACTTACCACAACTTACAGTTCTTGGGGTATGTACTCTTCCATCATTTTCAGTTACATGTCTCCTTCTATTGACCTTTGGCCTACCAGGCATTCTCATTGACACTGGTGGCAAGGGCTTTATGAATTCAGTTTGAGGCCATAGATTTGAACCATTCACTGGACTAATGTTAGCAGAGTAACACTTAAGGAATTGTTCCTTGGAAAACATGTGATCAATGTACTCATCAAGTGTTTGCTGGATATAGTTGATGGTTGCAATGACATGAACACATGATATCCCAGCCAGATCCCATAACCTGCAGGTACAATGACTTCCATCTAAATCCACCATGTAGCTATCACATCCTCTCCTTGCTTCAAACACATGTTGTTGACTATGAATTATTAACCAAAACCTACATCCACAAGTTACATGTTAAAGTTTTACCTAATGAAATTAAAACAAAAGTTACATGTTAAAGTTTTACCTAATGAAATTAAAACAAAAGTTACATGTTAAAGTGTTACCTCATGTTCTTCCCAAAAAGCTTCATCTTCTTTAACATTGCTGGACATATACGGGTATTCCATTTAGTGCTTTCCTCAATCATGTGAGCAAACCTATTCATGATGTATATCCTTATTTCTTCAAGCATTGTGATCAATGGTTTTTTCCTAGCATCCACAATGATGGAGTTGAAGCACTCTGATATACCATTCTCCACCGCCTCACATACATACCCTGTACTCATGTAAGCTCTACACCATGTTTGGGGTTCTTTGGACATCAGATGCTCATATGCACAAGGATTGAGCTTTTTAATTGTGTCCATATGTCTCTTGAAATCACCTTCCACACAGCTCATAGCTGCAACCCAAAACAGCTTCTTCAACTCCACCCCAGTGTAAGGTTTTCTAAAATTTGCATATATGTGTCAGGCACATTGCTTGTGCTCCACATTTGGCAATATATCTTTAACAGATTGCAACAAACCCTATACAAAAACCAACATACATGTAAGTATTTATAAGTAATTTGAAAAGGATTAATATGTTATAAAGAAACTTACTTCATGTTGATCTGATATAACTACCAAGCCCCTTCCATCAATAAGGTCTAGATCACCACTGAGTAGCTCAAGGAACCAAGTCCAGTTGGACTTATTTTCCACATCAACAACAACCCAAGCAATTGGATAAACCTGGTTGTTGGCATCTCTACCAATGACTGTTAGCAGTTCACCCTTCACCTGCCCCTTTAGAAAGCACACATCAAGCCTAATTACTCTCCTACACCCTCTTTTCCAGCTATCACTTAGTGCTTTGAAACAAATGTAAAACCTGTGAAAATAATTCTTTCCATCCGGATTGGTTGTTACACCAACTTGACATATGGACCCCGGGTTTGACCTTAACAATTCATGGGCATAATCCCATATCCTTGCATAATGCTCAGCGAGTTTACCTTCTATTAAATTTTTGGCCCATTTCCTTGCCCTTCTAACTTGTCCTATAGATACCACACACCTATACCTTTGTCTGATGTCATCAATCATTTTCTGAAGTTTCATCTTCCGCTTATTTGCAATTTCAGTCACATAATGTCTTCCAATCCATTCAGGGGACACAATGGACCCAAACATAAACTGCCTAGAAAATTTATGGTCACCATTCATAGCTTTGATCTGAAAAGATCTTTCTTTGTACATCCATGCATCATAAATTCTGAAAGGGCATTTATTCTCTTCCTTCCTATTGTCACATCTAGCTACAATTCTTTTACTATCACATTTTTCAAAGTATATTCTATAGCCATGTGACACTGCATAATTGGTGACACAAAACTTCAGTTGGGCAGGGGATTCAAAGATGTCACCAAGCTTTGGTACCGTCTTGTCCCACTGGATGGTTGGGTCATGAATTCTATAGTTGTTTTTCAATACCTCATGTTCATCTTCATCACTCTGCCAATCAATAGCATGGTACACTTGGGCTCTGATTTCATCTGCCATACTAGAATTTCGTAGGTTTTCATCACTTAATAGAACATTTAGGAATATATCCTTACATTTATCGAGTGAGGACAAAAATTCTTCCTCTGGTTCGTGGTCCATGTAAATGCCGTGGAGTTCAAAATCCATTTCACTCAAGCCAGCAAATGGCTCATGTATGCCATCAAAGGGGTCAGCGTACCCTTCGTCTGATGAAGCCATTACACCCTCCAGCATCAACACACTAACTTTAGGAACACATTTCAAGAAATGTTGAATGTAAACGTAATTTCAGTCAACCTGTAAAAACCTTACCTTTCGAAGAAACTTTTACCCTAATCGTCTCCAAGAAAACCCTTTTTTTTCTCTGCGTATACAGTCGATGAAATGGGAAAAGGTGAAGAGTGATTGGGTTATAGAGGGAGATGAGATGCGACAATTTAACGTATGTAACGGAATTGGAGTTTTTTTTGCCAAACGACGTTAATGAGCCTTCCACCTAACCAAGTGGCAACCGGTTGATTAAAGGGAAACCGGATACTTGGCAAAAACGACACATTAAATGCAAGTTTAAGGCAAAAACGGACCTAAATTTGAACTTTTGGCAAATCCGTCAATTTTGTGCAAATTTGAGGGTTTTTATGCCATTAGCCCTATAAAAGTATAGGTATATACATACATACTAGGACTGTGTCATAACAAGAACCATATAAAAGTATTATGATGAGTTAAACACTAGGATTAAGCCTAGATAGTTATGTGATTATATCTGGGATAAATATATCCTGATCAACTATATTTATGCGAGATATGACTAACATGTGTTTGGGAATGGTCGTGGTGAACAACGAATCTAAAACTTACCAACCTTATATACCAAGAAACTCTAGAATCAAAAATAAAGTTTAAAATACTATAGGAGTATTTTAGAATACTACAGAGTCATACACTTATACCCTTTATGTATTTCTCTTACCTCTATTCTTGCACAGACATCATAGAAGGATTCCATATGCCGGGAGAACCCTATTTCCCTAACCAGGGAAATGGCGGTTGGGTCGAGGAGGATCCCGAAGAGGATCCTGAGGAGATAATGGAGGAAGATCCCGAAGAGGATCCAGAGGAGGAAAAAGACGAGGAGGAGATAAAGGAGGACTCAGACGCAGAATCCGAGGTCATTAATCCTCCCTTTGTCGCTCGGGTTCCCGCACATCGTTAGGGCTACCAGGGGCCCACGCCCCGTTGGGCGGAGGACCTGGACAGGTGGAGCAGATAGCAACACTTGCGTTCCCCATACGGAATGGAGCGAGGTTTCTATAACCTTAGTCATGGAGGTCCGGCAGACAGGGCCCTCCCCGTCATGGTTTAGTGGATGCGCATCTCGGGGATCAGACCAGGGCATCATCAAGTCGGATCTTGGAGGTAGGGGCTGCCGTTGAGGTCATTGATGCACGAGCTCGACGACTGGAGAGGAACTACCCCCGGACATGTAGTGTCATCGACCACCTCCAAGAGGATCTCACCACCACCCGAGCGGAAACGAGAGAGTACCAGGAGAGACACTCGACCCTCGAAGAAAGGGTGATCGTGGCTGAGCGCTGGATAGCGGAGATACAGTCCTCCATGACTTCATCCCATGGCCTACAGGAGACCACACGCTGCGAGTAGGGCTTATACAACTCACATTTTGTTATAGATGAGGTTTACGAGTAAGCATTGGTGTTACTCTTTCCTGTATGTAGGTTCGTCCCTACGAATAAGTGATTACACTATTCAAGGGCTCGTTATGCTGCCAAAAAATTTCTTGTCTCTTGATGTATTGTTGACCTTCTTAAAGGTCAATTTTCACAAAGTTATGTACTAATGCTATATTATCAATGAAATGGGCATGCATTTTATTTCATTGGGTGTTGCTATTTGTTTTGTAATTGTTTACTTATTATAGTAAATTCCATATATGAATTACTTTCAAATTACAATAACAATGATACTTAATACATATATAATCGAGACATTCGATTACGGTAATGCCCGACTTATAACCCTTGTCGAAGACTTATCATCATTCCACCTTTAATCGAGACCTAATTGTGATTTGATGAACAAGATGCGGAAAATAAGAACAAACATAATAAAGAAGATATGTCGAATGATCACTTGATTTATTCAAAACATGAGGAATAAATTACACTTTCAGAATAGACTAAAGAATCTAAATCTACATAAGAAACCTCATAATGTTTGGTGGCTACATTTTGCCTCACTCTTAACCCTAATTATGAATAATACATGACTATTTATAGGGAAAAGACAAGTCTTGGGCTTTTAACCTACACTTCATCAAGGGGGCCCATTGCCATAATCCATGAAGTACTTTGAACCCTACAATATCCCCCTCAAATTATGGAATGGATGACAAGGCTTCAACTTCCAAAACAAGCATCTAGCAAATAAGAAAAGATCTCGCAACGAGGAATATTTGAAGCATCCACAAATCTTGATTCTTCAGTAGTCTTCAAAAATGGGTTCTAGGATATACATAAAACAAAAACTGAAGTAATGTGTTTAAACTTCATTTTCTAATGTAATCCCAAAGATCTTCAAGAAAGCCAAACCCGCCATAAAAACCCATTTCAGAATTAAGAAACACAATCACTTCTTGTCTTTGAAGAACTCCCCCTCCAAGTCACAATGATCTTCAGATAAGCTAATGATATAAGCCACTAAAAAGTATCATGTAACAACCAAAATTTTAATATTCGTAACGCCACTTGATCGAGAAAATACTAGAAGTCGGAGATATATCAAGGCCTTAGAAGAGCTCGATGAAGAACTGCTACTGTAAAGGCTACTTCTCTATAAGAACCCAAATTCTCCCCCGATTTATAACAAAAAACGTGATTATAAAATCTTAAAATGGTCATGAGAATGATCTTGAATGGATAAATAATTACTGTGCTACCCCGCGACAAAATGATATAAACAATGAAGTTTAAAATCCGAAATAGTCGAAAAAATTTAACGTTATCGCGAAAAACGACTTTCCGAACCGCCAAGACTTGTTGGAATCCTTATTTTTCTGTTCATGAAAAAAATATGTGCATTAAAGAATCCAAAACTGTTCACCAGCCCTTAAATTTGCAAACTTTTCGAAAAATGGGCTAAAACTGTCACAATGCTGAAATTTTGGGACTGAAAAGGT
Source organism: Lactuca virosa (assembly GCF_052849685.1). Taxonomy (NCBI): domain Eukaryota; kingdom Viridiplantae; phylum Streptophyta; class Magnoliopsida; order Asterales; family Asteraceae; genus Lactuca; species Lactuca virosa. The sequence goes on along the minus strand of NC_136426.1, from coordinate 259,295,815 downwards.
AATACTGCATCAGTTGCCCCTTTAATTGTAACAATTTCTGGAAATGGACCAAAACAGCCAAGTCACGAAAAATATCGGGACCAAAACCATCAAATCGCTGAAGTTGCAGGGACCAAAAATGTAACTTGAGTCATCTTCCTCATTTGATTAAATAGGAACGGACAGCAACTCGCGATTGAAATCCGAATCCAGGAAATTACCAACCCTCAAGTTAACCGTCGTTCCGAGCACAAAGATGCGAATCCGAGCCATTCGTAGTCGATTGCAAGCCAGTTCACCATTACGAACCCGAGTCCAGTCTTGTTTCCAAGCCGACTGGAACTCCGAATCCATATCAACGTAAGATACGAATCAAAGTCAACAGGTTCGCTGCAAATCAATGTCAACCACAAATCCAAAGCTCCAAACGATCGTGGGAGAAAATGAGTGCGAGCCCAAATTCCGATTCCAAATCTGAATGTTCACAGGTAATCCCTTCGACCCAATTTAATGCTGATGCGAATCAGTATGACCCTGAATGCGAGCATTACAAGCTCCTGAATGTGAGCCTAGTCGAGTCTGAAACCGGTCTTAATTTAGACTTTCGCTAGGATATGAGGGAAACCTAGAATCCCAATCCCGATTACTAGACCATTCGGAGGTAAGATCATTCATATTGATTTTGACTTCCAAGGTTGACCAGTAAAAGCGAGTTATGTGCTCAAATTATTCCGATAAGATCCAATTTCGATTTCATTCGATCGCATTACACTTCCGGTCACGAATATGATTAAGATCGCAATCCCAATTTCGACTTTCTATGGTTTGACCCTCCAAATCGAAATACAATCCAGTTCAACTGACAACCATTCCAACTGAGTTTTCACCCAGATAGCGAAACCCTTCAATAATTCTTGACTATAACAGATGCTCTTACACACAAAGCGATATAATCTGGAAGCCAAATTGATATTCGATGAATGAATATACCGACATAGATCGAACACAAAACCAGATAAATTCAAAATCGATCTTAATAAAGGCTTGATTATGAGAATCGACTCAACAGAAGAAAAAAGGATTTACAGGAACGAAAATCACAAAATCAATATTAGACGAAAGCAGTAAGCAGATTCAAGAATGGGATATATGGGCTTAACCACCAGTGAACAGTGCACGAAAACAGTAACTGGCCCAAGTATATATAAACAAAATTGGATCGGAATCAATAGTGATAAAACGAAATAAGATTCGATTATATGGCCTCAAACGGGATCTATTGATCTCAAGACAAATTAATCAGATCCAAAGAACAGAGAGAAAAAAATATACCACGATGAACAGTAGAGGAATAACATAAAATTTCATGAACAGTAGCTTGAACAGAGTTTTGATTCCAAGATGCCAAAACACCAATAATCTTCAATAACTTGTGAAAAAATCATCAAACCAAGAACCGATACTTCAAAAATCAATAGATCTTCAAAGACCCACTCTGATACCACTTGTTGAGTTGAAAACTAAAGATCGAATAGATTTAAACAGTTAAAAACAATTAAACACATAATATGAATCAAGAATGTGTTGAATGATTAAAAGTCACAGCCTCAGAAGAGCTCGATAAAGAACTGCTACGGTAGACGTGTGTAGGGTTTACAATGACACAATTAACAAATACACGATGCATGCATGCATCTTAAATAGTAAAACCCTAATTAATAACTCACGAGTGGTCAGGCCCAACTCGGATACACAAAATAAACTTAAACATAAAGCCCATAAAGACGCAACACTAAATACCCAACAGAGGGAAGTGATGGAGACGTTGAGGAGGGAGATATTTTTACGAAGTTCTCCAAGTATGAGTTCTAGTTGCGCGAGGTGCATTTTCTGGGGACCTTGTCAACCAGACGGGTATTCTGGTCGATCCGGCCAAGGTCGAGGCCGTGATGCTATAGGAGGTTCCGAGGTCTCCATCCGAGATTTGGAGTTTCCTTGATCTTGGTGGTTAGTATCGGAGATTTATACAAGATTTCTCCAAGATAGTTGTTCCTTTGACCCGTTTGACAAATAAGACTGTTAAATTTTGTTGGGGGCCTGAGTAGCAGGCATCGTTTGATACCTTGAGACAGCGGTAATGCGAGGCACCGATTCTGACTCTGCCGGAGGGTATGGAGGATTTTATGGTTTATTGTGATGCATCGATCACGGGTTTGGGAGCGGTATTGATGCAGAGGGGTCGCGTGATCGTTACGCTTCAAGGAAGCTGAAGCCTCATGAGGCGAATTATCCGGCGCATGACTTGGAGCTGGGGGATGTGGTTTTCGCCCTTAAGGTTTGGCGGCATTAACTCTATGGGGTCCGTTGTACCATTTACACAGATTACAATAGCCTGAGGTATCTGATGGATCAGCCGAATCTAAATTTGAGGCAGTGCCGGTGGTTATATGTGGTGAAGGATTATGATTGTGAGTTCCTTTATCACCCAGGGAAAGGCCAATGTGGTGGTCGATGCTCTCAGCCGCAATGTGGTTGTGGCTCCAATCAGAGATATATGTTTGAGGATGATCGTGATTACTCCGCTGTTGCAGCGGATTCGTGAAGCTCAGGTCGAGGCTATGAAGGAAGAGCACCAGAAGAGTGAGTGTGTTGTGGGTCAGGTGGCTTCCTTCGATTATGATTGTCGTGGGTTGTTGACTCTGCATCGACGGGTTTGGGTTCCATATTGGGGCGGTATGCGTCAGGTTCTGATGGAGGATGCACACAAGTCTAGGTTCCCCATTTATCCCAGGGCGACAAAGATGTTTAGGGATCTTCGTCCTTATTATTTGGTGGCCCTGCATGAAGAGAGATGTGGCTTGGTATGTGGAGCAGTGCTTGACTTGCAGGAAAGTCAAGGCCGAGCATCAGCGATTTCACGGCAAGATGCAGCCGTTGGAGATTCCCGTATGGAAATGGGAGGATCTTACCATGGATTTCATCACAAAGTTACCCCGAACTGCGCACATAGTAGATTCGATTTTGGTCATCATGGATCGTTTGACCAAGAGCATGCATTTCATTCCGATTTAGGAGAGTATTTCTACAGAGAAATTGGAGATTTATGTCAAGGAGGTTGTGGCATGTTATGGGATGCCAGCTTCGGTGGTTTTTGATAGAGCTGTTTGGTTTACTTCCAAGTTTTAGAAGAGCTTCCATGACGAGTTTGGTACTCGTCTCCCTTTCTGCACAACATTCCATCCGCAAACTGATGGTCAGAGCGAGCGGACTATTCAGACCCTAGAGGATATGCTACGGGTATATGTTTTGGACTTTGGTGGGAGTTAGGATACATATCTTCCGTTAGTAGAATATTCGTATAACAACATTTATCACGCCATCATTGAATGACCTCCTTTTAAGATGCTCTATGGAAGGAAATGCAGGACCCCGATTTGTTGGGGCGAGGTCAGTCAGCGGGTTATGAGGAGTACTGAGTTGGTACTAAGACCATGGAGCTGATTCAGCAGGTTCGTTGTAACATCTGGTTTTGAAGTACTTCCATTATTGCTTCTTATATTGATGTGTATTGGGTTTTGGTCCCTAAGTTCAAAAAAGTATGCAAAAGGAGCCCTATTGGCATTGTTGTAATATTGGGCCTTTGGAGTACGCCATGCGTACGTGGTGTACGCTGAGTGTACATTAGTATACGCTGGGTGTACTTGCTTACTGAGGAAACCCTAACTTTTAGGGTTTGGTTGGTATTTAAGCACTCTTATGGCCTCATTTCTACCACTTTAGCTACCTCCATCCCTCTCATTCGTGGTTGTAACCCTAGTTCACCTTGAGAAGCCATTTCTAGTCTAAAAGTGTGTGTTTGTGAGCTTAGAAGAAGAAGGAAGGAAGCCAAACTCATATTGGAAGAGTGAAGCACTTTGGATCTGGGGCTTATTCTTTATTTGCAACCTTTAAAAAGTAAAAAGATTGCAACTTGATCCATCTATCTCATAGATCTAGTTTTGGTTGTTTTATGGAGCTTTTTGGGTCCCAAGATGTTAGATCTTGAATATGGCATGTTCTTGACCTTTGAGTTGTCCTTTAAGACCCTAGGAGGGGTCTTAAATCATAAAAATGGTTCCAAGTGGTTGGTTTTTCTTCACGCATCTTGTAGAATGTCTTAATGGAATAAGACCTTGTATTAAGCACTTGTTAGACATGTTAGATCACAAAATTAGAGAATTTGTGACTCCTAAGAGTATTTTGGCCATGGATCTGAAGTTTAGGCATAAGAGCTTAATCCATTAAGCTATTAAAATGGATTTTGGGCTTGCAAGGATACACCCTGCATACTCAGAGTACACCCTACAGACGACGTCAACCACCCCGATGGTGGTCAACCTACTAGGTCTCGTGTACGCCCTGCGTACGCAGTCTGGGTTGACTCGGTCGAGTTGGTTCGGTTGGGCTGACTCAGTTGACTTATGGACTTTGACCAAGTTTGACCTCAAGGGTATTTTTGGTATTTTGGTATTTTTGGATTTTGATGGATATTGGTCACTTGGATGGATAGGTGTTGGTTGGAGCTGAGATTCAGAGTCGGGACCTCATCAGCTATGGATCAGATCGAGAGGTGAGTTTTCCTCACTATAGTTTTGGGTCGAAGGCAATAAGGCTGGCCCATTGGATTGTTATCCTGATTTATCGCATGTTGGTATGTTGTAGTGATCTGTTAGATCTGTATCTTGGTATATAGGACGATGTTATGTTTAGTGATCTGTAGGATCTGTTTGATTGTCTGTTGCCTGGTTATATGTTAGTTGGTGGTTGAGGTTTTACTGCTATGTGAGTGAGCCAATAGACCGGGGGCATTCCAACCCGATGGTTGATTAGACCCAAGGGTATTCCATCCCGAGGATAACTGGACCCGTTGTATATTGGCATTCCAACCCGATGGTTGATTGGGCCTGGGTTATTCCAACCCGATGGTTGATTGGACCTTACATGTTTGGTATTCCAACCCGATGGTTGTTTGGACCAAACTGCTTCTGATGTAAAGGTATTCCATCCTCAAGATGAGTTGGCTCATCGTAGACATCCCTGGTATTCAAGCCCGAGGCTGATTGGGCCAGGCATGAGTGTTTGAGCAAGCTAGTTTGTATATAATCTCTATTGGTGTGGTAGTAATTTGGGGGAACTCACTAAGCTTTGTGCTTACAATCTTGGTTTATGCTTTTAGGCACTTCAGTGGACTGTGGCAAGGTGAAGGCGTGACCGTACACATCCTTGGTTATATAACTGATTGGATCTTGGGAGACTCTGATTTTAAATAATGTTTTGAAACAATGGTTTTGTAAAACTTCTATTAGACAGAAGGGTTGTTTTGAAAGTTTTAAGTTTGTTAAATTTTGGGATGTTACAAGTTGGTATCAGAGCCTTGGTTTGAGTGAATTGGAGGAACACTCGTGTGAATCCAGTCTCAAAATAAGGAAAAAGGTTTTAAAAATGATTTTCAAATTGTTTTTTATTAAATAATCAAAGAGGATGTGATGTGTACGATCAATTGGAGCCAATATGTTGACCCCAAGTTACCACACTGTTATTTGATATTATGATATGTTAGAGCAACATGCTAGTGATAGGCTAGGGATCTTTAGGAATTGAATGATAGAGGTTTCTGATTGTATGACACCTGATAGCCTAGGATCTTCCTTTTATAAATTTGACATCATTACTGTAGTTGCTTAGTGTATGCATCATAGTTGTAAATAACTAAGATTCTATAGCCTGAGAATGTTTGGTTTGGCCTTATTTCCTGTTCTTGTTTGATGAAGGGCTTAGGGTAGGATCAAGTATTCAATTGTCTATAGGATCCAGTGTTATGTATGACTAGCATCCACGAGTACTGCAGGGTTGGTGGAAGTTTCATGAGTGGGTGCGGTATAGCAGGTCAGCGTGAGAAATGATTAGTCACTCTGGAGAGAGTGCGGGCAGGTTGAAGGTGCATCCGAGATGCTGGGAGATGGAGATCAAGAATTTAGTGTAAGTCCCAAATCTGCTTGTGTATCAATCAGATCCGTTTGATGGTGCGGAATATCAATCAAATGGATAATGCCAGATCAAAATAGAGAAGAAGGAGAAGAAGAATAACTTGAATCTATGATGTAATCAAAGATATGAGTGATGCTCCATACACATTAGATTCTCTCACACACACTATTCTTCTCTCTAGTTTTCTCTCTCTAGAATATGCTCTCCTTCTCTAGCCTTTTTCTCCTCACATGCACTCCTCACTATATATATATATATATATATATATATATATATATATATATATTTATATATATATATATATATATATATATATATATATATATATATATATATTTATATATATATATATATATATATTTATATATATGAGACAGTTGGCCGTACACAGGTTTACGGTCGTAAACCCGTGTACGGCCGTACACACAACCGTAAACACATATATAGCCGTAAACACCGAGCTGTTTACGGTCCTAGACATAAAAATACATTTTCCTAGAAAAGCAAAGTATAAACCATAATTTTGACCCAACAATCTCAACATTGGTTTATAGCTTTCTTTTCTAATTGACCCAATAAACTCCCCCTAAAAAGGTAGCTGTCCTTTCTTTGTCAATCTTCAGTTTGGAGCTTGACTTCAGCGTTTATCTTCAATTTCTTTACAGCTTCAAGATGAACTTGATGAATCTTTCAATGAATGACTTTATCTTGAGCAGTTGGGCTTTTCTTCAGAATTTGGTATTGAACGTACGTTGGGTGAGGAGTCTGCTTGTGTATCAATCAGATCCGTTTGATGGTCCGGAATCCCAATGAAACGGATGATGCCGGATCAAAATAGAGAAGAAGGAGAAGAGGAATAACTTGAATCTATGATGTATTCAAAGATATGAGTGATGCTCCATACACATTAGATTCTCTCACACACACTATTCTTCTCTCTAGTTTTCTCTCTCTAGAATATGCTCTCCTTCTCTAGCCTTTTTCTCCTCACATGCACTCCTCACTATATATATATATATATATATATATATATATATATATATATATATACATACATATATATATATATATATATATATATATATATATATATATATATATATATATATATATATATAAAAGACAGTTGGCCGTACACAGGTTTACGGTCGTAAACCCGTGTACGGCCGTACACACAACCGTAAACACATATATAGACGTAAACACCGAGCTGTTTATGGTCCTAAACATAAAAATACATTTTTCTAGAAAAGCAAAGTATAAACCATAATTTTTACCCAACAATCTCCCCATTGGTTTATAGCTTTCTTTTCTAATTGACCCAACAAACTCCCCCTAAAAAGGTAGCTGTCCTTTCTTTGTCAATCTTCAGTTTGGAGCTTGACTTCAGCGTTTATCTTCAATTTCTTTACAGCTTCAAGATGAACTTGATGAAGCTTTCAATGAATGACTTCATCTTGATCAGTTGGGCTTTTCTTCAGAATTTGGTATTGAACGTACGTTGGGTGAGGAGTCTGCTTGTGTATCAATCAGATCCGTTTGATGGTCCGGAATCCCAATGAAACGGATGATGCCGGATCAAAATAGAGAAGAAGGAGAAGAGGAATAACTTGAATCTATGATGTATTCAAAGATATGAGTGATGCTCCATACACATTAGATTCTCTCACACACACTATTCTTCTCTCTAGTTCTCTCTCTCTAGAATATGCTCTGCTTCTCTAGCCTTTTTCTCCTCACATGCACTCCTCACTATATATATATATATATATATATATATATATATATATATATATATATATATATATATATATATATATATAAAAGACAGTTGGCCGTACATAGGTTTACGGTCGTAAACCCGTGTACGGCCGTACACACAACCGTAAACACATATATAGCCGTAAACACCGAGCTGTTTACGGTCCTAGACATAAAAATACATTTTCCTAGAAAAGCAAAGTATAAACCATAATTTTGACCCAACAATCTCCCCATTGGTTTATAGCTTTCTTTTCTAATTGACCCAACAAACTCCCCCTAAAAAGGTATCTGTCCTTTCTTTGTCAATCTTCAGTTTGGAGCTTGACTTCAGCGTTTATCTTCAATTTCTTTACAGCTTCAAGATGAACTTGATGAATCTTTCAATGAATGACTTCATCTCGAGCAGTTTGGCTTTTCTTCAGAATTTGGTATTGAACGTACGTTGGGTGAGGAGTCTGCTTGTGTATCAATCAGATCCGTTTGATGGTGCGGAATCCCAATCAAACGGATGATGCCGGATCAAAATAGAGAAGAAGGAGAAGAAGAATAACTTGAATCTATGATGTATTCAAAGATATGAGTGATGCTCCATACACATTAGATTCTCTCACACACACTATTCTACTCTCTAGTTTTCTCTCTCTAGAATATGCTCTCCTTCTCTAGCCTTTTTCTCCTCACATGCACTCCTCACTATATATATATATATATATATATATATATATATATATATATATATATATATATATATATATATATATATATATATATATGAGACAGTTGGTCGTACACGGGTTTACGGCCGTACACACAACCGTAAACACATATATAGCCGTAAACACCGAGCTATTTACGGTCCTAGACATAAAAATACATTTTCCTAGAAAAGCAAAGTATAAACCATAATTTTGACCCAACAATCTCCCCCTTGGTTTATAGCTTTCTTTTCTAATTGACCCAACAAACTCCCCCTAAAAAGGTAGCTGGCCTTTCTTTGTCAATCTTCCGTATGGAGCTTGACTTCAGCGTTTATCTTCAATTTCTTTTTACAGCTTGAAGATGAACTTGATGAATCTTTCAATGAATGACTTCATCTTGAGCAGTTGGGCTTTTCTTCAGAATTTGGTATTGAACGTACGTTAGGTGAGGAGGCTTCTTGAAAAGATTCTTGAAAGATAGCGCTTTCAGCTTGAGAATATTCAGAGAGAACAATAGAGAAATCTACTCTTCTGGATCACTTCAGCAGGTACAAGAATAGCAGCAAATTGATTGAGGAGGCTTTAATGCAATCTGTCACATAATCTTCAAGTACAACTTGACCTTGCTTCTAGGGTTGAAGGATTGAAAGTTGAAAGAATAATCTTAATTTCTTGCTCCTTTGAATGAAACTTCTTCGACACTCACGGATGAAGTCTTGGCTCAGAAATTCTTGATACAGTCTCCACGAGTCTCATCTACATCTGAATTCACTTTTCAAGACAAACAAAGCTAAAAATGGAAACAAAACTAAAATAAAACTTAGCGTACAATATTTTTGGATTTTTCATATTTTCTGAAAAAGAAATAAAACAGAAATAACACTATTTTTTTGGATTTTTTTTTTGATTTTTGTTTGATTTTTGATTTTTTTTTAATTCTCCCCCTAAATTTGTGCATAGAGGAAAACTATGAACAAATTTAACAAAAACTAAAATATTTGGGATCAAAGTTGTCAAGCAATCCAATATCGTTTATCAGCACACGCCTGCATGTCTAGATCTGGGCAATCACCGGTATTGTGGTCCACTTAGACACAAAGGATGTTGACAATTTGGACAGATTATAACTGACAAGTCATTGTGATATATATTCCTAAATGGACATTTAGCTGACTAAGACCAAGGATATTGTTGTCCACTTAAATTAAGCAGCAAGATCTATAGACAACCTATTAAATGGTTCAATTTTAGATGTACTAGAACATGTTTCCCACTTCCCGATATACCCCGGTAATAAAGAACTTCCAAAGAACTCCTTACTTTAGGTGAGTAAACAATTATTAAGGAGGAAGTCAGATTTAGAAATAAGTGCATATGTTGTGTCCCAGGTCGGATCTATTTCAATCACGCAGAGGGGACAACATATGTCTAACTAGGATAGAGGGATTGAGAGGTAGAATGTTGCATATGTTGTGTTCCAGGTCGGATCATTTCAATCACGCAAAGGAGACATCATATGACTAACAGATAGAAAGAATTGCATAGATAAAGAAGATGCATAGAAATGGAGTTGCATATGTTGCATTCCAGGTCGGATCTTTTCCAATCATGCAGAGGAAGCAACATATGACTGACAGATAGAAAGCATGAAAATAATTTCCTACATACCTACTTTATCAGAACCCCCCAGTCGCCCTATTAGAACCAGAATTAAGGACATAACTCCGTACATCAAGGAAGAGTTAAGCCACAGTTCTAGATGCGTATTAATTTAGTGTATCTCATGGGTTCCCGTGTTTATCTCACTGCTCAATCTACCCGAGCGTCGTATGGTCAGTCCAAATGAAACTATCTAAGTCTATATTGTCTAGTCCTTTCATAGTCAATCAATGTCTAGTCCTTTTGAATCCTTTGTTCCTACCAGCACATTGAATACAGAGTCTAGACAATTCGGATTTATTGCATTACACACATCATAAATTGCCCTTTAGCGCTATACTTCATATCACTTCCCAAACAATACCTACTAAAGAAAGACATATAAGGAAATTAAAGAAAATTTGTCTTTGAAATGAATCAATGTAAGATAAACTCAGGAGTATCGAGAAGAAAACTCAAACCGTAAGTCACCGATTGAATTTGCATCAAGAAGGTCTGAGAACAACACGCATAATCTCAGAACAGATCCGAAAATTCTTCACATCGTTAAGCACAAACCCCATGAGTGATCCTTTCCTTTATTGCCTTCCCGCAAAGGACACATACTCTCAAACAAATTTCTAAGTGTTGTACAGTTGAGAGATGTCTCCAATCATGTGCCTGGAACAACCACTACCAATAAACCGAAGTCTGGTGATATGCCTCCATAGCTGCTCCAACACATAGCGGGATTAGTTGGTCTTTGGAACCCAGTCCATTTTGAAACTGGGTTGACCTTTATCATCTTTGCAAGGTACTCTCTCCCATGACATGTCCTGTTTATCACAAACAGAATATGTAGAAATATTAGAATCATTAGAATATTTGGGAGATTGAACCTTTGGTACCCATCTGTAGTTGGGTTTAACCCATTTCTTTTTTGAGCGGATGGGTGCCTCGGCACTTGATTTTGAACTTGAAGCCGATCTTCGAGATGAATTTGAGTTAACTGATCTTGGTTTCACAGGAGCATCTCTTGGATTGGACTTCTTGGCCGACATTCCCTTCTTGTCCTTGGGATTTTGATTCTTGGCCTTCTGCGCGTTCTGCCAGCCTTGTGCGTAGTAGGGAATGTATGCATGATTTGGACAATTTCTGGCAATGTGTCCAGGTGTTCCACAATGAAAACATGTCTTTTTCTTCACTGGGAAGTTGTTTCTTCCTGCCCCTGGTGGTGTGTCCATGCCTTGTCTCTTATTGTTCCCATAAGCACAATTACAGCAAGCACTCTGTTTCACTTGTTTTGGTGGCCTGTATTTCTTAATAGCAGGTTGATCAGAAGCAACTGAGTTCGAAGCAACAGATTAAGAGTTCAAGGAGACATTGGTTTGTTCAATAGTTTTCTCCTTGTTCTCATCTTCCGTTACTCTACCTGCACAAGAAGTAGAAGCATTAGAATTGTTCAGCTCAACACTTTCTGGCACAACCACGGCAGAATTATCAAAGATATCATCAAATATATCGAAAAAATTTAAGTCATCAGACTTTGATACAATTTTATTATTAGACACACTCTCTTCAGCTGCTTGCTTGCAATGACTTAGTGGTTGATATGTATAAGAAGTATAAACATTAGTACTTGCAACCTGAGGACCACATCCCGACACAAATACAGCAGGTTTGCCATATTTGAGATGTGCCTCTCTGTCCATTTCCTCTTTTGTCAAAGGGTTATACTGATAGGTGTGATTAAAAGGATGAGGCACTTTATCATACCCTAAACCCTTTTGCTGGTTATTTTTAAACCTCAAACTATTTTCCATCATTGACGCCTACTTCACTCGACACATCAAATTTTCTGAAATTAAAAATCTGCATTTTCAAGCTTATTTTTCAATGTGTCAAGTTCAGCAGTTAACTCAGCAAGTTGTTCTGTCACAAATCTATAGTTTGCAAATTTATTGCTGTATTCTTCCTGAAGTTTTCTAAAATCTTTGGTTTTTGCTTCTAATTGTGCTTTCAGAGGTTTCTGTCCTTTCCTAAGTTGATATCCTTCGTATTTTAGGTCCTCATTTTCCCTTTTTAGCAAAGCAATTTGTTCGCGAAGAAATTTAATCGTAGCTTCACAAGATGGAGTACATGAAACTTTAGTGACCGGGATGTTTGAGGAACTCATTTTTAGCCCTTTGACTAAAAACTCAAAAGTCAACCTTAAAACTCAAGCTTAAAAAGTCAAACTTAAAAGTCAAAGCTAAAATTGAAAATTTAAAGGTTAAACGAGAAAGTCAAAGTTTAAAGTCAAAGGTCAAACTTGAAGATCAAAGTCAAAATTTAAGGTCAAAAGTCAAAAATAAAAAAAAACCTAAAATATAGTTTTTATGAAAATGGATTTTGAAAATTAAAAAAAAAATTGAATTTTGGGCAAAAAGTGTTAAGTTTGCGAAAATAGGAACCAGAAACGACTCCTTTTGAATTAAATTCGGAAGGATTGGAACAAAGCACTTGCTAGTCTAACTGGTAAGACGCGTTGGATGATTACACAAGGATCCGGGTTCGATTCTTGCAACACTCGATTTCTTTTTGATTATTTTTTGCTTGCTGCGAAGACTATATGACTAAAAGGAGGGAAGTGTTAAACGTCTTGCAATGTAGTTGAGCTGGTAAGGCGCGTGTTTGATCAATCAGGGGACCCGGGTTCGATCCCCCTCCACCCCAATATTTTTAATAATAGGACCGCACACCTGCTGAGCCGAGAACGAGGACCGCAAACCACCGACCGTGAACTCCTAGCCGTAAACGCGAGTCTACGACCGTACACCCTTCAAAGGCCGTAAACACTGCTTCCAGGCCGTGAACCAGCTTCAGATACGAAAAAAAAACAGCAATTTCTGCCCCTTTTTGCTCTAAAACTCGATCAAAAACTCGTTTTTAGGAAAAATGCAAAGAAGAACCCCCCCTTAATTTTCAGATATCTACCCAAAAACGCAAAAATCTTTCAAAAAATAAGATCAAATACGCTCCAGATCTGCAAAAATTAATTGATACAATCCAAGCTTTGATACCACTTGTAAGTCCCAAATCTGCTTGTGTATCAATCATATCCGTTTGATGGTGCGGAATCCCAATCAAACGGATGATGCCAGATCAAAATAGAGAAGAAGGAGAAGAAGAATAACTTGAATCTATGATGTATTCAAAGATATGAGTGATGCTCTATACACATTAGATTCTCTCACACACACTATTCTTCTCTCTAGTTTTCTCCCTCTAGAATATGCTCTCCTTCTCTAGCCTTTTTCTCCTCACATGCATTCCTCACTATATATATATATATATATATATATATATATATATATATATATATATATATATATATATATATATATATATATATATATATATGAGACAGTTGGCCGTACACGGGTTTACGGCCGTAAAACCGTGTACGGCTGTACACACAACCGTAAACACATATATAGCCGTAAACACCGAGCTGTTTACGGTCCAAGACATAAAAATACATTTTCCTAGAAAAGCAAAGTATAAACCATAATTTTGACCCAACATTTAGTATGAGGATCTGTCTGATTTTATTGTGTCTTAGTACCAGTCAACTCCACTGCTCGAATGCTGCTTGCTTTGTGCTTTGTGGAACTCACATTGATGTGAGCTGACCATCAAATGAATACACTGAGTTACACGCTATGAAGGTTAAATAATCTCAGAGTGAAGGATTTGGCCATATTGCACAACTTTTGTTTGAGTCTAACAGTTGTAGGGTTGGGTCCATTAGTAGAATAATTATTTACGTTTGTTTGCATGTTATTGTATTCATGAAGTGGTTGGGTGACATTGATGGGAGTTCTTTAGCACTTGATCGCAGGGGAGGTGAGGTAATCCTTGGAGAGCCTAGGAAGTGTTTTAGTGCGGTTGTTTCGCATTTGAGCGGGTGTTGGGAAGTATTATGAGTAGGTCTTGGAGGACCCGAGATGATCATTGAGGAAAGTATGGATAGGTGTGGAAGGTAGTATTGGGCCCGTACTACTGGAAACATAGGATCCATACTCAAATCAAGGTAGGTTTTAGGAATTTAAAAGGTTTGTCGGGGAAAATAGCATGGTTGGATACCATGAGTCGTGGAAGTATCTCTGTATCTGTCGATCTATGGTTATGGTTGCTCGGGCATGAGGTTGGGTCTGGTAATTGTTCGGCCCCAGTGGCGATATCGGTTTGGATTGATTGGTGTAGACCTGCATGAGCTTGTTGGTTTCGAGGTCTCGAGGGATTTGGCTCGAGGCCATGCATTTGAGTCACGGGACTCAAGTATGGAACGACCTTCTTGATCAGCTTGGAAATTGTAGTTGGGAGCATAATGGTTGATTGATGGTTCAGTATGTCGCTATATTTGATGGGGATTTTCCCTTTCAGTTTTTTGAGTTTGGGAAAGGAGTGAGCAGGCTTGCGGCCTTCAAGGATGGGATGTAATCCCAGATGAGGGTCTATTGGTCGCGGGGTTTGGCGAACATATGTCAGCACAGGAGTACGTAGGTTGGTTGATGTGTTATGGACGCTTTGTGATGTGATTAAGGGTCCATGTTCTTGGGTAATAGCAGGACGGGTATCGGATCGTCGGTTGGGATTTCAGGAAAGGAGGGTGCGTTTTGGATCGTAAGTCGTTATTTGCTTATGCTTTGGTGTGAAATCCAATAAGTTAAATTGGTTATGATTGGAAATTTCATACGTCTTCAGCTAAAATTCAGGATTTTCATAGGATTGGTTTCATCCCTATCTGGAAGGTCATCCTGTGTGTGTGGTACATTCCAGGGTCAGGAATGGTTGTACTTGGTTGAGTCGGTTTGAGTTATTGTTTGGTTTCAACACTAGTGGGTGGTATTTCGAACCCTAAATGGGGGAGAACTTGGTATTCTGCTTGGACGATCATCGACCTGTTCAGATTCGTGGTTTGGTGGAAGGGTATTTAGGTATCTGCGGTACGGGTATGTGGGATCTCAGTTCAAGGTTTGGTCAAGGAAGAGATATATAGGAGGTGGTATACGTATGCATGTGATATGGAGACACATGGGTTGTTACTCAGCAAAGAGTGGGTGATCAAGGAGCGTTACAACTATTGGTTCCTTTTGGGGTGCCAATGAATAGAGGAGGAGCCACTTGGATTTCTCAGGTTGAGGATCAATGACGGAGGGAAATTGTCAGATGGTGGTATGGATATCTATTTATAATCTCGCTTGGGTAGAGATCGATCAAGGAATTAGTTTCAAAATATGGTATGTTCAGCTCTGCAAGGGTTTTGGTTCATTAGATTTAATTGAAATGCGTTCTCGATTATTGGTTGCATTGTTCGTCTTTCAGCAAAGGTTCTCTGAAAGTTTCAAGTTGTGTCGGTGGAAGTTCAATGTGTGTGCCATCTTATCATTAAGTTAGTATGTTTTATGTTCCTTTGGTCTTTGGGTATGCTTACCCTCATCGGGGTGTGGAATTTTGGTTCATAGCAACTTGGGTTGGGTGGCATTCTGGATCACTTTAGAAGTCTTCTCGAGTTGGCTGCGTGTTGGTGGAACATGTTCAGTCTCAATCAGGTATGGAGTTTTGTTTCGATCGATCATGAGGATGTCTTCTGTTAATGTTGAGGCTCGTCGTTCGAAAAAACTTGGGTATTTTTTGCTCTTTTGGATGAGGTTATAGTTTCTCTAAGGGTGTGCATTGTAGTAATGCATTGTGTGTATGTGGGCTGGATAAGATGGCTTTTTGGTTGGTTCGAATTATGCGTATGGTTCTTTTGGGTGATAGCCTTTGAATGGGATCAAGGGTGCAACCATTGTCCTGTTCTCGGGTCGTGGGCTGCCATGATTTCATCGGGCTTTACACTGGTAAGAGCTAGTTCTGTGAAAGGAATTGGGCATGGTATAGTTCTACCTTTGTTGTGCTCGGTTCACGTTGGGGTGGGGGGGGGGGAGGGGGAGGGACGCTGATTAGGTCCCTACAAGGCGGTGGAAAGAGTTTGAGAGTTCTTTTGGAAGTGGTGTGAGTCGCGAGTTCTAGATATAGGTTGTGGGCTCAGTGATTGATTGATTAATTTCTTCTGATTACGGTACTTTCGGTATTGGTGCATTGATGGAAGTCCGGAGGCTTGCCAATCAGCAGATTTGGATAAAGGGAACAATTAAAGGTTGTTAGGAGTATGGGTCGTGTATCATAAAGTCTCTGCGGAATGGTTGCATGATAACTCTCATTTGTTCGCAAGCTGTTTTAGGGGTTGATGATCAAGGTTGGGAATCGGTCATAAAGTCTCGAATCAAAAGTTCTTCGTTGATGTTTCGGGTATATGGTCAGATGGGGGGGTACACCTAAGTTGTTAGGGATCGGGGGTAAATATAGAGTTCTTGGGATTCTCGTCTTTGCTCGTAGGAGAAGTGGTTGGAATGGCATGTGAGGGAGTTACGTGTTAATTAGACGCTTTTGGGTGTATCTTATGGTTGGGGATTTAGTGGGAAGTTCATGATTGACGTGGTTGGGTTTTTCTCTCGCATGGTTGGTAGTGATCATACTCTCAGGAAAAGGGCGGATTCAATGAATGGGTAAATGTCAGTTATGGATTATGGGTTTCCGGTCTTGAGAAGCATATGATTCGATTCGATGTTGTAGCCTTGAGGAAGTTCTTGACTTTTGTGGATCTCTCTCAAGACTTCCAATCTTAGACAGGAGGGTATGGATTATGCTGGCATTGTGTGTGCCTTTTTGCAGTGGTTATCTAGTTGAGGCTCGTGTTTGGAGCCACCCTGTTTTCGGATGGAGGTTTTGATAGTAGAGGTTGGTCAAGGGTCCTGAATCCCCACTGGATTCAGCAAGGAAAGTCAGGATCGAAAGGGTTCTGTATAGCTCGGATTGTGAGGAATATCATATCAACTACGTTCTGAGGTGGTTCTGCATGCTTAAGAATCAATTGAGGTAGTGGATGTCTGAAGTTTGTAAATATGGTGATGGTTTCTCCAGTATTGAAAGTTAGCAAGTCAAAGATGGTATGGGTAGGTGGCCGTCGAAATGAGTCGAATTTTAGTTCAGATCGGGTCCTGGGGAAGGACCGTCTGAGTGACTTAAGGCGGAGATTGTGAAACACTACCTTGGGCTAGTTGCGACAACAGACTTCGAGGACGAAGTGAAATACAAGTGGGGGAGAATTGTAACATCTGGTTTTGAAGTACTTCCATTATTGATTCTTGTATTGATGTGTATTGTGTTTTGGTCCCTAAGTTCATGAAAGTATGCAAAAGAAGCCCTCGTGACATTGTTGTAATATTGGGCCTTCGGAGTACGCCATGTGTATGTGGTGTACGATGGGTGTACTAGCGTGTACCCTAGTACGTTGGGCGTACATCAGTATATGCTGGGCGTACTTACTTAATGAGGAAACCCTAATTTTTAGGGTTTGGATGGTATTTAAGCACTCTTATGGCCTCATTTCACCCAATTTAGCTACCTCCATCCCTCTCTAATTCGTAGTTGTAACCCTAGTTCAACTTGAGAAGCCATTTCTAGCCTAAAAGTGTGTGTTTGTGAGCTTAGAAGAAAAATGAAGGAAGCCAAACTCATATTGGAATAGTGAAGCACTTTGGATCTGGGGCTTATTCTTCATTTGCAACCTTTCAAAGGTAAAAAACCTTTCAACCTGATCCCTCAATCTCATATATCTAGTTTTGGTTGTTTTATGTAGCTTTTTGGGTCCCAAAATGTTAGATATTGAATATGGAATGTTCTTGACCTTTGAGTTGTCCTTTCAGAGCCTAGGAGGGGTCTTAAGTCATAAAAATGGGTTCCAAGTGGTTGGTTTACCTTCATGCATCTTGTAGAATGTTTTACTAGACTAAGACCTTGTGTTAAGCACTTATTGGACATATTAGGTCATAAAGTTGGAGACTTTATGACTCCCAAGACTATTTTGGCCATGGATCTGAAGTTTGGGGATAAGAGCGTAAGCCATTAAGCTCTTAAAATGGATTTTGGGCTTGCGAGGGTAAACCTTGCGTACTCGGAGTACGTCCAGTGTACGAGGTCAACCACCTCGATGGTGGTCAACCTTCAAGGCCTCGTGTACGCCCAGCGTACCTCCGGAGTACACCCTGCGTACACAGTCTGGGTTGACTCGATCGAGTTGGCTCAGTTCGGTTGACTCGGTTGGGTTGACTCAGTTGACTTATGGATATTGACCAAGTTTGACCTCAAGGGTATTTTGGGTTTTTTGGTATTTTGGGGTTTTGATGGATATCGGTTACTTGGAAGGATAAGTGATTGTTAGAGCTGAGATTCGGAGTCGGGACCTCATCAGCTATGGATCAGATCGAGAGGTAAGTTTTCCTCACCGTACTTTCGAGTCGAAGGCACCAAGGCCGACCCATTGGATTGTTATCTAGGTTTATCACTGTCACATCCGAATTCCCAGGTATATTATTTTATCATTTAATTTGAGATTTGTGGAGTGACTCGACGAGTTGGTGCCTCAACTCGTCGAGTAGAGTCGCGTCTGGTGACGTGGATTAATGAATGGACTCGGCGAGTCTGTGAGGCGACTCGCCGAGTCAGCGCTGTTGAAGGAAACCCTAAATTCTCAGGCCTGCGGCCTATTTAAGGGCACTTATAGCCTCCATTTCGTCTCATCAGAACCCTTACACCCTTGAGAGAAACCCTAATGTCCATAGTGAGCTAGAGTGGTGTGGATAGCTAATCTTGTGTTCATTTTGGCTCATTTCCTTGAAGAGGAAGGAAGGTTCATCAAAGATCAAGAAGGGAGGGCCAGTTGATCTGTTTCTTCTTCATCTTAGGCTTTAGATCAAGGTAAAAATCTTTTACCTTTCTTGTAGCATGATTAGATCTCATGTGCTTTAGATTTAGGGCTTGTAACACCTTCTTGATGGGGCTATGGATGCATCAATCCCGTTTTCGAGTTTAGACTTTAGATCTGGACCTTGTGAGGTCCAGAGAGTCCAAAAGTTTAGAGCCTTAGTGAATCAACCAAGGAGTTTTGTGTTTTGGAAGCATTAATGGAGTAGTGATGGCATATAGAGCAATATATGCCATGCATGGTCATCAAGATCAAACCTTTACGTGACTTTTGGGTATTAGGAGGCTAGATCTAGAGGTTGGAGTTGCAGATCTGACCTCAGGTGCTCAAATGAGAGATTTGAATGAGTCAAATCGTCAAGTCTATGAGACGACTCGACGAGTCGGATCGGGTTGCCCCAGCGTTCTGGACCTAGTGATAACTCGTCGAGTTGGGGGTCAACTCGACGAGCTGAGTAAAACCCTAGGAAGAGCTCTGAGGATACGAGTGGACTCGGTGAGTCACAAGAATACACTCGGCGAGTCGGGTCAACTTTGACTGTTGACTCGTATTGACTTCTGTTGACTTTATGGTTGGGTCAAGTATGAGCATTTGAGACAAGGGAGGGGTAAAATGGTCTTTTACATATTCCAAGGGTTAGAAAGAGTGTAAGAGAACTTTTGGTGTATTTGAGTAAGAGTGGGATATTGATTAGAGATGCTTATCTAATATGCTAGGCGGAGGCTAGTTCGAGATTTCCCTGTACGTGTCTGTTACTTCCTAGCTTCGAGGTGAGTCTCCTCACTATACTTTACCTAGTGTGGTAATTATGTGTGACCAGAGGGTCTTATATGTTTACTTGAGTGATGCATGTTATGTGTGATATGAACTGTGTACTATATTATGTGATACTTAGACCGGACCGGAGGGTCCAACGAACTATGAGGCCGGAGGGTTCTCACTTAGACCGGACCAGAGGGTCCAACGAGCTATGGGACTGGAGGGTGCCACTGAGACACATTGACCAGAGGGTATTCCAGAGCTATAGCCTCGAGTGGCTAATTGTTTGTGCGTGGTATTTTGGGGAACTCACTAAGCTTCATGCTTACCGTGTTATGTGTTATGTGTTTCAGGTACTTCCGAGGATCGCAGGAAGGCACCGGTGTGATTGTACACACCTGTTCGAGATTATGTTAAGGATTCTGGGATTTGACATTTGTAGTGGATTTATGTTGACTTTGAGAAACTTATGATTTTTATGAAATATAATATATGAGTTTTATGTGTTTTAAAAATGAAAAAAATGGTTTGAAAATTTACCTCGTTACAAGTTGGTATCAGAGCCTTGGTTTGAGGGATTCGGATGCACCTTCGGGTATGTTTGGACTCAAGCTGAGGATTTAAGAAATTTTTCCAAGAGAAACAATTTTTCTAAAATGAGTAAGAGTTTCTAAGAGAAAAACGAGAAAGAGCAGTGTGTACAATCAACCAGTGCCCGAACGGTGATTTTCCCAAAATACCCTTACTTTCAATGTTATGAGATATTTATGAGATGTTATGAGATATATTATGATTGCTAAAGAGTAGGCTAGGTATTTCATATTTAGGACTAGAGTGGCCTGATTTGTGATACCTTAGCCTAGGGGTTACTGCTATCTGTGATTTGCTTTGAGTATGAGTATGTAGCGGAGATGAGCTTGTGAGAGGTCTACTAAGAGAGTAGTCTCTGTTTGACGAGATATAGAGTAATTGTGATCTGGAATCCTAGGAGGAAGACTTGGGATGAACATGGATGCAGTGTGAAAGGTAGTATTGGGCCCGTACTACTGGAAATACCGGATCAGTGAGCAGTCAAAGTAAGAATCTTAGGGTGCTAAGGAACAAGTAGGGGCGAGTGATCGAGTGTTAGTATACTCAAGCGAGTCTCTGATTATTTTATGTTGTGTTTCAGAGACATCATGGTGGCTACGCGCCACAACCTAGGGGGCAGCATTACCAGTGGTACCAGTGACGAGGAGATTCGCAGGATGATCCACGAGGAGGTGGCCGCAACCATACGAGAGGCGATACCAGAGATGTTTGGATTTATTAAGACCACATTGATTGAGACATTTGACGAGCGATATGTTGCTGTTACCGAGGCGGCTGCTGCTGCAGCCACCGCAGCTGTCGCTGCTGCCAGGCCACATGGGGGTGACTCGTTGATGTATCGGGAGTGCAGCAACACGAAGCCACCAACGTTTGATGGGACTCAGGATCCGATAGCCGCGATGAGATGGATATCTGACATCGAGGGGTGTTTCTACACTTGTTCCTGTCCGGAACATTTGAGGGTACGGTTCGCGCTGAACCAGCTTCGCTTGGGAGCGAAGGACTGGTGGAAGTTTGTGACAGCCAGTTTCACTTCTGCAGAGCTCACTGTAGTGTCATGGGAGAGGTTTACTGCTATGTTTCGAGATGAGTATGTTCCCCCTGTGGAGAGGGATCGGTTGGCCCAAGAGTTTCTGTCACTCAAGCAGAGGACAAGGTCAGTGACAGTGATTACGAGGATGTTCCATGAGAGGGCGTTGTTTTGCCCTGAGCACGTATCTACCGAGCAGGCACGTATGAGTCGGTATCTGAGCATTCTGAGGAGGGACATTCGCGAGTTCGTAGGGAACTCGACTTACCGGACATTTGCTGAGCTCCAGGAAAATGCCCGGAAGAGGGAGATAGAGCTGGAGACTCAGGCCAGGGAGGAGGCGGAGTCTCAGGGGAGAGATCGGCGGCCAGCACAGTCTCAGCCGGTAGCCAAGCGGGCAAAGCCCGCTGATTCGAGATCTGGAGGCCAGAAGGGCCACACTTGTGGGAAGTGCGGCAAGAGTCATGATGGGGTTTGTAAAGCAGGTGTGTGCCACAAGTGTGGTAAGGAGGGTCATATCGCGAGGGATTGCCCCAAGGGGTTTGCAGTTTGCTTTCACTGCAACCAGACCGGCCATCGGAAGGCTGAGTGCCCACATCTGCTTCAGGGATCAGCACAAGGATCAGCCCCTGCTGCTACTCGAGCTACAGAGAGCCGGCCAGTGAAGGCCGGGGTACCGAGTGTTCGCGGGAGAGCCTTCCAGCTGACGGCGGAGGAGATCCGTGCAACACCCGATGTTGTGGCCGGTATGTGTTCTTTTATTTTTCTGTTTCGATTTATATTGTGCTTACTTCATGATATGCTTAGGTATTCTTCTTGTGAATTTTGTACCTGCCTTGGTGTTATTTGACTCGGGTGCGTGTCGGTATTTCGTATCGTTAGCGTTTAGTCGTCACATTAGTATCCAGCAAGAGGCGTTGAGCCGACCTTTGAGAGTCTCCATAGCTGACGAGCATGCGGTGTTCGCGACTGATGTGATTCGGGGATGTGTGCTCGAGATTTTTGGTGTTGAGTTCCTGATAGATCTAGTCCCGATCGCGATGGGTGATGTCTGTGTCATTGTGGGCATTGACTGGTTGAGTCGATTTTGAGCTGTGATCGACTGTGAGCGTCAGTTGGTGACCATACGAGACCCTAGTGGGGGAGTGCTCACAGTGTATGGCGAGGGTACTCGATCTGGGCCAGCTTTCTGCTCGGCTGCCAGAGCGAGACAGAGTCTACAGCAGGGTTGCAGGGATTTTGTAGCGTATGTGATGGATACGCAAGTTGCTGTCGAGAGACCTAGTTCCATCGCGGAGGTCCCCATAGTGAGTGAGTTTCCAGATGTTTTTCCCGAGGAGTTGCCGGGTGTGCCTCCCGAGAGGCAAGTGGAGTTCCGGATTGATTTAGTTCCGGGAGCGGCGCCTATCGCCAAGGCACCTTATCGCCTTGCGCCGCCTTAGATGCAGGAGTTATCCTCAAAGATCCAGGAGCTGTTAGGGGAGGGCTTTATCTGACCGAGTAGCTCGCCGTGGGGAGCACTGATCCTTTTTGTCAAGAAAAAGGATGGTTCACACCAGATGTGCATTGATTACCGGGAGTTGAACAAGCTGACGGTCAAGAACCGTTATCCACTTCCGAGGATCGACGATCTGTTCGATCAGTTGCAGGGTGCGTCTTGGTTTTACAAGATCGATTTGAGGTCCGGGTATCATCAGATGAGAGTTCGTGAGGAGGATATCCAGAAGACGACCTTTAGGACTCGTTATGGGCATTACGAGTTCGTGGTGATGCCTTTTGGACTCACCTACGCACCGGCGGTGTTCATGGATCTCATGAACCGGGCGTGCAAGCCTATGCTGGATTGATCGGTGATCGTGTTCATCGACGATATTTTGGTGTATTCGAGATCCAGAGAGCAGCATGGGGAGCATTTGAGAGGGCTTCTTGGAGTATTGAGATCGGAAAGGCTTTATGCCAAATTATCCAAGTGTGATTTCTGGTTACGAGAGGTCCAGTTTCTAGGACACCTTGTTAATCAGAATGGGGTTTTGGTTGATCCGGCCAAGATTGAGGCGGTTATGAGATGGGAGGTGCCGAGATCCCCCGCCGATATCAGGAGTTTTCTGGGATTGGCCGGCTACTATCGGAGATTTATCCGAGATTTCTCCAAGATTGTTGTTCCCCTCACCAGGTTGACCCGGAAGGGCGTCACTTTTACTTGGAGTCCCGAGCAGCGAACCTCATTTGAGACCCTTCGCCAGCGGTTATGCAAAGCCCTAGTGTTAGCTCTTCCCGAGGGAATGGAGGACTTTGTGGTTTATTGTGATGCATCTATATCCGGGTTGGGTGCGGTGGTAATGTAGAGAGGACACGTGATAACATACGCCTCGAGGCAGTTGAAACCTCATGAGACGAGGTATCCCACCCACGATCTAGAGCTAGGGGCGGTGGTATTCGCCCTCAAGATCTGGCGCCACTATTTGTATGGGGTTCGGTGTACCATATACACGGACCACAAGAGCCTAAAGTATCTCATGGATCAGCCCAACCTGAATATGCGCCAGAGGAGATGGTTTGATGTTGTCAAAGACTATGACTGTGAGATCCTGTATCATCCGGGCAAGGCTAAGGTGGTAGCCGACGCCCTGAGCCGTAGAGTAGAGAGTGCCCCGATTCGAGATGTGTGTATGAGGATGATTGTGATGGCTCCAGTCTTGGATACTATTCGAGAGGCCCAGGCAGAGGTCGTGAAACGGAGAACCGCAAAAGGGAGTGAGTGATTGGGCAGGTGTCCGAGTTTGTGACGGATAGCCGAGGACTTATGACTTTTCGAGGGCGGATTTGGGTGCCCTACACGGGCGGAGCCCGACGTATACTAATGGAGGAGGCGCATAGATCGAGGTTCTCGATCCATCCCGGGGCTACTAAGATGTATTTAGACCTGAAGAGAGATTATTGGTGGCCCTGTATGAAGAGGGATGTTGCTTGGGTAGTTGAGAGGTGCTTGACCTGCCGCCGGGTCAAGGCAGAGCACCGGCGTCCACATGGTCCATTGCAGCCTCTTGAGATTCCCCGGTGGAGGTGGCAACAAATCTCGATGGACTTCATCACCAAGTTGTCGAGGACTGCGCGTGGAGTTGACGCGATTTGGGTGATTGTGCACCGACTGACGAAGAGTGCTCACTTCCTTGCTATTAGTGAGATCTCTTATGCGGAGAGATTGGATGAGATCTATGTGAAAGAAGTGGTAGCGCGTCATGGCGTGCCGGTCTCGATAGTGTTGGATCGAGACGTGCGTTTTACTTCTAGGTTTTGGAAGAAGTTTCATGAGGAGTTGGGCACGCGCTTGCATTTCATTACTGTGTATCACCCACAGACAGAGGGACAGAGTGAGCGGACGATCCAAACGCTTGAGGACATGTTGCGTGCATGTGTCATGGACTTCGGAGGAAGTTGGGACACCTACATACCACTGGCTGAGTTTTCCTACAACAACAACTATCATTAGAGTATTGGTATGCCTCCCTTTGAGCTTCTGTACGGGAGAAGGTGTCGGACCGCCATTTGCTGGGGAGAAGTGGGACAAAGAGTGATGGGTGGCACGGAGATAGTGCTGAAAACGTCCGAGCAGATTTAGCAGGTCATACAGTGGTTACTGACAGCACAGAGTCGCCATAAGAGTTATGCGGACAGGCGACGATCCGAGCTAGAATTTCAGGTTGGGGATCTTTTGCTCATGAAGGTATCCCCATGGAAAGGGGTGATCCGATTTAGGAAGCGGGGTAAACTGGGACCCCGATACATGGGTCCTTTCAGAGTGACCGCCAGAGTGGGTAGAGTAGCATACCAATTGGAGCTACCTGCGGAGTTAAGTCAGATCCATAACACCTTCCACGTGTCCAAGTTGAGCAAGTGTGTAGCCCATGAGACGGCAGTGGTACCACTGGAGGACATTCAGGTAGATTCGAGCCTGAATTATATTGAGAGGCCGATAGTGATCTTGGATCGAAAGGTGAAGGTTCTGAGAAACAAGGAAGTGTCCCTGGTTCAGGTTCAGTGGCAGCACCAGAGAGGGTCCGATTTGACTTGGGAGCCGGAGTCAGAGATGCGGGAGTAGCATCCTGAGCTATTTGCTGAGCATGACTTCGAGGGCGAAGTCTGATTCTAGTGGGGGAGAATTGTAACATCCGGATTCCCAGGTATATTCTTTTATCATTTAATTTGAGATTTGTGGAGTGACTCGACGAGTTGGCGCCTCAACTCGTCGAGTAGAGTCGCGTCTGGTGACGTGGATTAGTGAATGGACTCGACGAGTCTGTGAGGCGACTCGCCGAGTCAGCGCTGCTGAAGGAAACCCTAAATTCTCGGGCCTGCGGCCTATTTAAGGGCACTTATAGCCTCCATTTCGTCTCATTAGAACCCTTACACCCTTGAGAGAAACCGTAACGTCCATAGTGAGCTAGAGTGGTGTGGATAGCTAATCTTGTGTTCATTTTAGCTCATCTCCTTGAAGAGGAAGGAAGGTTCATCAAAGATCAAGAAGGGAGGGCCAGTAGATCTGTTTCTTCTTCATCTTAGGCTTTAGATCAAGGTAAAAAGATTTTACCTTTCTTGTAGGATGATTAGATCTCATGTTCTTGAGATTTAGGGCTTGTAACACCTTCTTGATGGGGCTATGGATGCATCAAGCCCCTTTTCGAGTTTAGACTTCAGATCTGGACCTTGTGAGGTCCATAGAGTCCAAAAGTTTAGAGCCTTAGTGAATCAACCAATGAGTTTTGTGTTTTGGAAGCATTAATGGAGTAGTGATGGCATATAGAACAATATATGCCATGCATGGTCATCAAGATCAAACCTTTACATGACTTTTGGGTATTAGGAGGCTAGATCTAGAGGTTGGAGTTGCAAATCTGACCTCAGGTGCTCAAATGAGAGATTCGAATGAGTCGAATCGTCGAGTCTATGAGACAAATCGACGAGTCGGATCGGGTTGCCCCAGCGTTCTGGACCTAGTGATAACTCGTCGAGTTGGGGGTCAAATCGACGAGCTGAGTAAAAACCTAGGAAGAGCTCTGAGGATACGAGTGGACTCGGCGACTCAGGTCAACTTTGACTGTTGACTCGTATTGACTTCTGTTGACTTTATGGTTGGGTCAAGTATGAGCATTTGAGACAAGGGAGGGGTAAAATGGTCTTTTACCCATTCCAAGGGTTAGAAAGAGTGTAAGAGAACTTTTGGTGTATTTGAGTAATAGTGGGATATTGATTAGAGATGCTTATCTAATATGTTAGGCGGAGGCTAGTTCGAGATTTCTGTATACGTGTCTCTTACTTCCTAGCTTCGAGGTGAGTCTCCTCACTATACTTTACCTAGTGTGGTAATTATGTGTGACCAGAGGGTCTTATATGTTTACTTGATTGATGCATGTTATGTGTGATATGAACTGTGTACTATATTATGTGATACTTAGACCGGACCGGAGGGTCCAACGAACTATGAGGCCGGAGGGTTCTCACTTAGACCAGACCAGAGGGTCCAATAAGCTGTGGGACTGGAGGGTGCCACTGAGAAACATTGACCAGAGGGTCTTCTAGAGCTATAGGCTCGAGTGGTTAATTGTTTGTGCATGGTATTTTGGGGAACTCACTAAGCTTCATGCTTACCGTGTTATGTGTTATGTGTTTCAGGTACTTCCGAGGATCGCAGGAAGGCATCGGCGTGATTGTACACACCTGTTCGAGATTATGTTGAGGATTTTGGGATTTGACATTTGTAGTGGATTTATGTTGACTTTGAGACACTTATGATTTTTATGAAATATAATATATGAGTTTTATGTGTTTTAAAAATGAAAAATTGGTTTGAAAAATTACATCGTTACAAGTTGGTATGAGAGCCTTGGTTTGAGGGATTCGGATGCACCTTCGGGTATGTCTGGACTCAAACTGTGGATTTAAGAAATTTTTCCAAGATAAACAATTTTTCTAAAATGAGTAAGAGTTTCTAAGAGAAAAACGAGAAAGAGTAGTGTGTACAATCAGCCAGCGCCCGAACGGTGATTTTCCCAAAATACCCTTACTTTCAGTGTTATGAGATATTTATGAGATGTTATGAGATATATTATGCATGCTAGGGAGTAGGCTAGGTATTTCATATTTAGGACTAGAGTGGCCTGATTTGTGATGCCTTAGCCTAGGGGTTACTGCTATCTGTGATTTGCTTTGAGTACGAGTATGTAGCGGATATGAGCTTATGAGTGGTCTACTAAGAGAGTAGTCTGTGTTTGACGAGATATAGAGTACTTGTGATCTGGAATCATAGGAGTAAGACTTGGGATGAACATGGATGCGGTGTGGAATGTAGTATTGGGCCCGTACTACTGGAAATACCAGATCAGTGAGCAGTCAAAGTAAGAATCTTAGGGTGCTAAGGAAAAAGTAGGGGCGAGTGATCGAGTGTGAGTATACTCGAGCGAGTCTCTGATTATTTTATGTTGTGTTTCAGAGACATCATGGTGGCTACGCGCCACAACCCAGGGGGCAGCGGTACCAGTGCTAACAGTGACGAGGAGATTCGTAGGATGATCCACGAGGAGGTGGCCGCAGTCATACGATAGGCGATACCGGAGATGTTTGGGTCTATTAAGACCACATTGATTGAGACATTTGACGAGCGATATGTTGCTGTTACCGAGGTGACTGCTGCTGCAGCCACCGCAGCTGTCGCTGCTGCCAGGCCACAGGTGGGGTGACTCGTTGCTGTACCGGGAGTTCAGCAACACGAAGCCACCAGAGTTTGATGAGACTCAGGATCCGATAGCCGCGATGAGATGGATCTCTGACATCGAGGGGTGTTTCTACACTTGTTCCTGTCCAGAACATTGAAGGGTACGGTTTACGCTGAACCAGCTTCGCTTGGGAGCGAAGGACTGGTGGAAGTTTGTGACAACCAGTTTCACTTCTGCAGAGCTCACTGTAGTGTCGTGGGAGAGGTTTACTGCTATGTTTCGAGATGAGTATGTTCCCCCGATGGAGAGGGATCGGTTGGCCGAGGAGTTTCTGTCCCTCAAACAGAGGACAGAGTCAGTAACAGTGATTACGAGGATGTTCCATGAGAGGGCATTGTTTTGCCCTAAGCACGTGTCTACCGAGCAGGCACGTATGAGTCGGTATCTGAGCATTCTGAGGAGGGACATTCGCGAGTTCGTAGCGAACTCGACTTACTGGACATTTGCTGAGCTCCAGGAAAATGCCCATAAGAGGGAGATAGAGCTGGAGACTCTGGCCAGGGAGGAGGCGGAGTCTCAGGGGAGAGATCGGCGGCCGGCACAGTCTCAGCCGACATCCAAGCGGGCAAAGCCTGCTGATTCGAGATCTGGAGGCCAGAAGGGCCGCACTTATGGGAAGTGCGGCAAGAGTCATGATGGGGTTTGTAGAGCGGGTGTGTGCTACAAATGTGGTAAGGAGGGACATATCGCGAGGGATTTCCCCAAGGGGTTTGCAGTTTGCTTTCACTGCAACCAGACCGGCCATCGGAAGACCGAGTACGATCAGCACAAGGATCAGCCCCTGCTGCTACTCGAGCTACAGAGAGCCGGCCAGTGAAGGTCGGGGTACCGAGTGTTCGCGGGAGAGCCTTCCAGCTGACGGCGGAGGAGGTCCGTGCAACACCCGATGTTGTGGCCGGTATGTGTTCTTTTATTTTTCTGTTTCGATTTATATTGTGCATACTTCGTGATATGCTTAGGTATTTTTCTTGTGAATTATGTACCTGCCTTGGTGTTATTTGACTCGGGTGCGTGTTGGTCTTTCGTATCGTTAGCGTTTAGTCGTCACATCAGTATCTGGCGAGAGGCGTTGAGCCGACCTCTGAGAGTCTCCATAGCTGACGAGCATGCGGTGTTTGCGACTGATGTGATTCGGGGATGTGTGCTCGAGATTTTTGGTGTTGAGTTCCCGATAGATCTAGTCCCGATCGCGATGGGTGATGTCTGTGTCATTGTGGGCATTGACTGGTTGAGTCGATTTTGAGCTGTGATCGAATGTGAGCGTCAGTTGGTGACCATACGAGACCCTAGTGGGGGAGTTCTCACAGTGTATGGCGAGGGTACCCGATCTGGGTCAGCTTTCTGCTCGGCTGCTAGAGCGAGACAGAGTCTACAGCAGGGTTGCAGGGGTTTTGTAGTGTATGCGATGGATACGCGAGTTGTTGTCGAGAGACCTAGTTCCATCGCGGAGGTCCCCATACTGAGTGAGTTTCTGGATGTTTTTCCCGAGGAGTTGCCGGGTGTGCCTCCAGAGAGGCAAGTGGAGTTCCGGATTGATTTAGTTCCGGGAGCGGCGCCTATCGACAAGGCACCTTATCGCCTTGCGCCGCCTGAGATGCAGGAGTTATCCTCACAGCTCCAGGAGCTGTTAGGGAAGGGCTTTATCCGACCGAGTAGCTCGCCGTGGGGAGCACCGATCCTTTTTTCAAGAAAAAGGATGGTTCACACTGGATGTGCATTGATTACCGAGAGTTGAACAAGCTGACGATCAAGAACCGTTATCCACTTCCGAGGATCGACGATCTGTTCGATCAGTTGCAGGGTGCGTCTTGGTTTTACAAGATCGATTTAAGGTCTGGGTATCATCAGATGAGAGTTCGTGAGGAGGATATCCAAAAGACGGCTTTAGGACTCGTTATGGGCATTACGAGTTCGTGGTGATGCCTTTTGGACTCACCAACGCACCGCGACGTTCATGGATCTCATGAACCGGGCGTGCAGGCCTATGCTGGATCGATCGGTGATCCTGTTCATCGATGATATTTTGGTGTATTCGAGATCCAGAGGGTAGCATGGGGAGCATTTGAGAGAGCTTCTTGGAGTATTGAGATCGGAAAGGCTTTATGCCAAATTATCCAAGTGTGATTTCTGGTTACGTGAGGTCCATTTTCTGGGACACCTTGTTTATCAGAATGGGGTTTTGGTTGATCCGGCCAAGATTGAGGCGGTTATGGGATGGGAGGTGTCGAGATCCCCCACCGAGATCAGGAGTTTTCTGGGATTGGCTGGCTACTATCGGAGATTTATCCGAGATTTCTCTAAGATTGTCGTTCCCCTCACCAGGTTGACCCGGAAAGGCGTCACTATTACTTGGGGTCTCGAGCAGCAAACCTCATTTGAGACCCTTCGCCAGGGGTTATGCGAAGCCCCAGTGTTAGCTCTTCCCGGGGGAATGGAGGACTTTGTGGTTTATTGTGATGCATATATATCCGGGTTGGGTGCGGTGCTAATATAGAGAGGACACGTGATAGCATCCGCCTCGAGGCAGTTGAAACCTCATGAGAAGAGATATCCCACCGACGATATAGAGCTGGCGGCGGTGGTATTCGCCCTCAAGATCTGGCGCCACTATTAGTATGGGGTTCGGTGTACCATATACACGGACCACAGCAGCCTAAAGTATC
The DNA here is from genome assembly GCF_052849685.1 of Lactuca virosa. Taxonomy (NCBI): domain Eukaryota; kingdom Viridiplantae; phylum Streptophyta; class Magnoliopsida; order Asterales; family Asteraceae; genus Lactuca; species Lactuca virosa. The sequence goes on along the minus strand of NC_136426.1, from coordinate 259,265,042 downwards.
TCATGGATCAGCCCAACCTGAATATGCGCCAGAGGAGATGGTTGGATGTTGTCAAAGACTATGACTGTGAGATCCTGTCTCATCCGGGCAAGGCTAACGTGGTAGCCAACGCCATGAGTCGTAGAGCAGAGAGTGCCCCGATTCGAGATGTGTGTATGAGGATGACTGTGATGGCTCCAGTCTTGGATACCATTAGAGAGGCCCAGGCGGAGGCCGTAAAACGGAGAACCGCAAAAGGGAGTGGGTGATTGGGAAGGTGTCCGAGTTTGTGGCTGATAGCCGAGGACTTATGACTTTCCAAGGGCGGATTTGGGTGCCCTACACGGGCGGAGCCCGACTTATACTGATGGAGGAGGCGCATAGATCGAGGTTCTCGATCCATCCCGGGGCTACTAAGATGTATTTATACCTGAAGAGAGACTATTGGTGGCCCTGTATGAAGAGGGATGTTGCTTGGGTAGTTGAGAGGTGCTTGACCTGCCGCAAGGCAGAGCACCGGCGTCCACATGTTCCATTGCAGCCTCTTGAGATTCCCCGGTGGAATTGGCAACAGATCTTGATGGACTTCATCACCAAGTTGCCGAGGACTGCGCGTGGAGTTGACGCGATTTGGGTGATTGTGGACCGACTGACGAAGAGTGCTCACTTCCTTGCTATTAGGGAGAGCTCTTATGCGGAGAGATTGGCTGAGATCTATGTGAAAGAAGTGGTAGCGCGTCATGGCGTGACGGTCTCGATAGTGTCAGATCGAGACGTGCGTTTTACTTCCAGGTTTTGGAAGAAATTTCATAAGGAGTTGGCCACGCGCTTGCATTTCAGTACTGTGTATCACCCACAGACAGACGGACAGAGCGAGCAGACATCCAGACGCTTGAGGACATGTTGCGTGCATGTGTCATGGACTTCGGAGGAAGTTGGGACACCTACATACCACTGGCTGAGTTTTCCTACAACAACAAGTATCATTCGAGTATTGGTATGCCTCCCTTTGAGCTTCTGTATGGGAGAAGGTGTCGGACCCCCATTTGTTGGGGAGAAGTGGGACAGAGAGTGATGGGTGGCACGGAGATAGTGCTGAAAACGTACGAGCAGATTCAGCAGGTCAGACAGAGGTTACTGACAGCACAGAGTCGCCATAAGAGTTATGCGGACAGGCGACGATCCGAGCTAGAATTTTAGGTCGAGGATCTTGTGCTCCTGAAGGTATCCCCGTGGAAAAGGGTGATCCGATTCAGGAAGCCGGGTAAGCTGGGACCCCGATACATCGGTCCTTTCAGAGTGACCGCCAGAGTGGGTAGAGTAGCATACCAATTGGTGCTACCTGCGGAGTTGAGTCAGATCCATAACACCTTCCACGTGTCCCAGTTGAGGAAGTGTGTAGTCGATGAGACGGAAGTGGTACCACTGGAGGACATTCAGGTAGATGTGAGCCTGAATTATATTGAGAGGCCGATAGCGATCTTGGATCGAAAGGTGAAGGTTCTGAGAAACAAGGAAGTGTCCCTGGTTCAGGTTTAGTGGCAGCATCGGAGAGGGTCCGATTTGACTTGGGAGCCGGAGTCAGAGATGCGGGAGTAGCATCCTGAGCTATTTGTTGAGCATGACTTCGAGGGCGAAGTCTGATTCTAGTGGGGGAGAATTGTAACATCCAAATTCCCAGGTATATTATTTTATCATTTAATTTGAGATTTGTGGAGTGATTCAACGAGTTGGTACCTCAACTCGTCGAGTAGAGTCGCGTCTGGTGACGTGGATTAATGAATGGACTCGACGAGTCTGTGAGGCGACTCGCCGAGTCAGCACTGCTGAAGGAAACCCTAAATTCTCGGGCCTGCAGCCTATTTAAGGGCACTTATAGCCTCCATTTCGTTTCATCAGAACCCTTACACCCTTGAGAGAAACCCTAACGTCCATAGTGAGCTAGAGTGGTGTGGATAACTAATCTTGTGTTCATTTTGGCTCATTTCCTTGAAGAGGAAGGAAGGTTCATCAAAGATCAAGAAGGGAGGGCCAGTAGATCTGTTTCTTCTTCATCTTAGGCTTCAGATCAAGGTAAAAAGCTTTTACCTTTCCTGTAGGATGATTAGATCTCATGTTCTTGAGATTTAGGGCTTGTAACACCTTCTTGATGGGGCTATGGATGCATCAATCCCCTTTTCGAGTTTAGACTTCAGATCTGGACCTTGTGAGGTCTAGAGAGTCCAAAAGCTTAGAGCCTTAGTGAATCAACCAAGGAGTTTTGTGTTTTGGAAGCATTAATGGAGTAGTGATGGCATATAGAGCAATATATGCCATGCATGGTCATCAAGATCAAACCTTTACGTGACTTTTGGGTATTAGGAGGCTAGATCTAGAGGTTGGAGTTGCAAATCTGACCTCAGGTGCTCAAATGAGAGATTCAAATGAGTCGAATCGTCGAGTCTATGAGACGACTCGACGAGTCGAAGTGGGTTGCCCCAGCGTTCTGGACCTAGTGATAACTCGTCGAGTTGGGGGTCAACTCGACGAGCTGAGTAAAACCCTAGGAAGAGCTCTGAGGATACGAGTGGACTCGGTGAGTCACAAGAATGCACTCGGCGAGTCAGGTCAACTTTGACTGTTGACTCGTATTGACTTCTGTTGACTTTATGGTTGGGTCAAGTATGAGCATTTGAGACAAGGGAGGGGTAAAATGGTCTTTTACCCATTCCAAGGGTTAGAAAGAGTGTAAGAGAACTTTTGGTGTATTTGAGTAAGAGTGGGATATTGATTAGAGATGCTTATCTAATATGTTAGGCGGAGGCTAGTTCGAGATTTCCGTGTACGTGTCTGTTACTTCCTAGCTTCGAGGTGAGTCTCCTCACTATACTTTACCTAGTGTGGTAATTATGTGTGACCAGAGGGTCTTATATGTTTACTTGAGTTATGCATGTTATGTGTGATATGACCTGTGTACTATATTATGTGATACTTAGACCGGACCGGAGGGTCCAACAAACTATGAGGCCGGAGGGTTCTCACTTAGACCGGACCAGAGGGTCCAACGAGCTGTGGGACTGGAGGGCCCCACTGAGACACATTGACCAAAGGGTCTTCCAGAGCTATAGCCTCGGGTGGCTAATTGTTTGTGCGTGGTATTCTGGGGAACTCACTAAGCTTCATGCTTACCGTGTTATGTGTTATGTGTTTCAGGTACTTCCGAGGATCGCGGGAAGACACCAGCGTGATTGTACACACCTGTTCGAGATTATGTTGAGGATTCTGGGATTTGACTTTTGTAGTGGATTTATGTTGACTTTGAGACACTTATGATTTTTATGAAATATAATATATGAGTTTTATTTGTTTTAAAAATAAAAATTGGTTTGAAAAATTACCTCGTTACAATCGCATGTTGGTATGATGTAGTGATCTGTTAGATCTGTATCCTGGTATATAGGATGATGCTATGCTTAGTGATCTGTAGGATTCGTTTGATTGTCTGTTGACTGGTTATATGTTAGTTGGTGGTTGAGGTTTTACTGCTATGTGCGTGAGCCAATAGACCATGGGCATTCCAACCCGATGGTTGATTGGGCCCGAGGGTATTCCATCCCGAGTATGACTGGACTCCTTGTATATTAGCATTCCAACCCGATGGTTGATTAGACCCGATATGATAATATGTGTTGAGAATGGACTGCTTTGTGCGTCAGTCGATAGGCCTATGGTTTTCCAACCCGATGGTTAATTAGACCACACTGCGTATGATGCGAGGGTATATCATCTCGAGCATGAGCGGGACAATCGTAGACATGCCAGGTATTCCTGCCCGAAGCTGACTGGGACATACATGAGTGTTTGAGCATGCTAGTTTGTATATGTTATATGTTGGTGTGGTGGTAATTTGGCGGAACTCAGTAAGCTTTGTGCTTACAGTTTCGGTTTATGGTTTTAGGTACTTTAGTGGACCGTGGCCAGGTGAAGGCGTGACCATATACATCCTTGGTTATACAACTAATTAGATCTTGGGAGACTCTGATTTTAAATAATGTTTTGAAACAATGGTTTTGTAACACTTATATTAGAAAAAAGGGTTGTTTTGAAAAGTTTTAAATATGTTGAATTTTTGGGATGCTACATTCGGAGTAGGCTCCAGACAGCTCAGAGTCGGCAGAAGAGTTATGCCGATAGACGCCGGTTAGACGGAGAGTTTCAGGTGGGGAATATGGTTCTCCTAAAGGTATCACCTTGGAAAGGTGTCATATGATTTAGGAAGAGGGGAAAGTTAGGCCCCCGGTGTATTGGTCCTTTCAGGGTTTTGGCTCAGGTGGGCCGGGTTGCATATCGCTTCGATCTTCCAGATGAGCTCAGTCATATCCATAGCATGTTCCATGTCTCTTAGCTACGGAAGTGCTTAGTGCATGATTCCGCAGTGTTACCATTGGATGATATTATGGTGGATGACCGCCTGAATTATATTGAGAGACCGTTGTCGATTCTTGATCGAAAGAAAAAAACCTGGAGGAACAAGGTTGTTGAGTTGGTGAAAGTACAATGGCAACACCGTGAGGTGTAACAATTGAATCTTGGTAAATATCTTTATTGCCCTTATTGTTATTAATGTTGCATTTTTGGTCCTTGAGTTGTACGCGGGGCATACCGCATGGTAGGCTTAGCGTAGAAGCAGTAAAGCGAGTACACGGGGCGTACCACAAGGTACTCTTAGCGTACTCATACGAGGCATGATCGAGGCTCCAGACACGTACGCTGGGCGTACGAGTATGTACGCGGGGTGTACGTGAGTCATTTAGAAACCCTAATTTTGGGGATTGGGTACTATATAAACATCATTACGGACCTTCAAGCCCTCATTTCTGTGACAACCCGAAATTTCTATCTTGTACAACCATTCACTTCAATAGAAGTCAGAACTGTTTCTGCTAACTTTTGAGGTGTGTAGAGTCAGTTTGAGTGTTCTAAAGCCTAGTACTATAACAAATAACTGGAGAGAGGATGCCCTAGGATTTATTGTGTAACACTTAAGTTCCAAAACTCCAAGAGTTTGGAGTTTACGGCCCAAATGGTATTAGGGCCGTAAACCCTAAGGACTATATAAGTGACACTTAGTTATTTTAGCTCTTTTTCACATTTTCAAGACTAGAACCATTTCTCTCTCAAGTATCATCCAAAGTTTCTTCAAAATCTTCAAGAAAGTAAGTGTTTTCTTCCTTTATTAGTTGTTCTCTACCTTAATCTAGTGATCTTACAAGATTTCATCCATGAAATCATTCCATTTGTGTAGATCTTCAAGTGTTCTTCATTTCACCAAGAACACACACTAGTGTTCTTGGACTTTTAACACCCTTTCAAGCTCCTTTATTGTAAGTACTCTTACCCTAGTGTGTTATAAGGCTTGTTACACTTCTTAATCAACTAGTAAACACAAAGAAACACAAGATCAAAGGTGTTTAAGGTCCAAACATGTTCTTGAACCGTAAACCCTAATGAAAGGGCCATTGTGTGCCCTAGTCCCTTACCAAGCCTTGGATACTAGTCTAGATCACATCCTTGAAGTGTATAGGACCTTAAACATCGAAAACATCAAGGACCATTAGAGTTTACGACCGTAAACTCATGGAGAAATGGTCCATGGGCCGTAAACTCTACAAAGGGGTGAAATGTTGCCCCAATCACTTCCTAAGGCTTAGACTTGAAGTTATGTAACATCCGGATTCCCAGGTATCCTATTTTAAGTATTTTATATTGAGTTTTAGAGGGGGGACTCGGCGAGTAGGCGCCCAGACTCGCCGAGTTGGATCGCGATGTGTTGGCCTGATTTAATGAAGGACTCGACGAGTCCATTCGTGGACTCGGCGACTCCACGCTGTTTAATGAAACCCTAATTCCTTGGGTTTGGGACCTATTTAAGGACCCTTATAGCCACCATTTGCGGCTACCAGACCCTTGAGAGAAACCCTAATAGTGCTTGAGCGTTTGAGAGAGAGAAGAAGCCATTATTGGACCTTTGTGGGTTGGTTTTGCTAGAAGAAGTTGATTCCAGCTTAGAGGAGGCCAAGGAGGTTGCACATCTGTGGTTTTCAAGCAAAGGGCATCATCTTTGAGGTAGCATATCGATCCTCTTTCTGTTTTGTTAAAGAACCCATGGATTTAGGGTTTTCTATACCCTTTATTGGGATGATTTGTTGGAGATATGGTCCCTTATCATGTTTAGGCTTCAGATCTGGACCCATAGTGGTCCAGAGAACCTTATCCATCTTGCTTTGTGATGAGATATGAAAGAAATGGACTTACGATGTTGTATTTGGGGCTAAATCATCAAGTAGAGTCATTTAGGCGTTGCATGAGTATCAAGTTCGAACCTTTACGTGTTTATTGAGCTTGGGAAGGTTAGATCTATGGATTAGAGGAACAGATCTGACCTCAGAAGGTCATTTGAGTGTGAGCATGGAATGAACTCGCCGAGTCCATGAGCAGACTCGACGAGTCGAGTCGGGTTGCCCTGCGACTCGCGACCTGTGACGACCCGTGGAGTATAAGGTTGACTCAGCGAGTCAAGGGAGGACCAGGGGCGTAGAGGGCAGGCGTGTACTCGTCGAGTCACCCTAGTGCACTCGGCGAGTCGGGTCAAAGTTGACCGTTGACTTTCGTTGACCTTAGGGTTCTGGTCAAGGCTGATTCAGGAGAGTTCAGTGAAGGGTAGAATGGCCTTCTACCTAGTCTGTAGAGATGAGATCATGAGAGAGTATTGATCGGGAATGTTATTTGAATAATAGGAGGAGACTAAGTCGGGACGTTGAGCACGAGAGGTTATCCAACTTCATTGAGGTGAGTCTTCTCACTATACTGTACCTGGAAGGGTACGTATGTGTGATCGGAAGGTCTTGTATGCTATGATGTATGTGCTATATACGGTTATGTGATATGTATGTGTTATGTATGCTATGAATGATAAGGACCGGAAGGTCAAGATGATATGTATGTATGTGCTATGTATGTTACGTATGGTAAGGACTGGAAGGTCGAGATGATATGGGTCGGAAGGTCAAGAGGGTACGGACCGGAAGGTATACCGGAATTTGGGACGGAAGTCCCCTGAGACACATGGATCGGAAGATCCTACAGAGTTGTGGCCTGGAAGGGCGTATGTGGGCGATGTGGTATTTTGGGGAACTCACTAAGCGTTTATGCTTACAGTTGTTGTGTGATGTGTTTCAGGTACTAGCGAGGATCGCGGGAAGGCGCCGACATGATCCGTACACACTTATGGAGTTTATGATATCGAGATCTTGGGACATGTTTTGTTATGTTACAGTGGATACATTATGTTTTTATGATTATCGTGTGAATGGGTGTATGTTTTTAAATGAAAAATTGTTTTGAAAAATTACGTTGTTACAAGTTGGTATCAGAGCCTTGGTTTGAGGGATTCGGGTGCATCTTCGGATGAATCTGAACTCAAACTGAGGAATTAAGGAAGTTTTTCATAAAATAAACAATTTTTCTAAAAGAGTAAAAGATTTTGAGAAAGGCAGAAGGAAGCAGTATGTACGATCAGCCAGCGCCCGAACAGTGATTTCCCAAAATACCCTTACATTATGTGTTATGAGACATGTTATGATATGATATGCATGCTAGAGTTGGCTAGGTATTCATATTAGGACTAGAGTGGCCTGATTTTGTGATGCCTTAGCCTAGGAAGGATTTTGCTGCTTTGTGATGCTTGAGAGCGAGTAGGTAGCAGTGAGGGGCTGATGAGAGGTCTACTGATGGGTAGCCTATGCCAGTGAGATATAGAGTACTTGTGATTTGTGATCCAAGGAGGAGGACTTAGGGTGAATACTGATGCAGTGTGGACGGTAGTATAGGGCCCGTACTACTGAAGACACCGGAGCAGTGCGCACTCTAAGTAAGAATCCATTGGGTACCAAGGAACAAGTAGGGTTGAGTTATCGAGTGCAAGTATGCTCGAGCGAGTCTCTGATATTCTTATGTTGTATTTCAGAGACATCATGGTTGGGACACGCCACAGACCTGAGTCGAGCGGCGTGAGTGACGAGGAGCTTCGTCAGATGATCCACGATGAGGTGGCGGCGGCGATCAGGGCCGAGATTCCGGAGATGTTTGGGTCTATCAAGACCACACTGATTGAGACTTTCGATGAGCGGTACGCCGCGGTGACTGAGGTTGCTGCTGCTGCAGCTACTGCAGCTGTGGCTGCTGCCAGACCTCAGGGAGGTGACTCGTTGTTGCTTCGAGAGTTCAGCAACACGAAGTCACCAGAGTTTGATGGGACGCAGGATCCGATCGCTGCGATGAGATGGATTGCTGATATCGAGGGATGCTTCTACACATGTTCATGTCCGGAGCATCTGAGGGTACGGTTCGCATTGAACCAGCTTCGCTTGGGAGCGAAGGACTGGTGGAAGTTCGTGACGGCGAGCTTCACTCTTGCAGAGACAAGTATGTTCCCCCGGTGGAGAGGGAACGGTTGGTACAGGAGTTCTTGACCCTCAAGCAGGGTACTGATTCGGTTACTGTGGTTACGAGGAAGTTTCATGAGAGGGCGGTGTTCTGCCCTGAGCAGGTGTCTACTGAGCAGGCACGTATGAGCCGGTATTTGGGCGTTTTGAGGAGGGATATACGAGAGTTCGTGTCGAACTCGACTTACCGGACATTTGCTGAGCTTCAGGCAAATGCCCGGAAGAGGGAGATTGAATTGGAGACTCAGGTCAGGGAGGAGGCCGAGTCTCAGAGGATCGATCGGCGGCCGGCACAGTCTCAGCCGGCAGCCAAGCGGGCCAAGTCCGCTGATAGGAGATCTGGAGGCCAGAAGGGCCGCACTTGCGGAAAGTGCGGCAAGGGACATGATGGGGTCTGTCAATCGGGTGCTTGCTACAAATGTGGCAAGGAGGGGCATATCGCCAAGGATTCACCCAAGGGATTTACGGTTTGCTTTCATTGCAACCAAACTGGCCATCGGAAGGCCGAGTGCTCGCAGTTACATCAGGGATCAGCACAGGGATCTGCCCCTGCTGCTAGGGTTACCGAGGTTCGGCCAGTGAAGGCCGAGGCACCGAAGGCTCGTGGGAGAGCTTTCCAGTTGACAGCGGAGGAGGTCCGCGCAGCGCCCGATGTTGTGGCTGGCACTTTTCTTGTGATTTCTGTACCTGCCTTAGTGTTATTTGACTCGGGTGCGAGTCGATCGTTTGTGTCGATAGCGTTTAGTCGGCACATCAGTAGCAGGCGAGAGGCATTGAGTCGACCTCTGCGAGTTTCCATAGCTGACGAGCGAGCGGTGTATGCTACGGAGGTGATACGAGGATGTGTATTCGAGATCTTGGGTGTTGAGTTCCCGATAGATCTGGTCTCGATAGCGATGGGGGATGTGTGTGTCATAGTGGGCATGGATTGGTTGAGCTAATTTGGGGCTGTGATAGACTGCGAGCGACAGTTGGTGACGATACGAGACCCTAGTGGGGGAGTACTTACGGTGTACGGCGAGGGTACCCGATGTGGGTCAGCGTTCTGTTCGGCTTCCAGAGCGAGACAGAGTTTACAGCAGGGCTGCAGCGGGTTTGTAGCCTATGTGATGGACACACGAGAGGCCGCTGGGAGGCCGAGTTCGGTGGATGACGTTCCGGTAGTGCGCGAATTCCCGGATGTTTTTCCCGTGGAGTTGCCGGGTGTGCCTCCCGAGAGGCAGGTAGAGTTCCGCATTGATTTGGTTCCGGGGGCAGCGCCTATCGCCAAGGCGCCTTATCGCCTTGCGCCGCCAGAGATGCAGGAGTTATCCTCGTAGCTTCAGGAGCTGCTGGGGAAGGGGTTTATTCGACCGAGTAGCTCGCCATGGGGAGCGCCGATCCTTTTTGTCAAGAAAAAGGATGGTTCACACCGGATGTGTATTGATTACCGGGAGTTGAACAAGTTGACGGTCAAGAACCGTTATCCATTACCGAGGATCGACGATTTGTTCGATCAGTTGCAGGGAGCATCTTGGTTCTCCAAGATCGATCTGAGGTCTGGATATCATCAGATGAGAGTGCGTGATGAGGATATCCAGAAGACGGGGTTCAGGACTCGTTATGGGCATTACGAGTTCGTGGTGATGCCTTTCGGGCTCACCAATGCACCAGCAGCGTTCATGGATCTCATGAACAGGGTGTGTAGACCGATGTTGGATCGTTCGGTGATCGTGTTCATCGATGATATACTGGTGTATTCGAGGTCTAGAGAGCAGCACGAGGAGCATCTGAGAGAGATTCTCGGGGTATTGAGGATGGAGAGGCTTTATGCCAAATTCTCCAAGTGCGAGTTTTGGTTACGGGAGGTCCAGTTCTTGGGGCATCTCGTCAACCAGGATGGGATTTTGGTCGATCCGGCCAAGATTGAGGCGGTTATGAGTTGGGAGGTGCCGAGATCTCCCACAGAGATCAGGAGTTTTCTGGGATTGGCCGGCTACTATCGGAGATTTATCCGAGATTTCTCCAAGATTGTCGTGCCTCTCACTAGGTTGACCCGGAAGGGTGTTGCTTTTTCATGGGGTCCGTAGCAGCAGACCTCGTTTGAGACACTTCGCCAGAAGTTATGTGAAGCCCCTGTGTTAGCCCTCCTGGAAGGGATGTAGGATTTTGCGGTGTATTGTGATGCATCGATATCGGGGTTGGGTGCTGTGCTTATGCAGAGAGGGCATGTGATAGCGTATGCATCGAGGCAGCTGAAAGCCTCATGAGACGAGGTATCCCACCCACGATCTGGAGTTGGGGGCCGTGGTGTTCGCCCTCAAGATCTGGCGTCACTATTTGTATGGGGTTCGGTGTACCATATACACGGACCACAAGAGCTTGAAGTATTTGATGGATCAGCCAAATTTGAACATGCGTCATAGAAGATGGTTGGATGTGGTAAAGGATTATGATTGTGAGATCCTGTACCACCCGGGCAAAGCTAATGTGGTAGCCGATGCGCTGAGCCGTAGGGCGGAGAGTGCCCCGATTCGAGGCACTTGTATGAGGTTGTCAGTGATGACCCCGGTGTTGGACACCATTCGGGAGGCCCAGGCAGAGGCCGTGATACCGGAGAACCGCAAGAGGGAGCGGGTGATCGGGCAGGTGCCCGAGTTCGTTACCGATAGTCGAGGGCTGATGACCTTTCAGGGTCGGATTTGGGTGCCGCATGCAAGCGGGGCACGTACCATTCTGATGGAGGAGGCGCATAGATCGAGGTTCTCGATCCATCCCGGGGCCACGAAGATGTATTTGGACCTGAAGAAAGATTATTGGTGGCCCTGTATGAAGAGGGATGTTGCGTGGTTTATTGAGAGGTGCTTGACCTGTCGCAGGGTTAAGGCCGAGCACCAGCGTCCGCATGGCAAGTTGTAGCGGCTTGAGGTTCCCCAGTGGAAGTGGGAACAGATTTCCATGGATTTCATCACCAAATTGCCAAGGACCGCAAGGGGTGTCGATGCAATTTGGGTGATCGTCGACCGGCTGACGAAGAGGGCGCATTTTCTTGCTATCAATGAGAGCTCTTCTGCTGAGAGGTTGGCAGAGTTGTATATGAGAGAGGTGGTATCGCGTCATGGAGTACCGATCTCGATTGTGTCTGATCGAGATGTACGTTTCACTTCCAGGTTCTGGAAGAAGTTCCACGAGGAGTTGGGTACGAGATTGCATTTCAGTACCGCTTACCACCCACAGACGGACGGGCAGAGTGAGCGGACGATTCAGACGCTCGAGGACATGCTTCGAGCATGTGTGTTGGACTTCGGGGGAAGTTGGGACACGTACTTGCCGTTGGCTGAGTTCTCCTACAACAACAGCCACCATTCTAGTATTGGCATGCCTCCCTTCGAATTGTTGTATGGGAGGAGGTGTCGGACTCCCATTTGTTGGGGAGAGGTAGGGCAGCGCGTGATGGGTAGCACTGAGATAGTGCTTCAGACGACAGAGCAGATATAGCAGGTTAGACAGAGGTTACTGACGGCTCAGAGTCGTCAGAAGAGTTATGCGGATCGGCGACGATCCGAGCTGGAGTTCCAGGTGGGAGACTTCGTACTCCTGAAAGTATCTCCTTGGAAAGGAGTGATCCGATTCAGTAAGAGGGGCAAGCTGGGGCCCCGGTACATCGGTCCATTCAGGGTGACCGCGAGGGTGGGCAAGGTAGCATATCGGTTAGAGCTACCTGCGGAGTTGAGCCAGATTCATGATACCTTCCACGTGTCCCAGTTGAGGAAGTGTATAGCCGACGAGTCGGCGATGGTACCACTGGAGGATATTCAGGTGGATGCGAGCGTGAATTATGCGGAGAGGCCAATCGCGATCCGGGATCGGAAGATCAAGGTTCTGAGGAACAAGGAGGTGTCACTGGTGCAGGTCCAGTGGCAACATCGGAAGGGGTCCGAGCTCACCTGGGAGCCAGAGATGGAGATGCGGGAGCAGCATCCGAAGTTGTTTGTCGAGCAGGACTTCGAGGGTGAAGTCTGATCCTAGTGGGGGAGAATTGTAACATCCAGATTCCCAGGTATCCTATTTTAAGTATTTTATATTGAGTTTTAGAGGGGGGACTCGGCGAGTAGGCGCCCAGACTCGCCGAGTTGGATCGCGATGTGTTGGCCTGATTTAATGAAGGACTCGGCGAGTCCACGCTGTTTAATGAAACCCTAATTCCTCGGGTTTGGGACCTATTTAAGGACCCTTACAGCCACCATTTGCGGCTACCAGACCCTTGAGAGAAACCCTAATAGTGCTTGAGCGTTTGAGAGAGAGAAGAAGCCATTATTGGACCTTTGCAGGTTGGTATTGCTAGAAGAAGTTGATTCCAGCTTAGAGGAGGCCAAGGAGGTTGCACATATGTGGTTTTCAAGCAAAGGGCATCATCTTTGAGATAGCATATCAATCCTCTTTCTGTTTTGTTAAAGAACCCATGGATTTAGGGTTTTCTATACCCTTTATTGGGATGATTTGTTGGAGATATGGTCCCTTATCATGTTTAGGCTTCAGATCTGGACCCATAGTGGTCCAGAGAACCTTATCCATCTTGCTTTGTGATGAGATATGAAAGAAATGGACTTAGGATGTTGTATTTGGGGCTAAATCATCAAGTAGAGTCATTTGGGCACTGCATGAGTATCAAGTTCGAACCTTTACGTGTTTATTGAGCTTGGGAAGGTTAGATCTATGGATTAGAGGAACAGATCTGAGCTCAGAAGGTAATTTGAGTGTGAGCATGGAATGAACTCGCCGAGTCCATGAGCAGACTCGACCAGTCAAGTCGGGTTGCCCCGCGACTCGCGACCTGTGACGTCCCGTGGAGTATAAGGTTGACTCAGCGAGTCAAGGGAGGACCAGGGGCGTAGAGGGCAGGCGTGTACTCGCCGAGTCACCCTAGTGCACTCGGCGAGTCGGGTCAAAGTTGATCGTTGACTTTCGTTGACCTTAGGGTTCTGGCCAAGGCTGATTCAGGAGAGTTCAGGGAAGGGTAGAATGGCCTTCTACCCAGTCTGTAGAGATGAGATCATGAGAGAGTATTAATCGGGAATGTTATTTGAATAATAGGAGGATGCTAAGTCGGGACGTTGAGCTCGAGAGGTTATCCGACTTCATTGAGGTGAGTCTTCTCACTATACTGTACCTGGAAGGGTACCTATGTGTGATCGGAAGGTCTTGTATGCTATGATGTATGTGCTATATGCGGTTATGTGATATGTATCTGTTATGTATGCTATGAATGATAAGGATCGGAAGGTCAAGATGATATGTATGTATGTGCTATGTATGTTACGTATGGTAAGGACCGGAAGGTAGAGATGATATGGGCCGGAAGGTCAAGAGGGTACGGACCGGAAGGTCTACCGGAATTTGGGACGGAAGTCCCCTAAGACGCATGGATCGGAAGATTCTCCAGAGTTGTGGCCTGGAAAGTCGTATGTAGGCTATGTGGTATTTTGGGGAACTCACTAAGCGTTTATGCTTACAGTTGTTGTGTGATGTGTTTCAGGTACTAGCGAGGATCGCGGGAAGGCGTCGGCATGATCCGTACACACTTATGGAGTTTATGATATCGAGATCTTGGGACATGTTTTGTTATGTTACAGTGGATACATTATGTTTTTATGATTATCGTGTGAATGAATGTATGTTTTTAAATGAAAAATTGTTTTGAAAAATTACGTTGTTACAAGTTAGGATGCTTCTTTATGACTTGGAAGACCTTAAAACTTGAAATGGTGGAGTTACCATGAGTTTACGGCCGTAAACTCATGGGTTTACGACCGTAAACTCCATGGGAGTTGGTCCCACAACCGTAAACTCCAAAAGAGTCTCCCCTTGGACCTTAAACTCATAAGCAAGGCCCTACAACCCTTAAATGCAATACTTGGTACTTATAGCACTTGAATCAAAGTGTTTTTCATATCCTAGGATGTCTATACTTGATTAATTAGTTGTTTAATGACTAATTGGATACATATATGTGTTATTATAGGTTAACTAGGATCCTTGTGTGTGCTCAAGTCTTCACTTGACACTTAGCATCCTATACCATCCGTTCATCCAAACCACTCACCACAGGTGAGTTCATACCCCTTAATCAACCTTTTAAATGATTTTAAATGCTTTTATGGGGGGGATACAGGTTGAACTATTTTAGTTATTATATCAATCACATTTGATTAATAACTACCAAACAAGTGGATTTCTTACTTTTCAAACTGTGTTATCAAACAAACTACTTCAAATTGTTTTACAAACTCTTTTACATGTCAAATACTTTTATTAAACTCCTTTAAACTTATATTCTATTAAATATGTATCTATATAGATATAGTTATATAAGTAGGATTGAAAGGACTTAGGACTGATAGCTCGCCTTACCTCCTGTTCCTTGTTTGGTGATGGACTTAGGGTATCGGTTGTTTGTCCGAAGGTCGTTTGAATCCTAGTTATATATTATGTATATGTATATAAATATAAAAGTTCCTTCTTTCTTTTCAATACCTTTGGGTAGCAAAGGTATACAAACATGTTCATACATACAAACAACATTACTAGTAAACTATAATAGGCATAGTTTAGGAAGTTACTAATACTATTACTAGAATAATGAAACATACAATACAATACAGCTAGTACATACAGTACATTACAAGACAGCTAGTACATACTATACATTACAATATAGCTAGTACGTACTATACATTACAATACAGCTAGTACATACTATACATTACGAGACAGCTAGTACATACTATACATTTTACAAGAAAACATACATGCTAGACAGAGAGAGAACAAACATACATGCTAGACAGAGAGAGAACATACATACATACTAGACAGAGAAAGAACACACAATACATATACAAGAATATTACTACAGTTATGTGAGCCACGTAACGGGGCATGACATCGCTTGTCATGGCTCGTTTTGTATCCAGAATCTCCTTAATTGGAGAGCGTTGAGTTTGTGTATAGATCTATACTGGATTGACTATCCTACACCTTGCTGCTCGCTACAGTGGGACTTGCAAGTCTACGAGTGCCAAACGTCATTTCTTCCGACGTCTTACATCGTCGTGTTCTAAGTCGGTAGTATGGTACAGGCCGATCACATGGTACTTTAAATAACAATTGGTTTAAGGTAGTTAGTACATCAGTAGTTACTTAATACAATACTACAGTACTATTTTATTTCCCATTGCACTCACTTTGTGATCTTCACACAATGAACCGTAATGCAAAAACTATATTTTTGGTTAATGATAGTCAGATTTGGGAAAATACATACTCTTACAAGAGACATACACACAAACACTTAATGCCTTGGTAGAAGGCTACTTTTAGTAGTAAAACATAGGGTTTTCTAGGAAGTTCGAACATTTTACAAACATACTCAAACTTTTACAAACTTACACATCACATACTTACAAACACTTTCATACAAACACAGACACTAAAATACTTATGATCTCACCAGCTTTAAAGCTGATACTCTCTTTCAAAATAACTTGTATTCTCAGGTCACTAGTAGACAGGTACCGAAGCCAGGTTTTGAGAAGATGGAGCTCGTTCAAGACTCATCTTTTATTTTGATTCATATTTTTGGTGTCTATTAAGTTGACAGAAAACACTTGTATTCAATTATATTATTAATGCAATGGATGATGTTGTTGCTTGTTTACTACTATTCATTGTTGCGATACTGTACATGACGTCCTCCACCCCCGAACGATTCCGCCGTTCCGGTTTTGGGGTGTGACAGATTGGTATCAGAGCATTGTTTATAGTGAATTGAGTATATCAACCCATAAAAGATATACAGACTATAAATACAATGGGATTAAAATACTCTGACCAAGAGTTTATACTTTTAAATAATAAAATATTTAACTAAGTATACATGCCTGCATTCATACTAAAATCAGTGTCACTAGGACAGAACAAAAGTATTATGATTGTTGGACAACACAATCAGACTTAGAGACATATGGTCAACCCTGGGAAGATATAGTCTGATCAACTATATTATCCGAAGAGTGACTAGCATGTGCCTTAGTGTGGTTGTGAGGTTGCAGCAAGTCTAAAAACTTACCAACAATACCACAATGAAAACCTTAGAACAGAACATAAACTTAAAATACTATAGGAGTATTTTGTGTTACTATAAATTACTTATGTGCTTAATTCTTATATCCCTTTTCTCGAGTAGAAAACCTGGCTGGATTCCATCCCCACGGCGACTTGTATTTCCCTAACCAAGGTAATGGAGGAGGGTTTGAAGCAGATCCAGAAAATGATCACCAAATCCCTGTGGATGATCACCAGGCCGAAGGCTTTGTAGATGGTTCTGACTCCGAGCCTGAAGTTGAGAACCTACCCCCGGTGGCTCCTGTCCCAAATCCTAACCCTCGTCCGGCTTTTCAAGGCGCGACGCCTCCGTGGATGGAAAGCTTGGAAACATGGAGCCAAGAACAGAATCAACCCATACCATTCGACGGAGACCAAAGCTTTTATGACCTGAGCGAGGGAGGCTCAGCAGACAGAGACTTGCCAATCCTGGTCCGCGGAGTGGCCCGAAACGAGATTCAGGGTAGGACAGCTCTCCATCGAATCACGGAAGTTAACGCCAATGCGAGAATGCATACCCTCCGCACCATTCGTATGGAAGATGCTCGTGAGAGAGCTAGGGGAGACCATGAGACCCTGCAGCAAGAGCTAGCTGAAACTCGAGCTGAATTCATAGAGCTCCGAGTATGCCAAAGGGTGTACGAAAGGCACCTACTTGATATGGAGCGTCAGCTGGCTGAACAAAGGGTTCACCCAAGGGATAATCGTCACCAGTAGGAGATATTCTACCTTTCTTTCCTGGGTTGAAAGAATAGTCGTCCTATCTAAGCTCCAAGTAGCAATTTTCTATGTAAATAACTCTTTACTGTAAGTACTTTCTAGTAGGCCAGTATGCCGTCGAAACTTTTCAACTTCAGATATGATGTAAGACCTACTCCAAGGTCATTTTTCCCAAACGTATTACATCTTAAATATCAATGATATTGACAATCGGCTAATTTCTGTGCCAATCCTTGTTCAAATACTTTCGTTTTGCTATCATTAAAATCCTATCTAAAACCCCCACTTCGTCAAATTATTGAGCTGTGGTGAACTAGCTCAATGATTTCTTCCAATTCTTGTCAAAGGTTGGATCCGGTTATCCACCAACCAATGATAGTCTAGTTCAAAATAGCAAATGTCTAGTAAACATTCTACGAACTACTTCAACTCTTTTCCAGTACTGCATCATAAGGATGTAGGTCAAACCACCGAGAACAGTTTATTCACAACAACAACTTTACAATTACATGATTGAGTAGAATACATCTAGGGCCGACCATAATCACTCACAAACTCCTTTTCTTGTCAAATAGCAGAATCATGTCGTCACCTAGAGGTAATCCACCGAACGACACAACCCCGATCCTTCACATAGACGCTGCCACCTTCCAAGCAGCGGTAACAGCCGCCGTTGCAGCTGTCTTTGCACACTACGACTCTGGTAACGCAATCGAGGCTGTGAAGGGTGTTGACAGTTCAAATTGTTGTAACAATCTGGGAAATCAACAAATGATAGCTGTTACTGACACCCATGGCCATAAATCTGAGGGTAAGAAGCGAAGGAGTCAAGCCTATAAGGAGCACAAGCGATCACAAAAACTTGCCACACAACAGCAACAAGTGGCGGCCTCTGCCACTTCAGCCCCGATCAAACTATATAAGGGGACAATCCCGAAGTGTGGCAGGTGTAATTTCCATCATCACGGAGTCTGACGTGATTTAAAATGCAGCAATTGCAACCGTGTGGGGCACACTACTCAAGTCTATAGAACGCCAGCGCAAAACATCTCCCAAGCCACTAACATCGGAGTCAGTTCGACTTGCTATGGTTGTAGTGAAGCCGGGCACTATAATAGGAATTGTCTAAAAGGGAGGAACAACGAAAACAACCGTGTCCACATAACTCCGACCCGACACTTCACTTCCACCACTGATGCTGGTACAAGCCAGATATGTCATTTATGTGGTGAGATAGGACATCTCAAGAAGGATTGTCCAATAACAGAGAACTCTGGCGCAAACGGGAAGATACTAAGGATCACTGCTGCAGGAGAGACTACTCCGGACCCACGTTGAAATATTAGGGCGTTTCGTTTTAGTAGACTTATAAACTGTTAAAAACTAGTGCAACTCGAGTCTTATCTTTTGCGAGATCCCGTCAGGCAAGGGACTCTCGTGCTGCGTGTACTTGCTTTTGTAGTATACCTTGTTCGCAGCAGTAGTCTTATAGGTAAAACTAAAGTACCGAAACTCTGTAAAAGTTACACCATTATGTTTTTGTAACACCTTTATGAACTAAGTCTAATGCCTCTTATTCCGAGTAGTCCGACATTTTCATATAACTTGAGCAAATTCGACCCTCACAATACCAGTTTTATGCGTAAATTCTTTTCTCCGAAATCGCCTTTCTAGCGAAGCCGTAATTCCAAAACTCCGAAGTACTCGTGCAGAGAGTACCTTATGTTTCGTATCCTTCCCGAAGACACCCCAGCAAACCTCCCCGGAGTACCACTCGTACAGTACGTCAAGTTCAACCCAAAGATCCATACGGTTGATCTATCGATGGAGAAGGTATACGCAAGGGTGGTATATAATCAAGGTTCTACAGGCTTAGAATTGATGATTCCGCTTTAACTTCTTTTCCTTGTTTGTATGTGAGCTTAAAGAAGAATCATTTATTCGACTGCCGTTTCAGTTTTAATTATATACGACTCGTATACACGAAGCTGTGATTGATGAACCAAATATGATTTCTGATATGAACTTTAGGACGGAGACTGCCCAAGACTACGAGTGATCATACTACCATGCTGATAAACTTAGAATCATATCAAATGCCTTCTCACCGATCGAGACAATAGATTCAGATAGAGCAGAAAACTCCCAGGATTTACCTCCGCAACGTCAAGTCGAGTTTAGGATCGACTTAGTTCCAGGGGCTACCCTAGTAGCCAAACCGCCCTATCGTCTAGCACCTGCATTGATGCAAGAACTGTCCGATCAACTTAACGAACCGCTCAGCAAGGGCTTTATGAGACCAAGCTTCTCACCCTGGGGAGCTCCAGTCTTGTTCATCAAGAAGAAAGACGGATCGTTTCGTATGCGCATCGACTACAGGGAGCTCAACAAACTGACCGTCAAAAATCAGTACCCTTCGCCTAGCATAGACGATTTAGTTGATCAAATGTAAAAGGGCGAACTTCTTTTCAAAAATCGACTTAAGATCCGGATATCACCAGCTACGAGTGCTAGGGGAGGATGTTCCGAAGACAGCCTTCCGAACTCGTTACGGACACTACGAGTTTATAGTGGTACCATACAGATTGACTAATGCGCCCACATTATTCATGGACTTAATGAATAGGGTATGCCGTCCTTACTTGGATCAGTTCGTCATCACCTTCATAGATGACATACTTATCTACTCTCGTAGTAAGGAGGAGCATAGTCAACATCGTCAGCAGATCTTGGAAACATTTTCGATCAGAGAAGCTCTACGTGAAATTCTCTTAAATTCGAGTTTGGATTCGAAGGGTCAAATTCCTGTGTCACATTGTTGGTGAAGAGGGAATTCAAGTAGACACTTCCAAAATCCAGGCCGTTGAGAATGGTCAGATCCGAAGACACCTACAGAAATTCGTAAATTTTTAGGTCTCGCAGACTACTATAGTAGGTTCTTACAGAACTCCTCACGATTCGCGAAGCCCTTACAACTTTGACCCAGAAGGGCGTGGCCTTTAACTGGGAAGAGAAGCAAGAGAGATCATTCCAAACGCTAAAACGATCCTTATGCACCACGCTAACACTATCCCATCCAAAAAGGAATAGAAGACTTTGTAGTCTATGGCGATGCGTCCAATTCCAGGGCTCAGTTGCATTTTGATGTAATGAGGTAAGGTCATTACCTAAGCCTCCCATTAGTTGGAAACTCTCAAAGCTGGCTATGAAATTCGCGATCTAGAGTTAGAGGGCATCATTAGAGAAGATCATTCAGATTAGTGGACGATTGAAAGCCTCTAGTGACCGATAGAAAAGTTACGCAGGGCCTTTCGAGATTCTCGTAAGAATCGGCCCTGTAGCTTTCAAACTTAACTTACCACGCGAACTCAGTAACATACATTCTACTTTCCACGTCTCGAACTTGAAAAAGTGTGTGTCCGACGAGACTCTTGTAATCCCACTCGACGAGATCGAGATCAACGAGAGCCTCAACTTCGTGGAAGAACCTGTAGAGATCATGGACTGAGAGGTCAAGCAAACGAAACAAAGCCGTATCCCGATAGTGAAGGTTCGCTGGAACGCCAAGCGAGGACCGGAATTCACTTGGGAGCGAGAGGATCAGATGAAACTGAAATATCCTCGTCTTTTTACTTAGTTATTTGTGACTACTTATTTGCTTAAACTCTAATTTCGGGACAAAATTCCTTCTAACGGGGGGATGATGTGACAACCCGAAATTTCTATCTTGTACAACCATTCACTTCAATAGAAGTCAGAACTGTTTCTGCTAACTTTTGAGTTGTGTAGAGTCAGTTTGAGTGTTCTAAAGCTTAGTACTGTAACAAATAACTGGAGAGAGGATGCCCTAGGATTTATTGTGTAACACTTAAGTTCCAAAACTCCAAGAGTTTGGAGTTTACGGCCCAAATGGTATTAGGGCCATAAACCTTAAGGACTATATAAGTGACACTTAGTTATTTTAGCTCTTTTTCACATTTTCAAGACTAGAACCATTTCTCTCTCAAGTATCATCCAAAGTTTCTTCAAAATCTTCAAGAAAGTAAGTGTTTTCTTGCTTGATTAGTTGTTCTCTACCTTAATCTAGTGATCTTACAAAATTTCATCCATGAAATCATTCCATTTGTGTAGATCTTCAAGTGTTCTTCATTTCACCAAGAACACACACTAGTGTTCTTGGACTTTTAACACCCTTTCAAGCTCCTTTATTGTAAGTAATCTTACCCTAGTGTGTTATAAGGCCTGTTACACTTCTTAATCAACTAGTAAACACAAAGAAACACAAGATCAAAGGTGTTTACGGTCCAAACATGTTCTTGGACCGTAAACCCTAATGAAAGGGCCATTGTGTGCCCTAGTCCCTTACCAAGCCTTGGATACTAGTCTAGATCACATCCTTGAAGTGTATAGGACCTTAAACATCGAAAACATCAAGGACCATTAGAGTTTACGACCGTAAACTCATGGAGAAATGGTCCATGGGCCGTAAACTCTACAAAGGGGTGAAATGTTGCCCCAATCACTTCCTAAGGCTTAGAATTGAAGTTAGGATGCTTCTTTATGACTTGGAAGACCTTAAAACTTGAAATGGTGGAGTTACCATGAGTTTACGGCCGTAAACTCGTGGGTTTACGACCGTAAACTCCATGGGAGTTGGTCCCAAAACCGTAAACTCCAAAAGAGTCTCCCCTTGGACCTTAAACTCATAAGCAAGGCCCTACAACCCTTAGATGCAATCCTTGGTACTTATAACACTTGAATCAAAGTGTTTTTCATGTCCTAGGATGTCTATACTTGATTAATTAGTTGTTTAATGACTAATTGGATACATATATGTGTTATTATATGTTAACTAGGATCCTTGTGTGTGCTCAAGTCTTCATTTGACACTTAGCATCCTATACCATCCGTTCATCCAAACCACTCACTACAGGTGAGTTCATACCCCTTAATCAACCTTTTAAATGATTTTAAATGCTTTTATGGGGGGGATACACGTTGAACTATTTTAGTTATTATATCAATCATATGTGATTAATAACTACCAAACAAGTGGATTTCTTACTTTTCAAACTGTGTTATCAAACAAACTACTTCAAATTGTTTTACAAACTCTTTTACATGTCAAATACTTTTATTAAACTCTTTTAAACTTATATTCTGTTAAATATGTATCTATATAGATATAGTTATATAAGTAGGATTGAAAGGGCTTAGGACTGATAGCTCGCCTTACCTCCTGTTCCTTGTTTGGTGATGGACTTAGGGTATCGGTTGTTTGTCCGAAGGTCGTTTGAATCCTAGTTATATATTATGTATATGTATATAAATATAAAAGTTCCTTCTTTGTTTTCAATACCTTTGGGTAGCAAAGGTATACAAACATGTTCATACATACAAACAACATTACTAGTAAACTATAATAGGGATAGTTTAGGAAGTTACTAATACTATTACTAGAACAATGAAACATACATTGCAATACAGCTAGTACATACAGTACATTACAAGACAGCTAGTACATACTATACATTACAATACAGCTAGTACATACTATACATTACAATACAGCTAGTACATACTATACATTACAATACAGCTAGTACATACTATACATTACAAGACAGCTAGTACATACTATACATTTTACAAGAAAACATACATGCTAGACAGAGAGAGAACAAACATACATGCTAGACAGAGAGAGAACATACATACATACTAGACAGAGAAAGAACACACAATACATATACAAGAATATTACTACAGTTATGTGAGCCACGTAACGGGGCATGGCATCACCTGTCATGGCGCGTTTTGTATCTAGAATCTCCTTAATTGGAGAGCGTTGAGTTTGTGTATAGATCTATACTGGATTGACTATCCTACACCTTGCTGCTCGCTACAGTTGGACTTGCAAGTCTACGGGTGCCAAACGTCATTTCTTCCGACGTCTTACATCGTCGTGTTCTAAGTCGGTAGTATGGTACAGGCCGATCACATGGAACTTTAAATAACAGTTGGTTTAAGGTAGTTAGTACATCAGTAGTTACTTAATACAATACTACAGTACTATTTTATTTCCCATTGCATTCACTTTGTGATCTTCACACAATGAACCGTAATGCAAAAACTATATTTTTGGTTAATGATAGTCAGATTTGGGAAAATACATACTCTTACAAGAGACATACACACAAACACTTAATGCCTTGGTAGAAGGCTACTTTTAGTAGTAAAACATAGGGTTTTCTAGGAAGTTCGAACATTTTACAAACACACTCAAACTTTTACAAACTTACACATCACATACTTACAAACACTTTCATACAAACACAGACACTAAAATACTTATGATCTCACCAGCTTTAAAGCTGATACTCTCTTTCAAAATAACTTGTATTCTCAGGTCACCAGTAGACAGGTACCGAAGCCAGGTTTTGAGAAGATGGAGCTCGTTCAAGACTCATCTTTTATTTTGATTCATATTTTTGGTGTCTATTAAGTTGACAGAAAACACTTGTATTCAATTATATTATTAATGCAATGGATGATGTTGTTGCTTGTTTACTACTATTCATTGTTGTGATACTGTACATGACGTCTTCCACCCCCGAACGATTCCGCCGTTCCGGTTTTGGGGTGTGACAATTTCTCAGCCTTCATTGTCCCTAGATCCTCAAGCATGAAACCCTAAGCCTCTCTTTTGTGTTTTGAGCTCATTGTGTTCATTTTTGGTGGTTTTGGTTCATATTCAAGAAGTAGAAGCTTGGTGCAAGGTGGTGGATAAAAGAAGAGCTTGTGGATCTCATTTAGTTGCTTTATTTCCAGCTTGTTTGAGGTAAAAAGCTATGGACTTGCTCATTAGTGGATAAGATCTATCATTTGTGAATTTTGGTCCATTTTGGCCCCAAGAATGAGATCTAGTGGTTTGATACCACTCCGGGAGCTTTGAGTTGCCACTCTTGGTGTTTCTGAGGTTCTAGATGCATAAAGTTGTCACCTTTAAGGTTTATATCCAACCATGCATGAGTCTATGCCTATTTAATGAAAATAGAGTGTTATATTTTGACGTTGGGTTCTTTTGGGGCATGCAAAGCCATCAAGTCAGTGACTTTATGGTTCAATACGTTTATTAGGGTTTAGATCTGTGATTTGGACTCCTGGTCTTAAGCATTAAGAGCTTAATGTTGATCTTGGCTAAATGGTTGAGTATGTCGGGTGTACAAGTCCGTACGTACGATATACAACCCAATTTGCATGTACTCTTAGCGTACAACTGAGTACGCCCCGCATACTCAGTCTGTTGGGCTTCACAACTTTTGGGCCTTAGATGGGTCATTTCTTTGGACTTTGTTGCTTTGGGCCTTAGCAGGCCACACATAATCAAGAATTTGGGCTACGAGTTTCGACTAGGGAAAATTGTTGGGCTTTAGGGTAAGGTCCATACAAGGGTTTAGGCCCAATTTATAAATTGGGCCACAAGTGGGCTTTGGATGATTATTTGGTGTTGGGCGTTTTAGATATTGAGTTTGGGCCTTAGTCTTGGGACAAACTGAGTGAGGGCTAAAATGGCATTTTTACCCCATGTTTAGATTGTTGGATTTGGATTGGAACCCAAATGTTAATTGGGTGCTATTTTGTATTGATAGCTCGGGGATTCGTCAGGACAACAGCTAGGGATATTCGGTTTGATTTAACAGTCAAGGTGAGTTTCCTCATTGGGGATTCGACCCTTATTGATCATGCTAGGATGTAGGAGTCTGCATGACCCTTGCGTGTGTTATGTGCTGCTATGTATACCGGACGGGGCTCGTTTTCGGGCGATGCCCGATGACTAGAACATATGCTATTGTTTTATAATCATTGTATGTGTTAGCATGATTATGTGATATATATATATATATATATATATATATATATATATATACACACACACACACACACAGACATATATATATATATATATATATATATATATATATATATATATATATATATATATATATATATATATATATATATGTGTGTGTGTGTGTGTGTGTGTGTGTGTGTGTGTTGTATTTGTATGGTGGGCGGGGTCCTAGTATGTGATTTATTATGTATGGTATGGGGTAGTTTGGGGAACTCACTAAGCTTTGTGCTTACAATTTTCAGTTTATGTTTCAGGTACTTTCGGTTCCAAGTGGAAGAGCTCGGGATGACTGCATCGCACACACCACATAGTGTCCGCTTTTGAGATGTTACTCTGATTGACATGATCTTTGATACACTTATTTTCTTTTGGGCTGTATGGATAATGTTTTGGAATACTGGTTTATTAAATTAAAAATCGAATTTTTGGATTATATTTTTTGGACGTTACAAGTTGGTATCAGAGCCTTGGTTTGAGGGATTTGGGCACACTCTCGGGTGTGTCTGAACTCAAACTGAGGATTTGGTAAAGTTTTTCAAAAAGAAATATACTTTTAAGAAAAATGGTTTTTATAAAATAAGCAAGGGTGTGGTGCATGCAATCAGCCGAGTTCAAGTAAGTTTTTCCAAAATACCCATACATGTTATCTGATATGCTTTGATATGTGAATATGTGAATCGTATGCTAGTTAAGGCTAAGGATCTGCTCAGTTTTTGCATAATAGAATGCTAGGAGAGATGCCTTTGTATTCCTATTGTATGATCTTGTAGACTTGCATGCTAGTACTGATCAATTAGTGATAGGATGGCTTGGTTAGGTGATGCTTGGATCTGATTACTTGATGCCTGCATGTTGCATGCTTTGTGCTTTTAGGAGTTCTAACTAGCTTCAACTAACTAGTAAGCGAATATGATAGGTTATATATTATGGGAACTAAATAGTTTTAGAAGGTTAGGTTTTAACTTTATTACGTAGCTATTGTCTGAGTCCAACCGTTGTAGTGTGAGACCTCTCATTCAAAGAATTATCTGGTCTTAGTAATATGTAATTGTATTCGTGAGCTAGATAGAGGAAGTTAGCGGGAGTTCCTTCTACAGTTGATAGCGGAGAGTGGTGTCGAGTTTGCCCTAGGAAAACCTAGGATGAGATCTAGTGTTGGGAGCCTTATCTATGAGGAGAAATTATATGGATATACAGTGACTTAATTGAGTCAAGGAAATCCTTAAGGAAAGTACGGATAGATATGGAAGGTAGTATGGGCTCGTACTATTGGAAGAAGAGGATTTGTACTCGATTCAAGGAGGATTACGATGAAACCAGGGAGCTTGTAGAGTTGTGAAAGAAGATGAGCCTGCGGCGAAGAGCAGGGCTTTCCAGCTGACGACAGAGGAAGCGCGTGCAGCTCCCGATGTGGTGACGGGTATGTATCTTCTCCTTATCTCTTTATTTATATTGAATTTCTTGCTCATGTTTATATGTTTTATTTTAGGATTGTTCTTCGTGAACGGTATATATGCTTTAGTGTTGTTTGATTTAGGGGCTACTCGATCCTTTGTATCGCTTGTGCTTAGCAAGAGATTTGATTGAGCTCTGGGGGAGCTGGATTTTCCTCCTGATGTTAACTGATTTACATCATTCTTCGGACATAAGCAAAGAACATGATAGGAAACTTTTACCCTTTTTGACTTTCAAAAGGGAGAAAATAGATGTGACTTCCTATGACTGTGTGAAAAAGATCTCTGAGTTTGACAAGGTCTCAAATGATAGGTATGCATATGGTATTGTTAATATAAATGAATGTCTGGATGCTAAAGATCTTGTTAATATTGTGAATGAGACCTTAACCAAAAACGAACATATAAAATTTTGGAAAAAGACTGAGAATTCGACATCTAACTCTCAAAACAGTTTTGCTGATATCGAATATGATTCTGATAATATCAGTGAAATTGAGGAGGAGGAAGTTGTTGATTGTTCTTAGTTATCTATCATTAATGTCACTTTAATGGCTAAGGGTGAAGAAAACTGTGATAACTCTTCGGTTAAAGTTGACTTTAACCAACCCTCTACTTCGAAAGTTCATGACCCTGACCGTATGACTGTCGAAGATAGTCAAACAGATAGTGATGATGATGAAGATGTTCTGAATGAAACAAATATTCCAAGAGTTGTTGTCGATCAAGTGTATGAGGATACAGAGAATTTCAAAAAGGTAATGAAGGAAAAAGATCCTCATTATCTCAAATCGAACTCTGTTGTTTAACCCAACTTCAAATGCACAGATAATGTTGTCTTTCCAAATCAAGTGTTTGTTTTCAGGAAATGGAGAGAAAGTAAAACCTGAAATCAACAAAATTGTTGATGAAGATAACAAAGGAGTTTCGAAAGAAGGGATTTTCTCAAACGAAATCATGGTTGAAAATACTATTAACAATAACTCATCCACTTTTCAAAGATAAAAACCAAAAAGAAATTAGGAAGTTAAGAATGAAAAACCATTTGATGACAAACAACCAAATGAAACATTTTCTCAAAAACCAAATTCAACTGCTCGAAGTTTCAAATAACAAATTCAAAAGATTTCAAAAGAAAATGGAATTTCGATGACCAAAGCACGAAAGAAGGTTTATTGGCAAAATGTCGAGTCTCGCAAGAAACAACATATTTTGTCAACAAAATCATCTGAAAAGGAACACACTGAACATGTACAGACATTTTCTTAAGAAAAGTCTTTTGTTAAAAACAAAACCAACAATAAAAAATCTGCTCTAAAACAAAAATATTTTCCAAAAAGAAGTTCAAATGTCTCAAATCCAAATTTAAAACCGAATGTTCAAAAACCATGAAATGAGAGTTTTGTTAAAAACCAACAATCAAGGAATTCTGTTCCTAATCATCAAAACAAAAGGTTTTCACAAAATCATTTCAAAGATGTGGTTTTTAATCAGATGAACAAAGGAATTTTAATCAGTTTCACAGACAAAAACGTTTTTCAAATGAACAACAAGTTTTTTATCTACCAAATGTTGGCTATAATAAACTTTTTCAAAATCGTTATCAATCATATGCAAAACCAAATTCAAAACGAAGTTTCGAAAAGATGGAAGTCAATGGGAAGAAAAATTAACCTTTTAAACCCAAACAACCAAATTTTCCCAATCCTCTTTCGAACCAATCAGTTAAATCTTTGTTTACCAAAGGGAAATATGATGTAAAGAATATTAATCACTGGCTCGAAGGCAAAGGAAAACCTTATCAATCAGGGAAGTTTTCTCAAGAGGAAATGAGGTATGCTTATGTAATCTACTTGAATGAGTCTTCAAATGGCAGTTCTTCATCAAAGGAGTCGACTCCTTCTGTTCGACAATGGAAAGCTATTCCCAAAGCAAAGGTTGATGTGAAATGAACTGAGAATGAAAAAGGGAAAGTCAGTGTCGAACCTGAACCAACGAATGATTTCATTTCGATACCCATGTCTAACGAAGTTGACTTAATCGATAGTTTGAAATCCAAAGTTCATAATTGTGTGTTATGTTCTTCATTTCACATTGCGTTTCAAATAAATCACCAAGGACCCAAAAAGCCTTGGGGACCTAAATGTTTCCAGTGATTGCAGGTTTTATGTGACAAGCAATATGATGAGCATTGGTACATCGATAGTGGTTGTTCTCGTCACATGACTGGTAGCAAGGAAAACTTCCGAGATTTTTGAAATTTTGAAAATGCTGGTGTGGTGAAGTTTGGAAATAATCAAAAGTGTCAAGTCAAAGGTTATGGGAAAGTCACAAATGGGAAGTTTACAATGAATCGGGTAGCCTATGTCGAACGTCTTCTACACAAGTTGATAAGTGTTTCACAACTTGTTGTAGGCACTGGTAATCAAGTTGTATTCGATGAAGAAGGCAATGTGATTTCCAACAATGAAACAAAAGTGGTCCTAATCAAATCAAAGAGAAAAGGCGATATGTTTACCATTGACATCAAACCAATTGTTGGTGTTCCCTCGGTATGTTTACTTTCGAAAGCATCATTTGATTTGAGGTTCTTATGGCATCGAAGACTCTCTCACTTGAATTTCAAAAATTTAAACAAATTGGTGGTAAATTATCTTGTTTGTGGATTACCTGTTTTAAAATTTGATAATGATTCTTTATGTGCAGTGTCCGAACAAGGGAATCAACATCGACAAGGTCATCAAATAGTCACCAATTCGAAGATCATTGAACCTTTGGAACTTCTTCACATTGACCTTTGTGGACCTTCGACTGTTGAAACTCTCAACTAGAAGGGGTACATCTTGGTCATTGTTGATGATTTTTCACGGTTTAGTTGGGTTTACTTTCTTCGATTGAAGTCAGAGACAACACAAGTAATGATTGATTTCATCAAGCATATTGAAATCAGTCTACGAAAGAAAGTCAGAAAAATAAAAGGTGATAATGGCTCAGAATTCAGGAACCATGTTCTTGATTCATTTTTAGCTGATCGTGGGATAACGCATAATTTTTCATCTCCTTACACACCTCAACAAAATGGTGTTGTTGAAAGAAGGAATAGGTCTCTTTGCGAAGCAGCAAGGACCATGCTTACATAGGCGAATCTTCCACAGTATCTCTAGGCTAAAGCGGTTTCGACAGCTTGTTTCATTCAAAATAGATCTTTTATTCATTGTCGCTTTAACATCACTCCATATGAAATCATTAACAATAGGAAACCAAATGTCAATTTTTTCCATGTTTTTGGTTGCAGGTGTTTTATCATGAATCTTAAAGATAACCTTTCGAAATTTCAATCTAAGGCTGATGAAGGGATATTTTTGGGATATTCTAACAATTATGTTGCATATGGGGTGCTGAATAAATGAACAAGGAAAATTGAAAAAACTTTTAATATTACTTTTGATGATTATTATGTCAAGCGAGTTGAAAAGAAGTTTAAACAAAAACCAATCATCAATGAAACTGCTGATGAGTCATAAATTTCGAATTCTTTAGATTTTGTTTAAGATTTAATTTTCGGTGTTCCTGGCAGGGAAATCGATGTAGAACTTCATGCGGATGACAATCAGATTCCTGAAGTATTGAAGAATTCTAATGATTGGACTATAACTCATGATGATGGCAGTTCACAATCTACAACGAATTCTCCAATACATGTCGAAAGTCATCCATTGTTGACCGGTGATCAAGTGGAGAGGGAACACTTGATTTCGATAACTAATGTAGAGGGGGAGAATACTTTCGAGGGGGAGCATAGTCAGACGAATGAAGATGTCGAGGGGGAGCATCTAAATGAAGGGGAGCAAACTAGATTTTTACCAAATACTTCGCATGATCGAACTGATATTTTCCATGATGTGAATGATAATGTATCTAGTACAGGTGAAGAACCAGATGAAATGTATGAAGATGCACCATTGGATTTTGATCCTGCATATCCACTTATGGACAAATGGACATGAAGTCGTCCAAAAGAACAAGTTCTTGGTGATCCTCAAGCTGGAGTGTTGATAAGAGCTCAAATTTGTGCTAAGAATATGGTACTCAATGTGCATCAAGATTTCAATTCTTTGGTGATCCTTGTATCCAAAAGAACAAGTTCTTGGTGATCCTTGTTTAAATTTCAATTGCTTCAACAAGGATCAGTTGTTTAAAAAATTGGTATGTAGCTCTTACCAATTTTTTAAAGCAATTGAAATTTAAACAAGGATTAGTTTATCCTACTCTCTTTTGAAAGAAAGTTGGGAATCATTTTATGCTTGTTCATATTTATGTCGATGACATTATTTTTGGCTCTATTGATCCTACATTGTCGAGTGAGTTTGAGAATATGATGAAGAGTCAGTTCGAGATGAGCATGATGGGGAAGATCAACAACTTTCTGGGATTAAATATTTGCAAAGCAGAGAAGGAATCTTTATCAATCAAGAGAAGTATTATCCCAATCTGCTAGAAAAGTTTGGAATGACGAATAGTTCGAAATTGCGAATACCTACGACAGTTGGCACATGACATGGACCTTCGTTGGACAAGCCTGCTGTCGATCTCACATTGTACAAGAGCATGATTGGTTCATTGTTATACTTAACTGTGAGTCGACCTGATATTATGTTTGTTGTTTGCAATTGTGCAAGGTATTAGTCAAATCCCAGGGAACCTCATCTAACTGCTGTCAAGAACATCTTTCCTTATCTCAAAGGGACAGTTTCGTTGGGTTTGTGGTACCCTTCGAAGACTAGTTTCTTCATTCAAGCATTTTCCGATGCTGACATGGGTGGTTGTCAACTTGATTGAAATAGAACAAGTGGTGAATGTCAACTTTTGCATGGGAAGCTTGTAAGTTGGCAATCGAAGAAACAAACTTGTGTTTCAATTTCAACAACCGAAGAAGAATATGTTGTTGTTGCAGCTTGCACTTCTCAAATCATTTGGATACAAAGTCAACTGCGTGATTATGCAATCAACATGAAAAAGATACCGTTGTATTGCGATTCACATAGTGCCATATGCATCTGCCATAATCCAATGCAACATTCGAAGACCAAACATATAGCACTTCGCTATCATTTTATCAAAGATCATGTCGAAGATGGAAACATTGAGGTTCAATTTGTAAAGACAATAGATCAGTTTGTTGATATCTTTACCAAACCATTAGATGAAAAGACTTCTCTAAGAATCATGTTGGGCTTAGGCATGATTGATGCAAATGTTGTTCCCAGTTTAACTTCGTCATGAAACCAAGACGAGTCGACATATCGCCAAGTGATTCAGACGTTATTGTTCATAGTTCAGCGTTCGACACGCTTCGCTTTCGATTTTCCTCTTAACGATTCAACATCCACTTCGCTTTTCAAAGAACAAGTGTTGTGTCGAAGTATCATCTTTCCATGTCGATACTTTTTGTTTCGTTTGTCGGGTAAACTTTTCTTATTTTCCATAGTCTTTTCATTTTCAAAAACAAAAATACCAAAAAGATTTTCTTATTTTTGTTGTTTAAATTTCAAAAACAAAAATACCAAAAAGATTTTCTTATTTTTGTTGCTTCAATTTCAAAAACAAAAATATCAAAAAGATTTTTTTTTATTTTTGTTGGTTCAATTTAAAAAGAAAAAATACCAAAAATAGTTTCTTATTTTTGTTGTTTCAAATTTAAAAACAAAAATACCAAAGAGATTTGCTTATTTTTGCTGTTTATTCAAAAACAAAAATTCAAAAATATTTTTTGTTTTTCTTTTGGATGGTTCACAAGTTTTGGTGTAGCTTGCTATCAAACTCTTCTGGAGGAACTTGCTTCGCAACTTTAAGGAAAGATATTCATTCGATACTTTGTACTAGTTAGGTGTCCCTAGAAGCATGCTGCAACATGTTGTCCCAAGCCTCCATGACTCAATGTGTTTCGAAGCCTTAATGGATTTCTCATCATGAGAATTCTTTCCCAATTAGGCTATATTCGCATTCGTCAATGAGCTACCTTACGCTTCTCATATTGAGTTAAGAGTTAGTTGCTTGGTCCATAAATAGCAGAGGTACACTTCGTTTCTTAACCAATCTTTTTCACCCTAATGTTCTTTCACGTTTCACACACTTCACTTGCATATCCTCGGCATCTCTGGTTGAAACTAACCAGAATGTAGATATTGCACAAGTCTATGTTCATGATCCTAATTCATGAGACCGTGATGAAGGTCAAACCCAACATTCGTAACTCATAAAGGAATTGAAAGTGAACTTTATGTTCAAGATTTTAACGAAACACTTGTTTCAGTACCACACTTCGATATTCAAAATCATATTTCTTCGTTATGCGTGATCTTGATAAAATGCTCTAAACCCAAGACATTTTTACACAACAAAGTCCAGGAAATCATCAATTTTTCTTTTCGGAATATGATTTCAGTCTGAATATCTTCTTGAATTTTTGTTACTTGAAAATTTTTCCAAAACCACATTTCAATGACTACACTGGTTATACAAGTAATTTTGAAAATTGAATTCACACTTATGTTAAGTTATGATCATGAACAAAATTGAACCAACCTTCGAAGCCTTATACAAAAGAAACCCTTCGATACTCCTCTATGAGTATTCAATTGTAATTCACGGGAAACTACATAAGCTGTTCGACATCTCTCTTGATTTAGAACGAAGCGATCTTTGCCCGAGATCTTACTGCCTTTATGTCGATTCTTTAATTGACATCACAGAACCAAATATTTGTTCTCATCTCATTCATTGGCACACTTTTGTACACACTGAAATCCTTGAGGTTCAGAGTAATACCAACTCAGGCAGAAGATTTCAAAAAGTCTGGCATATGAATTCGCTTTTAAATCCAAAAGCTAAAGAGCCCAGCCTCCATGCTGAAGGTTCATTGACGGTTCTTATCCTCTTGGGGCATGAGAAATGACTATTTGATGTGACGGTTTGGTTGCTTTATGGTTTTCAAGGAAAAAGTGCTCATCATTTTTCAAACGTGGGGACTTTTACGGCTACAGGCCTGATTTTCAAGGAAACACGTGGCATGATTTTAATGAATAACCGCTTCAAATTCAAGCTTGGGGTTTACATATAAAAGGATTTTGGGGTCATCTCAATCAAACTTTACGTGATCAGGCTAAAGATTTTTCCCAATTCTCTTTCGTTATACTTCATTATTCTCTCAAAACTTCAAACCCTAACAATGGCGGCCACAAATGTGAATGTTGATCCTTCTCAAACTATCGATGATGCCACATCTTAACCTATGTTGAAGATCTAAATTACCAACTACAGATTTCATCCGGATGTCTCAAAGTACCCGGAAGAGTTGAAGATGTTAATCGTTGCTCTAAATCACTTGGTGTTGTCTACAGTGATGCCGTCTTCGTTCGCTGTTCCGATGACATGGTTATCACTGGCCGGATCAACTGTTGTGTTCAACAGGACGACAAAGGTTGTTACTTTTCAACTTACCAATGAGAAGAAATACAAACTGTCAAAGAAGCACTTTGCCCAAATTTGGAACATTCCTAATGTTGAAGCGTTCTATGAGGTCATGAATGAACAAATTGTTCAGATGTTCAATGAGATGGGTCATCAACCTCCACTCACCAGGATTAGTGATTTCAATAAATCCTCCTTACCGTGTATTTGGAACTTTCTATTTGGCATTTTTCTTCGATGCTTGACAGGTCGAAGTGTTGGATTGGATAAAGCTAAGTTTGAGGTCTATGAAATGGTTGTTGGTTTGTATTATGACCTTAATGATTATGCAACTCAATTATGGCAGGAGTTTGTTAACAGTATTGCCAACACCAGTGTTGTAAATGGTGTCTCTTGTGCAAGGTATTAGAGTATAATCTTGCAGTATGTGTATGAAAAGGAGGGTATAATGGTTCCCGATGATGTTCCAAAAGCTTATTTTGTTTTGTATCAACATCCCAAGACGGTGTAAGATGCTTCGGAAGTGTTTCCCAATGTTGCTTGTATTCCGGATGCCATGATTCGTAAGGTGGCTCCAACGAACCCTTTTCTTGTGACTTATGTTGCCACAATCAACACTACTGTTGAAACATGTGTATTATTACCGAAGGGAATAGCAGGGACTTCTAAACATGGCAAGAGTTCTAATAAGGTTACCAAGGCTAGTCCATCGAATCCTGGTAAAGTGCCTACTAAGAAGGAAATAACGAAGCCTGTTCAAGAATCTATTGTTCAGGATATTCAAAAGGAGGTAGTGCCTTCGAAATCTAGTGTACTCAAACGGACGAAGAAAATGGCACATAGACCTCTTCACTCACCTAAAAAATAGCCTATTATCGAAGAGGTTCCTGAGAAGTCTATTTCATCACCTAAAGGTGTTTCCCTCTCCAGATCGAAGAGGATTCGTAAACCTTAGTTGAGTCAAAAGGGTGTTACTATTCATGAGATGCCAGCTCCAGTTTCTCCATCTTCGAAGAAACATCGAGCTCAAGACATGGTGAAGAAAATAATGAAGAAGCAAAAGCATGTGCAAGATCCATTGGATGAGGTTGTACTTGAAATAGAATTCGAAGATAGTGATCAGTCACCACCAACGAATGATAAAATTGGATTCGATTCACCTCAGAGGGACTCTCTAGTCAGGTCGACTTTCGAGGCGACTGGAAGTCTTAGTGGTAATGTGGAAACATCTAATGTGGACACAACCACTAATTTGGGTGATCCTTCTAATACATCCATCCCTGAGCAGACTTTGGTCATGCCACCCGAAGTTTCGGTTGCTGGGTCCATTTTGGAGGAGGTACGAACTTCAGACATCACTGCGAACATATCTAATATGGAGGAAAATGTCAACAAGGGTGATGGGATGTCAACTAACGAATCCCAAGGTATTTTGCATGTCTCTACTTCATCTATTCCTGTTACAATTGTTACTTCGTCTACATTCAAAAATACTTTTATTGATACTTCCACTTCGTTACCACCATTTCAAACACCCACTCCTACATCATTACCTACTTCTACTACTTCACCTACTTATCAACACATTCTCAATCAACCAATCAATTCTTTGTTTCCTTCACAAACATTCCAAATCATATACTTATGTCTGGTAAGCAGTTCAAAATTCTCAATCAGAAGTTAAACTCTTTATTACAGCTTCAAGCAGATGCTGGGAGTTGGAATAGTGTATCTGGAATAAAAGTTGTTGTCATGCTTAAAGCCCAAGAATTTCGTTTCAGAACTGTTATGGAGCAGATTAAAACGAAGCATGAAGAGAGGTTGAAGCGTCAGTCTGATTCGTATAATCATGAGGTTAAGAGTTTGAAAGTTGTTGCTAAAGAAAGACACTTTCTTTTTGTTGAAGTTGTTAAGAAAGTGAAGGAGGATGTGAATTTTAAGATTGAAGAGATTTATCAAGAGATGACGAAGGAGGTTGCTAACCTTGATCAGAATTATTCCAATCTTCATACTAATATTGATATAATTGTTGATGTTGTGATGAAGGTTGTTGAATTTTATAATTCTCTTCTTACCAAGGTTGATACGAAATCAGAAACTGATTCGAAAGGTTTTGTTAAGTTGGAAGAGTTATTGGGAGGTTTAAAGGAATAATTATCCACACGTAAAGTTTCTCCACCATCTTTAATTTCACAAGAGTCTCTTTCAAAGCTATTTTCTTCGTTCGAATATTATCTTAAGGATCAACTTGTGATTGGTGAATTTAATGCCTTCTGATGCCCCACCTGTTAAAACAGGGGTGCAGGGGGGAGAAAAGGGTGGTGGTTCTGGTGTTTCGAAAGGTGTTGATGAAGGGAAGGTGGTTGGGAAGGTAATGACTACATAGATTCCAAATTCATTGCCTAACTCTACTTTATCAACAACTTTAACTACTATCACTTTGAATCCATTGACAAAAGGTGTTGTCATTGGTTCATCTTCTCGTGGATCAAGTTCGAATCCAACTTCATCAAAGGGAGAAATGGATGGAAAAGGAAAGGGTATTAACACTAATCCTACTAAAGAAGAAAAGAAGATTGCTTTGGAAAAAGAAATAGAGAAACAAAAGCAGATTCAAAGCATTCTGAGACAAAGATAGAGTGATCCTCCTTGTCTTGAAAAGGGTGATCCAACAAAGCCATGTTGTTATGAAACTATTGAAGCTTCAGTTTTCAGTGGAATTATGCATCAATTTGACAAAGTTCCTAAAAATAGCTTTGATACTGAAAACACTAATTTCAATCAGTTGGATTTTCCTATCAATGAAATGATGTTCATTTCAGCTCAGTATCAAATTGTGGATAAGTTTGAAGATAATGAAGAATACAAAAGGTTGAAGCTCTGATTTCATGCAATACTTGGTAAAAGAGAAGAGGAAATCTGGTCATTAGTAAAGATAGTGAGAGTTCTCAATATCTCAAAAGATGCTTTATTCGAAGGGGTATTGTAGAATTATCGATTTCATGTTGTTCGAGCCAACAACATTACTTTCAACTTCTCTATAGCAGATTTTCCTTTGATGAATCTAAATGATCTCATCAATGTTGCAAGGATTTGAGAGGTGTGGGTGTTTCAAAGCTTCAAATGACCAACAAAGAAGACTTTCTGATTGGGTTCGCACATATAAAACTATTCATAGACAATTACTATGATTGTCTTGCCATGACATATGTGGAACTAGCACTTGTATTGGGTCATCAAGTTACTGTGCCCTAATCGATGCTAAAGGGTCAAGGAAATCTTAAGGATTTTGAAGATGGTGAAATTTGCATGAAACCATTGGGAATTGTTTTTGTTGGGAAGAACAAGAAAGGGAAAATCACAAATTTCCTTTTTCAAGTTTCTGATGTGGAAAAGTATACCAATTCACAATATACGAATCTTCTTGTTCATAGAAAACAATTGCACAAGGAATACTGATGGAGACAAAGCTGAGGTTCGAAGAAAATTTAAATGGTACACAGATATCAGAAGAGTTTTACATCAAGTGATCCATATGCTAATGACTTAGGATTCGACACTGCTCACAAAGGGGGAGAATGTTGAGGTCAAATTTAGTTGTGAAGTGTCGAAGCGTCCTTAGTTATTTGTTAGTTTCAAATTCTGTGTTGTATGTATTGCATAAAGGCAAATTTGTATCTCGAAGCGTATTGGTTTAGCCCTTGTGTATTTTTTGTTTACTTCTGTCATTCCTATAAATAGGGATCTGTACTAGAGTTAGAGTAACTTTTGAGCCTTCGTTGTTCTTACTCTAAAACATTCTCTTGTATCTTTCAGAAGTAATATTGAGCCAAACAGATTATATTTACGATTATGTGTTCTAGTTTGATACTGGCGGAACACGACGTGGCCAAGGGGCAACACGGCGTGTTGGGTCAACATAGAATGTTGACTTTGACTTTTGACTTTGACCAAGTTTGACCTAAGGGGTATTTGAGGTATTTTGAGTTATATCTAAGGATTGGTCACTATTTGATGAATATGTGATGGGTAGAGCTGGCATTCGTAGCCAAGACCTATTCAACTACTGTTCATACTCAGAGGTGAGTTTCCTCACCATGTTTAGCGGGTCGAAGGCACCAATTCTTGCCCATGATTTTGTTATGATAGGATGATAGATGTATATGTGACTCTTGCATGTGTTATGTACTCCTATGCTTACCCAGCGGGGCCCAATGAACATTTTATGTGCTATAGATCTTTGTTATTATTGCATGTGTTATGTGTTTGTATGTTATATGTTTATATGTATGTCGGGCATGGCCCGATGACTTGCAGATCTGTATAACGAGCGGGGCTCGATGCCGGGCGGGGCCCATTATTTGTTTATTTATGTATGTATGGTATGTGGTATTTTGGGGAACTCACTAAGCTTTGTGCTTACGATTTTCAGTTTATGTTCCAGGTACTTCTGGTTCCAAAGGTAAGAGCTCGGGATGATTGCATAGCACACACTACACAATTTCGCATTTTGTTATTTACTCTGATATGATATGATGATGGATACATTTGTTTTATCTTGATTTTCATGATGATGTTTTTGGGATATTGGTTTTATTAAATTAAAAATGAAAATTTTGTGTCTTATTTTTGGGATGTTACAATGAATTACCTAATCTATACACTCGGATAAGGAATATAAGATTTTATTTAATCCATACTCTTGAATATGGAATGAATAACTGATTCTAATCCATACTCTCAAATCAGTGACGAATAACTATGCCTAATCCATAATCTCGGACCAGGGACGAATGACTATGCCTAATCCATACTCTCGGACCAGGGATGTCAAAAATCTACTCTCCGTTTATGTCCCGTATGTACTCTTACGAAGATTCTACCAATTAACTTAATTAAACCTAAACATCTTATATAGTTCTTTATTTTATCTCTTAGTAAGACTACAATGCTTAACTCCTAGTTCCAGCTCTATTTAGACAACACTATCATACATTAGTCTATACATAGTATTTAGGTATTAATAAATCTTTATCATTATTTATAATGATAATTCTCTTATTATTATAGGGAAATAATAAATGTATATCTTATCAGATATAAAACCGTACTTCTTTCGCATATCATATATTATTAAATATGTTCTAAACACATATTCCAGGAAATAAGCATATAACTCACATAAAAACTCCTTAACAGATAGTTAATACAATAGTTAATACATGTATTAAAATCATGTTCATGAAAGAACTATGCACTCACTTGATAAAATGGGTGACTGACAATTTCAACAGGGTTTTGCTTCGCACTTCCAAGAAACCTAGACGTATAAAGCACTAAGCCTTTGTCCAATTTCATAATCTTGGCAACTATATAATGATAGTCTAGATTCCTCACTAATCCCAATGTCTTCATCGAGATCTATTAAGTAAGGAACAACCTAGTAGGATCATATCGGAGGTAGGGTCCATTTGGTATACATATTATACTGTTTGGAAATACCGCTTTTAACACCACACTAAATCCAGCCTCTAGATCGTCCCCGTAAGTAGATCAATCAGTATAATGACTTTGGAATCACTGGTAATCTTAATTGTTGGTTCATAATAACAACTATGACTATAATTAAAAGTTACACTTGAATGAAATAAGTGTAGCTTAACTTACATAGTACTCTGATGAAAACATGAGATTATACGGGCATAACTCTGATCTGGGAGCTTCAATTCACCGGCTATCTAACACCACAAAGCTTCGCCAACTAAAAACGTAAGGGAGAAAGGGCTTAAAATTGAGGGAAATCAAGTGAGAAATGTTGGAATGGTGTGAGAATGAACTGAATTTCGACTCTTATTTATAGGTGAATATGGACTGTATGTCATGCACTTCGTCCCGTACGCAACGCTCATTTGGTCGGAAGTGATGATGTGTCTCACGATGGGTGGTGCCATGTTTCACAATCTGGATGGAGTGACAGTGCGTGCGACACACTTTGTCGTTGCGCGCGGGTGCGTGCGAAGAATTTATGTTCCTAGAAAGTTCATATCTTCTTCATATGAGCTCCGTATTCGATGGGTTTTATATCCACACATAGCTATCAACGAGATCTACAACTTTCGTTTAGACTTCGTAGGCTAATTTTGACTTTATTTTTAGAGTTATACTTTTAACAGGCTTAGACTGTTAAAATATGTTAAAAATTCATAACTCTCTTATATGATATACGTTCTCAACTGGCTTTATATCGAACGATAGGTGTTGACGAGATCTTTAACTCTCATTTAGATCGTTTTTCCTAACAATCAACCGATTTTAATTTCAGTTTCTGAGTCATATACTGCTACGCTAAAATATTAGAAAAATCATAACTCCCTCTCACGAAGTCAAATTTAGGAGTTCTTCATATGTGCAGAATCCTTGTCATATATATAGTAACTTTGGTTAAGATTATTTATCATAAATAATCTTCTATAAAAAATTCAATTTTAATGCTTATGATAGTCAAATTGACTAGCCCTAATTTACGGGTGTTACAATACAGATAGATAATTTGAATGTTAAAAGTTTTATATCTTTATGCAAATATAGACACTATCTTGAAAGGGATCAAGACACAAAATTCCTTTGAAGGAATCTTGGTATTGTCACATGATACTAAGTTTGAGCCAACCTCAAAAGAACCTACCTCATAGGTTTGAACTAGCTGAAATGATTTATATCAATTTGCTTGGCAAATGAACCCATCATTTATGCCATATTATGCATAAGAGTTGGTATATGATTATGCTATGAGCATATTATAATATATCAATTGAATACATTGTTAAGTCACCAGATGACTATAAGAACATTCTAAGACTACTCTACTAGAACTAAGAGAATGTATATGAGACAATTAGTTTAAAACAAAATCTTCATGTAAAGAGCTACAAAAGATTCTGATTTCTAAACATATATATATATATATATATATATATATATATATATATATATATATATATATATATATATATATGTATGTGTGTGTGTGTGTGTATATATATATATATATATATATATATATATATATATATATATATATATATATATATATATATGTATATATATATATATATATAATTATGAATTATAATTGGATTATGACTTCATTGTGGGATGAAGAGTAAGTTTGGTTGGAATGACGTCCAACCAAAACAAAATGACACAATATACTACAAAATAGGAAAATCTAATATGATTGGATGAATGAGTTCATTGAAAAACTATGTTGATCTATGCCATTCAAGGATCACATAGAAATCTTTGTGACTTTGAGAGTATACTTAATCAGGCTAAGATGCTCTATGTCACGAAGGAACACCAATCATATACTCCAACGTATTTAACTATACCTAAAGTAAAGTCAAATATGGAGATGATAGTATTCACAAAATTCATGAAAATTATGTTTAGTCGAACCCATTAATAAAGTCCTTCTTCTGAGTTAAATATGAATGGTCACACTTAAGCTGTAAGACTTTATTATTCTAGAATTGGATTTTGATTTGGATTTAGTATTTTTATATTGGAACATTGTAACAACAACTATTATATAATGTTTTGATATACTGGGATATGATCATAACATCACTACTTGTTGTGTTCTATATTTACATGTTTAATATTTGAATAATCTTATTATTTTAAAAGTTCATAGTCGGTTATAATTGTGGGATAAATTACGAAATAATACTAATATGAATTGGATTGGTTGAATTTCACTAGATGAAGGTAGGCAATGGGTTGTAACCTAGTTTCATAGGTACTTGTCAGAGAACTGGTATTGAACTGACCCACATCAAGATCATCTCATGGATCGCTATCATGAATGATACTTGATTAAAAGGTACTATCTTTGTATCCTTAACACTTAAGATACATAATGAGACTTAAGTGTAGGGAGTACTGTGCTTATATATGGTCAAACGTTGGTCCTTAATCGAGCAATTATAAAAACCATTTTCATGTATGGTGTGAACTATGCAAGAGGCTTATGTAGTCAAGATGGGATTTGTTCGTCTTATATGTTAAGAGTTAGACATCTTAGACGCCTTACCAAAAGTTGAACACCATATGAGATTGATTACGATCTGTATCTCATGCTTAACATGATGTATGCGACAAAGGGATAACCAATAAAGTTACCTTATACACAAATTGTAGCTTTGAGCTTTTTGGGATTTGGGTGTTGATAGAATGGCACAAAGTCATATGTTAATGGGGACAATGAAATATTGCTAGACGTTCACCATTGTCTATATCAGTCTAACATGAATCTTACGCAAGTGGGAGATTGAAAGATCTAGTATGTTCAAGAATCATATTAAAGTGATATTGCTAGTTAACATATGATACTAATGGGTCACACTGACAATAACTTGATACCATTGATTATTTGTTAGAAATTGATTTTAATAAATATTCATAAACTCTTACAATAAATTGGGAAAATATTTATTTCATGGAAATAATTATTTTACAACATAAGTAACACATTATTTCAAAAGGTATGAATTAAAAAGTCATGTAAAATATTTTGGACTAGTTGAGTCTTTTGTCTTTTACCCAAAGACAAAGTTTATATTTTATAAACTTGTATTTATAAAATTTAAACTCTTCCTTCCTTTTTATTCTCCAAGGCCGAAACTAGATTAGTTTTGGAAGAGTATGGCTTTTGCATTTGTTTAATGTAAAGTAAGCACCCTAAGGAAGACATGCTGATGATATAGGGACATGGTTGTCTTAAAGTGCAAAGACCTATTGGTTAAGGACTTTGCTTTATGCTTAGGACTAATGGGTTACATATGGATCTCTTATTCTTGCATGCCAAAACCGTAACCTCTCAATCTCTCACTCTCTTTGTCTCTTGTAAA
The DNA here is from genome assembly GCF_052849685.1 of Lactuca virosa. Lineage (NCBI taxonomy): Eukaryota > Viridiplantae > Streptophyta > Magnoliopsida > Asterales > Asteraceae > Lactuca > Lactuca virosa. The sequence continues at coordinate 259,221,967 of NC_136426.1, read as the reverse complement.
GTATAGACGTGTTAGAAGTTACTTATATCCTCTATTTAAGTCAAACTTTGGTTTTGGTATGAAGCTCAAGAGTTTAAGACTAGTATCTACATCAATTTGGCTTCTTGTCGGTGTCTCTAAAGTACATCATTCTTCATCAACTTCCAAGCCTCCCAAGAGGATCCAAAGAACTACAAAGGGTTTAATTTCTTCATCTTCTTCTTTGCTTAGTATTTTTTTCTTTCCAAACTTTTCAAGATGATCCTTGGTGCGTTTAAGTTGTTTATGTTATTAAAAAATGATCAAGTCTTCCGTTGTCAAAAATCATGTTTATGAAACTAGTTTTTGAATAAAAATCCAACATATGTATGTATGGTTTGATTTGTATGTATGTATGATCTAATTTATATATGTGCTCTGATCTGTATGAGTGTATGAAATACATACGATTTTCTTGGCCGACTGGTTAACTGGTGAGATACCATGGGAGTACTGACCTTGAATGGTTGTACGATATGGATCTTCTTAGAGTTGCTGAGCAAAAGATCCTTTGTGAAAAGCAACAAGTAAGTGATTATGGATATTAATTGGTGATGTTTTCTCTAAGCTCACAAACTTCATTGCTATTTTACGTACGTTTTAGTTTGATGCTGCATAGGAGGCCATTATCCTATTCTTTCAACTGATTTCCAATCGATATATTCTTAACCCTAAACCCCAAAACCCAAAATCCTATTTCGTAAACCCTATATTTTCAACTCCAAACCTTATTAAGGTATTAGATCTTAAAGACTTCAACAAAAAGTTACATTTCTATTTTCAAAAAACCATCATTGATTTTTTTATATCATTAAAACCACCCTGAATTTTTTTTTGTTTTTCTTTTGTTTTTTTGTTTTTTTTTTTTTGTTTTTTTTTTTTTTTTTGCATTTATGCCAAAATGAGTGTTTTCCTGGTTACAACAAGCTATGATAGTTTTATGGAATAATTTGTTTTTATGTTTTTAAATGGGATGGATATTATAACCAAATAGTCAAAGTTAATCCACTTGTGCCTTTTTTCACACTGATTTCCTTCTTACATAAATTAATGTTTGGTCTTATTATGTGCAGAAAAAATTTCAGGAATTCAACAACCATGTTTTGAAGTAGGATAGACATATTAGTCGCTTGAGGGAGAAATTGTCAAATTCTAGGTATGTGATAGACTATATGAATTTGGTTTTGAAGTAACTATGCATAAGCAAGTTAGTGTTGGCAAGACGGCTCAAGTTGATGTAATTTAGATGACATCCCAAGTCTACTATGTCGTTTCCTACCAATATACAACGTACTTTTTTTTATTATTATTATAACATCATTCTTAAAATGTAAGTAAGCTTTCTATAATAAAAAAAATGTAATTGTTTTAATTTAGTAGATTTATTAAGTTTCATAACTATAATAATAATGAATGAAAGTCGAGTTTTACAATTTAACAAATCTGGAGAGTACATTGCATTTTCTTGTAGTTGTTGACCCGCTGCTTGCATTATTGTTGTACTAGGGGTTGCAATCACAAGCTATTGTTGCAATGGGGTTGTGAGGTGGTTCTCATTTTAATAAAAGATCATGTAAACTAAATTGGTTTATGTATTTTTAATCAGAACCGTAAATGCATTAAGTGAATAGTGTAGTCTAATTTAAATCAAATTGGTAGGTGTCTGGAGTTTTAGTTTGTTTCCAAATACTTATATGTGACATAGGTTCATTCAACTTATGATATACCTATATATTTGAATATATTACATGTATTTTAAAAATATAAAAAAAGCATGTATAATTTAATTGATATGTGTTGTACAAATGGTTTAAACCAAATCATATTATGATATTCGTATTTCTACTTCACATTCATCCATGTCTTTATTTAATCGAAATGATTATTTGGAGAGTTGAGTCTTTTTTTAAATCATATATCCTTTTTAAGAGTCCCAACTTGGTATATGTAAGGAAGTTGTAATGTGGCTGGGAGTTTAAGGAGATTATCATGGAAGGGGAGTAATATACTCATTGAGTTTGTCTTACATTGCGAAAAAAGATGTGGAATATGTTTATAAAATAATAAGATTTCATTAAATTCATAAAATTAGATAAACAATGAAATAGGAAAGATAAGGAACCCGATGGTATTAGAACTATTTTGGCCGACTTCAAAGAGGTTCTTAATTTTAATTAGTCATGCAACCGGTTCCAACATTTTATAAATTGTCACTTCCGGTTATGTGAACCACTTCCATGTAATTTATGGAAGTATCTTCCATTAATAGTTCCAAATAAATACCCTTTCATTTTAGTCATTTTTTTGATTAACTTATTCGATAAAACAAAATTACGGCTCAAAGATCCATTAATCGCCTTTTGCCTATTTATATACCTACATATGACCACCGACCATCAAGATCATTTTCACATAAAAAAATATTCTAAAAAAAATTAGGGATGTAAATCTGTTTCGACCTATATATAATGAAATGAATTAACCAAACCAAATCTCTCTTATACCTTAACCCAAAACCCAAAATGAAAAACCTTAAACTCAAAACTCTAAACCTAAAACTCGTATTCTGAAACCATAAACCGTATACCGTAAACGCTAAATAAACATGCTCACCCAAACTTAACTTTTTGCTTGTGTGATAGGTGGTTTTTTTAATATGACATGTTCTTGAAAAAACAATTCACCAAAATGTTGCAACAAAAGAAAACAATTCACACAAAAAGATAACATAAATGGTCCTTATGGTTTCCCATATTGTTGGTTATCGTTCCAAACTTTTTTTCCCTTACATATATATATATGGTCCAAAGCAAATTAGATTTCAGTATTAGAGTTTTATCTTTTCATTACCTTCGTGTCAAACTTGGGTGACCAATCATACATGTTTCCAAATAGAAATAATTGCCGAAAAAACTATTTGCACTAGTCGTTTGACGCGGATAAACGACTAATATATATATATATATATATATATATATATATATATATATATATATATATATATATATATATATATATATATGTATATATATATATATAGGTTTAAGTTTATGTGAGACAGTCTAATTTTGTGAGACCGTAAGACTATTTTTTTCAAGTGAAATATTCTAATATTCTAGTGTTTATAAAAATTAAATATGTGTAGTATTCTAATATTCTAAGCCAATAAATTTAACATATTTTACATCAAAATATTTTAAACACATAATATTAAAATATATTGCCTATTCTATTTTTATGAACAATAGAATATTATAATATTTCATTAAAAAAATTTGGTATTACAATCTCACAAAATTATGTTCGTCTCAAATAAACTCATATATATATATATATATATATATATATATATATATATATATATATATATATATAAATATATATATATATACCTTAATAACCATTTAGCCTCAAATGCTGAATTTTAAGAGGTACAACTCTTAATGCATCATATACAACAACTTTAGGCATTAAATAAATTTTGAATCTTAAAGTCAAGTCAAATTGAACTGACCGAGTAATCCTCACCCTAAATGAATCAGTCAACAATTGACCCAGCCCACCCATATCTCTTCCCCCATTCATCGGCACCTTCTCCTTATTTCTTAATAAAATTGAATCCGTCATTTTCAAAATCCTTTGAAACACTACGCCTCTTCGCGTTCCACATGCCTTCTAATCCCATTGTTCTCCAAAAACCCAAGACTCCACCGCCATCCACCACTCAATCATGTCGTGTTATCACACATGTCGACTCTTCGTAACATGCACTGCACTACATCTATTGGTTGGTTCACTTCCAGGCTTCTCTTCTTCTCCCGTTTGCGATCACATATAAACTTGCAAGAGGTATCTCTACTTTTCTCTTTCTGGCTGGAATGACACCTCTTCGATCAGATTTGGGCAAGGAACGGGTAACCCACATTTATTGTTGCCTCCTTTCTAAAAAATGTTACACTCTCCTTTCTATCACAAGAAAACCCTAACAGATCACCACTATGTGTTTTTTTCTATCGATAAATCTATATATGTGTGTATTACTTTGATCTTTTCAGATTCAGATCTCTAATGGGTTACATTTCATGTTTTCGAATCTGGATCCATGAATGAAGGGTAAAGGCAGACAAATTGTTCTCTATGATTTGTTGCAGATCTTATTTTAGTCTTTTGTAGAAAGATCAGTATATGGCTTTTGATAGTTCTTCATTGTGTTTGTTGCAAGTTAGCAGACAAAACTGGAGTGTTTACACTTATGGAAAACTCTTTTCCGGTACGCTAACATCAGGTCATCAGAAGCGTACTTATTGTTGTATATAACAAATACACCATGTTGATAATATTAAGAAAATCATTTTATATTTAAAATACAAACCTTCCATAAGGAAACAATTATATATTTTTTACATAATTATAATTTTCAATTACCATGATAGGTTAGTCACCATCTTAAATTGATAGCTTGACATGTGGGATTAGTCTATTTTTCTCAACCTCCGGATGAAAGAATCTTTTTTGATGTTTTATGAACAAACCTTACAGATTTGGCTGTTCGACATTGCTAATATTGTGTAGTGAATGTTAATGGCAGTGGTGACAGCTCATCCTTAATAGTTGCAATGGAGCTTATTGATGTGGTTCAAATGAATGCTATCATGGCTGATTCAAGGCAATGGATATTGGTAAGTTACATTTATATGAACAAAACTATTATGATTTTATGTATTGTAAAATTTTTTGGAATTATTTTTATGTTGGTAAATGCTAAAATTGATGGAGCTTTTGGTGCTGGCAAATGGGTAGTGTATGTCATTTTAAAGGTGTACCCTTTGAAATGTGCTGATGTCATAAATCAAGTTAACTGTTCAAGCATCAAAGAGAAACACCAAAGCATATAAGAGACATTATATGTAGTGCCTTTATCAATTTGAACGGTCAAAGGTCAAATATATGATGGTCTGTGTACCTTTTGATCATTTTTAGGCGATCAAAGCTTCGATTTCAATTAGTTTCAATCCATCATCCACTAAACCCATAATATTTATGTTTCCCTTTAACTACTAATATTTATAATGATCTTGATTGATGGTCTGCATCATTTTATATAACTAAACACTCAAAGTGATTGAATTTCTAGCACCATAGGGCTATTAGGTAATTGTATTGTATTTATATATTTTAATTTTGTTTTGCTGAGGATAAGTATAGAGTATGAAATCCCTTTGGATCAAAGTGGTTTGCTACTGTTTGTGGGTGGTGTTGACAATATTTGGCTGTAAGATTTGTGTAAATTACTAATACCTTGTAATATATATATTTTTTAGCAATGTAAAAGATACATTTTGTAAATCACTAAGAAATCAAAGAAATTTTGTCCTAATTGGTTGTTATAGCACATTGTTATGTAGGTTGTTACATTATATTCGGCTCTTGACATATCTATTTTTGTATAATAAAGGTTAGGAAATCTTAGAACTTTGCTACAGACAAGAACATTATATTAGAAGATTTAAATTTAAATTATATTTTACATATATAATAAAGAATTTAGTTTTTATTGTATTAGAAAACTAATATACTATGATGAGTAAAAGATGATGGACGTGATGCCTATTAATTATTAAATTATAAAATATACAATATTTTTTATAATCACTATCCATTAGGTTAGAGTTTGGATAAAAAAATTCAAAGAGAAGTTTACAAATTATTTCATTTATACAATTTGAGTCCAAGCCGAGTGAGATTTTATTTTTATTACGATTTAGCATATGATAATTAACGTGAGAACATACTTATGCTTAGGTTGGAAAGAATGATGTCATGGTTGTTATTTATTTTGTTTGCCACATCAGCACCATCTCAACGTCATATCACTTTTCCAACATTTTTATTATTTCTTTTACCATATACATAATAGTCACCATCACATGTCACATTTATTTCTCTAATTTGTTTAAAAACATAACTTAAATTAAAACTTAAAATTTCCTTAATTGAACTAAAAAATAAATAGTAAGAAATTAAAAACATAAAAACTTAAAAATACAAAATATTAATAATTAAAGCATTGGTGTCAGCTTCACAATTTCTCTGTATATATTTTTGTGATTTCAGACGCAAACTTTCAGCTCCATCATTGCTTAATATACCGAACATTATCTTCAATGGTTTAGCAACCACCACTTGCATCACAACTTGAAATACTAATGAAGATGAAGATGATGAAGACATTTTAAGTGTATATGAGCAAAAATAAAAGTATTAGTGAAGTATTAAATGATAAAGTTGATTGGTATTTATATAAATTTTTTTAAAAAAAATAGGAAACAAGTAGTTTGCACTACAAGAAAAATGACTTACAGTCACACCAAAAAAGTGTGACCATATGCGTATAGTGACATTTTATTTTTTCACTGAAAGTGTGACGGAAGGTGACGTCATCGTATGGGTCTTATGGTCACTTTAAAATGTAGTGTCCGTATGATATGAAAACATGTGGCTGTATTATAAAAGTGTGGCAAATGTGTACGGAATTTTGTTCCTTAAATATCCAATATTGTAGCATTAAACCGTCAGTAGACACATTTATTTAGTAACTGTGGTGACTGTATATCACCAACTTGCGACATTCATGATGTTTTAGTGTAGTTGTTTTCTTATATATTGTCACACAGTTTAAATTTTATTAAGACTATTGTGTATCTTTTGTAAACATGTAATTACGGTGAGCATGACCATGTTTGCTAAATGGTCACATGTAATTAATTTCATAAGTGGTGAATTGCTAATAATTAGTCACAAAAAACAATCAAATTTTGTGACTATAGCCTATCGTGTAGAGACACACAATTAAGTGAAATACAATCAAAAGTATTATAAAGACACACATTTTGTTAAAATTAAGGACTATTCGGTATCGTATTAAAACTATTGGATATATTTTAGACACATATAATTACGGTGAACATGTCCATGTTCGGTAAATGGACACATATAATTAATGAGGTAAGTGACGATTTGCTAGTATTTAGTCACAACAACAATAAATTATGGTATTTATTTGCCACATAAATTGTTTTTCATGTTGTTATTGTTTAACTTAGTCACAAAAACTTTAGAATAAACATCATTTTAAAACAGTTGTAGACTCATAATTCTTGTATATTATGGCTATTGTTAACCATTTAGCCACACGTTAAAAAATGATGTAAAGTAACCATTGTATAATTTTAGAGACATTGAAAACCTATAAAACATGGCCAAATTTATATTAAAGCAACTTTAATTTAATATTTGTTGTTATTTTTTCTACATTATAGACACATCAAAAAAAAAACTTTAAAACATGGCCAAATTTATATTATAAACATATAAAATTTTTGAAGTGTAATTATGGTTTAACATTCAGATACATTAATTCAATTTTTATTGTTACTTTTGTTATATTTCAAACACATCAAAATAATAGGAGTAAAAATAACCATAAACCGACAATATGAAATGATAAAAACAAATTGATATTATTAATAATTTAAAAGCAAATCCATACATAAGATCCCTAACTAAAACAGAAAAGAAAAACTTATACTAATAACAAGTCTAAAAATATGGTAAAGAAAGCAAAAATATCGTAAACCAAAAACTAAATATAACTACGATTTCATCTTATTGGTATTGTTCCTTGTCTTCTTGAGAAGGCTATCGCTCGATATAAAAGTTGATTTTCGCTTCTTTGAGTTTTGAAGTTAATTGTCCTGAGGTGATTTCATGTTTGGTACCTATACCAACAACATTGAAACAAAATTGAGTAAATAAAAAACTTAGTAAAGTAGTTTATGAAGGAAAAAAAAGTGTAATGCACAAACAAGTCAACAAAATAAACAAACCTTTGAATCTTGTTTCACAAAGTATTTTGGTCATGGGACAAAAGCTTTATATGCTTGCTTAACTTTTTTGATTTCTCCAATATCATGGGGTATAAATGAATATTTTTTCCTTTTCATCAAGAGACACTTTATAGCAGTCATCTTGCAGAGGAACTCGATAAATGGATTGTCTTTCTAATGATAAGTGAATGACACCACGAGCAACGATGTTCCTTTTATTCGGATATGATAGACTACATTTGAGTGGCTACAATGATTTATGATATTAGCATCAGAAAAAGAACACATAAATGTATATTTAACATGTCAAAAAAACCTATCTGCAGAAGTGGATTTTTTTGGTGAAAGACTAAGTGTTTGTATCTCAGCTATTGTAGTGGAAGTCTTGGATTCAACAATGTTTTTTTGTAGTTTTTGCAATTGCCTAAAAACATATTTAAGTCATATATGAAAAATTATGATTTAATACAAAAGATACATTAAAAAGGAATGAAAATTGTTAAGTAAATAGTTACTGGTGTTAGGGATTTTGGGGAAGGCGATGGTGTATCCGGGGTTACATCATTTCAAGTAAAAACACTTAATCTTACTTCCTCGCGATAAAGTCTCCCAAATAACTAACAAACAATGCCATATGCTTCCCTAAAAACCTACCAAATTCATGAAACTTTATATGTTTTTTTCTACCACTAGAATTGGTATATTCAGTGCGCAGCTTTAGCTAATAAACATGATTTCAGCAAGATATAAATGATTTCAGCAAATAAAAATCTATTTCGGCAACAATAAACATCAATTTTCAGCAAATAAACATGATTTCAGCATACAAAAAGCTATTTCAACAAATAAATCTGATTTCAACAACTATAAACAACAATTTTCAATAAATTAATAATATTTCACCAGCGTATTGATGATTTCAGCAAATAGAAAACTATATCAGCAAGTAAATCTGATTTTAGCAACCACAAACATCAATTTTATGCAGATAAATATGATTTCAGCAAAGTATATATGATATCAGCAAAGTATATAGATGCTTTCAGCAATTAAAAACCTATTTCAACAAATAAATCTGATTTCAACAACTATAAACAGCAATTTCAACAAATAAATATGATTTCAACAAAGTATAAATGATTTCAGCAAATAAAAAACTGTTTCAGCTAGTAAATCTGATTTCAGCAACTATAAGCAACAATTTTCTGCAAATAAATATGATTTCAACAAGGTATATAGATCATTTTCAGCAAATCTAAATATATTATTTGCAATATTTCAGCATTGAAATCAGAAGTGAGTTTTCAGGTTACAAAAGTAAAATCATAACTAAAAATCATATTCTATCAATATTTCATCTTGAACAACAAACTCTAGAAGAGATTTCAGGAAAATCGATTTTTAGAAATAAGAAATACCGGAAGCGCAGCAGACGACGTCGACGAAGCTGATGGACTGGTGAGCGACGAAAAAAATAACCAGAACCGATGGCGAGCTGAAAGCGAGCGATCGGGGTCAAAGGAATTCATGGCGACGACAGCAAGGTCGGCGCTAGACGAAGACGGACCAGAGGACTTTGCGATCTGGGGTTTTCCAGTAGCATGGAACACGGAGGAGAAGGCGACTCATAGTAGAAGGTGAATAATATGAGCGAAGGATTCTAATCGATTTTAGGTTAAATACGATTTGGAGTGTAACACCCAAATTTTCAAAACAATTTTTCATTTCAAAACATACTTTCCACCACATAAAAATCACAAAATCATAATAAATATCTGTATCATCACAAAACATGTCCCAAGATCTCATATAAATAAATCCTCTCTCGTGTGTACGAATCATGTCGGCGCCTTCCCGCGATCCTCACTGGTACCTGAAACACATCACACAACAACTGTAAGCATAAAAGCTTAGTGAGTTCCCCAATATACCACATACAACACATATGCCACTCGAGGCTACAATACGACCCTCCGGTCCGATGTGTCTCAGCGGGACCCTCCAGTCCCGTAGCTCGTTGGACCCTCTGGTCCGGTCATAGCTCGTTGGACCCTTCGGTCCGGTCTGTATCGTTGGACCCTTCGGTCCGGTCTATATCGATGGACCCTTCGGTCTGGTCTATACAAAACATAGCATACATATAACACAATGCACATAATCTCATACATACACATAGCATACAAGACCCTCTGGTCTACACATAAATACCACTCTAGGTAATGTATAGTGAGAAGACTCACCTCGGATGTCTCAGATAATATCCCGCCCGTGTATATACTGATCTAGCCTCTGCCTATACACATAACATAATCATCTCAATCAATCACGACTCTCTAGGCTAGACTAGACTCTCATATGTCCTCTAAGAAGGCTAAAAGGCTATTTTAGCCTTCAAACAGTCCACAAGTTCCATTGTTGACCAAACCCAAAAAGTCAACAAAAGTCAACGGTCAACCTTTGACCAGACTCGCCGAGTGCACAAATGTGACTTGGCAAGTTCAGTTGTGAACTCGAGTCCTCTATCCCCCTTCTGACTCACTGAGTCATTCCCCCAATTCGGCAAGTCACTCACTGTGTGATTCACGGGAAACCCTAACCCTACTCGCCGAGTCTGTCCTTGGACTCGGCGAGTTCATGTCATGCACAAACTCAATTGAACTCCTGAGGTCAGATCTGTTCCTTAGAACCATATATCTGACCTTCCCAAGCCTGATAATCACGTAAAGCTTGGATCTTGACACTCATGTGACGCCTAGGAGGCTTTACTTGGTGATTTAGCCCCAAAAACAACAACCTGAGCTCATTGCCTCCATAGCTCAACATAAAGCAAGCTGGAATAAGCTCTTTAGACCACTATGGGTCCAGATCCGAAGTCTCAAAGTGAATAGGGGCCATATTCTCACAACTCCTTCCAATAAAAGACATAAAAACTCTACATCTATGGATTCCTTCAACAAAACAGATAAAGGGGCGACATAATACCTCAAAGATGAAGTCTATTGCTCGAAATCCCCAGATGCACAACCTCCTTGGTCCCCTCCAAGCTGGAATCACCTCCTTCTTGTAAGAATCAATCACAAAGATCAAGAAATGGCTCCTTTCCTCTCACAAACGCTCTAGCTCTTTTAGGGTTTCTCTCTGGGGTTTGGTAGCCGCAAGTGACGGCCCTAATGGCCTTTAAATAGGTCCCAAACCAAAGAAATTAGGGTTTCATTAAACAGCGTGGACTCGCCGAGTCCACGTATGGACTCGCCGAGTCCAGTCATTAATCCAGTCCAACAATGCGCGACTCTACTCGGCGAGTCTAAGCGCCTACTCGCCGAGTCCCTCTCCAAAACTCAAAAATAATTAGATAAATACAGTACCTAGAAATCCGGATGTTACAATTCTCCCCCACTAGAATCAGACTTCGCCCTCGAAGTCTCTCTCAGCAAATAACTCTGGGTACTGTTCACGCATCTCTAACTCCGGCTCCCAAGTCAGCTCGGACCCCTTCCGATGTTGCCACTGGACCTGAACCAATGACACCTCCTTGTTTCTCAAAACCTTGATCCTCCTATCCCGAATCGCGATCGGCCTCTCAACATAGTTCAGGCTCGCATCCACCTGAATGTCCTCAAGGGGAACCACTGCCGACTCATCGGCGATACACTTCCTCAACTGAGATACGTGGAAGGTTTCATGAATCTGATTCAACTCCGCAGGTAGTTCCAAACGATACGCTACTCTACCCACCCTGGCGATCACCCTGAAAGGACCAATATACCGAGGCCCCAACTTGCCTCTCTTCCTGAATCGGATCACTCCTTTCCAAGGAGATACCTTCAGGACGACGAAGTCACCAACCTGAAATTCGAGCTCGGACCGTCGTCTATCCGCATAACTCTTCTGACGGCTCTGGGCCGTCAGTAACCTCTGCCTGACCTGCTGAATCTGCTCGGTCGTCTGAAGCACAATCTCCGTACTACCCATCACACGTTGCCCGACCTCACCCCAGCAAATGGGAGTCCGACACCTCCTCCCATACAACAGCTCAAAGGGTGGCATACCGATGCTCGAATGATGGCTGTTGTTGTAAGAAAACTCTGCCAAGGGTAAATATGTGTCCCAACTCCCTCCAAAGTCCAATACACATGCCCGAAGCATGTCCTCGAGCGTCTGAATCGTCCGCTCACTCTGCCCGTCTGTCTATGGGTGGTATGCGGTACTAAAATGCAGCCTCGTACCCAACTCCTCATGAAACTTCTTCCAGAATCTGGAAGTGAAACGCACATCTCGATCTGAGACGATCGAGATCGGCACTCCATGCCGTGATACCACCTCCCTCACGTACAACTCTGCCAACCTCTCAGCGGAAAAGCTCTCACTGATAGCAAGGAATTGAGCGCTCTTCGTCAACCTGTCCATAATCACCCAAATTGCATCGACGCCCCTAGCAGTCCTCGACAATTTGGTGATAAAATCCATGGTAATATGTTCCCATTTCCATTCGGGAACCTCCAACGGCTGCAATTTACCATGCGGTCTCTGGTGCTCGGCCTTAACTCTGCGACAGGTCAAGCACCTCTCTACGAACCATGCAACATCCCTCTTCATATAGGGCCACCAATACTCTCTCTTCAGGTCCAAATACATCTTAGTGGTCCCGGGATGGATCGAGAACCTCGATCTATGCGCCTCCTCCATCAAGATGGTACATGTTCCACCCACGAACGGTACCCAAATCCGACCCTGAAAGGTCATAAGTCCTCGACCATCGGTAACGAACTCCGATACCTGTCCGATAACCCGCTCTCTCTTCCGGTTCTCCGGCCTAATGGCCTCAGCCTGCGCCCCTCGAATGGTGTCCAACACCGGAGTCATCACTGTCAATCTTATACAAACATCTCGTATCGGGGCACTCTTCGCCCTGCGACTCAGGGCATCAGCTACAACATTAGCTTTGCCCGGGTGGTACAGGATCTCGCAATCATAGTCCTTTACCACATCCAACCATCTCCTCTGACGCATGTTTAGGTTGGGCTGATCCATCAAATACTTCAAGCTCTTATGGTCCGTGTATATGGTACACCGAACCCCGTACATGTAGTGACGCCAGATCTTGAGGGCGAACACTACTGCCCCCAGCTCCAGATCGTGGGTGGGATACCTCACCTCGTGAGGCTTCAGCTGTCTCGATGCGTATGCTATCACATGCCCTCTCTGCATTAGCACCGCTCCTAGCCCCGATATCGATGCGTCACAATACACCATAAAGTCCTCCATTCCCTCCGGAAGGGCTAACACCGGGGCTTCGCACAGTCTCTGGCGAAGTGTCTCGAAGGAGGCTTGCTGCTCAGGGCCCCATGAAAAAGCAACACCCTTTCGGGTCAATCTGGTGAGTGGCACGGCGATCTTGGAGAAATCCCTGATAAATCTCCTATAATAGCCGGCCAACCCGAGGAAACTCCTGATCTCGGTGGGGGATCTCGGCACCTCCCAACTCATCACTGCCTCAATCTTGGCCGGATCGACCAAAATCCCATTCTGGTTAACGAGGTGCCCTAGGAACCGGACCTCTCGTAACCAGAAATCACACTTGGAGAATTTGGCATAAAGCCTCTCCAATCTCAAAACTCCAAGTAACTCTCTCAAATGCTCCTCATGCTGCTCTCTGGATCTTGAATACACCAATATGTCATCGATGAACACGATCACCGAACGATCCAACATCGGTCTGCATACTCTGTTCATGAGATCCATGAATGCCGCCGGTGCATTGGTAAGCCCGAAAGGCATCACCACGAACTCGTAATGCCCGTAACGAGTCCTGAATGCTGTCTTCTGGATATCCTCATCTCGTACTCTCATCTGATGATATCCAGACCTCAAGTCGATCTTGGAAAACCCAGACGCTCCCTGCAACTGATCGAATAAATCGTCGATCCTCGGTAAGGGGTAACGGTTTTTGACCGTCAGTTTGTTCAGTTCCCGGTAATCAATGCACATCCGGTGTGAACCATCCTTTTTCTTGACAAAAAGGATCGGCGCTCCCCACGGCGAGCTACTCGGCCGTATAAACCCCTTCCCCAGCAGCTCCTGAAGCTGCGAGGATAACTCCTGCATCTCTGGTGGCGCAAGGCGATAGGGCGCCTTGGCGATAGGCGCTGCCCCCGGAACCAAGTCAATACGGAACTCTACCTGCCTCTCGGGAGGTACACCCGACAACTCCTCAGGGAAAACATCCCGGAACTCACGCACTATCGGAACCTCATCTACCGACCTCGGTCTCTCTGCATCTACTCTCGTATCCACCACATAAGCCACAAACCCACTACAGCCCTGCTGTAGACTTGGCCTCGCTCTAGCGGCCGAACAAAATGCTGAGCCAGAACGGGTACCCTCGCCGTACACCGTAAGTACTCCCCCACTGGGGTCTCGTATCGTCACCAACTGTCGCTCGCAGTCTATCACAGCCCCAAATCGGCTCAACCAATCCATGCCTACTATGACACATACGTCCCCCATAGCAATCGGGACCAGATCTATCGGGAACTCGACACCGAAGATCTCGAGTACACATCCTCGAATCACATCAGTAGCATACACTGCTCGCTTGTCGGCTATAGAAACTCGTAGAGGTCGACTCAACGCCTCTCGCTGAACACTGATGTGTCGACTAAACGCTATCGACACAAATGACCGACTCGCACCCGAGTCAAACAACACCAAAGCAGGTACAGAACACACAAGAAATGTACCTATGCATACCTCAAAATAAGCATAATATCACAAACACAATATAAACCGAGGAAAGAATACATACCAGCTACCACATCGGGTGCTGCGCGGACCTCCTCCGCTGTCAACTGGAAGGCTCTCCCGCGAGCCTTCGGCGCCTCGGCCTTCGCCGACCGACTCTCTGTAGCTCGAACAGCAGGCGCAGATCCCTGCGCTGATCTCTGCAGTAGCTGTGGGCACTCGGCCTTCCGATGGCCGGTCTGGTTGCAATGAAAGCAAACCGTGAATCCCTTGGGGCAGTCCCTCGCATAATGCCCCTCCTTCCCACACTTATAACACACCCCAGCTCTGCATGTCCCCTCGTGGCTCTTGCCGCACTTTCCACAAGTGCGGCCCTTCAGACCCCCAGATCTCGAATCAGCGGGCTTTGCCCACTTGGCTGCCGGCTGAGACTGTGTCGGTCGCCGATCCACCCTCTGAGACTCGGCCTCCTCCCTGGCCTGCGTCTCCAGCTCAATCTCCCTCTTCCGGGCATTTGCCTGGAGCTCAGCAAATGTCCGATAAGTCGAGTTCGACATGAACTCCCGTATATCCCTCCTCAAAACACCCAAGTACCGGCTCATACGTGCCTGCTCAGTAGACACCTGCTCAGGGCAGAACATCGCCCTCTCATGAAACTTCCGGGTAACCACAGTAACCGAATCAGTACCCGGTTTGAGGGTCAAGAACTCCTGAGCCAATCGCTCCCTCTCCGCCGGAGGAACATACTCATCTCGAAACATCGTGGTGAACCTCTCCCAGGTCACCGCAGTCAGCTCTGCAGTAGTGAAGTCTGCCGTCACAAACTTCCACCAGTCCTTCGCTCCCAAGCGAAGCTGGTTCAGCGCAAACCGAACCCTCAGATGCTCTGGACACGAGCAGGTATAGAAACAACCCTCAACATCGGTAATCCATCTCATAGCAACAATCGGATCCTGCGTCCCATCAAACTCTGGTGGCTTCGTGTTGCTGAACTTTATGTACAGCAACGAGTCACCCCCCTGCGGCCTGGCATCAGCAACGGCTGCGGTGGCCGCAGCAACAGCTGCATCAGTAAGAGCGGCGTACCGCTCATCAAAAGCCTCCATCATCGTGGTCTTGATAGACCCGAACATCTTTGGAATCTCAGCGCGGATGGCAGCAGCCACCTCATCATGAATCATCTGGCGGAGCTCCTCATCGCTCACAACCCCCTCGCTAGTCCCTGGCCGATGGCGCGTCCCAACCATGATGTCTCTCTGAAATACAACACAAGATATCAGAGACTCGCTCGAGTATACTCGCACTCGATAACTCAACCCTACTTGCTCCTTAGTACCCAATGGATTCTTACTTAGGGTGCACACTGCTCCGGTGTCTTCAGTAGTACGGGCCCTATACTACCGTCCACACCGCATCAGCATTCACTCTAAGTCCTCCTCCTTGGATTCCAGATCACAAGTACACTACATCTCACTGGCATAGGCTACCCTTCGGTAGGCCTCCCAACAGCTCCTCACTGCTACCTATTCGCTCTCAAGCATCATATAGCAGCAAAATCATTCCTAGGTTAAGGCATCACAGATCAGGCCACTCTAGTCCTAATATGATCACCTAGCCTACTCTAGCATGTATAATATCTCATAATATCTCATAACACATAAGGTAAGGGTATTTTGGGAAATCACCGTTCGGGCGCTGGCTGATTGTACACACTGCTTCCTTCTGCCTTTCTCAAAATCTTTTATTCTTTTAGAAAAATTGTTTATTTTATGAAAACTTTCTCATCTCCTCAGTTTGAGTTCGGATTCATCCGAAGATGCACCCGAATCCCTCAAACCAAGGCTCTGATACCAACTTGTAACACCCAAATTTTCAAAACAATTTTTCATTTCAAAACATACTTTCCACCACATAAAAATCACAAAATCATAATAAATCTCTGTATCATCACAAAACATGTCCCAAGATCTCATATAAATAAATTCTCTCTCGTGTGTACGAATCATGTCGGCGCCTTCCCGCGATCCTCACTAGTACCGGAAACACATCACACAACAACTGTAAGCATAAAAGCTTAGTGAGTTCCCCAATATACCACATACAACACATACACCACTCGAGGCTACAATACGACCCTCCGGTCCGATGTGTCTCAGCGGGACCCTCCAGTCCCGTAGCTCGTTGGACCCTCTGGTCCGGTCATAGCTCGTTGGACCCTTCGGTCCGGTCTGTATTGTTGGACCCTTCGGTCCGGTCTATATCGTTGGACCCTTCGGTCCGGTCCATATCGTTGGACCCTTCGGTTCGGTCCATATCGTTGGACCCTTCGGTCCGGTCTATATCGTTGGACCCTTCGGTCTGGTCTATACAAAACATAGCATACATATAACACAATGCACATAATCTCATACATACACATAGCATACAAGACCCTCTAGTCTACACATAAATACCACTCTAGGTAATGTATAGTGAGAAGACTCACCTCGGATGTCTCGGATAATATCCCGCCCGTGTATATACTGATATAGCC